>NC_083761.1:43321111-44521111 GCF_963514075.1 Conger conger | reverse complement strand
AGCCCTAACGTGACTTTATTTAACTATTGTTTCTGAGTCGTGCATTTTGGGTCCAACCCCCACGCACCCGTCTCACAGTGCACAGTATAGTCAGCCCCATAATGTTCAGGACAAAGATTTTTTTTATTTTTTTTATTGATCTGGCTCTGTACTCCTGTAGGGTGCCATTTGTCAAACAACACTTTAATAAAAAGCTTTAACCACATGTGAGTTGTTTGATTACAAATCTCAAATTGTGGAGTATATGGGGAGTATAAAAAGTTGAAAAGATAGAAGCCCGCACACTGATATACTCAGACCTTTTCAGCCCAGCACCTGACTAAACTGGATGTGCATATGCAGGTGATCTGGAGTATAAAAAGTTGATGATATTTTAGACTATTTTCTCTCTAAATGCTTAAAAAAGTGACATTTTGAAATTGTAATGTTTTTTTTACATTTGCCGATGCAAAATTTGCAACAAAAAGAGAGTGCAACTTTTTACAAAAGGAACCCCATATACTCCACAATTTTTGATTTGCAATTAAACATTTCAGATGTGCTTAAAGTGCAGATTTTCAGCTTTTATTGAAGTATAGTTTTGTGTACTATATATTTATTTTACTGTGCACTTTTTTACACTTTTTTACACATAGCCCCTCACTTCAGGGCACCTTAATGTTTGGGACATATTAATGTTATATAAATTAAAGTAGTCATGTTTAGTACTTTTTCACATATCCTTTGCATGTAATGACTGCTTGTGGTCCGTGACCAGGTGACCACCAGGCGAAGCTCTGCCAGACACCACCTCTGCTGGAGATCTGCCAGACCTGTACTGCAGCAAACGCTGTCTGGCCCAGACTCACAACTTTGTTCTGGCCCCCATTTGGTTTGGGTACGGTCCTTAAGTGGCCCAGATCTGGTATTACATTACATTAATGGCATTTGGCTGACGCTCTTATCCAGAGCGACGTACAGTTCGTAGACTAAGCATGAGACAATCCCCCCCTGGAGCAATGCAGGGTTAAGGGCCTTGTTCAAGGGCCCAATGGCTGTGCGGATCTTATTGTGACAACACCTGGGATTGAACCACCGATCAAGCGGGTCCCGGTCATGTACCTTAACCACTACGCTACAGGTAGCCAGAAATGGGCCGCATTGAGGCCTTAACCTGGCCAGAAGCCAACAACCCAGACAGAGAGCGACTCTGGGCCAGATATGCGTCGATTCTGGCCCGAAGTCAGCCCGAACGGATGCAGGTTCTGGCCCGAAGTCACTTACTTCTTGTGCTGGCCCAGATCTGGCCCCCCAATACATTTGATCAATGGCATACATCTGTCGGGCCGCAGCAAATTTGCATATATTGTTTTATTTTTCCTCAGCAACTACTTGTTGTTCACACAACCACCACCAGGTGCAAATGTGAGCACTCTGACATACTTGCAATGTTCCGACAGTAGGGGGAAGCAGAGTGTCGTATTTCCTCCAATCCATTTCACAAATAATGATGTTCAGGATCAGTTTAGCATTTTATTGTTGGCTACAATGGTTGTGGTAAAATGCATTTAATAACTCTCCAGCCAAATGCTAGAATGCAAGATCATGCACTCAACAAGCAGATCTCTGGGCATTACAATAAAGAACATAATGTAGGCTGACGTTTTTTGTTTCGATGCTGAGTGTGAGTTTAAGCCGCAATTGCTATTCCATTGTATACAGACACTGAACAGTTAATATGAAGTCTCATTCAATTGATTACATTAAACAGTAACTTGCCTGCTTCTAGTTGTGATTGGAGCTCAAAATGTATTTTCTCCAAGAGTGTGGTGCTAATATTTGTCTGTGGAGAAAGTATATGTTATCAAAAAATTATTAAATTATTTCAATGAAATTAAGCATATATTTTCACATATACAAGCTCTTCGTTTGCATGATAATTTTCTTTACAAACCATAATTTTAACAACCATGTATACAGCTACAATAATTTTATATTCTCCATCTGGCAATGCTGGTTAGGCCTCTCTCCCTAAAGGGAACTGGCTGTTGCTGAATTAATCAGGTATAAATCTGGCGCAAGAAGCGAAGACAAAGGGGAGAAACCCTTCCAGTAGTGTCGTGTTTGAATATTTGCTTCTTTCATTTTTGACACGCTGAGGCTAAATCTAGCTAAACAGAACAGACTTAGGCCTACTTAGGCTGCATGTTATTTATTTCTGAGTTCCAGTGCATATCTGAAATGCTCTTTACAGTAAATTTGACAAGTCAGAGCAATGATGCAATGTTTTTTAGAGTCGATGCAGTTTGTCCTATAGGCTAATAATTTCCTTATTGTTTCGGCACATTTGCATTATGATGATGATTATTATTATTAAATAAGCCCATTATTTGGCCTACTTCCTTTGTCGACATGTGTTGCTGTCAGTGGCTATGTTGTTTCTGTTTGGTCTGCCTACGGTTTCTTGAAAAACATTCAGCAACCATACAAGTCATAAACATTGTATTTTTACTGTACTGTACTGATAAAGTTAGGGGAGTTAGTTATCTGTTGGTAGCTATTAGGGGTGAGTAAGTTTTGCATTATCTGTATCTGTATACCCGACTATATTATCGGTATCCATAGCCATGGATCTGTGGTTTAACCCAAAAGTGGGCAGAGTTTCAACTGGTAGCTGTTAGATCAGCACTTTCAGAATCGGCTCTCATTTCTGTAGTACATCCAGGTGCCTTGCTATTCTAAATTAAATCAGGTACATTTTTTTATAATTATTCTTAAGTTTTATATTGAAAAACACAATGCAAGTCAGGCAAAATGGCCCCAAAATGCCAAAAAAAAAGGGAAAAAAAAGACAATCCATATGGAAGTCTCAGAGTGAATGACATAGTCTAGAACTGCCACAGCTGAGCAACAAGAGATCGAACCAACAGCACCAGATTTAACTCTGCCAGTGTATTTGAACACAAGAGCAAAATAGTTACAAAACGTGTTTTTCTATAAAGTAGCCTTTAGGCTACAATCAGCTCCAGAATTACTGGCACCCTTTGTAAAAATGTTGAATACAATAAACAGATATAATAATCATATGCTCAGTAATACATCGTGTTCCACTATCAATATGCAAATGGTCTTCAAGTTCATGCGCTCAGTTCCTTTCCTTTTTATATCACAAACTAAACTTACATCAACTGCCTTTTGATAATCACAATTCCATGCCCTTTTCCCTTTTATCAGTTGGACTTCTGAGGCCTAATTCTCTTTCATCTAATATTATCAGACTTTCGCAACTGCAGAATGCCTGGACTAACCTGGCTAACACACCCGCAAAATAAAGAAACATGTCAATGCAGAACTTACAGAAAAGTTTGGTCCAATGATTAAATCCATGATTAAATGCACACGTCAGCTGCCTGTTGTCTATAATCAGTCTGTTGATGTTACAATTCCATAATATCCCCAGGCTCCAACAAAATGCCAGTTCACTGAAGACTTTTTAAATCATTATTTAAAAGAACCTAGTAATTTCAAGAAATGTTTGGGCAGCTGTATTGACAGCTTGATTTCTGCTGGGTGGAGTGAGACAATTTTCTTTCCTTCTAAAATTTACAGCGATCTCAGAGACGGGAAACCGCCTTGGAGAGGGAAATCTTAAATCCCTGTGTTCAATAAAAGAGATAAGGAGCTGAAGTCTTTTCTTTTTACCAATGTACAAATGAAAGAGCAAAAAGGGAGAGACAGCAACTGCGAGCCACAGACAATATGACAAATGGTTTGCCAGCGTTGCAATGTGCTGCCAGGTGCACCCAAAGAGCCGATCCGCTTCAAGATTTTGTGCCAACTTCTGGTATTATTTAATTAGCTAAATAATGTCTTGATCAGTCATTTGTATATGCACCAGCTACAGCTGAAGACTGCTAGTGTAACCTAACGATTTTACTCTGCTCCCAGTACAGGAGTGAACTAGCATAATTTCTAGACCTGTCAGAAAAATAAAGTTAATTGGTTGGAACAAAAACCAGCCTGTAGACCACCCCTCCAGGACCGGAGTTGTGCACCCCTGTTGGATGAGAACATTGTTTGTCTCAGCACCACGATGCTGTGTATTTTCAAACGGTAAAGTAGGCCACTTAATTGCCTACTAGCAAGTTTTAAAATGAACTTGAATGAGAGAGCAGTGTGTGTGCGCATGCATGTCTGCATTGTCAGCAAATTTGGGGTTGATACCCAGCTTAATACGTAGTATTCTGCTGCAAAAGATAAGTCTTTGTTGTGAGGCATTTTACACCGAAATAAAATGAAAATACAGCTCCGTTTGGCTATTTGCTTTTCTCTGAGACTTTTTATATATAGGTATATATATATTTAAAATATATATACTTCAGGTATATATAGGGCAGATAACGGGTAAACGACAATCAGGTGTCCACGACAATCAGGAAGTGAGAGCAGGGGATATGAATGAATGAGAAAGAATTAACATAAAACCGACTACGGAAAGCACAGAGGGAAATAAAAGGCGAAACCTGAGGGACTTTTATGTAACATGGCACTGTCAATAACATGTTTTATTTCCTAAATATATTGCATTTTACAGACATATTGACAATGATAGATCATACAAATACAGATCAAGACTGACAGAATTAACCTGATGAAACTTCGCATTGTAATATTTCCATTAATTCATTGAAAACAAATGCATCCTCATTAACATGTCAAACAAAAATTGGGAAATTCCAACCTCCAACTCATGCAGCTCTGTTGTGTATTTTATTCCTGAAACAACAGGTAGCCTAGCTATAGGAACAGCATGCTCAGAAACAGTCGCTGTTCACATATTATTTCATTTTCATCTGTGGAAGAGATCAACCGTGCTGTTAATGCATACACTGTTTTAAAATGAACATTTATATAGCAAACAAGGTAACTTTTTTCTGTTATGGATGGACATTTCCTAGCCTATGTACAATGTTCAATGAAGAGTGGATTCATTTGTTTAGGCTCAGGGGGTAGTTTGCTTATGTGAATCCCAATAGAGCAGGATGAGCAGGCGTTTGTCTTGTTGCAGACATTCTTTGATTTATAATATTGCAATAATCAACTTGGGGTGCCAATTCCCAGTCCTCCTTTGGGAGACGGGACTTCTTTGCTATTTCTTTTATCATCTCTAATGGTTGTACCGACTGAGACAGGGTTTTTTTGCATTAAAGTGCAGAGTCTAAGCTTCACAGCATTATTCTGCACCTTGAATCAATGATCTATTATAAGATCTAGAATTTTTAGACAATTATATTTTTAGATGCCAGTGTCTAATCTCGGGGGCCTGTGGCAACATAAGCACAAAGTGTTTGTTCGTAATATTGTTTGTACTTGTTTGCTTGGGCAAGCAAAACTGAGAACAGGAGGACTACACACTTAGTGAGCATGCTGGTGCCTCTGTTCACCTGAAGCTTGTGTGCGCTTACTACAAACTGAATACTGTTGAGATTTTGTAGACCATGGTATATTTGGGGTGCAGTTTGTGTGGTTTATGAGGCCTGTGAGATTACATTCCCATGATGGATTGAGAAGATTTGATTATTTGTTTTCTTTTTGGTGTAGTTTTTAGTGTTTTAGTGTGTGTATTGTCAGTTTTTTGGTTAACTTTTTTTTTTATTTTAGTATATGGTTGACTATGTTGTCTTAGTAAAGGCATCACAAGTCTTCTAATCTCTCTTATAAGCCCCAACATGTCCCAGCTAGTACACATATGTTTTATTACATTAGTTTTAGGTATTATTTTTCAGTAGGACTGATATTTTGACATGACAGCAATGCTTTTGTGACAGAAATGTCTGTGCTAACAATTTGTACTATGCTATGTTTCTAGCATACGACAATACTCCCGAAATAAATTTTCAAGTCAAATGTCCTTAGGTAAAGTAGATTCATTTGCGCAAAATATTTCCACTTAAATATGTATCCAACATATCATCTGGAACATTTGGAATGATCTCATGCTGTTCTTAATGGTGCCAACTGCCAGGATCTGAAGGTATATGTTTCCCCACAGGTATGCCTGAAGACGGGAACCCTTCTTTGTCTGGAACAGAGATGACTCTGGGAATTGAGGAAATGAAAGAATTCTCTAGAAATGATGGCTTCTGACTCTGCGTGCTGGCCTGGGAAGAATGGCAATGAATCCAAGTGCTTTCAGGAATCATGCTTGCGAGGCAGGGGGAGAGAATACAGTGCTCCACTGAAGCAGCTGTCATATGATGATGGACATGCACAGGGGACCCTCACAAGAACCAGCTGGAGTTGAAGCCACCCGATCAATAAACAGCTTTCAAAAGAGACCTGGAGCTCCTCTCGTACCTGTCTTCTTGTTTTTTGTTTTATTTTATTTTATTTTTTTATTTTTTTGGGGGGGGAGGCAGGGGTAGGGAGGGGGGATGATTTAGAGTGATTTGAGTTTGGGGAAGTACAGCATGGGCAGAAGCAACTTATTTAGAATGAGAGTAAGATGGAGAAGTAGGCTGGTGTTTTTTTATGTAGGATCACATAATATAATGGAGCAGTGTCCGGTATCATTCCCATCTCCCCAGTGCCAGCACCGAAACTGGGGCTGTGATATCTAGCATCTGCCAAGAGATAAGTACAGGAAGGTGTGAGAACAGTACTTGCGAAAAATGTATGCGGATGGCATTCTCCTAAAAAAAAATCAGTCTCTGATCATATAAAAAAAGAGACAAGCAAAAGTCATTCATTCTGTGCCCTTTAAAACTGTCGATTCTTGATTTAGGGTTTGTCTCTTGTGCTGGCTTTTTCCTCTTTAATGTCAGGTTCCCTCTTAGCTTGGGGAAATAAAAAAACACAGTGAACTGGCATAGGTATGAGAGGAAGAAATCCATAATTGTGAAGGAACCTTTTCTTTGTCAGTCCCATCACTCTAAATGTGTTCAGTAAAAAAAGAAATGCTGTAGTTTCGATCCCTTTACTGTGCGTGACCCCCCACCCCCTGCCCATTGGACTCCGCTGTTTAATTGCATTAGAGACCAGAATGGTTGACCAGGAGGCAAAGGGTACAGGGTGTGTGGGATGTGCAAAAAGACAGGAAAGCAATAAAACTGATGAATGATCCCAGCCACTCAGGTGTGAGTTTTCCCCCTGAACCGGCCACCTCCTCTCTCAGTCCGCTCTGTCTGTGGCGCACCGCATCTGATTGGATTTTGGATCAATCGGCTTTATTTCTCACAGAAGTAAACAGGTGGCAGCAAAAGAAAAAAAAAAACAAGTTCAAGTGAGGGAGTGAGAGGCTGCTGGTTGAGTGTTGGCAGACATGGAAAGTAAACAGAGCGAAAAGCCAATTCTGTGTGATGAGACGGAAGAGTATCGATCTCACACATGCTTGGAAAAATTGAGCCCATGTGGTCACTGGGAGTTTATCACTTACACCTACTGCGTGAATATCTCGCTAATAACTAGGCAGAATGGATGACAAACTTCTCTACAACATTATTATTGTAGAGAGCTCGCAAAAAAAAGAGATGTAAGCAACAGTGGAGGTCATGTCGAGCAACCTCCATTCTACTACTTCAATGAAATTAAATGAATTTTAATTTCGAATTAAAACATCAAGCAATCCATGTGATTGAATTTCCCTGGATGCCATGCTTAGATATTAGAAAATGTGTGTTGTTTTCTCCAGACTTCTCAATCTCCAATTGCGTAATAGGCTATTTAGACTCTCCAGTCAGCCTCACCTGCATGTCTTTGGACTGTGGGAGGAACCCAGACTGGCGGAAACCCACACGAACACGGGGAGAACATGCAAACTCCACACAGAGAGGTCCCGGCCGACCGGGATTCGAACCCAGGACCTCCTTGCTGTGAGGCGGCAGTGCTACCCACTGCACCCTCCGTGCCGCCCTTAATTTGTGCTATATTAACATTTTAAAAACATTAAAGTATACTAAAGAATGTTAAATTGGAACAATTTATATTATACTTAAGTACACCTTTGAGTTATAAACATGAGCATTGTCTTATAACACACTCAAAGTGTATTGCAAGTCATGTTTCAGTGTAGTGCCATGGGGCAATAAGTATAAATTAAGTATATTAAAAATGTGCTATTTGAATACTGAACATATAAAAATATTATACTTGAAGTATACTCTATTTTTATTAAAGTATAATTGTACTTAAAGCATATGTATGTGTATACGTTCTACCCACTTGAATTTGTATTTAAGTTGCAATTAATATATTAAATAACTACAATAACAATTTTAAGTACATTCAAAGTATGTTAAATATGCACATGTTTATAACTCAGAAGTGTGCTATAAGTTATTCCAATTTAATATACTTTAGTGTATTTAAAATCTTGATATAGCACACATTTAGTGTATTTATTGCAAATTAAATACCAATTAAGATGGAAATAGCACACGTAAGTATGCTTAAAGTGCATATATTATTATATTAAATTAAGTGTACTTCGGTATAATATTTTTTCACAAGGGCATCGATACATGCAGATTATTTTGATAAAATACACGTATAAGCATATACACGTATGTTAATTTGATCATTGCTTTGGATAAAGGAATCACAATTTGAATTTATTCAACTGAAATCTAAGTATACATTGTTTCATATATTAAAGTAAAATTCACATTAAATTATAAGAAATACAACTATACTTTGAATAGGTAATAGGTATAGTGAAGTATAAATTAAATTGCATTAATATGAAGTGTATTTTGAATAAGTATATTCAAGTATAAATTAAAAGATAAGAAATTAAACTATACTTTGAATGAGTATCCTGAATTACAAATAAAAATCATGTATACTTTGATTAAGTAAATTCAAGTATACTTTTCATAAGAACTCCAAATTACCGCGATAAATATTTGTAATTTAATATACTTTTTATGTATACTAAAGTACATTTTAAAATGAACTAACATTAAAGCACACTTTTTGTAAGTAAACTTAAATACACTTCTCTGTGAAAAAGTGATTGCCCCCTAAAACTAATAACTGGTTGGGCCACCCTTAGCAGCAACAACTGCAATCAAGCATTTGAGATAACTTGCAATGAGTCTCTTACAGCGCTGTTGAGGAATTTTGGCCCACTCATCTTTGCAGAATTGTTGTAATTCAGCCACATTGGAGGGGTTGCGAGCATGAACCGCCTTTTTAAGGTCATGCCACAGCATCTCAATAGGATTCAGGTCAGGACTTTGACTAGGCCACTCCAAAGTCTTCATTTTGTTTTTCTTCAGCCATTCAGAGGTGGACTTGCTGGTATGTTTTGGATCATTGTCCTGCTGCAGAACCCAAGTTCGTTTCAGCTTGAGATCACGAACAGATGGCTGGACATTCTCCTTAAGGATTTTTTGGTATAGACAGCAGAATTCATGGTTCCATTTATCACAGCAAGTCTTCCAGGTCCTGAAGCAGCAAAACTTGATTGCAGTTGTTGCTGCTAAGGGTGGCCCAACCAGTTATTAGTTTTAGGGGGCAATCACTTTTTCACACAGGGCCATGTAGGTTTGGATTTTTTTTCTCCCTTAATAATAAAAACCTTCATTTAAAAACTGCATTTTGTGTTTACTTGTGTTGTCTTTGACTAATATTTAAATTTGTTTGATGATCTGAAACATTTAAGTGTGGCAAACACTTTTTCACACCACTGTACTTGCAATAGCTTTTGTATATACAAAATTATATTTCTAATACTCTTAAGTATACTATTTTTTCACTTGGGTCTGCAACGGCAATCTCAGTCTCCAGAATTAAATACCAATTCTCACTAAAATGTCTGTGGTAATTTTTTGTCGTCTGGCATGCCCCATTCCCCTCTCCCCCTAAATTGAGACTTGCCACTGCGGATTGCATGAATGCATCCACTCTGACTATATTTAGGCCTTTAGATCTTTTTATGACACTGAGAAAGTAATTAATGCTTTTAGGTAGAGTATCTATTTTTGGTTAGTACGGTGGACCCGAGACGACATCTCAGTAAAACGTCTGTCAGTCTACAAAAACGTCCGTGGGTGCATGGAAAACAGCCCTTAGTTGAAGAAAAACATCCCTGGGTCTATGAAAAAAGTATCGTGTCTGTGTCCTTCAATCTCAGATGTACTTCGTCAGCTGCAGCATGCTGTTCCTTCACCTGAGAGCCCTTTTTCATGAACTGAGCACCATTTTCCATAAACCGAAGGCTGTTTCCATATGCCCACGGATGTTTTTGCTACCTTGCTATCGGGTGACGTCTGTCCGTCACCTACACTACAGTCAGCCTAAAGTAACCACCAACCTCTGTGGTTACCATAAACAGGCTTTTTTTTTGTTTTTCAGTTCAGCTATTTCACCATTTTAGGAGCTAAAAATCTATTAATTGACATGATCATTAAAACACTCTACTTAAAAGTACAATTTGTTTCTTTAAACGACACCCAGTTATGTCACAGCCACTTCCGCATACGAGTACGGATATGGATAATTTAGTTGGGTTGAAGAGATAAGGATGCAGATACGGATAATGCCATACTTTTTCACCGCTAGTTACCACTATTCTAGGTTAATAATATGGTACTCTGCATTTCACGAATATTGGCTACTTACTCGCAAGCCAGTTCACTTTGGGCACGTGAAAAAAGTTTCCAAAACCCCAGAAACTCCATCGCTGTACAGTTGCCACAAATGCACCACCAATTTCCCCCTACCCTCAGTGTTGGTTCTGGTAGTTATGCTGCAGCTGCGTCCATGGCAGCCTGTTCGGCATCTCGCTATGGAACGGCAACAGTGCCAAAAGTGTCAAAGTGTCTTAGAAAACATGCCTAATCGCAGTCATTTTTGCACTTTTGCACTACTATTTTCCATCACTTCTCTCTTGTGCATGTCAAGAGACTGTTGTGTGAGCTTGTTCTGATTGTAGATTAAGGAAATAACAACTTAACTAGTATCTTGTCATAGTGTGAACAGAGGTGTGTTCAAGATCGCAAACATTAGCAAACTTTTTTTCAAGTTAGTTAACAATTTGAAAAGGTAGTGTGACCCAAACGAAATGGTTGCAGATACGAATACAAATCAGCTTGCTGGCATTGTTAGATCTAAGTTGCATCCATTTGTATTCAAAATGCATTAGTGGCAAACTAAATGGTATGTTTATTTAAAATTGTTCAACAGTAACTGTTTGCTACCTTGAACAAACCTATGATAGGAACTATAGTCACTGGGTGTTCCTGACCAAACTTTATCAGGTCCATGTTCCAGGTTGCTAACGATACAATTATATAGACACGCCCCAAACCATTCAAAGCATGAATGGCAACACTTTGTATGGAGTGACAGGGCTCTCATTACCCGCATCACTGGAAATGAGAGTTAGAGAGTTGCCTATTGATTTTTTTTGCATGCGACAGTCGACACCTTAGAGTGTCAGTGGAGAAATGTCGCATCAGCAGGCTTCTCAAGTGATCAGACCATCAACGCATTTTGGTAGGAGGTTGAAGCCTTCAAAGACACTGGGGGAAATAAGTGTTTTGAACAATTAGCACTGGGTGCCATAAAATTGCTGAATCTGTAGACTTCAGGCCGTTAAGGTGGCTACTGTTTCAGCATGTTGCTATCGTCTGATCAAAATAGAGAAGCTAGACTGGTTTTGATTATTTTTTATCTTGGTTAAATTCAAGGATTTAAACAAGGGTTAAATGTAAAATTTAAAAATTGGTTTCTATTCGCCACTTCATATTCGTATACTAGAATTTTTTTTTCTGTGCTGAGCTGTTGGAACTGCCTGTTGGCAATTTCACGGCAAAGTTTTTAAATGCTGAAATCATCTTGGACCACACATTATAAAACATCACACAATTTAGCCAACATAGCCAGCTTCTCTATATTGTGCTGGTGATAGCCAAAAAAGGAAATGATTATTGCTAATTGAGAGTTGTCGGTTTACAACCATTGCAGCATGTCACATAGTAGGTAGTAACGTCTACCAAATCAATCTAGTAAAACATTAAAGAGCTTACAACTATTAGCTCCTATCTCAATGTAACGTTACTGTACTGTACACAAAACCATTCACCGTTGTATCAGATGCCATTTCACAATTTTTAAATACAAATAGCTATATTGGCATGACAAAGTCATGGTTAATAAGTAAAACCCCATTTAACTCGCATTGCACTGCTGGCTATTAGTATCAGCATATTAATTTAGAATGGTGATTAGGCTTACCCGGGACTACTTGCTAAACATTGAAGGATTATGCAAAAATAACCACCACCCAGCATCCAATCCGAGCATTCAACGAGACCATGGTATAAGTTGTTATTGAAGTTAAAACACACTGTTACATTATGTTTGAAACATTTCCCATGGTTATCTTTCCGACAATGTAAAGTTTAACTCAATGCAATGTAGCCTTCAGTAACATATTTTTGTCACCAGGTTGGCTATAACCAGACTACTTGCATGAATTACAAATCCATAGTGTATGATGTTGCATGCACTGATATTTGTTGCATATGTTAGCTGTGAAAAATTATATGCACCTGTTCGAGATGTTCTTGTTAGCAAGTTTAAATGAGAATAATCCACTCCCATGTGTCATGTCTCGGCCAATCAGAATACTGTATTTGCACTCTGTGTTTGGTTATTTTTCAGTGCCGTAGTATAAGAAATATTACAATCTTAGTTTCACTTGGAGAAGAGTTAATGAAGCTAAAGAAAGCTAGCATGTCTCTGGTCCACACCACTCTGCGATTACCTGCATCCCATACACTCTAGTGTAGCTAGTTGATGCTTTCCTGACAATGAAATTCACCATTACATTACATTACATTACATACATTATTGGCATTTGGCAATAATTACTGGCTAACGACAACTTTCGCCAGTCTAATCTACGCTAGCATCGCTCTGACACGCCTATTTAAATTGCCTACAATTGCTCACAAGCAATATCAAATCAAAGCTAATCTACTGACAAATTCCACAGCTATTTAAGACAAATGTTCAATCACTCTACAGGTATGCAACTGGTATAAGTGATTAACAGCAATAGAGACAAACAAACTGGCTCAAGCCCTAACCTCTGCTGTTCAAATTAGCAATTTCAAATCAAACCTTACCGCGTCTAGAGGAAGGTCCGCAACGATACCAGCACACCTGGTTAAAATTATTCACCACAATGTGAAAAGCGGGCCATAGCAACCAGAAGCAACCTGTTTATACGGTGTCTAGCTAGGCCTGGATTAGATGTTAATTCAATTTTAAAAAGTATCAGTTAAAAATGATCATCTAATGTTTGAGGGTAAACCCAAGGAAACATATACGAAAAAGAGCCCTTATTGACAGTTGATCCGTGTACAACTCCGAAGCACAGTGGACATCAAACATTTATGAATATCCCAGTATATTGAAGTAGGAGATACTTACTCATTGGGCCTGTGCCCAATTGTGTCTAATTGGCACTCAAAAAAATTCAGCTAACTTTACAGAAATAGCTAGGCTGTTAACTGTCTTCTGAGAAGCATTCAGAGGCGTCAATGGTAAATTACATGTTTACTGATGATGACGGCATATAATCTCAGCAATCAAATAACACATAATACATTTATCTAAACTGCTGTTCAACTGCTGAATTAGCTTAAAATTTAGCTGGTCTAGCAGGGTATGAGCTGGTCAGCCAGCTACCAGCTGTTTCAAAATCTAGCTTGAGCTGTTTTTTTCCAGCAGGGTGATGTTTATTTCTATGTATCCATTGCGCAAATACTGAAATCCTGTCAAATATCAGTGGGATCACTCGTTTTATTATTTTATTCTTTGCACTGTTCCGCCTTCTTCGGGCCCCAAACTTCGGTCGCTTAAGAACACAAATCCTTTTCACCTCAAGGCAGGTGTCAAATTGTTTATGGATCACAGAGAGGCAGTCACTCTAGATCCCTGCTTGCTTGCAAATCCTGGCCAACACTGTCACTTTTTTTTTTTCATTGACTTTGGTGACTGCTTCCCCGTGGAGTGATAATTGAAAGAATGGTAAACAAGCATTACAAGTTATTGCCATGGTATATAGTTATTTTATCACTGCTATTAACCAGATTTTATAACCACGATTTATAATATGCCAACATAGGGTTACTACCATGGGTACATTGACATTAAGCCACCATGAGCAATCATTTGCTAACTATGTATCTTATGTAACTATGATTCATACCTTTCTTAAACAGTCTAAAGGGGCCATAATGTTAATGTAGCTAATGCTAGTAATATATTAAAATATTTTGATTTAAATAATATATGAAGAAAACATATAAGTTCATTAAAGAGTTTACTAGTGGTTAAAATACTATTTAATAATATTTATAGTTTATTAGCTGACCCTGGTCGTGGAACAGTGGACCAGCTCTTTACCTTGGCAGGGTTGCTGGCGGGGTCATGGGAGTTTGCCCATCCAGTCCACATGTGCTTTGTGGAATTGGAGAAGGCTTTCGACCGTGTCCCCCGGGGAACCCTGTGGGGTGTACTGCGGGAGTATGGGGTACCGGGGCTGTTGTTACGAGCCATGCGGTCCCTGTATAACCAAAGTGAGAGCTGTGTCCGCATTCTCGGCACAAAGTCAAGCACGTTTCCTGTGGGTGTTGGACTCCGCCAAGGTTGCCCCTTGTCACCGGTCCTGTTTGTGGTATTCATGGACAGGATCTCAAGGCGCAGCCGAGGTGAGGAGAGTGTCCGGTTTAGTGACCTCAGAATCGCATCTCTGCTTTTTGCGGATGATGTGGTTCTGCTGGCTTCATCGGACTGTGACCTTCAGCACGCACTGGAGCGGTTTGCAGCCAAGTGTGAAGCGGCCGGGATGAGAGTCAGCACCTCCAAGTCCGAGGCCATGGTTCTCTGCCGGAAAACGGTGGATTGCTAGGGTAGAAGGAAGCGTGAGATCGACAGGCGGATCGGTGCAGCGTCAGCAGTAATGCGGGCGTTGCACCGGACCATCGTGGTGAAGATTTACTGGTCGATCTACGTCCCAACCCTCACCTATGGTCACAAGCTTTGGGTAGTGAATGAAAGAACGAGATCGCGTATACAAGCGGCCGAAATGAGCTTCCTCCGTAGGGTGGCCGGGCTCAGCCTTAGAGATAGGGTGAGGAGCTCGGACATCCGGAGGGAGCTCGGAGTAGAGCTGCTGCTCCTTCGCGTCGAAAGGAGCCAATTGAGGTGGTTCGGGCATCTGATCAGGATGCCTCCTGGGCGCCTCCCTTTGGAGGTTTTCCGGGCTCGTCCAACTGGGCGGAGACCGCGAGGGAGACCCAGAGCCCGCTGGAGAGATTATATATCTCGCCTGGCCTGGGAACACCTTGGGATCCCCCAGGAGGAGCTAGAATGCGTTGCTGGGGAGAGGGACACCTGGAATACCCGGCTTTGCCTACTGCCACCGCGACCCGACTCCGGATAAGCGGGTGATGATGGATGGATGGATGGATGGATAGCTGACCCTATTATTTTTCATGTAGCCTGTATAACATTTAAAAAATATAAAACATATACCCATAAAATTGTATTTGTATTATGTTAACTCACCACACTTCATTACCCAAATATATTAAAACTCTAACTACTGAATGAAATTACTATTATATTCTGTTACACTAGCAGGGAAGAAATATAGTCTAATACTGTGTAAGTGTAAAACAAACATATCAACAGATGTTTGATCTTTTGAGCTCTCCACAGTGGGTTAGTTCACAAGGTGGATGTGCAATCACGACCTGAAAATAGATCCACAAAATCACACTCTAAAGAACACTCGAGGTGAGATTAATGTCAAGGATTTCCTACATTGAAAATGGAAATGTGAACTAAATGCAGAAATGCCTTCTTCATCTCTTTTGCCGGGAATTGTTGATTGCCTGCTCCACTTTTTATCTGACAATGTGTGTAATCCCCTTTAATGGACATTTAATATTTACACCTGTGAAGCAATCGTTTAAACAGTAATTTACATTCTGTTTCAGAGCCCTGACAGCCTATTCGTCAAAGTAAACGTGCCAAACCGTTTGCCCTCCTCAGCAATCAATCACACCCCACTTTTCCAGTATGGCATGAGATAAATTGTAGGACAGTGTTAATCAAATTGTGAGGTTTGCATAATCTCCCCCCTCCTTTCCTACAATGAGGGGATTTACCTCAAAGACATAGCTATTCAAACATCTCCGAGGATTAATCAAGCTCTTGCACAGATTCCGTTTTCCATTTTACCATCTTATTTACACAAAACCACAAAAACGTGTGCCTCTGGAAGTGTATACAAAAAATAAAAATGCAGAAATGGAAAGAATTTATTTTATTAATCTAAAGAGATGAATGATGTGAAATACATGCGCCATGTAATCAAGAGCACAAAGTATACAATCTATGGTTATTGCCTTGATGTAATAAATGCCTTTTTCTGTGGCATAATCCCTTTTGTTTGTATGTAAAACAAATACACAAGCTATGGCTAATGACCAAATTTACTATTTTATCTCTAAATCATTTGATGTGGCTTCTACCCAGTATTTAATGGGAACAATGATTCTCTCTTAATTTTCATGAAGCACTGTATATGTACAACTGCACTGAGAACAAACATAGAAACAAACTTAAGGGATTTATAGGTTTTACTAATTAATTCAATTTAATTTCAATTAACTCACCAAACATTTTCATTTTTGATTGTTTACCTGTTTCCTAGATAAGCCGATGGAAAATTTTCTTTGCCAAACTGAATTGTCACTATTTTTTATTCTTTTTTTCTCTGGCTACCTTTTAGACATTTTAAAGGGTGATTTTTGCTTCACAAAGCATTTATTCTTTCTCATGCTTTTTTTGGTTTATATTTTTTCTCCTCATGCACTAAATGTTCTTTTTCCTTCTTATCTGGTGCTATCCTCCTCCTTTCACGAAGTAACAGATATATACACTCACTTTCTTAGGTATTTTTGAGACTTTTTTTAGACTTATTAAGTCTTCTGCTTCTGTAGCATATCCACAAGGTTTGATGCACTGTGTATTCAGAGTGTGTTCTTCTGCATACCACTGTTATTTGTGTTACTGTCACTTTCCTGTCAGCTTGGACCAGTCTGGCCATTCTCCTCAGACCACTCTCATTAATAAGGTGTTTCTGAATGCAGAACTGCTGCTCACTGGATGTGTTTTGTTTTTCGCACCATTCTCTGCAAACTAGAGACTGTTGTGCGTGAAAATCCCAGGAGATCAGCAGTTTTTGAGATACTCAAACCACAGAGTCTGGCACCAACAGTCATTCCACAGTCAAAGCCACTTAGATTACATTTTCCCCCATTCTGATGGTTGATGTGAACATTAACTGAAGCTCCTGACATGTATCTGTTTGGCCAAACTTGGCTTTTGGCAGGACTGGGAATCAAACCCCAGTCCTCGGTGTGCAACTACGACAAACTTTATGTTTGACTATTTCATGTTTCAAGGCATTCTTTTAGAACTAATAAAAAAACAAATCAAGCTAAACATTAAAAAAGAATAAAAATAAAATTCATGGAAGTGTTCATAGTTCTTGTAATGAGTGCAGGAATACAACAATAAGGGTTCAACAATAAGGTTTGCCTGCCCAGATGTCAGACATGTACAGCTGTTCAGCCACTTGCCTGATAATTCACAATTCATTCCATTCCATCCTTCATTTGGTGCAACTAAGCTTGCACAGAAGACTGTGTGTAAGAGACAAAGAATGTTACAGTGTGGGGGTAAAGAAAGAAAAACGCTATTTCATGTCTGTGGCTCTGTAAGTTATTGCTTATTGATGGCTAAACTGAACACAGAAAAAGTGCTAGTCATCTCAGTAAATGTATTGTTTATCAGTATTACTTCATACAACTATGTAGCTAGATAATTAAATATGTTTGAACATCTACACTTTCATACATATTTCCAAAACCTTATAACCAATAAGATCTGGAAAGTATTTATTTGACAGATGCTCTCCTGTTGGTGGTGTAGTAGCTATAGGCATGAATGTTTGAGAGGCTGACATAAAGGCACGTTAGATAACCCCCACTACCAAGAACACAAGGCTGGTGTCCAGATGGAGAAATACACTGGGAAAGCAATGCCGCAACACCACTTTGAGATGCAGTGAAAATAAGCGACTTATTTTCCCTTCCTGGAGCAGGGAAAGCAACACATTTTCCCCTCCACCATGGCCACATAGATTATCAGGACTATGAGGACAAAATACAGGGCTTCCACAGATAGGGCCATATAATTCAAGCCCTGAATGTTCCCAGGCAGCGGTTTTGTTTTAGACTGGCTTGACAATGTTGCGACATGGGTGTGTACTGTCTCCGGAATCTTTTTCCAGTCCACACATGTACATTCACTTGAATATACAGGCACCACACTAACTAGGTTGGTTGAACATGAAAAGTTTCATTCATGCAAGCAATTGTTGCGAAATTGTTGAATGTCGAGTAATTCTTTTTTTATTTTCTCATGATACTTTTTCTTTGGTCCATTATTGGACATATTTAATTTATCCAACTTACAAATTTGTTCTCTTGTTAGGTAGAGATGTTTGGCAGATATTCAAGTTTTTTTATTCTTGTAGAACAATGCTGCATTGCAAAGCAGTATAAAATCTTGACCATGTTAGTTACTTTACCACGTTTATATAAATACTTGAATTTTGTTTAATTTAATTTAATTTTGTGAAGTAATATTTTAAGGGCTAACCCTCCTCCCTCTATTCACTGACTATATTTGGGCTATTGGCTTCAAACATGCACAATTAAAAGACATTTAAACTCAAAGATCTCAAGTGATGAGATTAGCAGAATTTTGTGGTTTAAAAGCATTATCTATGTTTTGGATTGTACACTAAAATTACTATAATAACTTACTAAGTACTATATTAACTGACAGATCTAGCTGAAAAGGTAACTGCTGACTTTTAATGAAGTATCAAGTTGCAGACGCACCCATGTTTGCTGTCATATGAGGGAACTGGAATGGAGTGCTTGCCTATTCTAACCATTCCTCATTCCTCGGGCTCAGACAGCAGGATAGCACTGAGCATTCAGTCATCTGAGACGCCACCCTGAAGAAGCAGGTCAACAGGTTCCAAATAAGTATATGTCCCCAGTCTTACGTAGCTTTTTTTTGTTGTTTATTTTATTTTATTTTTTGCTGTTACTCTGCCCTTTGTATCAAATTGTATCATGCATTAGCCAAGTTTATTTTTGCTGTATGTATGTATATTTCCAAAAAGGGGAAAGAAGGATGGCCTGAGAAATACTTATAAGTGTGCATCAACTTCAAGAACAATGCATTTACATGCATTAAACTTGCATTTAGCAGTGGCTCAATGCCCCAAAATCAGTGGTACCAAAATGTAATTATTTATTAAAATATTTTAATATATGGTTCCCAACATTAGTGGTAATATGCACTGTCAATTAATAATTTGTAAGCCTAAAGCATCAGAGGTCTGAGAAGGTGCACATGTGCTGCATTTGGTGAAGAAAACTAGCTATGTAGTGTCATAGTTTTTTGACCAGAGGGTTGAGTCCCTCTGTCTGCACAATCTTGTTAGAACTCAGTCCACACCATTCTAATTAGCCATGTTATATCACTTTGAAACTACTGTTTTGTATTTCTATGTCTTAGAGGAAAACTGAACTAAAATAAATAAAGATGCCTGAGACAGCAGAAGTGGTTTCTGCAACATTGACCACCAACTGCAAGTGCACGGTTGAAATCACGAATGTCTCCAGCAACTATTGTCTTATCAACCCCAAGTAAGATTTGAACGCTTACATCTGCTGTTTAGTGAGTATATATAGTACTGTGCAAAAGTTTTAGGCAGGTGTGAAAAAATGCTGTAAAATAAGAATGCTTTCCAAAATAGAAATGTTAATAGTTTATTATCAATTAACAAAATGCATGAACAGAAGAAGTGAATGAACAGAAGAAAAATCTAAATCAAACCAATTTTCCTCCACCAAGCTTCACTTTTGCCTGCAGACACTCATTCTTGTACCACTCTCCAGCCCTTCGGCAAACAAACAGCCTTCTGCTACAGCCAAATATTTCAATTTCATTTTGACTCATCAGTCCAGAGAACCTTGTAAGCAGAGTTTTGCTGTCCCTCACCCAGCTTTAACCCTCATACACAGCTGTTTCTGTTCCTGTTAATACATATTAAATTGATGATCATTAGCTCCTGTTTGGTATAATTGGTTAATCACACACCTGCACCTGACTATATGCCTACAAAATCCCTGACTCTGTGCAAGTGTACCTTGAAGAATTGATGCTGGTTTGAAGGCAAAGGATGGTCACACCAAATATTGATTTGATTTAGATTCTGTTCACTCACTTTGCATTTTGTTAACTGATAAAAAATAAACTATTAACATTTTTTAAAGCATTCTTACTCAGGGAGACTGTCTTTTTTCACTTCTTTGCACTCATTTTCAGTGTCAAGTATGTTTACACATTTACAGTTCACATTGCAAGACATTTTCATTGAATTTATCTTAATTTATATGGTTAACTCAGAAATGATCTAACCATGATCACATAACTACAAACTGAAGAGGCGCCAAGTGTGGGAGTGGTTTGGGTAGCAGTCTTTCACCACATTACCTGATTTTCCTGTCTTAACCAGCTTTGACTGAGAAAGGCAAGAGCTCAGATGTATCTAACTCTGTCCCACCCTGCTTGTTGTTTATACAGTTATGTATAGTCTATTCATGCTTAACAAACGTTTCAGCTTTCAAGTCGAACCAGGACTATAATTTGAATCTAGCATTTGGCTAACCCATTCTTATAGCCACAGAGTTTATGACTATTTCCAAACCAATAGTAACATTCATTTCCTGTTGCATTCACTGTACCGACATGTAGTCCCCATTTGTTTGCTTTGCAACTATTTTTCTGTAATCCATGCTCTTGCAATTCTTCTTGTATTCCGATCTTTTCTATAGTACATGGGAGGACATGCAATGTATGCTTACACGACAGTCAGACCTCCCCTTCAGAGTATACATGTCCAGTATGCCCCCACCCAGCCCACGGTGCGTACCTCCAAAACTTGTTGGGGTGCTGACCTACAACCTCTGGTTGGCAATAATGTTCTTTATTCTATAAGAATTGGCTGGGTGGGGGGGTCTTTAAGCGCACACGTGAGGTTGACCATATAAGCACATGTACAAAGCAAGAGATTTCACCCACTTTGCCCGCATCGCGGCTGGTGGTAATGGGGTAGCTTACAAGGGCAGCACTTTGGACATCCATGCCACAATGTCAAATGTGGGCAAGGCAATCCTTAAAGTGGAGGTGTATGCCAAAATGGGTGCCTAGTTAAACTGAGGAAACTCCTTGAAACTAAATGGTTCTACTTTAAGCCCTGTTGGAGTAGCAATTCACCAAAGGGTGATTTCCAATCTTTACATTTTCATGGAGGTAAATTCAATATAAAAACAAGTAAAGTTTTGGCTAAATGTTGTCATTATATTGTGTGTCACCTGGTGTATATTTGTTTTACTGTAACAGTAGACTGGTGTAAAAACCCAGAGTACTCAATGGAAATATATACAATCTGACTTGATCTACCTTGCTGTGATCTATTTCTGGAAAATGTTCCTATATAGCTTATTTGCAACACTCACATGCAGCAAAGATTATACACACACCAAAAAAACAAATAAGTGACACCATTCTTCATCTGCAGATTAAGTCTGTGCACACCTGAAATACAAAAGGCGCAAACATGGTTTTATAATTTCCGTGATATATCTAGAAAGTTATGGCCACACCTAAACTGGCTGAATGGGAGTGACAGTGGTGCATGTTTCACCTCGCTCTTCCACCTTTCTTACGGAAAAAGGTATCAGAGGACTGACAGCTCTCTGAAGTACAGAAGCACAGGCAAGGTAGGTGGTTTTCTGCCTCCCATTTTAATTTCTCCAATGCAGTCTATGTACTTTAACAGAAGTGGGTTATGCTTTACATGATGTATGTACAGTTCTGGATCGTATTTCATGATTTGTATCGTTAAGGAGTGACAATTAAGTAATTTCTCCTTCTATTTTCTTCAGCGGCTTATTGTACAGAATAATATGATAAATTACCTGCTCTAAGTACTGCTTTCATTTTGAAGGGTTTACAAGAATTAGATTCTTGGGTATTCAACAATTTCTTCAAAAGTAATTTCGCAATAATCTAATTGCTTGTCAGTCAGAGTGCAACTCATGAACTGAATGTAGCATTTATGTAGCAAGACAAACAATGCTTGTGTTTCAACTGGCTTTCCCCTCATTTTTATTGAGGAGATATTCACATGCTGTACTGATTTTACAGTTTTACAGTTTTACAGTTCCTTCTCCTGTATTTCACAGACAAACGCCCACCAACCTCCAGACAAGTCAATATGCCTGAGACCGCAGAGGAATTTGCTTCAAACCTGACCACCAACCGAAACTGCACCATTGAAATCAGCAATCTCAGCAGTAAATTATGTTTGGTCAACCCAAAGTAAGACCCCAGAACTGTTCCCTGAAATAACTTTTGTAGCTTAATTTACATTGCACTCATTCATTTGTACTAACTAAAACTTGATTTTCTGCTCGAGGCAATGAGGATTTGGTTTGAACCCATAGGACAAGTATTCAGTGGCTCTTAAAAGCGCGTGTTGTTAATGCTTTCACATTGGTCCAAGCATGGAGCCTTTTGGCATCAGAACAGCTTGAGTTATCATTCCTAACACAAGAATAGCTGTGCAATTTGCAGTCTCAATGATACTGTATTGACCTCTCCGTGCAGGGTGTACATGGACAGTGGCTTCAGCTTCAATCCACCTCAGCCCACTGTGTGCACCAACCAGATTGAGGTTTGCTCCTTCACCAAGAAAGAAGACAGTGCCTCAGGAAGCGTGGGGGTCCTGACCTATGAGCTCTTTGACATGCAGGCGCGCCACTGCAATGAGCTTATTGCTATCATGTTCTCGGTCCCCTTTGACTACAACATCTACAAGAACTGGATTGGGGTGGGGATTTTTGAGCACACACGTGCGTGTAATAAGGATCTCTACAAGCATATGTACAACGAAGAAAACATGACCAATTTTGCCCGCAGTGAGGCCAATGGTTCTGGGGTGCAATACAAGGGGCGAGTAGCAGAACTGAGGGCCAGCATGTCAAATGTGGGCAGGGCCATCATTAAGCTGGAGGTGTTTGATAGATAGATAGCTTCTATAAATAGGAGGAATTAACTTGCCATAGTAAGAAAATTCCAGTGAAAAATTATCTGTAACAATAAAATGGCAGGGTAGTGAGATGAGGACTTAAAATCAATATATTTGGTCAAATAGAGGTAGATAATGCCTCCGAGAGTATACTCAAGATAAGAATCAAGAATCTACATTAATAAAAAGTGAGGTCAAAACAATCACATTTTATGGCATGTCTCATTTGAATTTATGTTAATGTACTTTCAATAAATAAAACTAAAAATGAAATGTGTTTCTTTACATGTGATTTCTTTATACGGTCTGTTTTTTTTCTACAACACCTCTTTGCAAAGGATGCCTGGTCATAAGGCAACACAATGAATAGAAACATGTCCTTCTCAAAGAAGAACACAACTGCAAATAATGTGGGTTAGTTACATTTAACTTTTATTCATCTTGCTAAGATATACAAAATCCTGTTCAATAAACGTATTTTTATTTTTCAAGATGTGGTTTATTCCTGGAATTTGAATCACCAATAAAAAATCATTACAATTGCATTATAGATCTAGAACCACACCCATCTCAGTGAAATGACAGCGGCATACAGAAGGCTTGTTCCTTTCAACAATTGGATGATGATATTGCTTTAAGAAAATTTTATTGTAGAGGAATAGCTAAGCTGATATTGCTGATATTGCTTTAAGCCGTTAACTTAGCTATTCCTCTACAATAAAATTTGTGCATTCAATTATAATCTGAGAGATGGACTCAGTGATGTCCTAACTGCTGAAAGTGTGGACATGCAGGCACTGACAATATAACAGACAGTTAAAGCAAAAGACAACAAACCAAACCAGAATTGTGCTGAAACTCATTTAATTTCATAAAATTTGAACATTGAACATTTGAACACCTTAACTGATCTTGAGATAGCGAACACATGCCGAGCATACTTTGCAATGTGGGTACAAAGACGGAGCCTGAAAAAGCCTCTGCATTAGATTATCCGATGACTCACATCTGTTATAGGACACCTTTGTGGTTGAGCAATGAACCCCAACCCACAGATACAGGTGTAACGACTGCTGAATTCAAATTTTCAGAAAGGTACTGTATAGGAAAAAACAGAGCTTAAAAATGATGTGACCACACCTTATTCTCAAACTGTTTTTCGAGGCGGGGTGCATGAAGAAGGTGTGTTTTTTTGAGAGAGGAACAAGGGGAGGAATCTTGTGGGTGGTAAAGTTTGTCCCATCCCTGATAAGCAAGCTGACTGACAGACTTGCCAGGTTGTGCCTGACTTAATGCCTTTTGGTTGTGCTGTAGGTAAGTTCCTCGCTGATAATGCAAGTTAACCTGCTTTCACATATCCTGCAAAACCTTCATCAGTTCAGTTAAAAAGTAATCTGATTGTTGATATAAATGCTCTGTAAAATTATTATTATTGTTTGGACATTTGTATGCATTTTTAATGATCTGTAACTTATGTGTAACTTCTTTTTCATCCAGTGTGAGGGTTTCTTATGCTGAAGTTAGACACAAACCCAGTGCATTGCACACAATTGTATCTCTCACTACACAAAGAAGTGAGCTTTAAAAAATGAAAAAAATCTAAAGCAATAGTGTTTATGGGCAGATTGTGAATATACTGTATAGCGATAGAGTCACTATGAGAGAGTCTGAAATAAACAGGGTGTGACCAATAGGTAGCTCACCAGTAGGTTAAAGTATTGGGTAAAACTTTTCATGTTATTTTTCTTAAAGTTTTTATTAGGTCAATATCTTTTTTGTTCATTTGAATACCTTAATGGTGGCATATCAATTTAATGATTAATTGATCATTCTATCTCGTATTAGATAAATTCTAATAAATTTATCTAGATAAATTTTTTTATGTATGTTGAATTTGCTTTGGTACAGTAGGCAATTTTACACAAAGTGCATTTACAGGGCTGTCTATACCCAGTGAGCAAAAGCCAGAATCTAGACATCTAGAAGGGTGGAAATCTAGGCTGAGAGACGTTTTGACATAAACGGATTAGGCTACCCCCTATACAGCTTAGGTTTTACCCAGTTGTAGGCTACCTATGTCCTAGCTGGGTGGAAAACCTTTCAACCAAATGTAGCTGGGGTTTCATTCTGAACATCTAGGCAGTGTTTAACTGACTGTTTTAAAGATATTTTTTAGGCCTTTTTCAGCTTTATTGGACAGTATACAGTATAGAGAGACAGGAAGAATGGGAGCGAGAGAGAGGGGAAGACATGCGACAAATGTCAGACAGTCGGATTCGAACCGCTGACGTCGCGGCTCGCAATGAGCATGCGGTCAGTGCTCTACTGGCTGCGCCACCGAGACACCCCAGTGTTTAACTGACTTTTAACCAACCTTTCACGACAAAATATGTTCACTTGGAACTTCCTTTTAAAAATCTTGGTTCCACCTTTGTATTCCCAGTGTAGAGCATATACTCTAGTCAAGCTTGCAAAGATGTCTGAATCAGCGGAGGCCAACATGAGCAGCAGGAGAAATATCACCATTGAGATCAAAAACCTCACCAAAGACTTCTGCCTGGCTAACCCCAAGTAAGTCCATTGGGAGTCATTCTGCACTCCTCCACAGGCTTAGATGAAACCCCAATTGCTATTATAAAAATGCTTTTGATCACTTGAGTGGGTATGCATCTGTTTTCTTCAGGGTTTATCTAGACAGTGGAGTCACCTTCAACCCTCCCCAGCCCACAGTACGCCCACTGAAGACCGAAGTGTGCTCCTTCAGCAAGACATCTGGCCAAGCCCAAGGCAGTGTTGGTGTCTTGACCTACGACCTCATGGAGAGGACTGGGAGCACAAAACCAGAGACACTGTGCATGATGTTCTCTGTCCCATATGACTACAACCTGTATATGAACTGGTTTGCTGTGGGCATCTTCGGCAAGGGCCGGAATTGTGATGAGTCATTGTTCAAGGAGATGTACTACAATGATGAGAGCGGCTTTGTCAGGGCAGAGGCCAATGGGTCAGGCATCAACTATATAGGCACAGATCTGGATGTCAAAGCCACCATGTCCCCCATGGGCCGAGCCATCATGAAAGTGGAGGTTTGGGATAAGCTCTTCATACCTCAGGCCCAGAAACCTAAGTGGTAATACTAGTCCTTTGCTTAAAAACATCCCCACACCAAATGCCATAGTTGCTAATAATCTGAAACCATAATACAATAAATTGGCGTGTATGTTTGTACAATAACTTGGATGTATGGATATGCACTTTCCATAAAAAAATAAAAAAATAAAAATGATTAAAAAATGGTATTTTTGTTGCAACTGTGTTTTGTTAATCTAATAACAGAAATAATGAAATGTATTGGAAAGAGATGGAAATTTCATCCAATAAACACTGAGTTAGTAAAGTTCAGCGTAGCTTATATGTAACCCAATGAATCATTCTTTAGTAGTTACAAAGGTGTAATTGGTTTTTCAACTGCAACGTACAGCCATTGACTGAGGATACATTGCTATCACCGTATCACAAAATGACACATTCCATCAAAGTGTTTTCAGCATATGAACTAATTGTGGGCCCATACATATCCTTCAGAAGACAGGGAACATTTTGAGTTCGAGATCAATGCAATTGGAAAATAAAATCAGATCACAGGTATTTCATATGTTGGAGTAGTGTGACCTCTTATGTGAATACATAGGGTAAGAACAAATAACTATAGTCCAGTGATAATGAAGAAGACTGCCTTCTCATCCAGCCTTTAATACTGCCTCTTAGTCTTTTAATAAACTGGATGAGAAAGTATCTCTTGTCAAGTCAGAAAATAAAAAATTAAGTAAAAATCACATAAATGTGCAGCTTTAGTAACTGATGGTTCTTGAGAGAAACATCCAGTATCCACAACCAATTAATCAAGAATGGAAGTTTCTGAATAACTAGCAGATGGCACTCTTTCATCCCTGACACCATCTAGCGGTGAATGGTGTCAAGTGAACTTAACTGTTTAAAGGGAGATGTATGTGAATGCTGAAGTGAGAGTGAATGAGTGGTCAAATGTCACTGTGTAACTGTGATTCCAGTTTAAATTTTCAATTAGATCTTAGAGTAAATATATTTTTGTACCATCCAATAGGAGCCACATGCAGTGGGCTCCAGAATTATTCATAAATATGCAAACATACTGTAATACAGGCGGCACGGATGGTGCAGTGGGTAGCACTGCCGCCTCACAGCAAGGAGGTCCTGGGTTCGAATCCCCGTCGGCCGGGGCCTCTCTGTGCGGAGTTTGCATGTTCTCCCCGTGTCTGCGTGGGTTTCTGCCGGGTACTCCGGTTTCCTCCCACAGTCCAAAGACATGCAGGTTAGGCTGATTGGAGAGTCTAAAGTGTATGAGTGTGTGAGTGAACGGTGTGTGTGCCCTGCGATGGACTGGCGACCTGTCCAGGGTGTATTCCTGCCTTTCGCCCAATGTATGCTGGGATAGGCTCCAGCCCCCTTGTGACCCTGTTCAGGATAAGCGGGTTAAGATAATGGATAATGGATGGATGGATGGATACTGTAATACTGTTAACTAAAAAAATAATAGTTATTGACATTACCTTTATTTTCCAACATGCATAAAGTAAAGACCCCTGGCAAAGATGACACCCATGGGTGTTTTCCTATAATGTTTGATAAGAACACATTTGGAGGGATTTTTGACCATTCCTCCGTGCAGAACCTTTCAGAATCATTGATATCCTTGGATTTGTCCAGATGGACCCCCCTCTTCAGTTCAGACCACAGGTTCTTGATGGGATTTAAGTCTGGAGACTGAGATTGCAGAACATGGATGTTGTTTTCACTTAATCATTTCTATGTGGATTTTGAGGTATGTTTGGATTCATTGTACAGCAGGACAAACTACCTATGACCAAGTCACAGCTTTCTTGTGGAGACTAAACATTTTTGCCAATATTTTCTGGTACTTTGCTGAATGAATTATGCCATTGATCTCAAATAGTGCCACTGGAACACTTGCTGAAAATATCTCTAAAACATCAATGACCCACCACGATATTTGACGGTAGGTATGAGGCCCTTCTCCTTGTATACATTCCTTTTCTGCCACCAAAAGTGTGGCAGCAAGAATGTTGGTCTCATCTAACCATAGCACTCTCTTCCAGTCATAATACCAATGATGTTTGGCAAACTCCAGATGCTTGGTTTTGTTTAGTGTGCTTAGTAAGGGTTGTGCTCATTACATTACATTACATTAATGGCATTTGGCAGACGCTCTTATCCAGAGCGACGTACAGTTGACTAGACTAGAAAAAAATGGATTACTGAATAAAAAACATTGATACGTGAGAGGAAATCTATTGAAATAAAATTAGGTAGTTTTACCATATGTTTGAACATAACATATAGATTCTGTGTTGATTATTACTTACAGCTTTTTTTCATAATTTTTATCAAGCGTGCCAATATTTCTGGAGCCCGCTATATCTATACTTATCTCAGAAGACTGACTGGTAACCACAACAAAGACGTACTTTCACATAGTATATATACATGCGTATATAAACTGCAGAATTTGCATTCGATTGGTTCAGGCATCATTTTCTTTTTTTAAGAGGCATTGTTTGCACTGAAACAGCACAAGTCGGTGAAGCGGGGCCCCAGGTAGATCATCACAGTATGTTTGGCTGGGATTTCTTCCCCTTTCAAAGGGATAAATCCCAGGATTCTTTCATTCGCTCTGTTTCCCAAGATGCTGTCTTCACTTACACAGACGCTGTATAAAAGGCTGTTTTGCCTTTTCAATTTCATTTAAAAGTCATCTTTGCTAACAACGCACATGGGTTTCCTTTTTTCCCCCGAAATGCAACCGATAGGATGATTGAAGGCTAGAAATGGGATGGATTTGTGAGCATTTTGTTTATCTGTGTGAAACGAAATTCGATGGAGCTGTCACTGGTACAAGAGAATGCATCGGTCTCCTCTGAGCTGCAGGAACATTTGTCTTGCTGTGTGCATCAGACATACAGGCCCAAAGGAAATGCATGATAGCTAGAGTTGGACATCTTTGACATGCTTCTGGTTAATAGTGCTCAGCAGCTGAAGTGGCAAAATCTGATTTGATTTCAGCATACAGTATGAGTCTTGGAGTGTAAAATGCCAATGGCAAGGTATGACAACTCAGTATGCAAATGTAACACATTTAGCATCAGGTGTTATCATAGTTATCATACACCTTATGGACATTTATTGAGGCAATGCAGAAGTCCAGGAGAGCCCTGGATGATATTGGCCTAGAGATATTGAGTATTTCATGATTAATGTACTCTCAAGATGAACGCAAACTAAAACATCTTCTCGTTCAATGTGGGAATAAGTGGATCCAGTTGCTTCATAAACTTCTGAATTGAGACTAAGGTTGGACTTATCAACATTTGTCCTTAGGTCTGGACAAAATACAGTAATGCAATTATTTTTGGTTGTTTTCCCAGTCAATAATTTTAACATGGCAGGTATGTGAAGAAAGAAAATCATAACGCGAATATTGTTCATAGCTGAACTTTCCAAATTTTATTTAGTAAATCCAGGTGGTAATGTATAGATGGGCTCTCTCCAGGATGTGGGTGATGGGTTACTCTGGTACTGGAGAGATACTCACTTCTTCTCCCTCCACGATGCATTGGCCTGGGGCATCTGAATCAGCGATGACGGTGTTGCTGGTTGAGGAACTGGAACTTACCACCACTCCATCAACCAGCTCCTCCACCACAGTGACCACCTTCTTAGTGATTGTTACTGAGGACGAGGCCTCTTCAGCTGTTTCAATGGGTTCAAGTTTTGTATCCAGTCCTGCAAGATCAAAACAAGTTATACACATTATATCACATTATAACAAATGTTTTTGTATCATAAGACACATCTCCAACAATGAAAGACTGTAAAAGTGTACTTAGAACTTCATGGGTTTTCTGGTTTCAGACACATTTTTAAACAAATATTTTGCATATGACTTTTCATATCTGAGTCAATATTAAATATTTTATAATATTGATTCTCTTCATAGTTTCATCATTATGCATGACCAATCTTTGAAGCATTTCATAAGAAATGTTTAATTGAACCTGTGAGATTGAGCATTTGTTTAATCTCACCATATGCTTCCCCCATAATCTTTGAGGAAGTATGAACTAACACCAGAATACTGTTACAGAGATCACCTTGAGATAAATCACTGAATGCATTTGTTTTTCTTGCAGAATGAAGAGGTCAATATAGCCTTGTTTTCTATAGTAGCAAATCACAGATTAATGTACATTTTACCACCAGGCTGAGTTACTTTTCCTCTCCTCTTCCCCTGATGCAAAATGATTCCCCTGGGGCAGCGCTTTGTAATTTAAAGTTCTAGTTATATATGGCTACTAGATGCAAATCATTTCTGCATTTCGTAACCAGAAGTTTGTGCTAATTGGGTTTTTTTTCTCTCTTCAATCAAGTAGGACATTGCCTTTTAAAAATAGTTCACAATGCATTAGTCACACTGTTAATCAGTACATTCAATTTTGTGAATGTCCTTCATTTATGTTTTTATGTTTCCATTTTAATTAGAGTTAATAAAATAAATACATAAAATACAAATAAGAATTATGTGGAAAAAGACATACCGACAGCAGAGCTTGACATACTGACACCAGAGCTTGACATACTGACACCAGTGTTTAACATCCCGACCCCAGAGTTTAACATCCCGATGCCAGAGCTTTCCACCACAACACTGCTCTCAGAGGTATACCTGATAAATGCAAGAAAAACAGTGAATTTTAGGATAATATTCACATTCTGATCAAAAAGATCACTTTTTAAACTTGACTTGTTCCAGTCATATAGGAATGCTTTTCTTTGACCACTGAAATGATTATTCCTGTTGTATTCATTGAATCAGGCTTAACCTGAAGGTGGTCAAATTATATTTGAACAGAGTGACACCTAGAGGCTGTACTGGATTACTGCCCCTGCCTCATGAAATTGAGTTTTTTTTCCCCACAAACGCTTCCCCCCCCTTGCATTTTCATAATTGTGCAGTGCCAATTAAAACAACTTTTTAATCCACTATTGTTCAATTACATTTGATTTTATCTTGTAGTTATTTGACAAGTAATTCAATTAATAGAAATGCAATTCACTTTCTTGAAATGTAATAGCCTTTAGTAGTGCTTTAATAGTGCTGGCTTTTGTCAATGAAACCTTGCCCATAAGATACACTTCTGCATAACATACTGTACACTTCAGCTTAATCAATGATAACACATACAATTGTCATATGCTGTCCTCATGCAAAAACAATACAATGTCCATCATTGTCTTGAGAATGTGGACAACAGTTATACAGGAAGATTTGCTTAATTCAGTTTTTAAAAGTGCTTATTCCAGGTATTGTTTCTCAGGATCAGTATAACTGTGAAATATCTGGAGAGTTTTGTCATTCTCTGCTTAGGAGGGCAGAAGCAAAGAGTTCAAACTTCATCTAGTCATTCAATCCATGCTATTTACATCAATATTCATTTTGACAGGTACAGCAAAGCCTGATAATCCTAAATTGCAAATTGATGGCTATAGTGACACCTGCTGTGCACTCAGTAGAATGCACCTCAAGAATAATATTTTAAAAACAAATGGACCATGTCTAAAACAGCTTACTTGCTATTGCATATGTAAATTGAGTACACTGGATGAGAAAGTTGTTAAATTGGCAAAAAGTGTCTCTAAATGTAGTATACTCACAGTCTGCATTTGGGAGCACATCACATATGAATATAAAGCAATATGTTTAGTAGACATTACATATTCTGAGGATGTAGTTGTCAGCAGCCTGTCTACTTGCAGCCACACCTGTTTGTACCAATGTGATCTTTTCATTGAACAATGACACAAATAGTGTTATGTTTAGCAACATTCTGTGTTATCTTGTCAGTCCCGCTCTGTACACTGCCGCTATTTAGATTTTTCTCCTAATTAGCTGGACTTCTGGTGTTGTTAAACATGTGCCACACATGCAAATACAACTGAACTCTTAAAAAATGAATGATTTAGTCCTAGACTAAGGCCCTTAACCCTGATTTAGTTTAGATGTTTGTTTAAGAAGCTAGCAGCAATAGTGAGATGGTTCTGAATTGTGAACATTCACAAGGAGTTATGTATCATGGTGCTATTATATTCATTGTCTGTATACAGTCCCTTCATGTTATTGGCAAAGTTCAGCATAACTATTTTTGGTAAAATCAGTTTTGTGAAGACCACCTTGTGCATATTCTAGCATACAGAGAAATATCTTTCTACAAATTTATCATTGAGAAATTGAGCCATACAGTTCACCTCACCCTATGTCCCCGCCCTCCAGAAGCCTCCTGTACTCTGCGATCTCCATTTCCAACCGCATCTTGATCTGTAGCAGCTCCTCATACTTATAGCTGTTGTTTTCTATGTTGGCCTTCAGCTGCACCAGCTGCTGTTCCAGCCCTGTCACCGAGGCCTGCAGGCTGAACATCTGGGCGCCGTGTCGGGCCTCTGTTTCCGCCAGGGTTCCCTCCAGGGATGCCTTCTGCAAAGGCCATGGTTAGAGCATTAGGGAATATCCCAGGTGGTCATTTTTGCTTCTCTCAATTGGGAAAAAGTGCATCACAACAATAAATATTAGTCACAGCCTCAATTTAGAGATACAACTGATACTGAGTTGATAAAGTTTTATGTTTAAGTTTTCTGCCAAATGCCAATAATGTAATGTAATGTTTGAGATACCCTCTTTGGATGGTTGATTATATTCATATTATATATTCTGACCATTCAAATTTTGTTGTCCGGGTAATTACCATAGAGAGTAAGGCCTGCAACTCGAGCTCCAGGGTGCGCATGCTGCTCTGGCTGTCCCTTAGTTCCACATTGCTGGTCTGGAGGACTTCAGTGGTGACCTGTATTTCCTGTTGCACTGCTTCTGACTGAAAAACACAAAGAGAGAACATGTCAAATCAACCAGGGTGACACCAAGAAATCAAGGGTTTAATGTACCAGGTGTTCCTAAAAAAGGGACCCTGCTGAAAAAAAATAACTCAAGCTAGGTGTTGAAACAGCTGACAGCTGGTTGACCAGTTCAGACCAGCTGCCCAGCTTGACATGGTTTGACCAGCTCAAGCTATGTTTTGAAACAGGTGGTAGCTGGTTCACCAGTGACCAGCTCAGGCCAGCTTATACCCAGATAGACCAGCTTATGACCAACTTGACCAGCTCAATTTTCAAGCAGGTCATGCTGGCACAGCTGGATTTCACAGCAGGATTAAATTGGGAATTGACTGCACAGCTCAATGGGTGGATTGCAGATTCTCTTTGAAGGTCACATACATTTCCAAGGATTTTCTTGCATGTGTGTGCCTTCCTGAAAAGAGAGCACTAAAAACTGTTTTAACTGCATACATTTTATCTTTAAAAAAAAATATATATATACATATATATATATATATACGTTTTTTAAAGATAAAATGTATGCAGTTTTTAGTGCTCTCTTTTCAGGAAGGCAATTATCGGGTATGTAACAAAAATATAAAGCAGTCTTGATTTATTTTAAACACTTGGATGGCACCTAACCCTGGGTGTCAATGTGGAGAATTGATTATTGACTGATATTGACCGGTGTCTTATAAAGACTGCCTACCTTATTCTTGAACCAGGCCTCGATGTCTCTGTGGTTCTTGGCCACCAGGGTTTCATACTGGTCCCTGATATCATCTATGGTCGTGGTGAGATCCACTGCAGGGGCAGCATTCACCTCCACTTGCACTTGTCCGCCCAGTTGGACTTGGAAGGACATGGTCTCCTGTAAAGAATAAGGACACAGTTTGTGTCAGTATGTCTTGAAACCAAGATGGTGGATGTGAGAAAAACAGTTAAATGTCCTGCAGACCCATTACTCTCAAAGTACAATATCAAAGTACACAGTAAACAATATAGCCGAAACAATAATCTTCCTCTGTTTCACACCCCGGTTTCTCTTCTTTTTTTGTGGTCAGACCTTTCCACTTTTCTTGACAATGAATTAAAGTGACAAGCTGATTTACATGCATATCATATTCATACTGGGCGTGGCATTAACCATTTAAGCATAATACTAGGCACGTACACGTAAGCAAAGTTTCACATTTATTGTGAGAAATATGCGTAATCCAGCATTATCTTTGGCTTTTTAGGAAAAGGGTTGAGAACCACTGCAGTAAAGTACCGTTCACAGCTTAAATACAAAAAGTGAGGTATTGGACATGATACAAGCAGCTGATTACGACCTTGCTGAACTTCATTTGTTTTTGTTTACAGACATTTCAATGAGAGCTAGAATAAAATGTCTTTATATTGCTCACTTACCTCTTCGTGATTTTTAGTCAGATAAGCAATTTCTTCCTTCACCCCCTCTAACTGTAGCTCCACATCACGTTTTCCCAAGGTCAGCTCACTCATCATTTTCTTAAGTCCAACGATATCAGCCTCCACGCATTGTCGGATACTCAGCTCATTCTCGTACCTGTGCACACATCAAAACCTTCCACCATCAATGAAAGTGTATCAAACGTAACATGATCCTATTATGATTGGAGTCATAAGCAGAGAATAAGGTACTGATTTTAAATGGGCACTTAAGAGGCTTCACTAGCAGATGAATGATGTCTTAGTGATGAAAAACATTTGCCAGTTAATTAAAGCATTACTAATACTTAGTGTTAACAACACAATCCACAAATGATGTGTTAGTAGACCTTTGTGAGTAACATGGTTAAATGAATTGATGTGAAGAAACGTATTTGCATGAATAATAAATGAGTAATGAATTAGCACAAAATATTTGGCATTTACTCACCAAGTTTTTAATAAATAAAATGTTTTACCAAGGCCTACAAAACCAATGGTATTTAAAAATTTAAGCAATTGCTGATTGGGTATTCTTACTTCAATAAGGTATTACATAAACCAATACTTAATGTAAACACTTGTTGACTGTTTAGCTGCCATCTTCCTCTGTAAAATAGGTTGGGAAAGGTGTGTATCTTCTGACATCCATGTTTCCTGTTAGTCAATTAGATGAGTCATGTTTGAATGTGAGCATATGCTTGACTTGTGTTCACACCCTTGTTGTATATTAGACACAGTTCACACATTGTAAATGATTTACTTATGCTTGTTGAGTGCTATTTCAGAGTGAAAAGCATCAATTAATGTGCTCAACTACACATACATTTTCACTCACAGTGAGTCCTTAATGTGTAACAATATTTCCATCCAAGATGAAAAACACTCACTTGATTTTGAAGTCATCTGCAGCCAGTTTGACGTTGTCAATCTGAAGATTTATTTCAAGGTTTACAGCAGCAGCAGCCAGAATCTTTAAATTGGAAGTGGAAAAACTGTATTAACGTTTTCTGTAATGTTTTAATAATTCAATACATATCACAATGTATGGGCTTCAGTAAGAAGGGAGAAGAGATCTGTCGATTAAGAATATCTGCTATGAATGAGCATAGATTTTTTTGTTATGCGACTAATGATCCATTGGCATTATATACAAATTTGGCAAAACTAAGCAAAAAAGCAAGAACCATAATCAAGACAAAAGTGTGGCCAGTATAACTAAATGATCATATAACTGAAGCATACTGCATTATGTCAACCTACAATTCTTAATGTCAAAGATGTTAAAAGTGAATAAAATAGAAAACCCTTTTTCCAAAGATACTTTACTACACAAATTGTTCCCTGCATTTGATTCTGCATTTACTTTCAGAGAATTCGAAAATATTCATAATTATTAATTAATTGCCACACCCAAAAAAGCATGTAAAACATTCTGAACATATACTCTACTTCAACATGCTGCAGTGAGCTCTCATGGTGGCGCATTCTACATAGAAGCTATTATTAAGTGTGTGTAATAAGTGTGTGTGCTGATTACAGCGTGTTTTGAAACTTGACGCACTCATACCCGGTTGTGTTTTACTGATTGCTCTTTTTTATTGACCCTTTTGCCTGGCCAGCATATTGTACCTGACTACGGAGGTCTCTGATAACGAGGCGCTGGGCGCTCATGTCCTGAGTGGTGACCTTGGTGCGGGAGAGTCCCCAAGATCGGATCTGTTCCTCCAGCTTGGCGTTGGCAGCCTCCAGGGTGCGCACACGCTCCAGGTAGCGGGCCAGGCGGTCGTTCAGGCCCTGCATGGCCTGCTTCTCATTCATGGGCAAGGAAGATCCTTCGAGTGCGGACTCCAGGGAGAAGGCAGCGCCTCCTCCTCCACCTCCACCTCCACCTCCACCCAGGGCGCCGAAGCTGAAGCCGCCACCACCACCACCCGCGGAGCTCAGCTTGCCCACGGAAGTGGATACGCGAGTACCGTGGCCCCCCGCACCGCCGTACACACTCCCGCTCTGGTGAGACAACCGCGACATCCCCCCCCCGCGGGTGGACCCGGCCATAGACCCCCAGCCATAACTCGCGATGAGAGACATTTCTCCTGGGATGTGGCGTAGTCAACCGCTGCGATGCACTGAAGGATGCAGACGCGCTCCTTCAGTCTCCCGCCTCATATATATACACACACTCCCGCTCCCTCCGCCCCCCTATGCATGGGTGTGTGCAGTACAGAATACCCGAGAGGGTATCAGCCACTTTAATTTACGAGTGGAATGTACTGTCCAGAGTATGCCTTGTGGTTCTATGTCGTTTTCGCAAACCTCACCCTTCACTCACTCGTCTTCAACTTTTCAGTCAGCATAGTGACTGGAGGACTGATTCCTGCAAATGTATTGTCATTCCATACAGTGCATGCATGTCACGTTGTCAATCTTAGCTTGAATTGCATTTGGCAACCAACATTTTATTTATTGACAGTGGGAAAATAAGCGGAAAAACAGTGGTAGTTTCTAAAATGTTTTTCTTTTTTTTGGCTAGGCTTTCCTTGGTTTAGTGCGAGAAGCCTGGCCTATTTGTCTTAAATCTATACTATAACCCATAAATCTTCACCATAGAACAACAAGGCAGAAGTCATTAGGGATTCACTGAGTGTGTTTCCTGAATATGCAATAATGCTCTATATAACAATAAATTGTAAGACAAATCCTCCTACATATGCATGCATTGGAAAATGAAATGTGTTTGTTAAGAGGTAAAAATGTTTTGGTGCAATGATTTATAGCCAATGACACCATTTCTGCTCAAACTCAAATCAACAGTGCAATAATTTTTCAGCCTTGCTGGTAGATGCAAGTGTGTATACACCATTACATAATCTTAAGTTTAATATATTTGTGATACCTTTTTAATTCATTAAGTGGATGTATCCTCGTCATTCTTAGACTTCTTATTTTCATAAAGGCTAGCTGCGATTCTTGCATGAAATTTGCAATCTGATTGGGAGATTATTAGGGAAAGGAGAGCTGTATTACCTTTCAGAGATTAATTGAGAGTGATATCAATCTGATATGAAGGCAGTATCTTGATAATGTCTGGATTATTTTCCCCACGCTAACCTCAATTTTAAAAACTCCCTTCTACAAATAAGAGTTTATACTGTATTTGCCACATGATAACAATTAGTTCCATAATTCATTTCTGTATACGTTAAATGCAAAAAATGTAGTACTACTCCTGAAAACCTGTAATCACAAATAAAATCTGCAATTTTTATAACCTTCTCGAAATGTGTAGCAGTCAGGAATCCGTTTATACTACAGATATAATATTATACTTATATATGTAATTATGTAATAAGTTATGTAACTAAACAAGTCTGTATAGGAGCCAGAAGTGATTAAAGGGGCAAGGAAACATTATATTCCCCCAAGCATTCTTTTCCTACTAAACCTGTATGTCTTATCCAGCTAAAAGTACAGCCCCCCAGCATCTTGTCAATCTTTGAGAAGTGAATGAATGATGGTGATATGCACTGAGACAGAGTTCTCATCGCTTCAGTTAACTTGCTCATGTCGGGACATTGCAGAAGCTTATATAATGGTGCATTTCGTTATTGCTGAAGGATACGATGGGAGAAATTGCGTGTTCTTCCCCAAAGACCATAATAATAACGCAATGATTATGGTGGGTATGGGTGAATTCAGTGAGCTGCCCTCAAGGGAATCAAAATTATGTCCATTTTCTATTTTTTGTGTTCTGCACTATACACCATTTAATATCACCCCCAATATTGAACTGACCCCAGCACTAATCACTGTAAGCATATGTTTTCAGGACCTCTCCAAACACACAGAACCTCCAGTATTTGGCATCAGTATCAGAAGTTCCAGAGCCTGTTGGTCAGTTTGTATTTTTTTGTTCCAAATGATGGACCAGTTTTTTGTAAAGAGTCATTATAATGGTAAAGCATACAATGAATGCCATGGCTTTCATGTGAAAAGGGCTTCTATTCAATCTTATGAATGACAGTGTTAGATTTACCGGTTCAAGGCATCTCTGCCTACAAGCTAATCTGTCATATTCAATGATTGAAGTGCAATGTTAGACAAGCACAGGCCAGCTCAGAGTAACACCTGCGCTTAAGGATCAAGGAGTTAAAGAATCTTAATGTACAGTACAGTTTTACCTTTTACTGTAACCTTCAAATGAAAATTAGAAGTTACTGATGTTCATTTTTACAAAACAAGATACAGTTGTAAATTGATGTTTCATTGTTTTACACTCTTTAATATTGTGTTAATTTGATTATAAAATCACTGCGATAAGTTAATTAACTTTAAAACTTAGCTGAAGGACTAGCGCAGCTGTCGCTAACCAGCCCACATGCCACAACTGTGGCATCGTTATTGCTAATATCAGCTAATTGACATTTCATCGTTTTACATTCATTATATGTCTCCTATCCATCCAAGCATGCCTTCTTTTTAAAAATATACAAGTGGCATTCATGGTTGCTTCGAAATATAGCTTTTTGCTGTCTGGTAGTAGTTTTTTTTTTCTTTCTCTTTATTTGTTTAAACGGAAGGAAACAGCCTGAGGTCCTGCTGCTCATGAAGCCGAACTATAAATACAGCAATGACAAAGGGAGGGGGAAATTGCATGTTTTGTTTTGCTAGTAATGTTTACACAAGTAGCCCACAACAGCGCAAATTAAAATATCAAACTAAACATACAATGTTTACCCTAATGGAAGGTGGGGAATTATTTTGTAACAAGTGGAATTTTAAGATAAGTCCCCCCCAAATCTTCAGTCAAACTGTTAAATTGCAGGACTTTGCATCGTTATTTTCTAAATTTTCCTGGGGGAGGAGCCCTGGCCCCACCCACCCGAAAAAAAAAGAAGAAAAAAGAATAACTGTGCCTCCCTGAATTTTTGCTTGCATGAAGCCCCTCAGCTGATTCACTTGTCGAAGATCATTAATAAAAACTATCATTTTACTACTGTCCAAAAACCGAGTAATCATTGGCCAGGAGCGGAGAAAGGATCAGAATAAAAATGTTGAAAGGTAAACGTTGCACTGCTAGCCACAGAGCACTTCAGACTGAAAATAACAGGCAAGGTAGCCAACATATTAAGCGAATCCTCCTGAAAAGCTTTTAAATTTGCCACGATCACAATGTCAGACTCACGCTTTCATTTTAACATTAGCTAGTAGTAGCCTGACTGAAATGCAGCCTGGCTCATAAACAAATCAACCTTATTTTAAAAGTTTAAGACTTGTGGAAGTAGTAGTCTGTCATGCAACAGAATAATGGAACCCAGCGCACACTGAGAAAAAGAGATCTTTAATTACCGGGTCGGACAGACCAGCTACAGAGCCAGTAAACACTAAAAATAGGCAGAACATAGTGACTGAGCAGGCAAAGGTCAAAACCAGGAAGTCTGATGGGGCAGGAGCAGGGAAAGAGCTTGGTGGGGAAGGACGAGGGAGCATAGGCTGGGCAGTGGAGCCGTGCTACCACTGCTTGCAGACATTTATGTCTCACCCAGAACCAGGACACGGCTGCCTGATGGTCCCTCCCCTGGATCCTCATCCCCAGTGACCACCTCCTCCCCAGATGCAGCAACAATGAATACACCCCCATGTCTGACCCCTTCCGCCAGCTTTACCCAAAAATCAGCGGAAGGGGAGGTGCGGAGGCTAACCCAAGCCTCCATGCTATATATTTTGCCTGCAATTGAAAAATCGATCTGTGTAGTCACATAATAATGTACTATATCCCTGTGCACACACCAAATCTATAGCCACTGATGGAACCTGACGTTGGTATGATCATTTTAAAATTCTCAAGATTACATACAGGGCTTTATGTGGAGAAGCTCCTGACTATATAGCAAAGCTGCTGTCTACTTACACCCATGTGTGGTCCCTGAGGTCCTCCAACCAAGGTCTGCTGGTCACCCCAAGGGCGAGACTTAAATTGAAGGGAGACTGCACTTTAACATGTCTTGCCACTAGACTGTGGAATACAGAGTCTCCCTCTTGCTATGAGACTGTCTGATTCCACTGGCACTTTTACTGCCACCCATTTTTACTTTCGTTCCCTGATCATTGATCTGGTGGCTATTTCCTGATATATTCCTTTATCAGTATGCATTATCTATTTTTGAGAAATTATTATCTTTGTATTCTATCTTATTTAATCGTGTTTTTATTGCATTTCCTTTTTCTTTTATTTTTCCTGTTTGTTGATTTTTGTTTTGTTTGTAGTGCTTTTTAAGTATTCCATTGTGAAGCACTTTGTAACCATTGGTTTACAAAGATGGTATATAAATAAACTATTACTTACTTACTTACACACTACCGAAATTGGAGAAAATTGGTGAATGTGCCAAGTATTGAATCACTCGTTTTAAGAGATTTAAGTGACTTAAGAACGAAAGACTGGGGCTCGGGTGGGCGCTGCCGCGGCGCGCGTGGGGGGGCCGGCCCGGCTTGTTGTGGTTGGGGTGGGCCGGGCCCTGGGGGCCTGGCTGCCCCGGCCCGCCCCTGGGCCCCGCGCCCCGGGGGGTGGCGTTTCCGTCTGCCTGCCCCCGCCGCCGGCCCCGCGTGGTCGGGCGTGTGGCCGCCTGGGGGCGGGGGCCCCGGGACCCGGCCGGGGTGTGCGCGGGGGGCCCGATGCTTGGGGGCCACTGGTTGGCGGGGCCAGCCGCGCCCTGTCGCGCCCCTCACGTCCACCAGCGTTCCACAGGAAGTGACAAACCTGCTCACGCCCACTTACATGCGCGTATACACACATACCACTTTAGTGCCTGTGTATGTAATGTTGAAGGTTAGGTGTTGATATGTGCTCATGCAGTTTGCATGCAATATGATATTCTTTAGATTTTTTGGCTGTTAGGTGAATACCACAAATGTCAGGCTATATGATTAGACTATAGTTATTCTGCATATATAATATATTCCCAAGGTACTGTAGTAAGACACCATTGGTATGTCCACCTGAATAGTTTTTTTCATTGCAAAGATGAATCTGTTGGTTTGTAATATATTTGGAGCACTGATTAGCAATAATTCTCACGTATTTCGAATACATTTACGCTTTATTTAAATTAACTGCACTGGTTCTCTCAAAACAATCCATGCTTATTGTGAGTGGTGTTAAAGCCCAACGTCTAATTAAGGGTATTGATTTATCAGCCGCGCAGAAATTACGACCAGACAACCGGCTACCCAAAAGTGCCAAAGTTGTAATGGTGTCAAACATACATATTTACAAGAGAACACATGGAGAAAATAAAACTAGTTACACTATGCACATACGGAAAGGGGAAAGGGGAACTGGAAGCATGTGTTGCCAAAGAAAAGAACATTCTAGCAACTACTCTAGCAACCCACATGTGACTAACTGATTACGTAGGAGAAGTTGCCAAATACTTACTCTCTTGCTAACAAAAATACAAAGGTGGCAGTCACCCCCTAACCTAGGGTGTCTCGACACGATTGGCAAAACTACGTGTAAGCAAGTGTATGTGGGCCCCCGTCTTACCTCTCCAGCTCCCAATAGAGCATATTAACCAAAAGGGAAGCAGGTGTTGGTTTCTAGGTACATACACACAGGCACAAGAACAAGTTAGCTTTGTTGTTTACACTCGGCACAAAGATATACACTTACAAGACTAACCACTGTTCTGGAAAAAGGTCTTGTGGACAGATGAGATGAAGATATCAGAGAGATAGCAAGAGAAAAGTATGGAGGAGAAAAGTAATTGCCCAAGATCCAAAGCATACCACCTCATCTGTGAAAGACGGTAGTGGGGGTATTATAGCCTGGGAATGTATGGCTACCGAAGGTACTAGCTCACTTATCTTAATTGGTAATATGACTGCTGATGATAGTAGCAAAGTTAATTCTGAAGCGTATTGACACATTATATCCCATCCTAAGTTCACAGTCAAGTCAATCACCCGATCTAAACCCAACTGAGCATGCCTTTCATATGCTGAAACCCCCAAAACAAGCATGCGCCCAAGATGCAATACAGGCCTGGCAGATCATCACCAGAGAAGACACCCAGCAACTGGTGATGTCCATGAATGACTTCAAGCAGCCATTGCATGCAAAGGATGTGCAACAAAATAACATGGCTACTTTCATTTACATAACATTGCTGTGTCCCAAACATTGTGGTGCCCCAAAATGACTATGTATAAACACTGATGTCATTTCTACTTTTACCAAAAAGTGTACAAATTTCCTTTATTAAAATCTGACAATGTGCACTTTAACCATGTGATTTTTTAATTACAAATCGTGGAGTACAGAGGCAAATAAATAAATGATGGGCTTTTATCCCAAGGGCACTGTCAATGGCTAAGGCTTTATTTTAATACAATTAAAATGTATCTAATGTTTAAAATACACTTCACATATCAGTATCATAGCATATGTGCAGAGGTCATAAGCCTTACAGAGCACTTACTGTTTAATTTACTGTTTTCACTATCTGCCTGGCACCTTGGGTTGAGTAGAACAGCAGGATTGTTGGAAAGGCAACAATGGCATTTTCTTTCCATTTGGAGAGTATCTCTTTACCCAGGTATTATATCACTTTGTTTAAAATGGTAACAAGATTTGTTGAAACACAAAAAAAGATAGAGAATACAAGTCAAGAACTGACCAAGACTGCAGTGATGAAAGGGCCAAGCATCACTGCTCTGAACACTGGTTATAGAACACACTGACAAAAGTCCCAAATCTGTCCCGCAGGTATATCTCCAGAGTGTCCAGGGGCATAGTCCTTACATCATAACCCCAGAATTGTTTCTTCTTCCCCCTGTCAATGGGAACTATCTTCTCTGTGCTATTTGGGTCATTGCGGCCAATGGCAGCAAAGGTTGGAAATAAATGTCTGAGGTTTTCAGGAGGTTTTGTGTAGTTTGGACAACAGTAGGCTGACCATAGATACTCTGGTATAGCTACACGGTGCTCCTTTAGCCAGCGCTCGGTTTGGTAGGGCATAGCCCCTGTCACAATGTAGGCTTTGTCCTTGCAGTATTTTTTCAGGAGATTGCTCACATTCCTCTCCAACGATGCCCAAGGACCGCCATTTGAGCCAGACTTCTGTGGGACCACATTGGTGAGAGTGAAGGTGGAGCTCCTCGTCTCCTGGTCCTGGTGGTGCAGGTTGGGGTTGAGGTGACCATGGGTATAGCTAGAGTTGATGTAGTCCGTCTGTACAGCTTGGCTCTCCACAATGTTCGGATCCACCTTGCCCTCTCGGAAGAGTACCATGTTTCCATCTGCTTTGGGATATGCCAGCTGAAATTAGAAAAATGCATCTCCCATTAATACATTACAGCTCATTTTTAACTGAATTAGTTTCTTTGTCTGCTCATTTGAAGCATCTAATAGTATATGATGGTGGAATTTCATGCTGAAGCGACCTCCTGCAGTCTATGAAAAAGGAGACTAACATGTGCACTAAAATTACCAGAGAATGGAGTCACCCTGGGACACCCTGGGAGCATATGCCAAACTTCAGTGGCACTAGTGCCATTGGTTTCTGATAGATAAATAGACCATCTACAAACATGCGCAGTGTCTTCATATTATAAGCCTCTCAACAGCCCCCATCTCCAAAGACATCTTCAAAACAAAGTCACCAATACAGGTCAGAAACTGCATGGTGTGCAGTGCATACATATGTGTAATATTTCAGATTACACAATTCTGAATTTAGAATATACTAGCTATACCAACTTGTTTTGAGAAGTTGCTTATGTACATAATAGCCTGTTCTCATTTTCTTTTGGAAATAATACAGTTCCTCTTTCATTCACCTACTGCACATAAACAGTGCTGACTTATTGCTAACTGAATCACTGGTTCCCATAAACAGATGAGCTGTGGCATGTGACTAATTCCAGCAAATGAGCATGTCGATTCACATGAGTGCTCCACTAAACACGGCCAACTCCTGACTTACAGGGAGCAACTCTTCCCCATATAAATACGTTGACTACTGAGTTTTTCCTCTGAAAAGAGAAAACCTTTTCCAGTTGACTACATTGTAAATATGCCGCTATTCCCATTGCTCTGCAATTAATTCTGCTGCAAGCATGCATGCAAACTCCGGTAAAGACTGCCTACCTGTGGCTCATACTTCCAATGGTCTTTAGGTCTCTTTCCCGCCGGCGATGAGAATATGTAGGCAGAGTAACAGGGTGCACGGTATCTTCTGCTGTACAGAGAAGCAAAGCGGTACCTGTTCAGGTAACGCTGGCAGATGGGGATCCCCAGTAGTCCCTTGGGGGATGAGGCACGGTAAAGGAAGTCGGCGCAGGGAGTAAAGTCGCCCACATCAGCTCTGGTGAGGCAACACCAGGCAGTGAGGGCCAAAAGAGAAGCCGTTGATACAGCTGTGTGAATACCCACCATGATGAGCGTAGTCTGCTCCTGAAGGTCTCACACAGCCCTTTCAAGAGAAGAGGATCAGAAACAAGACACGAAACCCTGGTCACAGCTTCTGACATCCCTTGTCCCCAAACAATAGTCTGGCCAGGAGAGGGCGGGACTGTTGGGTGCTGAGTTAGATCAGGAGGCTCAGTAATGTACTGCATGTGAACTCATTTCCGCTTTTTGAATAAGATCATCCTACACAGGAGAAGAATAGTCCACAAGACCTGGCCCCTGGCCACAGTCAGCACTGTACATGCACTGTAAAGTAAACATTTGATGCAAGCCTCAAAGGAACCTCATTGTATTAATTAGTACATGTATCAGTCCATGTGTTGAGAAATGCATTAAAATAAAGTATTGAAACACAAAAATGTTTTATTGGGCAAAGCAAATTCCAGTTTAATTTTCCACTTACTGCAACATTTGTAATGCTGCAATAAGTGGAAAAAGAGCTTAGGAACATTCTCTGTGCATTTTCAGTGGAAAGACATTATCTTATGTCAGAGCACTCCTTATGTGAAAGCAAGAGTAATCTCAGTAATAGGGGAAGGAAGAAAAGTTAAGGTTTCATTTCTTTATTGTAGTAAGAGGAATCCTTCACTCCTCCTACAGTATCAGGCTTTTGCAGATTTTCTTATCTTCGGAAACTGACCATCTGTATGTCTTCTGAGAAAATGTTTGTTTTGTTTTTGGGCAGAGGGAAAAGGAAGGGGCGGAACTGTGGGTGGACGCTGGTGTTGGCGTAGAGGCAGTCACTTGTGAATGGTTTGCCTTGCTCACATCTGTTGTCCATTTTGAAATGCCAGTTTTTTTCCATTTGTGTAATCTCTTGCACATTCCACAGCGATTGCTCAGGCTTGGAGAACAAAACCTGTTCTGCAAAAACGGCAGCGTCTGCAAAGCTAAAGGGGCTCAAAGCACATAACTGTTGTGAATCTGGTGACTCAAGGTACAGTTTTTAACTTTTTAAACAGTGTTGTAATAGTATACATGCACAATATGCAATGATGCCAAAGTTTTTCTGTGAAGTACAAAATCCAGACCTGCAGAAAGTCCTGTGGTAGATACTGTGGATTAGTTTTGTATTAACTATTAACTTGTTTGCAAGGTTGAAGGTTGTTTTTCCCCCTCCGTCATTCATGAACAGGACGTTTGTTTCCTTGCTAGAGTGGTCACATGACATTTATGGCCCACTGGGGAAACACTTCTGTACTTCAGAGTTAAGAATCTGCCCATTCCTTCTTTTCTGCTGCCTTCCATAAGGTTTCACATCACATCTCAGTTTGTGCTAACAGTTTTTAAACTCAAGAATATTCGGTTTGCTGTTTCTCTCACATGGAAAATGTAATACTATAAGCTAAAGTAAAGGCTTGCTACTGGGAGTACTTTTGTGTATCCTTGTGACACCTACCACCACCACCTACATTCGTGCCCCTCTAACTTTTAACAATTCCAACATTCTACTCTCCTTTGCTTGATTTTCTTTTGCTTAAAGGGTACCTGTACCGAAAATGAGCATATGCCTAGATCTGCTTAATATATCATAAATATTCCCATTCTCGTAAGCTAAATAAGTCACGCATAATGACATATTTAATGTTAGGTTTCATGTTTTTGTGTGCATGGTATTCTGTTCTTGTTATTAGCACTTTGATGGTTATTTCCCCCCATTGTTACCTGTGTATATAAACCCCTTTGTTAGTCTTGTTCGTCGCCAGATTGTTATGTGTTTAGACCGTACTTTCCAGTGTTATTCGATTGATATCTGTTACAACCTGTTTAATTTAGCGTATTCCTTCTGTCTGATTCTGACCTGTAGTAATTCGACCCATTTATGTTTTTCGACTTTTGTTTCTGGATTGTGTTTCTGTTTGATTAGGCCGTTTGTTTTTGACCCATTGCCTGTGACTGCTATCATTCTTTGGATTATCATTGACATATCTGTTTCCTGGAAATCTGACCCATCGCCTGGACTATCGTTTACAAACTGCATTATCCCTGCTGTACCTGATTGCTGACTTTTGACCCTTGCTTGTTCAGCCTGCTTTAAGAAAATAAATACTTTGCTAACCAAAGAACTTTCGTTGTTGTCTCGCTATTGGATCCCCAGTTCTGCGTGCCTGATATTTAATTTCTTTTGTCATTACATGGGTCCCGTAACACTTCAGTGAGCAGACATATTGCCAAACACTTGATGAAGAAGTGATGTCAAGTCGTTGCGGGCCAGGAGACAATATGTGTTCTATGCAATCCTTGCAAGCTAGTGATTGTGATGAAGGTCCCATAATCACCTGAATTGTCTCCTTCTCCACCTGAGCATACTAAATTGGGATAATGCTTCATATAAATAACCAGTTGAAGTTTCTGAATAATTTTTGTCACTCAGAATGATGCCTATATTGAAAATTCTCTGCATGATTTGGCGTATATACTGCACTGTGTTTACATTATTCAGTACAGTATTCGCCAATATGTCCGCTCACTGAACTGTTACGGGACCAACATAGTCCAGTAAAATAAATGAAATATGCTATTATGCATAACTTATTTAGCTTACGAGAATGGGAAAAGTTATTTTTATGATATATTGAACAGATCTATGCATATGCTCATTTTTGGTCCAGGTACACTTTAAAACGATGATAACAGACGGTGGCTACTCTTAAAAAGATGATAGCTCCTCAATGCATTCAGCAGTGATGGTAAATATAACTCTTCAGGAGTGGGGTATTTAGAGCTGTGAATAATAATATTACTAATAATAATAATAATAATAATTACAATAATAATAATAATAATAAAATGCATTAAATCCATTTGCACCATTCAGCAGGATGTTTTCATTTTCAGCTAATGTCTAACAGGGAGAAATGTCTTTGACATATATTTTTATCTTTCATATAGAGGGAAGCTATGAGAAACATTACATGGGTCAAATGTGCAGCCCTTATCATCTCTGTCCTTGTCAATGTCCTGGGTTCGCATGGGGGGAAGATCCTGGTATTCCCAGTGGATGGCAGCCACTGGATCAACATGAATCTCTTAATTGAGGGACTCCATGCCAGGCACCACAACATCACTGTGGTACGGTCTGTTAGCAGCTGGTATGTCAAGGAAAAGTGTCCCCACTACACCTCCATCACTGTCCATCTTCCAGAGGTCATCAGCATTGAGGACCAGGACTTCTTTGTGTCCTTTCTCAGCAGAATTATGGAGATCCAGCGGGGAGGGGCATCTGTCCTGGCCTTTATCTCCTTCTACTGGGAAATGTTGACCAAACTGTCAAACATGCACAGGCAAGCTAGTCAGCTTGCAGTGGAGATGTTCAAGAACCAACAGCTCATGCAGAGCCTCCAGGACACTCAGTTTGACCTGGTTCTTATGGATCCAGGTCTTCCAGCAGGGCTCCTGATAGCACACAAGCTGCATCTTCCCACAGTCTTCAATGTCCGCTGGATCACCAGTGGGGAGGGACATTTTATAGTCGCACCCTCCCCAGTCTCATATGTTCCTACTTCTTTATGTACAGTCTCAGACAAAATGATCTTCACTCAAAGAGCAAAAAATATGTTCCACTACTTCCTCAACATCTGCATCGACACATTTGTAGTTTGTCCACATTACAATAGACTGTGTGCTCAGTACTTTGGACCAGATATTAACTTCTACCATCTCCTCCAGTCCATTGACGTTTGGCTTATGAGGGTGGATTTTGTCTTTGAGTTCCCTCGCCCAACAATGCCTAATATTGTCTACATTGGTGGGTTCCAGTGCAAGCCATCCAAGGCTCTGCCACCAGACCTGGAGGAGTTTGTGCAGAGCTCTGGAGACCATGGGGTAGTTATCATGTCCCTGGGGACACTCGTTAAAGGCCTGCCTGTTGGAATTACATCAGAGATTGCTGCTGCATTTGCCCAGATCCCCCAAAAAGTAATCTGGAGGCACCTTGGGGAGAAGCCCCAGAACCTGGGAAATAATACACTGCTGGTGCAGTGGCTGCCCCAGAATGACCTCCTGGGCCATCCTAAGGTCAAGGCCTTTGTGGCCCATGGAGGGACCAATGGCATTTATGAGGCTATCTACCACAGCATACCAGTGCTGGGCTTGCCATTGCTTTTTGACCAGTTTGAGAACGTTTTGAGGTTGGAAGTACGAGGGGCAGCGAAAGTGCTGGATGTGACAAAGATTACCAGCCAGGGCTTTCTGCAGGCCTTGCAAGATGTTCTCCAGGATCCCTCATATCAAAGCAATATGCAAAAACTCTCCAGACTCCACCGAGACAAGCCCCTTCCCCCTTTGGACAGTGCCTTCTTCTGGATTGAGTTTGTCATGAGGCACAAAGGAGCGGCCCACCTGCGCACTGAGTCCTACAAGATGCCCTGGTATGCCTACCACTCGTTGGATGTGATCGGCTTTCTCATAGTCGCAGTGTTGGCTGTACTGGCCACAGTGGCAACCATGTTCCATTTACTGTGCTGCAGGTTGTGCAGGAGAAGAAAATTAAAGCAAGAATGATCACTGGTGTCAGAGAAAATCACATACAGTACAATACAAATTGCTGACAGTCAGATATTGCTATATTGAAATAGTGTGCATTTTTGTGAAAAATGTTTAGCCTTGCACAGATTAGTGCATTATGAATGTTTTGTATGGGATTCATGAAATGTACTGTGATGTTAGTTGTTTAAATGTAAATGTTATAGGTTTTATCAGAGAAGCAGTAAAAAAGTGCAGCCTGTTAACACTTATACAGTAGTTTGTGGTCTGATTGATGGGATATGCAGGATTGCTGGCAGGCACACCAAAAGCACACTGTTATTTTGTTACATACTGCCAACCTTCAACTGGAATACATCTGCATTTTGATTAATGCTATGAATATACCGTATAATTTCCAAAGAAATAAGTATGAGAACAGGTGTTATCCCCTTAAGTCTCTCCGGCCCATGGTCATTTTTACCATCCTATTATGTTAAGATTTTATGACCACTTTTATATGTGGGGTCAAATTGAGCCCAATAGTTGAAATAAACACACACATATTGTAATAGAAAAACTTTGATATGCAGTGTGTTGCCTTCTTATTGTCTACCAAATGACTACCATTTTATCCATAAATATCCTCCAGAAATCTGTGAGAAAAATTGACCACAAAGGTTTGGCACCTGTATGGGAAAGTGCCACAATAATCATTCACAAATACATTTTTGAAAAAAGTAAATGTATACATTTACAGAGGGTCAAAATAATGCTGCACAACATATTTGTATGCCAAGTTGGGGATGTGCCAGAGGTAGTTAATACACACACTGACTCACCAACAGCAATTGGCTGCCATGCAAGGCACCAACCAGCTCATCAGGAGGGTTGGGGGTTAGGAGTCTTGCTCAGGGAAACCTCGACACCCCCAGGGTGGGACTGAACCAGCAACTCTCCGACTGCCAGACGACTGCTATTACAGTTGTTGTATCCTTCAATATCTTTATTTACTAATTCTATATATTTATAATAGTTATGGCCTGATGTACTTAACCTTTGTAAAATTAGTTATGGAAATATAATATTCTTAACTAAGCATTGTAATGCTGATGTAACAATAACTATTGCTAATTAAAAGCAATGTACTGTAGTTCTGGAACATTGACAAAAATCGAACTCGAATAATACAATTATCTTTGTGATTTACAAGGTGGCTACGTACAGTTTTTCACACTGAACCAGTTGAGTGTACCTGGACCTGCACTTGTTTACCCTATTTTATTTTCACCTCCATATAGACACGCACTGAGGATGACTGTTTTTCCATATATCAGTCATTTGTGAATACATTTATTGAAATGTGCATCTCTTTTGATTATGTTTTGTACTGCAAATTATTCATAGTGTGAATAATTATTCAGAGAGTGCTTCATTATCTCAAAAAACAAAATCTAAATAGTAACAAATACAGTTTTTAAATATTTTAAGTATTTCTGTATTAAGTATGCATAAATCAGGTTGCATTATAAAATAATGTTTTCACTCATGCTACACCATAAACAGGGTCACACTAATAGTGACTATAAAGGCTAATCTGTGAATGGATTCAGACTACATCGTATTGGGTTATTATGGTGTGTATTAAGCATCAACAAAATTCAAATGCATTGCAATAATTACTATTTATTCAATTTATTCTGAACTCTGAGCTATTGAGTCAGGGTCCTTGTTATCAATAATTCCCTGACCTAATGGCCAATAAATGTTTTAGTCTCATCGCATATCTCCTCCCATAGTTGCATGAGATTTTTCTCCTTCCTTTTCCAATACAATCCAATCCAATGTGGGTGGTACATTTCCGTAGGGGTTGATGTGGGAGGTGGGGTTGTGAGGCAGTCCAGACCACAGCCATGCAATCCTGAAATTGTTTGTCAGACTTGAAATATATGTTGTTGCTATTTACATGTGTAGTGCATGATAATGTGTGGTTATTTTGACTTGTAGTCACTTTCCAGTCAATTTAAAGTGAAGATAAAATCATACTTTTTTATGACATACCTTTAAAATAAAATAACGTATTAACTGATTCTGTATCTTTTTACTCCTGCACTGGGTTTGTGGGCCTTTGTCTTGTATTTTATTGCCTACTGTAACTAAATACTGGTTTACCTCAGAATTTGCCCCTGTAATATGTAATTGAGGTTATTAAAAAAAATTGTTTCAAGATGCAGAATTGACACAGACCTGTATTCAACAAATATTTTTTCTAAACATCGGGCCACGTCCAAAAACCACACCAATTTTCTTGCTTTTAGAATTCTTTCTTCTGTATGAATAACAATATTTTGTGTGAAGCAGGGGGAGCACATGCTCTAAAATAGTGACGGGATCTTACTGAAGGTGCTCAGGGAGATGGGTGGCTTATTTATAAATTAATGGTCAACTAGGCTATTCATTGTAGCCATGCAATGTATCAGACATGCACCAGTGCATCATCTCCTATGATGGCACGGATTCTGTCGCCGTATCTGTAACGGAGACTCCCCCTTGACCCCACTGCCATTGCGATCATGGTGAGACATTTTCTTCTGTGGTGACACAAACAATTTCTTCTTAATTTCAGTGATGGTTTGAGCCTCACTGCATTAGCAGCATTATTTACCCATTCATTGGCTTTTGGAGGTCCCTTAACTCCACCGTTCATTTATCAATCTCAAAGTGTTTATTTGTGTTATTGTCCAGGAAGTGACTAACCTATTGTTTATTTTTCTTTCATTATTTTTGGCAGATCATTCTATTTTAGGGTCTTTGGTTTGGGGAAGTGCAGATCTTTTTTATGTAGTTCCATCCACATTTTTGTTGCTGTGAGCACTGTCACTGTGTTTAATTTGAAGTGAGCTCTTCAAAGTTATCAGGAAAGTTTTCTCCGCTTGAATTTCAGTTTTGTTCATAGGTAATTCAGAGGTGGCGGACGTTCACATATTTCGTGTCGGTTTTATGTTCATGTGCCTAAGGACCAAACAAGTCAGGACTACATTTTATGTTAAGTAGTCGTAAAAAAGAGCACGCATTTTAAAAACCATACACCCCCTGGATGAAATTCCCATACAAAGTTCTCAATTAGGAAAGGGAAAAGTTGAATTACTTCTGGTGTAAAGGTCCACTGCTTTGGAGCATAAATTATTCCCACGTGGAGCATAACTTATTACCATGTGGAATCTTAATAAAGAATAGAAATATGATAGATTTCTCAAGCATATTATTCTGCACAATTAGTTTAAAGTTAGAAAATGTTGAATTCTTCAACATAAAAAGTGTGTCCTCTTCAATGTTACAAATAGACATTCATTTACCTAGTAAGGTGACTTGCTTGCTAGTTGCTTGAATGATTATTTCTTTAAAAAACAGGCTGGCTATTGTGCTTGCTAGCCAAATAAAAAATGTAGTGATAAACTGGTTAATGAGTGTATTCCTTGGTGAAACTGCTGCTATGTGATTTCTCTTTCTTTGGCGCTTCAGCACACACTTTTTTATTTTTCAATAACCGTCAAAAGCATGTTGGTGCATATTTGCCGAACAGTTTTTTTTTACTATTATTTTGTTCCACTGTTGGGTCAAGCTACCCAGCTCAGTCAATCTGTGATATTAGATTGCATTTCTTCTTTGCAGACTATTAGTGTACAAAGATAATTATCTGCAATGCCTGAACACGATGAATCATCAGAAGATATACTGCACAGTACATGACCAACAAGTACTTACAAAGACTGACATCTGTACGAGACCATACTTGCCAAAATGCCAGCGGACATCTTGCTGCTGTACTGTACAAGGTGCATTATCAAATTTCAGAAGATAACTTTTCCATGGTGTCGCATGCTCAAGTATAATGTGAATTCACCCTTAGACTTACTGTATGTGGATAGGTGCATATAGGTTGGAGCCATTTGGGAAGTTCCGTGAACTAATATTTATACTTGTAGCTTTGGTATAATTGAAGTAATCAACCAAATACTGGATTGTCCATTAGCTGTTGTTCTTGAAAAGATATCAGTGCACTAACATGTGTAGGGGAGCTGGTGCAGACACTTCAGATCAAGTTTAAAACTGGGGAATCCACATCACATCCGGACTGCAATGATTTCTGAGCCATGTGGTGCTCAAAACAAAATACACCCCTATCCACAGGAAATCTTAAATCAATGCACTCGCCAAAATAAAGTGATAGTGGAGGTACATTTTTGTTCTTCAAGGATTACATTTACAAAATGTACCCTGACAGTACAGTCATGTTCTCTTTGGGAACAAAAGAGTAGGTGTACCAAGCAAAAAAGCAGCCATCTGGCAGTTGGCGGGTTGCCAGTTTGATCCTGCCCTGGGTGTGCCGAAGTGTCCCTGAGCAAGACACCTAACCTCCTTGCATGGCAACCAATCGCCGTTGGTGTGTGAGTGTGTGTGTGGATCGGTCAATGAGAAGCATTCATTTTACAGCACTTTGGATAAAGGTGCTATATAAATGTAGGCATTTACCCATAGGGCACCACCCTAGAGACAAGCATTTGTACCTTTTTAGAGAGTGTGAGAGTCGATACATGTCTGGGTTGTTTTGAGTATATTTGTGTGAGCTTTGCACATTTAATTTCTGCCCATTCCTTCATGCAAATGTTCTCCAACTCTGCCAAGTTAGACAGAGCGTGTCAGTGGACAGACATTTTCAGGTCATAACAGAGATTTTCAATGGGATTTAATTCTATGCTTTGGCTGGGCCATTCCAGAATACTGATTGTTTGAAGCCATTGCTTTGTAGTTTATAGTTGTCATATGCTTTTGAACATTAATATTTGCCTTTCATTTTTGGAATGACAGATTCTCATGAAGCATATATAATATATAATATTTAGCTCCATCTATCTTCTACTTTGAGAGAAACAAGCTTCCATGTCCCTCCTGATAAGCAACCCCATAGCATGATGCTGCCACCACGTGTGATGGCAGGGATGGTGTCACATAGACTATGGTTTGCGCCAAACATAGTGCTTTGTTTTCATGCCAAGTTTCTGTCTCATCAGACCACAAAATCTTTTTCAGAAGGTCTCTGGGCCTGTCCCATGGCTTCTGGAATACTCATGGCATGACATTTCTCAGAAGTAGCATCCGTGAAGCCACTCTCCCAGAGGCAAATCTGTGAGTTGAGAGATTGGTGATACAAGGCCAATGGGATTAACAAGAACAAGGATCATCTCACATAGCTGTTACCTGATTGGGTAGACTTCGGTTTATTGTTATTTTTTTATTTTTATTTTTTTTTAATTTTTTTTGCAAAACATAATAATCCGTAGACCATTGATATACTTCCGTCCCGTGTTGCTGGTGGTGTCGACATTCGTGCCTTCATCATACAGTGGCAGGAGTTGGCCAGGCTTGACGCGCCGGGATGGCTTGTACCCAACCTATTGCTAGGAAATGTCTGGCCCCATGTGGCGTGGGGCTGTAATCCTTTGCCTGGAGGAATTTAAGCGTGGGAAGGGGACTAACAGACCAACTCCACCGACTGCTTGGGCCAATCACCCACCCAGCCGTAAAAATGATTACAGAAACCGAAACCAGAATAAACGAATCCCACTCGAATCAGGCATGCCACCCTACCAGTAGGAGACGAATGAGTTACTTGGGCCAAACCCTGATAGAAGCCCAAGGGAGGAAAGGCCTGCTCCGGTTCAAGTCCAAGACCAGAATAGGATGCTGGAATGTGAGAACTCTACATCAAGCAGGAAAGTTAGCACAACTAGCAAAGGAGATGAGAAGATATAATGTCAGTGTAATAGGAGTTAGCGAGTGTAGATGGAACACCTTTGGGGAAGTCACCACAGCCACAGGAGAGAGGTTTCTGTATTCGGGGAAGGAGAACGAAGAGGATCCACACATGCAGGGTGTGGGCCTAATTCTCTCTAAAGATGCAGCAAGAAGCCTCCTTGATTGGGAACCAGTTTCAGAACGGATAATCACTGCCAGGTTTTTATCCAAGGGTCGAAACATCACCATCATTCAGTGCTATGCACTGACAAACACTCAGCTGAAACTGAAGAAAAGGAGAAGTTCTACCAACAACTGCAAGCACAAGTGCAGAAGACCCCAAGGAGAGACATCCAGATAGTCATGGGAGATATGAATGCCAAGGTTGGAAGGGACAACGGGCACTGGAAGAACACCATGGGAACAGAAGGTCTCGGAGAAATGAACGAGAATGGAACTCTCTTTGCGGACTTCTGCACTTTTAATGAACTAACCATCGGAGGGACTTTATTCCCACACAAGCCCACACACAAAGCTACGTGGATCTCTCCTGATCTAAACACAGAGAACCAGATCGACCACATAGCAGTAACAAGAAAATGGAGAAAACTACTCTTAGATGTTAGGGTAAAGAGGGGATCAGACATCGACTCTGACCACCACCTTCTGATAGGAGAGTTTAGACTCAAACTAGCTGTAAGGACAAGGGAAGAAAGTAGGGCACAGAGAAGATTTAACATCAGAAAACTAAGGGATCATCAGGTTAGGCAGGAAGCAGGGCTTACACTTAAAAAACAATTCCAAACACTAGCAGAAACAGGAGATGTTGAGGAACAGTGGGGAAGCTGCAAGAAGGCCTTTATTGACACTTGTGAACAGGTTTTCGGCTATAGGAAAGGTGAAAGAAAAGACTGGATTGCAGATGACACCTGGCAAGACATAGAGGAAAGGAAGAACCTTAAAAACAAGTGCAATAGGGAACCAGATATGACAAAGAAAGAAAAATGGAGGCAAGAATACTTACAAAAGAGCAGGGTAGTGAAGAAGAAGACGAGAAGGGACAAGAGGAGATATGTGGACAACCTAGCATGTGAGGCAGAAGTAGCAGCTGGACAGAGGAACATGAAAGATCTTTACAGAATCACAAGACAACTAGCGGGGAAGAACAGAATCATTAGCCGACCAGTGAAGAATAAACAGGGACAACTCATCACACAGGAAGCCCAGCAGCTGGACCGCTGGAGGGAACACTTCCAAGAGCTCCTAAATAGACCTCCCCCAGAAATAACACCAGAGATCAGCAGTGTACCATTGGAAGCCCTGAAGGTCAACTGTGGGAGGATCTCAAAGGAGGAAATAACCAGAGCCATCAAAAAGATGAAGGCTGGAAAGGCACCAGGAGTTGACAACATCCCCCCTGATATTCTGAAAGCTGATCCCAAAGCAACCACAGAGGTTCTATACCATCTCCTCAACAAGATCTGGGATACAGAGGTAATCCCAATAGAGTGGAAAACAGGCTTAATGGTCACCATTCCTAAAAGAGGAAACCTCAGTGAATGAAGCAACTGGAGAGGCATAATGCTCCTGTCCATCCCTAGCAAGGTTCTCTGCTGGATTATCCTAGATAGGATACAAGCAGCCTTAGACGAACAGCTGAGAAAAGAGCAAGCAGGTTTTAGGAAGGATAAGTCATGCACAGACCATATTGCTACTTTGAGAATTATCATCGAGCAGTGTGTTGAGTGGCAAAACTCCCTGTACATAAACTTTGTGGACTTTGAAAAAGCCTTTGATAGCCTGGATAGGGAAGTACTTTGGAATCTCCTAGGTCACTATGGCCTTCCCTCTAAGATCATCAATCTAATAAAGAACATGTACCAAGATTTCAATGGCCAGGTGATCTGCAAAGGTAAACTGTCAGACACCTTTGCCATCACAACAGGGGTGCGGCAGGGTTGTCTTCTTTCTCCTTTGATTTTCCTCATTGCCATTGACTGGATCATGCGAAGAACAACTGAAAAGCAACGGACAGGAATCCAGTGGACCTTGTTTATCCAGCTCGAGGACCTGGATTTCGCAGACGACCTGGCACTAGTCTCTGAAAACCACATGCACATGCAACAGAAGACAGATAGGTTACAGTGACCAGCTTGGACTCAAGATCAACACCGGAAAAACCAAGACCATGAGGTTAAATCCGAAAACACATGATCCAATTACACTCAGGGGAGAGGCCATAGAGGACGTGGAGCACTTCACCTACCTAGGGAGTAACATCAGCAGGGATGGAGGAGCAGATAGAGACATAGAGGCACGCATCAGCAAAGCACAGGTAGCATTCAAGATACTCAGGCCAATCTGGTTGTCCAAGCAACTCTCCAACACCAAGCTACGGATCTTCAATACCAATGTGAAGACTGTCCTGCTCTACGGCTCTGAAACGTGGAAGATTACCGAGTGCCTCACAAGCAAGATCCGGGTGTTTGTCAACAAATGCCTGCGTTACATCCTCAAGCTGTGGTGGCCCATCAAAACCACAAATGAAGAGCTGTGGAGGATGACAAACCAGGACAGCATAGCTACCACCATCAAAAGGAGAAAGTGGAACTGGATAGGGCATACCCTTAGGAAGGCCCCAAATAACATCACCAGACAGGCCTTGGACTACAACCCGCAGGGGAAGAGGAAAGCCGGTAGGCCGAGAAACACCTGGAGACGTTCCACACTCCAAGACCTGAGGAACATCCGAGTGAGCTGGCAAGAAGCTAAGGCCCTGGCCCAGAAGAGAGTGAGATGGAGAGCTCTGGTGGACGCCCTATGCCCCTCAACGGGGTAAAGAGGATTAAGTCAAGTAAGTCATTGATATACTTAATTTTTTTACTCCTAAACAGTCCAAAATATGCTTCTGAAAATATTTTAGGCAAGAAATAAGCAATGCAGTTGCTGAATTTTGGTTCATATTTCATCTGCAATGCCTAGTTTGAAAGTTTGATTTGTGTTTCTATGTGCCATGCGACCTGCGCTTGCTTTAAGAGATTTAAGTGATTTAAGTGGTTCTTGCATGAGGCCCATTGTTTCATTTTGACATGACACAGTTACTAAGAAAGTAGGGAACAAAATCATTTTATTCTGGACAAAGCAATTGTTTTTTAATTTAGTGAGCCTAAAGAGAGACAGTGTGATGTAAACTGGCATAGTGTGGGAGAGAAACATTTTGAAATGGACCATGAATCACAAAATCCACTGCTGATTGCTTATATCCAAATAAAATAAATGGCAATAACATGAGACCAAAATATGCAATCATACACATAAGTTTCATGGCATTCATACCTTTTATCAACTATTTCCTGACTTGGCTGCATTTTTGATAAATATGATAAATGTCAACATAAAAAATAGACTTTCATCTGTAGCATGTAATATAGGTAATATAGGTAATGGTGCCAAACATTAGTCGTACTGAAATTTCCACAAGCTTTATTGAAACTGCAGTTCCCACAATACACCCTCGCAATCCAATATAGAATGTAAAAAATATGGTACACCAATTAAATTAAGAAAAAAGAACATGCATTGAATTTAACTGATCAACACAATCCTATGGCTGATGTTCATTATGTAGCATTTGATCACATATATATATATATATAAAATTAAATCATGCCATTGAGTGAACACAGCCTTCAAAATGAAAAGAAATTAAAAAGAGAAGCTTCATGGAAATGTTAACATTTTGGAAATACTAATTAAATGCTTACTGTTTATATTGTAATAGACACCCCTACCATCCATGTCTCATATCACTTTTATTGTGATTTGACACAAAAAATAGTCTGCTTGCAGAATCATGCTAATTGCAAGCTCAATATATAGATCATTGGGCAAATCCTTGGCTATTAAGGAATGAAACGTGGAGGAATAAAAGGATTAGCCTAGACCTATTCTTAATTCAACTTTGTTGAAGCATATTTGGATTTTAAAATGCTATCAGAAAAAGCAAAAGATCAGAACTCTATCAGCTTCTGTTAGTTTAAACACTTTTCTCACAGATTGCGCTATAGGCTGTCTCACATGGTCCATCCATCCAGGAGTTTAGTTCATAAGTGCTAGTGTCTAGATGTCCACAGTCTTCACCCAGAGAGTTAATTGCCTTCCAGTCATCAGGCTCATCCATTTCATTAGTCCGATTAAGCCAGAACCTGAGGATATATATACCAGCAGTTATTGTTTTCAATGTCACGGAAACATACATTGTGTTAAAGGCTGATGCAAACTAATGAGGATGCTGATTTTGTTTACTGCCAAATTTTGTGAATTGATACTGCTAAACTAAAAAAAAATGTCTCCAAATAATGGTCCAGCTCTTCATGCATCTCTTGCTTCCAGGAGGACATAGGTGCAATAATTAAAACTTCAATTTCTGATATAATCAGGCTAAAGAGAGTAAATAATCTGTAACTGTAATAAGACAAATTGGCAAAAGGTTCATTACTATAGGATTGCAGCATACACATCCTCAGGGCCGAGTTTGAAAACCACTGGCCTAAGTTACCCACAGCAGCAGGTAACTTTCAAAATAATAATGAGGTACAGTAGTGCTAGAAAGTTTGTGAACCCTTTAAAATGTTCTGTATATCTGCATAAATTGCATAATATTGCATAATCTGCATAATATCTTCAAAAATGTGATAACAGTCCTAAAATTTGAACCCAATTAATCATAAAAACACACCAATGAAAAAAAATTAAAAAAACTTCACTAGCTAAGTCTGGTCTTCACCACACAGCTTTCTGGAAGTGTTCCATGCCTCGATCAAAGGAGATGCATGCTCACCAGGCTGGAAAAGGTTACAAAACCATCTCTAAACAGTCTGGGCTCCACCAATCCACTGTCACACATAGTCTACAAATGGAGGAAATTCAACACCATTGTTACTCTCCCCAGGAGTGGTTGTCCAGCAAAAATCACTCCGGGAGCAAGACGTATAATATTCCAGGAGGTCACAAAGAACCCCAGGGTAACATCTAAGGATCTCTTGCTTCTCTTGCGTTGGCTAATATTGGTGGTCATGAGTCCACCATCAGGCAAACACTGAACAAGCATGGTGTGCATGGCAGGATGGCAAGGAGGAAACCACTGTATAGTGGTATATAGTGGTATGCCTGTGTATAGTGGATGAGCCAGTAGGCTATTGGAAGAATGTTCTGTGGACGGATGAGTCGAAAATAGAACTTTTTGGTTTAAATGAGAAACGTTATGTTTGGCAAAAAAAACCCCACTGCATTCCAACATAAGAACCAAATCCCAACTGGAAAGCACAGCAGTGGCAGTATCATGGTTTGGGGCTGCTTTGCTGCATCGGGACCAGGACAGCTTGCCATCATTGATGGAACTATGAATTCTAGATTGTACCAGCAAATACTGCAGGAGAATGTCAGGGTATCCGTTCGTGAACTGAAGCTCAACCAAAGACGGGTCATGCAGCAAGACGACAGCCCTAAACACACAAGTAGAATGGTTAAAGAAGAAATTCTATGTTTTGGAATGGCCGAGTCAAAGTCCAGACCTTAATCCAATAGAAATGTTAGAAAGAGGGCAGTTAATGCACGGAAACCCATGAACATCACTGAGTTGAAGCAGTATTGTAAGGCAGAATGGGCCAAAATTCTTCCAAGCCAGTGGATTTGTGGAGCCCAGACTGTTTAGAGATAGTTTTGTAACCTTTTCCAGCCTGGTGAGCATGTACTTGTACTGAGCTCCTCAGGAATCTCCTTTGATCGGACTGATGATCGGACTGATGAGCAGTTACAGAAAACAGTTGCTTGACATTGAAAGCAAGGTTTCACATACTTTTTCCAACCAAGCATTCAATGTTTGTGTAGGAGCCATTTTCCATTTAAATGAGTTTAATGCGTGCTACAGGAGCACAGAGAACTTGGTTTCAATTTAGGATCTTTTATTTTGAAAGAACTCTTATTTTTGTTATTATGAGAAGGCCTTGAGCTTTAAGATGGCCGACACTCACTTTTGATTTTTAGAACACTGAGAACAAAGGAATTAGGAAGACGTAAGAGCACACAGTTCTCTACGGCTATTGAAGACCTTTTGACCCTTTTTTGAATACTTAAATGTCACATTTTCATTATTTGGATCTACTGATTTAACCACTTTCTACTAACCATTTGTTTGAATCATTGGAATCTATTGGAGTTTCCTTTGTTTGCTCTCATCCACCTGCCAACTCACCTGCCTTGCCTGTCTGCCCTGCTTCCCTCTCTACCCCCAACCATCGCATCTTCATCCATAAAGGTACAATTCAATCATTGTAAAGCCAGTCAAAGAAGCTCGATATTACGTCTAAACTTGTGGCTATTTTATGGACATATGCCCTTACATAAGGTAAAGAACTATGCCATCGCTTCTGCTGTTTGAGAACCGAATGCTTTGAATTGTTTGGAAAGCATGGAATCTTTGTTTGACTGCATCTGAAGTGTGAAGCTTTTGGATATTTTGGAATTGAAGATGTTTTTTGATCTTTTGAGCGTTGATTTTTGGAATAGATTCACTATTGGAGTGGCTTATTGTTTGAAACTGGATTTGAAGTGGCCTATTGTATGATTCTGGATTTGAAGTTGACCATCATATTTTGGACACTGCTATTGGAGCGGATTTTGATTTTTTTGTTCATGTTTATGAAGAGAATGAATGTGAAGACACAAATTTTGCCGCCGTGCTGAATTTTGAACTGCTGTTGATTAAGCTTTAAACATGGCTGATGAGAGTGTTAAAGAGCTTTGTGCAACACGCAGAGGAAAACTTGGCGTGTGTACACGTAAAATGAATGAATTAAAGGAATCATTAGAGAGAGAAATTGTTGAAGATATTGAAGCAAGCATTGAACAATTTCATCAGGCATTAAATGAATTCAAAGAATGTCATCAGTCTGTGCAAGAGCTGCTTGAGGGAGAAGAAAAAACAGCTGATAATGAGGACTGGTACCAACCAAGAATGCAAACCTTTGAAACATTTTATGTTACTGACGTAGGAGCATGGAGAGCCAATCAATTCATGCAAGCACAAGCTGCAGTGTCTCATCTTGACAGCATATCTAATTCTGGTAAAGCAGAGCAATCACAGACTGTTGTAAGCCGTGTCTCCAGATCATCATCAGTGTCTTCGGCACGGCTAAAGGCTGAAGCTGAGAAGGCAGCCCTACTGCAACGTACAGCTGCTCTGCAGAAAAAGCATGCTTTGGAAAGGGAAAGAATTGAGGTGCAAAATGCAATAGAAAGAGTCGAACTTGAAACAGAGCTGGCTGCAGCTCAGGCCAAAGTGCAAGTGTTTGAGTGCATTGATGTTGAGGCCACTAATTCTAAATTCACCTCAACAGAACTTTCAGAACTACCAGGCGATGGTATGAATGCTTATCTGGAGAGTCATTATGCAAGAATTCATCCAGAACTCTCACCAGTGCAATATGCCAAGATCTCTGTAGTTCCCAAAACACCGCTGCAAAGAGTTCTGACACAAGATGCAAGGCCAAAGAGGCCTCTACAGCCTGCTCACTCAATCCCATTGAATCCGGCCAATCATAATGCTGCAGGCTCTTCCAGACCACCCATGCCTTCAAGCTCCATTAATAACAACCTGGGTGCGATCGCTGATCTCATTGTGCAGCAACAAAAGTTGACTTCTCTTCCTACTAGAAATGTGACTGTGTTCAACGGTGAACCGCTTAATTTCAAGCCATTCATGCTGGCATTTCAACACTGCATAGAAAATAATACTAACAGTAGCCAAGACCGGCTATATTATCTCGAACAGTACACGTCCGGGCAGCCTAAGGAGCTGGTCAGAAGTTGCCTTCATATGGATGCAGACAGAGGGTATGCAGAGGCAAAAAGGCTACTGGAACATCATTTTGGAGATGAATTTAAAATCACTAATGCGTACTTGGATAAAGCGTTGAATTGGAGCAACATTCCAACAGACAATGGAGAAGCTTTGCAAAGCTATGCTCTTTTCCTGCGTGGATGTTGCAATGTAATGCGTACCTTGTGGTACATGGATGAACTTAACCTTCCATCAAATTTGAGGCTTCTTATCTCTAAGGTGCCATACAAGCTAAGAGAAAAATGGAGAGAATGTGCTTTTGACATTAGGGAACGAACTGGAGCCAGGGCCACATTTGATGATCTTGTCCACTTCCTGGAAAGGCAGGCCAGGATTCTACAAGACCCCATCTTTGGCAATCTCCAAGATGCCACCGCAACCAAACGACCACCCAAAGCAACCATAAGCGTCACCAAGCCCTAAACAGAAGACCAGAGGGAGCAGTTTTGCAACGACAGTGGCAGCAGTGCCACACGACAATGCAGCGCGTTCTACTGCAGAGAACACAGTGCAAGTGTCAAGGGTGTCCATCATGCCAAAACTCTGTCCTGTCTGTAATGATGAACATGATATTGCAGACTGCCAAGAGCTGGTGAGCAAGCCTCATAATGCAATAGTTGATCTTTTGAAGACTAAAGGTATCTGCTTTGGCTGTCTGGTTAAAGGGCACATGAGTCGAAATTGCAAAAACAGACAAACCTGTTCAGTGTGCACAAAACTCCATCCTACTATCTTGCACATACCACAGAACGACATTAAAGGCCAAAATGTTGATTCAGCCAAAGTTTCTGAAAAGATAATAAACAACGGGCTGGTTTCATTGAAGACCAAAGCACTTGACTGTAGTGATAAAGACTGCACTCTCGCAATTGTACCAGTCCAAGTCAAGCTAAGTAATTCAAATCATGTTGTCCAGACATACGCTTTCCTTGATCAGGGGAGTTCGGCAACATTTTGTACTGAACAGCTTAGAAGGAAGTTGAATGCCACAGGAAAGCATAAACAAATTCTTCTGCACACGATGGGGCAAAAGAAACCTATTAACAGCTTGGTGCTCAAGGGCCTCGAAGTGTGTAGTCTGGAAGGAAGTGAATTCATAGACTTACCTGAAGTTTACACTCAACAAGAAATCCCTGCTGGCAAAGAATACATACCCAGACAAGAAGACATCAGGAAATGGTCCTATCTTCAGGATGTGGAAATACCCAACATTGATGCTGAAATTGACCTTCTCATAGGGATGAATGCACCCAAACTGATGGAGCCGTGGAGAATTATCAATAGCCAGGGTAATGGGCCTTTTGCTATAAAGACACTGCTAGGTTGGGTGGTGAATGGTATTCTCCATAATGAGGATGCATGCATCAATCAGCAAGGCCAGAAGCATGTTCATTCACATCGAATATCTGTTGAAAAAATTAGTGAACTCTTAATTCAGCAATACAATCATGATTTCCCAGAGAAGGGCTTTGAGAAAAAGCAGCAAATGTCAGTTGAAGATTGCAGATACACGCAAATAATGGACAGCTCTGCAAAGATAGTTAATGGACACTACCAACTGCCCTTGCCATTCAAGAAGGACGACCCTACAATGCCAAACAACCGTCACCTGGCAGAGCAACGGACCTTGTCATTGAGGAGAAAGTTTCAGAGGAGCATTGACTTTCATAGGGAGTATACAGCCTTCATGGAAGTAGTCCTATCAAGTGGACATGCTGAACTTGTGCCACAAGAGCAGCTGGAAAATGGAAAGGTGTGGTACATACCTCATCATGGCGTGTTTCATCCAAAGAAGGGGAGTTTGCGAGTGGTGTTTGATTGTTCCGCTGCTTATCAGGGAAAATCACCGAATACTGAACTCCTTCAAGGTCCCAATCTTACAAACACCTTAATTGGAGTTTTAGTCCGTTTACGTCTAGGCAAGATCGCCATCATGGCTGACGTGGAGAAGATGTTCCACCAAGTCAAAGTCCCACCTCACCATGTGAACTTCCTGCGCTTCCTTTGGTGGCCTGATGGAGATATCAGCCAGCCACTGAAGGAATATAGGATGGTCGTACATCTTTTTGGTGCAACGTCATCGTCCAGCTGTGCAAGTTATGCTTTGAAGAGGACAGCTGAGGATAACAAAGGGTGCTTCTCAGCTGAGGCAGCTAGCACAATCATGAATAATTTCTATGTAGATGATCTGTTGAAAGCTGTTGATGCAGAGGGCTTTGCCATCAAGCTCTGCAAGGAATTGAAGTTACTCTGTGCAACTGGAGGCTTTAAGTTGACAAAATGGATTAGTAACAACAGAGCTGTCTTGGCCTCCATTCCTGAGTCTGAAAGGGCAAAGGATGTAAAGAATCTTGATCTTGACATAGAAGATTTGCCAGTTGAGCGGGCTCTGGGTGTGCAATGGTGTGTCAAGGAAGATGCCTTCACATTCCAGGTGACAATCAAGGAGCGTCCATGCAGCAGACGTGGAATTCTGTCCATGGCCAGTTCCATATATGACCCACTGGGGTTTCTTGCACCTCTCACCTTCAAGGCAAAATGCATTCTACAGGAGTTATGCAAGCAGAACGTTGGATGGGATGAGGAGTTGCCAGAGACCCACGCCCAAGCCTGGAAGCAATGGTGGCAAGAACTTCCAAAAGTGAGAGAATTCAAGGTCTGTAGATGTTTGGTTCCAGAAAACTTTGGAAGCATCAAGACAGCACAGATGCACCACTTCTGTGATACGAGTGACGTCGGGTATGGGACCGTTACCTACCTGAGGTTGACCAGCAGCAACAAGGCCCATGTCACTTTTCTAATGGGAAAGGCCCGAGTTGCCCCCTTGAAAGTGATGACCACACCACGTATGGAGCTTACTGCTGCAGTTCTGGCAGTACGTATGGACAGAATGCTATCTGAGGAGTTGCACATTGATTTGGATGCATCTCTGTTTTGGACAGATAGCATGACCGTTCTCCGGTATATCCGGAATGAAAGCAGACCTTTGTGGCCAACCGCGTCAATATCATCAGAAGTGCATCAGAGGTGTCTCAGTGGAAGTATATAGGAACAAAATTGAACCCTGCTGATGATGCCTCCCGAGGACTGCATGTCGACACCTTTCTGAAAAGAAAGACTTGGATCAACGGCCCAGACTTCCTAAAGGAACCAACCCATTGCTGGCCAGATCCTCCTTTTGAACTTGTCCTGTCTCCAGATGACCCTGAATTAAGAAAGGGAGTTGTCACTGTGAATGTCACTGTAAAGGAAAACTGTGAGGCTACTACTTACCTTTTCAATCGCTTCTCGGCCTTTTGGCTAAGATCAAGGGTAAGATCCATGATGGTTCATGGATCCCCTTGGGTCTCTGCCTTAGGCCTGGTGCTTAAAAAACCGGCTCTCAAGCCAGGCTTCGGCCTGGCGGTGAGGAGCGATCGGGGGTTTTACTTTTTTTCCCCCTGATTAGCGTAGCGCCCTTCGGGGATTGAATTGGACCCTTCGGGGATTGTATTGGACCCTTCGGGGATTGAATTGTACCCTTCGGGGTCATTGGATTGGACTTATTGATACTGGAATTTGGAAATTGGACTGGGATTGATTTGGATAATGATTTGGACAACGTCGCTGTTGTATATATGTATATAGGATTAGTGTAGATTCAAAAAAAAAAAAAAAAAAATTAACAAAAAATTAAAAAAAAAGAGTCATGTTAATAGTATATGGCTCCTTAGAAATTTTTCATTTTTGATTGTTATAGCTTGCTTCCTGCAGTAGCTATAAGGGACCGGCTATGTAGGAGCCATTTTCCATTTAAATGAGTTTAATGCGTGCTACAGGAGCACAGAGAACTTGGTTTCAATTTAGGATCTTTTATTTTGAAAGAACTCTTATTTTTGTTATTATGAGAAGGCCTTGAGCTTTAAGATGGCTGACACTCACTTTTGATTTTTAGAACACTGAGAACAAAGGAATTAGGAAGACGTAAGAGCACACAGTTCTTTACGGCTATTGAAGACCTTTTGACCCTTTTTTGAATACTTAAATGTCACATTTTCATTATTTGGATCTACTGATTTAACCACTTTCTACTAACCATTTGTTTGAATCATTGGAATCTATTGGAGTTTCCTTTGTTTGCTCTCATCCACCTGCCAACTCACCTGCCTTGCCTGTCTGCCCTGCTTCCCTCTCTACCCCCAACCATCGCATCTTCATCCATAAAGGTACAATTCAATCATTGTAAAGCCAGTCAAAGAAGCTCGATATTACGTCTAAACTTGTGGCTATGTTATGGACAAATTTGAAAATATGCCCTTACAGTTTGATTATTTTGCTCAATAAATAAATTATAAAGGAATAATATTGTACTGGGTTCACTTTATTAAGTTTTAGGACTTAGATTAAGATGTGATCACACTTTAGATTAAATGAATGCAGATATACAGAAAATTCTAGAGGGTTCACTAATTTCTAGCACCACTGTATCTCAGTGGGGCCCATCAAAAACTCCACACCAATCCCCTTGAAATCCGCTTGTCTACTCATTCAATTGATGGGAATCAGATCTAAAACAGGTCCAGAATGACAGCAATTGAGCAGTATGCACAATGCACAAAACCCACTTCAAAAAATAAACAATATGATAACTGAGAAACAGAAAATGCTGAAAAATACTGTACTTTATTAATGTTTCAATGGAACCAACCAAAATCAAACATTCATTTAATAAAAAATAGATTACATTTTTGTCTCATTTGGCCATTTAAAGTATGATTAAATGAAATGAAATCGTAGGTCCTGTGGTTCGATGAGACCAAATCTTGGTCAGATGCAGATGTTTAAACTGAGATGCATAAAAGGAGATGTGTGTCATACCCATGGTGAAATTTGATGGTGGGTCAGTGATGTTTTTTAATTCCAGGTTTAGGGGCACTGGTTAAAATAAATCATATAATTGATTCCTCCAGGTATCAGGCAATTAAGTAAGTAAAGTAAGTAAGGAAGTAAGTTTGCCTGACATTCTGGTTGCCTCGACAACAAGGCTGAGACTAGGCTGTAGGTGGACTTTCCAGCAAGAAAATGACCCAAAGCATACCTAAGAATCCACACAGAACTGGTTCAACAACAACATATGTGTTCTGCAGTGGCTATATTTGGTGCCAGACCTCAATCCAATTGAAAACCTGTGGGCTGAACTGGAGAGAGCAGTTCATAAGTACAAACCCATAAATGTGAAGTATCTTGCAAGATTCTGTAAAGACAAATGTTCCAAAATCCCTCCAAATGTGTTCCAACTAAAAGGTGGCTTAATGTCTTTTATTTACTCAAGAACACAACAAAGGTTTAACAAAGAAAATAAGCCAATCTGGCAACCCAAAATCCTATGAATGAACTCTAACCAAGCAGCACTGCGCAAAAAATGGCTCCCAAACTCCATCTGCCCCAGGCCTGAGAACCCCTTTATTTAGCCCAATAACAAGTCAATTGGCCATTGCTACAGAGACTGCAAGGAATCATAGCGTGGAATGGTTGTTGGTGCCAGACAGGGTTAGACTGGTCAAAGCTGCCAGGAAGGCTGCCAGGTAACTAAACCACACATTACAACAGCGGTATTTAGAAGAGCATCTCTGACCACACAATACATCAAACCTTGAAGTGGATGGACTGTAGCAGCAGAAAATAAGTCAAAATAAGTTTCATATATACTGAATAAAGTTGTCACTGAGTGTATGTTTTGCAGAAACACTTTCTTATGATTAGTCCCAAATACAGTAAGTATATATGGAGAATAAAATTAATTGTACCTTTACCATGCTTTTGGAGGGCCTGGATGGTTTGTTCAATACTGGTCAGTCCTGTTACACACTACAAGAGTGTCAACTCAGTTACAGGAGTACTTAGATTTTAATAGAAAATCTATTTTTTATGCTAGTTTTTATGTTAGTCAGGGCTGGGGCTGTGGTGGCGCAACAGGCTAAGATGCAGCAGACTTGTGGTTGCAGTTTGCTGCAGTTGCACACCGGGGACTGGGGTTTGATTCCTGGTCCTGCCAAAAGCCAAGTTTGGTTGGCTCACGTGTGAACAGTGTTAATTGGTTCTCTGCTCCAGAGGGGAGGGTCTTGGCAGGGTTAGCTGATCACCGTACAATAAGTATTTATCATTATTTTCACAGGACGTGTCTCATATACACTTTGCAATAAAGACTGGTATATTAATGTAACTTCTTACTGCAAATCTTGAGTGACAGGACTGCCGTCCACCCAGCGCCACTCTCCTTCTCTCTGTTCATCACTCAATCCGATCCAAACCCTGGTGCCCACTTGATTGATGGAGAGACTTGTCCTAAATGCAAACTTCTGTAAAGGGGAATGCACAGAACGATTGGTCATCAGTGGTAATAAAGCCTGGTTTTTATGAGATGCTGTTCTGTAATTTCAGGTTTGATATTTTATTGTCTAAGTGAAAATAATTCAAGACGACGTAATTGTTTGACACATCTGCATCAGTCACTGAGTCATTTATCATATTTATTTCAATTTATAGACTTCCTGCACCTTTAAAACTGTTTGTGGGGCCTGCCACAGTGGCACTGTAGTAAAACTTTCTTAGCAGTTATTATTATTAGCTTTGTTTTTTATTATCATACTCAGACTGAAAACTTGAGTACTCAGGATTAATCAGGTCAAGAAGAGGTAACAGTGAAGTGTCCCTCTGTTGCACATATGTCAGTGAAAAGATCTTAGCAAACGACTTATGAATTAGTCCTACCTCATTCACTGCTCAAATAGTAGTTTCAATACATAAATGTACCCTTACCTGCTCCTCCACACTATTGACAATGAGTAAGTCTGCCCCTTCAGACTGGCATTTTGATCGGCTCTCATGCCAGGTTTTCCTGTCACCAGAAAAGAAGTAACACTTGGACTGGAAAACGATCCAGCTGCCATTACATGTCCTACAAAGTCGTTCTGTAGATGGAAAACAGAACACTTACAAATAGACCAGGCAAAGACCTACAGTCAGGTCCAGAATTATTGACACACTTGATAAATATGCACAAAGAAAGATGACCTTAAAAAAAAAAACATATATATATATGTATATAGACATAAGCTTCATTTTTGAGTAAAATATTGTGCTTTATTAATTAGTCAATCAAATCATCCAAAGTCTTACATAAAAAATAAAATAAAAATAAAAAGATTACCCAAGGAATTGGCACCCCTGGTTTAAGACAGCCAAGCTATTTCTGTAAAGGTAGCTGAATTCTTTTGAGTGTAGATTAAGCACAATAATTGGGCCCAATGAGTAAGTATCTCCTACTTCAATATACTGGGATATTCATCAATGTTTGATGTCCACTGTGCGCATGCACATAATGGTAAGATTTGACCATGAAAAGGGGCCCTTTGTGTTCACTTACCCTGAGACTCTTCATTCACAACAGGGCAGTACTGATCCAGAGACATGTAGTTCTGGTAAAGCCTGAATGTGTCATCCAACAGGTTTGCATTCTTCAACCTCAGCCTGGCATTGTCACTCATGAGGGCCTGACCCTGCATTTCCTGCCATGTATTTTGGCGGGTTAAATTCTGATTCTGGTGCTTCAACCAGGTGTTCTCTTCCAGCAGATTCTGGTTCTCCTCCTGCAGCTGCGTGTTCTTCTCTTTTGCAGTCTCACAACAGCCCCTCAGGAAGCTGTTTGCATCAGAAATGTTGCGATTCACCCACTTGAGTTGTATGTTTTCCTGGGTCAGGTTGTGGTTCTCTTCCTGAAGCCTGCTGTTCTGCCCCGTCAATCTCTCAGTCTCCAGCCATAGTCGAGTGTTATTCTCAGCCTCTTGCTCAATGTCACTCCTCAGAAGGACGTTAGCATCAGACAGGTCCTGGTTATCCCTCTGCAGTTGCCTGTTTGATTCTGTCAAGTTTCTGTTCTGTTGTTGCAGTAGAGTGACAGTGTGTGACATATTCAGGTTCTGCCCCTGCAGCTGTTGAGTGTACGTCGTGAGATTGGACACCTTGTCACGTAGTTGACCACTGCTGTTGGTGAGGTTCCAGATCTCCCAGCGTTGTTTTGTGTTTACTAGGGTGAGGTTGTCATTTTGCTCCATGAGTTGCGTGTTGTTGTGGATGAGGTGCTCGTTCTGAACATGAAGACTAGTGTTGCTTTGGGCCAGTTCTGTGTTCTCTCTTTGCAGTTGAGCATTGGCCTCAGAAGCTCTTTGGTAGAGGGCACTCACTTTATGGTATTCATCCAGCAAACTGTCCAGCTCAGGGTTGGTTTTTTTCTTGGATTCCTTGTCATCTAAACAGAATCAAACTTTTTCTTATTTTCAGGAATGGCATCTCTTATGTAGTTACTGGCCAATATAAAATCAGTCGGTGAAAGTGTTAAGATTTAGCCATTATATTATAAAAAGCAACGCATCAAAAAAATGTTTAACTTTTTTTTTTTTTCTATTTCTTTTTTTATTGCTATATCCCTACCCTGTAAGCGAGCGCGGTTGGAGGACCAAATGCGACCGAGTTCAGTTCTACAAGACGTGAGATAACCACTGATATTTTCTGTGGACATCTCTCGAGACAAGGAATGCACCCCAGAGGAGGAAGGGGAAACAAGAAAGAGAATAAATAACTCCCCGGCAATTAGCCAACTAATAAATTTGAGGAACAGAGGGAGAGGACGCAGGCGCTGATTGTTCGCCGCTTCTCCACCAGACCTATGTACTTTATTTATTTTTTTCCTACCTTTTATTCAAGTATTAAAGTTAGTTTTAAAAGTTAGTCTTTTAGCCCTCTTCTCTCGGCGACTCTATGGCCACCAGCAAGCCATATTTCCTCTGATTGCTGTTACTACAAACCGGACGACTCTGCCTACCTCAGACATCTGCTGGTTCCAGTTTTCCACTCTCCGGAGCAATGGATTACCTCCAACCTTCCACCACGACCCAGCTCTCGGCTCTTCTCAGCGTCGTGGCATCGTGAGGCTAAAGCGGTCGGGCCACGTCTGCCTTGGACCGCAACAAACCTCCACAGCTAGCCTCCAGCGCTCCATGGCTAGCCTGGCTATCGGCTAACAACATCCAGGGCCTCCATTTCCCTGAAATTATGCTGCAATACTCCATCTCACGCCTCCGAGAGCTGAACAATCACTCAATTCCAGCGTGTGTTTCAGTCATAAAAAATCTAAGACTTCTTCGTCGACCACGTTACATCCACAGAAGCACCCGTCGTCAGTTTGTTTATTCCCAGCCCGGCCACAACATACCATCCATCCGCTCAGCTGAGCGCCCCGTCGCATCTGTTCTACGTCATCAGAACACTGTCGCCTTCAGAGCTTGTAGCCTTGGAAACACCGCAAGATTGCCACAGCCCAGGCAGCAGTATGGAAAACGTGGAGTGGATTTCCGCGTACTCATCCCCATACAGAAATTCACCACTTTACCAACAATCAAAATAGAGCTTTTTAATACTCAATCCCTCACACTTAAAGCTCCACTCATCTGTGATCATATTATGGATAAGGGCTTAGACGTCATGTGTCTCACCGAAACCTGGCATCAGCCTGAAGTCTTTTCAAGCCTGAATGCAGCCTGTCCACCTGGTTACTGCTATATCCAGAAAGCCCGCAGTACTGGTCGGGGTGGCAGCCTAGCCATTTTCCATAAGGATGAGCTGGAAATATCATCCCTCCCCCTCCCCCCACCATCCTCATTTGAATGCCTTGCTGTTCAATGTAAACCACCTTTCCATATGACAATAGTACTTATCTACCGGCCACCCAAACTTAAACCAAATTCTGTCTTCATCTCCGAAATCCACGACCTTCTCACAACACTCTGCACCTCATCCTCAAACATAATAATCCTCGGAGACGCCAACATCCATGTTGACAACCCCTCCTGCCCCTTTGCATCTGAATTCCTGCAACTCATCGACTCCCTCAACCTCTCACAACAGGTCCATGTCTCCACACACAGGAAGGGCCACACACTGGATTTGGTCATCACTGACACCGCCAATCTGGTCGCCTATGAAATGGGCGTGTCCGACCACAAGGTCATTTCCTTCATCCTGCCATTTCCCCCCTCCCACACTAAACCCAAACGTCAAATTCATTTTAGAAGCCTAAAAAACATTAACCCAGACACCCTGACTGCAGACCTCAACCTTCTCTCCTCTGCCACCCATTCATCAGCCACTGAATCAGTGGCATTCTACAACTCATCCCTGAGCAGTCTCCTGGACACCCATGCCCCACTACAAACTCGATCCGTTACCTTCTCTCGCTCAGCTCCATGGTTCACCAGCGAGCTACGAAAAATGAAGACGGCTGGGCATGTCCTTGAGCGGCGTCATATTGCCTCTGGACTAACGGTCCACAAACTGGCCTACAGGGACCATCAAAAGGCCTATTCAAAGGCACTCAGTGAGACACGGGCTAACTTCTTCTCTAACATCATTAACAACACCCCTGGCAACTCAAAACAGCTCTTCTCAACCATAGACCACTTCTTAAAACCACAAACCCCCACAAACAGAGCAGCCACAATAGAACAGTGTAACGAATTCCTTGCGTTCTTCAGAACAAAAGTTGAAAACATTCGTTCCTCCGTCTCCGCCCCCCCTTCTTCATCCGGGCCGACTGTTAGCCCACAGCCTGGGCCTTCCCAGCCTCTCTGCTGTTTTTCTCCCACCACGCAGCAAGAGGTTGAGGACACCATCGGCCGAATTAAGCCTTCCACCTGCTCCTTGGACCCCCTTCCCACAGCCCTGGTCAAACTGCACATCAAAGCCATAAGCCCCTTGATCACAGAAGCCATTAACCACTCCCTACAGTCCGGCCACGTCCCACCAGCTCTGAAAATGGCCATTATCACTCCCCTTCTCAAAAAACCCACCCTAGACCCGGAACTTCATGCAAACTACAGACCCATCTCCAACCTCCCGTTCCTCTCCAAGGTCCTGGAGAAAATAGTCGCCACCCAGCTACAACATCACCTGAAAAGCAATAACCTTGCCGAAAAATTTCAGTCCGGTTTCCGCTCCGCCCACAGCACTGAAACAGCACTGGTCAGGGTCACCAACGACCTTCTCATGGCAGCTGATGCTGGCTCTCCTTCCCTCCTCATCCTCCTGGATCTCACAGCCGCTTTTGATACCGTCGATCACACCATCCTCCTACACCGCCTTCACTCCACCATTGGACTCCGCAATACCACTCTGGACTGGTTCAAATCATACCTCTCCGAAAGAACCGAGTGCATCTCCTTGGGAGGTGCTAAATCCCAGACCCAGCCTGTCACCTGTGGTGTCCCCCAAGGATCTGTACTCGGCCCCACCCTATTCACACTGTACATGCTTCCCCTCGGCCGTGTCATCAGCAGGCATGGATTGGCTTTCCATTGCTATGCTGATGACACACAGCTCTACATTAAACTGGACCCATCATCAGCACAGTCACCCTCATCCACACTCACCATCTGCCTGGAGGAGATCAAGGCGTGGATGAAACAACACTTCCTGCAGTTGAACAGCGGCAAAACAGAAGCCATCCTCATCGGCACCCCACACCAGGTCAACTCATCCCCCATTACATGCATCACCTTTTCTGGCCAGGCTATCCCACTGTCATCGGTCATCACCAACCTGGGTGTCAGAATGGACCCCCACCTCAACTACGAGGCCCACATCAAACACCTCTGTAAAACATCCTTCTTCCACCTCAAAAACATAGCCAAACTCCGCCCCACCCTGTCTCTGCAGGATGCTGAAAAATTAGTCCACGCCTTCGTCTCCTCCAGGCTCGACTACTGCAACGCACTTCTCATCGGGATTCCAAGCAAGAGCCTTCAAAAGCTTCAATACACCCAGAACAGTGCTGCTAGGATCCTGATGAGAGTGCGCAAACATGATCACATCACTCCCATCCTCCACTCACTACACTGGCTCCCCATCTCCTCCCGTACAGAATTTAAAATCTCCCTGCTGACCTACCAATGCGTCCATGGCAATGCACCCCCCTACCTCAAGGAGCTGGTCAAGACTCAGGCCCCCACCCGCAGTCTCCGCTCATCAAACACTTACCTCCTCAAACCCACCAGGACTAAGCTGGTCACTATGGGAGGCCGGGCCTTCTGTTCTGTCGCCCCTGAACTGTGGAATGCCCTCCCTGCCCACCTAAGAGCACCACAGTCAGTCGACTCTTTCAAGAGCGGTCTTAAGACCCACCTATTTGGAAGAGCCTACCCACATTTTTAGTTTTAGTGATGATGATGTCTGGATACTGCTGTTTTATTTTGCTGTTTTTAGTTATTTTTATTTTTATTTGTATTCTCTGATGTTTTTGACTCCTGTAGCACTTTGAGATTCTCGAATGGAAAGTGCATTATAAATTAAATCCATTATTATTATTATTATTATTAATAAAATGACCTTTCAAAATGGTCAAGAAGTCTAATCTTCAGTAAGGAAATAACAAACGGCAGGGAAACTCGCGGGGGTCTCAGACACAGAACCCCAGCTATTAGGAGTTTGCAAGGCTCTCCACTGAGAGGGAGGATAACTCTAACAACCATGTATTTAGAATTAATGAAATGCATAAAATATTAACAAACATGCAGTAAACGAAGACAGTGAGCATCTCGGCTCCCCTGTCAATGCAGAATTACTGACACCAACACTGGAATACACGAGAAACATTAACAATCTAATTTAAAAAATATATAAAGGTAGTGCTTGGAAATACATCAGGAAAGAGCTCTGAGCCGTTACAAACCCACCCAAATTGGAATGTCCAATTTGCTACCAATGTAAAAGCGTACTCATATATGCCCCCTGCCTCCAGATCGGCTCCTTCCTTTTACACTGCAGTCACAAGCTGCGCATGCACACAGTGGGACTCAATCATAAGCGTGTTCAGAGAGCAAGCCAGATGGCCAAAAGGGGTCACTTGAGCGATGAGAACTGCCATCACCGTCAGCTGATCCAAGCAGGCACAGGCTAGATTCAGAGACCTTGGTGCTCGTTCTGTTGCTGCGTTTGCTGAGGGAGCTACCCAGAAAGCCAAGATTGGCTGCTGTCCCCCCAACTAGTTGAGCTTAGTAACTACTAAATATTTATACCTACACCAAAGGAGACGTAAATTGTGGCATAATGGCACACTTACGTTGAAGTGCAGAAAAAACGGTGTTTGACTGAGCTATGGAATTTCATCTTGGTTATTTAAGATTTTTTTTTTATAAATACAATTACAAGAATTCCTACTTTACACATAAGGTTGGTAAAACATCAGTTCTTGAGCTTTTCCACATTTTTATTTATTCTCATAAGAGGAAAATTAAAAAGGAGCAGCATGGAAGAATGTAAAGAACTCTGGTCCATGAACATCCATCCATCCATCCATTTTCACCCGCTTATCCGGAGTTCGGTCGCAGTGGCAGTAGGCTAAGCTGGGTATTCCAGGCGTCCCTCTCCCCAGCAACGCATTCCAGTTCCTCCTGGAGGATCCCAAGGTGTTCACCAGCCAGGAGAGATGTATAATCTCTCCAGCGGGTTCTGGGTCTACCTCAGGGTCTCCGCCCAGTTAGACGAGCAAACCTCCAAAGGGAGGCGCCCAGGAGGCATCCTGATCAGATGCCTGAACCACCTCAATTGGCTCCTTTCGACGCGAAGGAGCAGCGGCTCTACTCCGAGCTCCCCTCCCGGGTCTGGCTCCAGAAGGGGGCCCCGGTTTCCCTTTTCCAGGCGAGGTAGCTCGGTATTAGTGTGGTCGTGTCATGGAGTCTTTGAATCGCTCTTAGTCTGGCCCCTCCCCCGGGACCAATTTGCCTTGGGAGACCCTAATGGGGGCTAATGCTAATGCCCCCAACAACATAGCTCCCAGGATCACCGGAACACACAAACCCCTCCACCACGTTAAGGTGGCGATTGCTTGGAGAGCATGAACAGGTTGAGGCAATCATTGGTGAGTATAGGAATATCGCATATTGGTATTTATAATATTCTGGAGTGTACCGCAGTGTACTTTACCTTAATTCTAATAGTACATACTGCATAATGCGTGCTTAAAGTACCACTTTTCTCAATATCAATGGTAATCAATTTGGCTCAATTCAGTGTTTCCTCAAATAATTAGCTTCTTGTGTATTTAATAGGTGTGGTCTTTATCCATATTATTGAAAAGATAGCAGTGGAAAATATAGGGATTGTTTTTAAAAGATGGCATGGTAAATGTAATCTGACTATTTAAAAAAATAATTTATAACAGAATGTAGTGTGTGTTATCTTTACGTTTCCCTTAAGCAGGAGGTGTAAGTGTATGTTATCAGGATTCCCCGCTGTGCGAGTCATTTTTGAACACCATGGAAACCAACTCATAGCTCACTTGTCTGGCAACACATTGAAAACAATAGTTAGCTATCTTTTTGACAAAAGAATATTCCAAACTACCTCAGATGTACTTGACATTGCCACAGTAGACTTAAGCGAACTGCAACAGTAACAAAGACTCAGTATCACAGGGTTCAGCGGGTTAAGCAAAGTTGTTGCCCAGGTTACCAAGACGCCAGTGCATAACATTAAATATTACGGGTTTGGGCTGCACAATTAATTATTCAAAATGTTGGCTGCTGTGATATTCTCATCTTGCAATTTTAGCAATTTTATTCCGCACTGACAAAATCAAGCTTTGCCAGTTACAAAACTGTGGTATTCAGTGAATGAGTGTTGTAACCAATCACAAACAAAGCAAGGGTGGTCCAGCTGAGCACAATGAGTATAATGGTCCTCGTGAAACATGAAGTAGCGTCTAAAGAAGCGCATATGTATTTTCGCCTGTTTGCGGTTGCTTTCAAACTGAAGGGCATTCAAACTGCAGAACGCACAGCTTACCAACAAAAAGCATAATTATAATCTAAACATTTGTTTCAAACACTTAACTTACTGTACTGAAGCATTCCAGCAAATGGCCTATCCCAAACCAAAATCAAACATTAATTTAATAAAAAATAGATATCACCAAAATCAATGTTCCATAATTTTTGGCATAACAGCCAGTGGTGGAATGCTTGACAGGGTTGAAGATTAAAAACCCTGTCTGGCACTAACAACCATTCCACAATAGTATACACTTTGATCCCATTTCTTCCCCATTCTGGATATCGCTATGATTCCTTGCCGTCTCTGTAGCTATGGCCAATTGCTGTTTTGTGCGCAGTGCTGCAGGACTTTGGTTAGAGCAAATCTTGGTTAGAGTTCCTTCACAGGATTTTGGGTTGCCAGATTGGCTTGTTTTCTTTGTTAAACCTTTGTTGTATTCTTGAGTAAATAAAAGGCATTAAGCCACCTTTTAGTTGGAACACATTTGGAGGGATTTTGGAACATTCGTCTCGGCAGAATCTTGCAAGATACTTCACATTTATAGGTTTGCACTCATAAACTTCCCTCTTCAGTTCAGCCCACAGGTTTTCAATTGGATTAATCTGGCGCCTGAGATGACCGCTGCAGAATATCACATCCCATGCCCCTGTTTCTTAGTTTGTTTCCCTGTTCCTCCTTTTCTATGTATTGTAAATCCATGTTCTGTTTTGTGTTTCTACATTTGTACTGAACCTGTTCCTTGGTCACGTCCCCTGCACCTGTTACCTGTTTCCTTATGTGTTATCACACTCACCTGAATCCCATTGTGTCTCGTTACCTGTGTATATAGTCTGTCTAATCTGGAGGCTCTCCACCATCAGAGCATTCATCTGGGGCAGCATTCCAGATTCAGTGACTCAGGCAGGAACAATGCAGTGTATCAGTGTTTCAGACACTGATGACCTCTTCCGGGTGGAACAAGGAGGCCCTATACGACACTTTCCTGTATGGACTTTCTGATGGACATTCAGGACAAATTTACCATGTGCAATCTGCCTGTGGAACTGGACAGAGTAGTGGACCTGGCTATCTGCACTGACCACCGCCTCAGCCCCCAGGAATGACCATGACATTTCACCAAACACCTTTGCCTGTATTGTGGGGCTTTGGGACATTTCCTCTTCAAGTGCCCAGCAAAAGACAATGCCTGAGGAGGTCCTCATGGGCGCTTTCTTGACTCCATCTTCCAGTCGCCTCCATCTTCTGCTCCACGTTACACGTCCTGCTCACGTGGAGAGGTGTCCAGTGCCCTGTGCAAGCCCTGGTGTACTCTTGGGCTGACACCAACTTCATCTGTCCATCCCTGGCCCAAGGCATGGAGATCCCGACCTCTCTGCAGGCTGATATCCTAGTCTTCTTCCTATCCCTTGAGAAGCATCGCCACCATGTCAGTCAGATTCTAAACTGTTTGTGAAAGCAAAAAAGCGTGAATTCCATTGGTCCTCCAATCAGTTCCTGGGTTTTGTTATTGTAGGGGAAAATTCACAGAACAAAAGATCTCCCTCCTAAAAGCATGATAAACAATCACAAGTCAAAATCAGACTCCACCTTAGTGAGCAGGCTGGTTCCTCCAAAACTCTCAACGATGTCTGCTAAAAGTGTATCAATATATCCATATTAAAGTATGATATGTACCCTGTATAGTTTCAAACTGATTAACTGCTAAATTGTGCTAGAATTACACAGTGAGCCAGCCAGCTGGGGGGGAGGCGTCTCGAACTGTCAAGGACACAGGCAAAGCGGGATATGCCTTGACAGCTGATTTCTCCGGGACTCTCAATGTTTTATGCCAGAAGTGTATCTATTTGACCTAGAACATTAATTATAGCTGAGCTTATGAAAACGCAAGAAACCACAGTGAAAACTGTTGAAATGAGAGCAAAGAATGCAAAGAATGAAACGTACATTCACTCCCTTAGAAGAGAATAATTAATCAAATGTTTAGTATGTCTGTGTATTAGAAAAGTATATTAGAAGTGAATATTAATGAAATGTTTAGTTTGTCTGTATATTTTCAATGATTACTGCTGCTTAGTTTGTCTTATAAAAACGAAAGATACAGAGTGACGTGTATGGATGACGTGTGTGTTAGAGGGGGGGCATCCAGAACTTTATGAGGTCTGGTAGTTTGCCAAGAGCAGGTGCGGGGTGAAGTGAGGACAGGGGGAGTCCTGAACTTTGTTCGTAGTTGGCAGAATGGCCTGAACTTTGTACAGAGTTGGCAGAGCATAAGGACAGTTGGCAATTTGCCACAATGACGTTGTGGGAGGAGCGTTGGGAGGAGTTATGATAAGAACAGTGTGGGTGATTTGCCAGAATGAGGTTTGAGGAGGAGTTGTAGGTGGAGTAACTGTGTATAAAATGGGTGTAAAAATGACAGTCGGGGTTCAGTTCTGGAGAACTGATCCGGCTTTATGCGCTGCTGCTAATAAAGTCTGATTTTCCTGAAGAACTTGCTGCCGTGGTGTCGTCTTTTCCCTCGCGAAGATGTTTTTCGACAAATTGGAGATTTGGACTCTGACGTTTCCTAGACACGACATTTGGGGGCTCGATACGAAAGAGAAAGAGAAGCTCCTGGCTCCTGGCGACCAGGGCGGAGAGTACTTTTTGATAAGCTGCAGCTGCATTATACGTCCTCACTCCCTCCACTGGAATCAGGGAATGAAAGTATTTAACAACTCTGATCTCCTCTCCCGGATGCCGGAGGCAACATTCTCTCGTATAACTAACCCGGCAACTAAATTGAGGGGAAAAACGCAGTAAAGTCTCCAGGAAACACACAGGGTGAATGAATGAACTAAGTGTGTGTGTGAACTTCTAAGGGGTGATATAAATTGTGTTGAAAAGTGTTTTTGTTGAAGCAGAACTCATATTAAGTCTGAAGGTATATTGATACTGTGGACTGAAGGTATATTGTTGCTGCTAACGGTTTAAGGTGTGTCACTTGGAAGGAAAGAAACCCAAAAAGGTTATCCTGCAAGATCTCTGATAAAAGTATATTTTGTGTTGAAATTGTGTTTAAAAGTGTTTTGTGATAAGGGGCCAGAGACTTGGAAGGAAAAAAACCAAAGAAGGGGCTCCTGCAAGATAGATCTCTCATAAAAGTGTGTTATAAATTGTGGGAAAAAGAAAACGGCGGTTAAGATAATAGCGGGGGTGTATCCTAAATGTATACAGGAGATAGAAACTATCTGCGATAAGTGGAACCAAAAAAATAAAAAAGAACTAAGAAAATGGTGGCAAAATGGCCGTTTGATAAGAAAAATATGTGGAGGAGAAGGAGAGTGTAATGGCGGCGGGTAGAGAACGAAGTGATGACTGACTCCTCCTCCGTATGATGCACAGACGCTGGGACGTGTGGAGGAAAAGGGGAGGGGGATACAAAACTAAAAAATGAAAAGGTGGGGGTGGCCTTGGGAAGGAGGAGTGTGGAGAAGGGGGGTGAAAACAGATGCAGATTTGGCTGGGTGATACAAAACTATTTTTTATTTTTTTATTAAATAAAACAAGAACAACACAGAAACCATACGGTTTAGCGATAAGGAGGAGCTCCCCAAAATAGTAGGGCCATTATTAATTAGGGCTGCTGTACCTCGATACATTCCTTGGTCCACTCAAGCAACATGCAACATGTAATAACAAATCTCCCTGAGTTACAGAATGGAGTGAGCCACTGGTTCAAGATGCTGGAGGTGCTGGAGGAGATGACAGGCCGAATCTTGGCTGTGGGGGGCCTGAAGGCTCTCCTGGGGAAGGTTGTGGGGATGGAAACAATGCTGGACATATTCAAGCAGGCTGGCTTTGTCAGAGCCCAGGTGCAACCTACAGCAGTGGACAGTGGGCCATTTGACAATGTATGTGCTGCGCAGGTGGAGGCTGATAACCGAAATGGACAGAACACCATGACACACAGGGAGTTTGTGGATCATGTGGCGCACGCTGTAGAGAGACAGCGAGAAGAGGAAAAAAGCTGGAAGATCAAGCTAAAGACATTCAAAGAAAACTACTGCAGATGCAGCTGGAGGAGCTGAAAGCCAAAGAAAAAAAAAGCACCCCCCACACCTGAACCATGGAGCAGCCCGATGGCACCCCGGCCAGCGGTGGTCTAGAACTTCTCCGGCATCCAGTGGCTATGTAAGGTAATATACAAAGGGGGGAACTACAAATGGGTGGGAACCAAATTAAGGGAGGGCCAGGGAATGGTGGGCAAGCCAATCAGTGGAAAGGGCAGCAGAATCAGTGCAATTTTGATGATGCTGGTAGTGGTAGTATTTATGATAGCTGGTATTTATCTGATTCTAATTGCAGTAGATAATCAAAGTAAAAATAAAAGTAAACTCGGTGAACTTTTAGATAGATAGAGCCAGATGCCTTCCTAAGGTTCTTTTTATTTTCTTGCTCGTGTGAGCTTGTGGGTGAGGGACGTTGTCCCCGGTATTTGTATTTTGGTTTGTGTTTTGTCCTGGTTCTTTATTTCCGTGCCTAGTGTTTTTTCTGGGTTGTATGTTGTTATTTTGGTTGGGGTGTTTGCCCAGTTTTTTAGGGTCGCTTTATTCCAGCTTACAGCTGGGAGTGCAAGCACCAACAGTGTCCCAATGGACCCAGTACGAAAATTGCAAGCCGGTTCACCAGTGGAGGGACGTGCAGACCACATCCACTGGTTGGATCCAGGAGCCCACCTGTTACATGGACTGCGGCGATTTAACAGGAATGTGCTATATGGAAAGGGAAAACCATCCCATGACAAATGTATATGGGGTAGGGGAGATTGAAACACAGGTAAACGACAACATATGGAACACTTGGAAACAAAACGTTGAAACTCAGATCCCGGATGCAACGGAGCCAGAGAATGATTTATTCTATGAGATTCAACAAATATGAGATTCGATCCCACACAGAGCCCAGAGCTAGAAAAGGAGTGGAATGAAGATAAAAGGAAGAGAGAACATTTAGTGACAACTGCACTCCTGATAGGACAGGAAGGAGCGGCTTTAAAAGTATGCAAGTCCTCATGGATTGAGAAGTGGTTTCAGGAGCAAAATGCAGCCCCACACATAGCGTTGAAAGTCAACCCGGGGTACCAGGCTAAGGACTTAGGTCCCATTGTTAAGAAAGCAGAATACCTTGACTTTAGGCCGACAGACAATCCCTTAATTTGGTGCACCGAAGATTGCGCAATGAGCAAAATTATGGCAAGTACCTCAATGTGGGGAAAGCCCCAATTGGTGAGGGTACCGGGGGAAGAGGGTACAACACGGGAAGAATCAGGGGAGGATCTAGACTCAGAGGAACTTTTGGGCCAATTGCCAACTCAGTTGTGGTCACAGCATGATACTGATGTGGGTAAAGTAAAATCAGCAAACTCGGTCAAAGTGTATTTAAAACCAGGCTGTACAGGTCCTTTTACGGCACAATATCCTCTAAAGGAAGACGCAGTGGAGGGAGTGAGGACAACAATAGCAGGCCTGCTAAAATCAAGAGTACTCAGAACCATGCGTAGTCCGTATAATACACCGATACTGCCAATGCGAAAAGCAGATGGGGAAAAATGGAGATTGGTACAGGACTTGGGAGCAGTTAACGAGGTAGTGCAGGATATGACTGCAGTGGTACCTAACCCTCATACTTTGCTAACCAACGTTCCTCACGCCGCAAAATGGTTTACAGTGATAGACCTGTGCTCTGCCTTTTTCAGCATTCCATTGGCTGTACAAAGTCAAGAGCTGTTTGCCTTTGCATTTGAGAATCAACAGTATACCTACAACAGAATGCCGCAGGGGTTCAAACATGCACCACATGTATTTAACCAAGTGTTGAAAAATGATTTGGATATTGAAAGTGGGGTTTTGCAATATGTTGATGACTTATTGTTATGTGCAGACACAAAGGAGCAGGGCATAAATGACAGCATGAAGCTGCTGGAGAAACTGGCCAAGGGGGGGCACAAAGTGTCCAGGAAAAAACTGCAGTTCTGCTCTCAGGAGGTGGAGTATTTGGGAAGAGTAATCTCGGCTGGCGGTAAAGGAATGTCAAACAAACAGTTGGAAACAATAATGCGAATTCCTCAACCCCAGACAGTGGGACAAATGATGACATTTTTGGGAATGACGGGGTTTAGCATGGAGTGGGTGGAAGCATACACTGAAAAAACGCAACCATTGAGAAAAATAATGAAAGAGGCAGGCCAAGAAAAATTGTCAAACAGATTAACATGGGATACAGAGGCAGAGACCGCCTTTAACTGTATTAAGAAATAATTAATGCAAGCACCTGCACTGGCGATCCCTGATTATAAAAACCCATTTGACCTATATGTAACAACGAAAAGGGGATATATGACAGCGGTACTAATGCAAACAACACATGTGGGTAAAAGAAAACAAGCCGTGGCATATTACAGCGCTAAATTGGATGGTGTTGCTTCTGCTTTTCCTCCATGTTACCAGGATCTGGCAGGTGTCTGGGAAGCCTATCAAAAGGCAGTTTCAGTCACCATGGGGTACCCGGTAAGAATATACACGTATCACAAAGTTGTAGAAATGTTAGACCAGGCAAAATTTGTGTTGACACCTGCCAGAATACACAAGTATCAAATGTTGTTAGCTTTTTCAGACATCACATTGTCAAGTGTGATACAGTAAATCCAGCAGAATATGTCCCACTCCCAGGTGATGGGATACCTCATGAATGTGTCCCGGAGAGCAAAGAGTTCATGAAATTACGAGAAGATCTAAAAACAGAGCCATTGCAACAGGAGGATAAAATAATCGTGTTTGTGGATGGCTTGAGTTACTTAGATCACAGAGGAATACATTCGGGTTATGCAGTAGTTGAAAAGCGAGGTGCCAAGTGGGTGACCTTAGAAGCTGAGAGATGTCAACAACCCTGCTCAGCACAGCTGGCAGAGCTAAAGGCCCTAACCAGAGCATGTGAATTAATGGCAGGGCAAGACGCAGACATATATACTGACTCTGCGTATGCTCATGGGGTGTGCCATTTCTTCAGAGCAGTGTGGAAAGCCCGAGGTTTTCAAAAAACGAATGGCACTGATATACAGCATAAGGAACAGTTTCTGGAGTTAATATTGGCAATGTTGAAACCAAAGCAGTTGGCGATAGTCAAATGTCAAGCTCATAAAAAGGGAAACAATTTTGTGATAATGGCCAATAATAATGCTGATGAGGCAGCAAGACAAGCCTCAGGAAGTAAAGTTTCATTAGTTGCACCGACAATGCTATTACATTCACAACCATCACTAGTCGATATAAGGGAAGCACAACTGGAGGCGAATAATATGGAAAAAACAGACTGGGCCAGGCGAGGGGCTATGCAAGGCGCGGATGGGTTATGGCGAAATGTGGAGGGATTGCTTGTGGTTCCGGTACCACTACTAACCCAACTAATCAGTGAAGCACATGGCCATGATCATTGTGCACGGGGACAGGTATTGAGGAATATTAAAAAGCAAGGATTGTGGTCACCTTACTTACAAAATCGAATTGGATTATCAGTTGAGGTTGTGACCCACATCAGTATGACAAATTGAAGATTTGGTTTCCTAGACACGACATTATCTAGCATCGGCATGTTTGCCATTTAAATAGAGATGCATAAAAGAAGATGCACAACACACCCACAGTGAAATTTGGTGGCAGGCCTGTGATGCTTTGGGACTATTTTAAATTCAGAGGTCCAGGGGCACTGGTTAAAATGAATGGTATAATAGATTCCATCAAGTATCAAAATCCACACAGAAATGGTTCTGTAACAACAAAATCTATGTTCTGCAGTGGCTATCTCAGGCACCAGACCTCAATCCAAATGCAAACCTGTGGGCTGAACTGGAGAGAGCAGTTGATAAGCACAAACCCAAGAATGTTAAGGAGCTTGCATAGAGGAAAGGTCCAAAATCCCCACAAATACCTACCACCAGTGGATTTCAGTCTGCTTCTAGCCTGCCTGGAAGGAAGCACAATTCTATAACATAAGCATGCATACTCACAAACACATCAATCTATTATATTTGTATCAGACATCTGAAGTGATATCTGAAAGTCTTATAAAAGTCTGAAAGGCTAGGCATAAGTTCCATGCCCAGGAAAGGAATAAGCTGGTAGAATCTCCTGAAAATATAAGCAATGCTGTGCAGTGGGACCCTACTATCATGGCTTGCCAGCTGACATACAAAACTGAATTTAGCTAATAAAGGCAGCTACCTACTGTAATGTTACCGAATGCTAGCAAGCCAATTGCTTAATGGTAAGCCTCTTATCAAACCCAGCTCACCACTGTAGTTGCCAATCCATATACGTCTATTCTTGCCCTCCTTCCATTGGATCATTGAACGTATTCAGAATGAGTTCAGTGTATTGGACACATGCTTTTCAGATACAGTACAAAAATAAGAAAGATCCAAGCCCAGAAGCAGCCTGGGGAGTTTTTAGAATAACAAATCCAAGTAGACTAGCAAGGTAGAAGTGAACACGAGCACAGGTTGTCAGTGTATCATAGTATTGACTGAGCATATTTGTTACAATATTTTAAAGGTGAAAATCCTGCATAGTATGCCTTTTAAGTATAGCTGAAATACATTTTAGTAGCAATAATTCAAATACATTACATAGAATTTAAATGTTTCAGCTGTCTTCAATATCATTTGAATAATGTGTAAATAAAAGAAGTGACTTGGCCTACTCATTTGAGATTACATTAACATTATCCAGAGCGACGTACAGTTGATTAGACTAAGCAGTAGACAATCCTCCCCTGGAGCAATGCAGGGTTAAGGGCCTTGCTCAAGGGGCCAACGGCTGTGTGAATCTTATTGTGGCTACACCGGGATAAGAACCCCCAACCTTGCATGTCCCAGTCATTTACCTTAACCACTAGATGAGTTCACAGAGAGCTAAACATTTTATTTACACATTTCGTAAAGCTACTGTGTTCACAAGCCCATGAAATTGTAAATGGTTTTAGTAGGATTAGTAGTAAGCTTAATTCATAATTTTATTGTTGGTGTCCCTTAAATTATTTTAGAACCAATAATTAAAACGCATTAAATAGACAGAATCTAAATGTTTTAACTATCCTTGGACATTTATCATTTGAAGTGAACAGCATGTGTTATCCAATGCAATGATGAGTACACAGAGAGCAAAACATTTAATTAATTTGACATATTTCTTTGAATTACTCCACATGACCATTACATTTATTAACTTAATTTCTTTGAGGTAGTTCACTCAAAAAAACTGTGTGAATGTAATTACTTTGAGTTTACAATGTAGATATTGTACATGACTTGTAGCCAAATAAGGAATTTACTCACAGAGGACTCCCAGCACTATAGATGTAATGACAAGTAGACAGCAGAGGATTGCAGTTAAGACCAGAGCCCAGCAATAAAAATGTTTTGGCCTTTCACTGGACTCCATGGGGGCTAATGATCCTGAAAGAAATAAAGGACAGAGGCAATATCAAATGAATCGACAGTTTCTGTATTGACACTGTTGACTGAAATCAAGCCCATAATGTTTCTTTAGGAAACAGTAGGTAATTATTTTAACAATTGTGTCTACACACCGTCTTGTTGCACAGGTCCTGAAGGTTCAGTTGAGGTGTCCATTACCGATTGAGGATTTAGAATCCATGGGACTAAGTGCCTTCGGACCATATTTGCTGAGGTCCGTATGCGTCCAGATCTTTGTAGTTATTCCTCTGATTTCATGAGAGATGGAAAATATATGAGGAACCAGGAGCTGGTTAGACAAGTTAATGGTTCATCCCTTTATTCTCTTCATAATTTTTTCATATGAATAAAGGATGCTTTGTTCATCAGTTGTTGGATAGTAGTGTATATAGTTGAAGGATCACATGTACCTGAAACCACAGACAGCTTTCATATCCTACACACTGTTCTGTTCATGTGCTGAAACTATACTGTGAATCATTCCTGTTTTATAATCAGATAAGAATGGCACAGCCACAATAGTGTTTTAAGGGTTGCAAGACACTTGCCAGTATTGTTCCTGCAGTTCCTAGAGATTTTGTTGGGCACTCATCAGCTTTTAATGTATGTATTGTTATATACAGTGTGCTCCAGAATTATTGGCACCCTTGATAAATTTAAACATATGAGCTTTCCAACATGTGTAAAGTAGTGTGCTTTATTAATGATTCAATTGAATCATAGAATCCAAAAAACAGGTTTCACAATTACTGGTTTTAATGCTTATTGAAACACCCCTGGCAAAGATGACAGCTATGAGTCTTTTCCTATAATTTATGATACATTTGGAGGCATTTGTTAACATTCCCCCATGCAGAACTTTTCAGAATCATTGATATCCTTGGGTTTGTGCGGGAATGAAGAAAACAGAAAGTGACAGAATGACACAATATAGTTATATTGAGATTCATTTATACCTTTATATTGAGATTAATTAAATGAAGTAAAATTGTACTGCCAATATCACTTTGTTAGATTTTGTTTACAATAATTGTTAGGGGTTCTAATAATTATGACACTGATGGTTTTCAGATGGTCTTCATTTTTATGAAGAGTGCCAATAATTATGGAGAAAATTGTATGTTTTATTTATTTACACATGTTGATGGACACACAACATTATACATTCTGATTCATTGAACTATGATTATGTAATCATCAAAGCAATTCAGGTAAGTGTGCCAGGTTTTCATATTGTGGAATGCTGTGGAATTAATTTCTAATTGAATAACAGTCTTCCTGCTTCTTCAATATGCATTTAAGTTTGACAATGTGCATTTTTCTCTCTTTTTCAGAATTTGGAATTGGAAAGAACTCACTGCTATGCCACAAAAGCAAATCAGTCGCTGTTTTACATTGTTCAAACTGAAAAGAAGTCTGGCTAACTTGCCATGTCCTATTGCAATTGACTCCTGGTCTTCGTCATCTAATGACTTTGCTGAGGTCTGACCTGGGCCTTTACAGACTAGACACTGAGGAGCCCCAGTTAAGTGCTTTTCTAAATTAATCTGGTGCTGTTCCTAATGATCATCTTCTCACAACTATCTACATGTTGTCATATTGTCATTTACTGCATGCATATTTATATTATGTTTGTGGCATCATTTGAAGAAAGACAGGGAAGAGTACTACATGACAGCTGCATATACATTCATACTCTATGCTATATTTGTCTACACATTTGGACTAAGTTTGTAGCAATATGGTGCATTGTGGATTATGCGTGCAGTTCCCATGATCATTAAACCTTCTACACTACAATTAACACATCAATACTTCACTAATCACTAATTCACGAATGATCCATTACTTTATGTATGCCTCTGCCTCACTTTTCAAGATGCAATGTGAGGTTTCTGCATTGTTGCAGGTAAAAGCAATGGGAATCCATTTTGGGAGACTGGTTACAGTAAGATTAACAGGAAGTTTAAGGGAAGATGTATATTGTGCTATAAGCAAATATGTTGAGTCTTCCATCTGTTCCCTGCCATTATTTGTACCTTTCAAAAGTTTAATTAACAAATTTAATCACTGAATTCGACCACCACCAAAAGCACTACGATGGAACAAGGAATTCCGATTGCTAATTTGACCGTGTCATTTACAGACTGCATATGATCTGTCCATTCTTAAAATAAATGTCATCACATTACAATATTGAAATGTTACATGAAGACAGTATGCTTGAAGATACCAGGGCAAATAAAGCTGTATGCCTCATACATTTAAAGATTAATAATACATAATGAAATATGTAAAGTAAAAATCCATACAAAGCATCAGAATGATAGAGAAAGATACAAAATCCTTTTGTATCGCAGATTTGGTTGGGTTTTTACAGTTGAAAATTCCTGCAACTGTCAAAGGATGAAATAACTTGTAAGACAGTCAGAAGAAAGAGACAACTGGAGATTACTTTGTAAAGGTTCAGTGGTCTGTGGTGTGTAAAATAGAGGTCAGTTTGGAGGGTATGAGGGTTTTATCCCTATATTACCCCAATTGCATTCCTCTACTGTAGCGTGAGGTTTATTTATGGCGCAAATGATCATGCCATCATGATCTTTCATCTTTTACCTTTTATCAGTCCATGGAATCATAGAGTATAGCGGGTCCACATCAAATATACTTGTTTTCATTAGTGAAAGTACTCAAAATAAATGATATCAGTGTATAATGCAGTTTTTCTGAATCCTTTTTATATTGCTTGATATGCATATGCCACACTACCCTATGTGTTGATCATTATATTTTAAAATACATATATTCACTAATATAGGCAAATTTATACTGAGATTAATACATTTTCATATGTATGTGAAATATATGCTAAAGTAATGGACTCTTTATCAATATTATACTGTATGTAAGCAGTTGCTACCAGCCACTATAGCAAAGTTTCGGTATGAATCTTTTTGGTTTCTTGCTGGCTGTATTAAGACTGCAGTTAGCATACTGTTGCTCTTAAGAACCCAGATGAAATGTGTGTAGTTTGCACCCACTTTTTGTGGTCTCTTGTTGGATGCACTGGTAATTTAGTGCGGTTTTATTGTCTATCCCAAGTCACACCTCTAGATGGAGACATGAGCATTGTGAAAATCTTCAGGACAGTTAAATTCCAATGGTGTGAAATTCCAAAAGCTTCAAAGACCCTGTTATCAGCTTAAAAGGGGCAAAACAAATCATGAGGGGAAATAATTAAATCAGGCAGAGGTCATTCACACGTTTTATTGTTCTTGTTGAAACATGCCAGGGCTTTCCTTTTGTTCAAATAATTTTGTTCTGATCTCAAACATAACTGAAAATACGTACTAAATATCAGCATAATATTATATTGTTTTCATCAAGCGTAAGTCTTGGCTTCCTTCTGACAAATATAACCCATCAGTGCATCACATTTCTCTGCAAAAATGGCATTTTTGGACACAGTGGTACAGCTTCTCTCCAAATGATCAGTATTACTGAAGAAAGACCTGCAGAAAAGGAAACAGTAAAGCCTGGTGAGTGAGTTAGCAGTTTGTCATACCAGGGTGGCAACCTTTTGAGCTACCAGAGCCACAAATGACTTTCAGTTAGCAATAGATTCTGGAATATGGAACACTGGGGGGCTAAATTTTTTGCTGAAATAATGGCTGGGACTGTAAGTGCAATGAAAACCAACTGACCCTTGTGAATTATATTTCCACATTAGATATTGTATTGTTGTACTCGGGGTATTCTAGTTGCCAACCGTGGTATGCTAGTTTAAGTTGATATATTCTTCAAGGATTCCAATTGTATCTGTATGGTCATGCCAGGACTCGGAACCGTACTGTCCTCTAGGGTCCTCTTCACACTTGTTCCTGTGTTCGATCTGCACTTTGTTGTACGTCACTCTGGATAAGAGTGTCTGCTAAATGCTTTGTAATATAATATAATTGTAACATGACCCTGCATTCTACAAGGGAAACCTGAGATCAGTCAGGTCATGGACTTACTTAACTGCATTCTGCAATTGCCTGCCATCCATCCAGAACCAGTGTTCTAACTTGATCAGGCCAATCCAGTAGCTCGCATCACCCATGTGTGGTCGTAAAAAAATCTGTGAGAGGAGACAGTAATTACAGTCAAAAAAGGGACACTCCACAAACGTAAAACGCTGAAAACTCATAGACTTTCCCATTCCTGAATATGCGATTGAACTATTTGCACTATTTAACAGCTTCATATACATTCATTGACCACTTTATTAGGTAGACCTGTACTGCAAATATCTAATCAGCCAATCATGTGGTAGCAACTCAATGGATAAAAGCATGCAGACATGGTCAAGAGGATCAGTTGCTGTTCAGACCAAACATCAGGATTGGGAAGAAATGTAATCTAAGTGACTTTGACTGTGGAATGATTGTTGATGCCAGACAGGGTGGGTTGAGAAACTGCTGATCTCCTGGAATTTTCAAGAGTAATTTCTAGAGTTGGTGTTTCACAATGGTGTGAAAAACAACAAACATGCAGTGAGAGGCAGTTCTGTGTTCAAAATCCCTTGTTAATGAGAGAGGTCAGAGGAGAATGGCCAGAGTGGTTCAGGCTGACAGGAAGGTGACAGTAACGCAAATAACCACACATTACAACAGTGGTATGCAGAAGAGCATATCTGAACACACAACATTTCAAACCTTGAAGGGGGCTAAAATAGAACACTTACAGAACAAAAATGTATGTTCAAGATATGTGATAATGGGTGATCTTAACATTTTAGGGGAGCAACTTGCTAAATCAATTATGGCCAATGTATCTGTTTGTTATGCTTGAAAAAAGGCTGTCCCCAATTTATGTCACAACAAAAACACACACTGTTTGAGTCTGAACTGAACTTTTTAGCCAGGCAATAAGAAGCCTTCATCTGAATCAAGACCAAATGGTGAGTTGCTAGGTTTTAGCATTTTTAAAGAATTCACAACACACACACACACACACATGCATGGGCGTGCACACAGCAACCAGTAGTTTAGATGGGATAATAGGTTAATGGATAAAGGGTATAGTACAGTGAGCTCCACAATGATTGGGATAAATAAATATTTTCTTGATTTGACTCTGTACTCAAACTTAGTGTGTGATTAAACAATTCACATGAAGTTAAAGGGCACATTCTCAGCTTTTATTAAAGGGTATTTATACAGGTGCATCTCAAAAAATTGGAATATCGTGGAAAAGTTATTTTCACGTAATTTAATTAAAAAAGTGAAACTTTCATATATTGTAGATTCATTACACATAAGGTTAAATATTTCAAGCATTTTTTTGTTTTAATCTTGATGATTACGGCTTGCATGAAAATAATCTTTTCTACGACATTCTAATTTCTTGAGATGCACCTGTACATTTAGATTATGCTAACTGTATAAATGACTTCCGTAGAATGGCCCATATATTCCTCATCTCTGAAATGAAGGGTAATAGGTAATCCAGGGATAAGAAGAGGTTTTATTATATTACATTATTGACATTTGGCAGATGCTCTTATCCAGAGCGACGTACAGTTGATTAGACGAAGCAGGAGACAATCCTCCCCTGGAGCAATGCAGGGTTAAGGGCCTTGCTCAAGGGCCCAACGGCTGGGCAGATCTTATTGTGGCTACACCCGGATTAGAACCACCGACCTTGTGTGTCCCAGTCATTTACCTTAACCACTACACTACAAGCCTCTCCCCTTCTGTCTATACCTGCCCTTCAGGTATAGACAGAAGCACTACCAAACAGAAGATAGGCGAAAAGATAGCCCTTCCTCATGCTCCTGTGAAGATCAAACATTAATTCCTCTCATGGTCACACTTACCGTATCTCTAGTAAGACTACACCAGGGGTTTCTACCAGAGCCTTTTTATTATTTTTAAATTAGGGGATCCCCTGCACTCTCTATCTGTTCTCACCAGTGTGTTGAAATCCTCTGTATGAACCAGTTCAGAAGAGTTTTGGCGACAGGAGATGAGGGCCGATAATATGGTCAGCTTTGTGCGACCAATGAAGTAACACATGTCCTTGTATTCCAACCAGTTAACTGGACACGCAGGCACTAAGGACAGAACAAGAGACAAGTAAGCACATGCTGATGAGTCCAGCCTAAGTCATTCTTAGCCATCAGTTTTATGAGCATCTGCCCCCATTTCAACAGCAGCACTTCAATCGAATAATTGCATCTATATTTATTTTGAGTTCAATAGACCTCATTTTCAAGACTAAGGCCATCTGAACCAGAACTAAGGCCAACCAAGTGCTACGCCTTTTCTCTTAATTTCATAAGATGTGTTAGTAAACTTCAGAATATAGCTCACCAGGTAATTTATCAGAGGCAGAGATACTAGGTGCATTCAAGATCAAGTTTGCAAAATGTAGGATGATCTCTCCTTCAGGGATATCAATCTGTCCATTTAGGAAGCACAAGCGATTGTGAATAAATTTCACCTGCTTTAGTGCAAAGTGACAACAGATGCAATGGAGATACAAAAGCAAGATAACCCCCAAAAAGGTAATAGTCTGTGGCCACAGACAATTGCTCTCTCCTTATCCTTCCTGACTGATTATTCTCTAGTTTTGTGTTCCATGTCACTACTAGTAGCATGAGGTGGTACCTGCAGCCCAATCAGGTTGCACAGGTAGTCCAGCTCCACCAGGATGGCACATCCATATGTGCAGTCGCAAGAAGGTTTGCTGTGTCTCCCAGCACAGTCTCAAGAGCATGGAGGAGATATCAGGAGACTGTTACACAAGGAGAGCTGGACAGGGCTGCAGAAGGGCATCAACCCAGCAGCAGGACCGGTATCTGCTCCTTTCTGTGAGAAGGAACAGGAGGAGCACTGCCAGAGCCCTACAAATTGACCTCCAGCAGGCTACTGGTGTGCATGTTTCTGACCAAACTGTCAGAAACAGACTCCATGAGGGTGGCATGAGGACGATGTCCTCTAATAGACCTGTGCTCACAGCCCTACACCGTACAGCTCAATTGGCATTTGCGAGAGACCACCAGAATTGTCAGGTCCACCATTGGCGCCCTGTTCTCTTCACAAATGAGAGCAGGTTCATACTGAGCACATGTGACAGGCGTGAAACTTTATGCTGCCTGTAACATCATCCAGCATGACCGCTTTGCTGGTGGGTCAGTGTTGGTCCAGGGAGGCATATCCTTGGAGGGTCGCACAGACCTCCATGTCATAGCCAACGGTACCCTGACTGCTGTTAGGTACCGGGACGTAATCCTCAGACTGATTGTCAGACCTTACGCAGTGCGCCCTGGGTTCCTCCTGATGCTGGACAATGCCCGGCCTCATGTGGCCAGAGTGTGTAGGCAGTTCCTGGATGAGGAAGGCATTGATGCCATTGATTGGCCCTCACGTTCCCCTGACCTAAATTCAATTGAGCACCTATGGGACGTTATGTATTGCCAAGTACTGTCACAGTCCAGGAGCTCATTGATGCCCTGATCCAGGTCTGGGAGGAGATCCCCCACGACACCATCCGCCGACTCATCAGGAGCATGCCCAGACGTTGTCGGGGGTGCATATGGGCACGCGGGGGCCATACACACTGCTGAGTCACATTATAAGTTGCCGTGAAAAAATGTACACAAGTTGGATCAGCCTGTGATTTAAATTTTTTATTTTGATTTTCGGTATGATTTTGAATCCAGCCCTCAATGGGTTGATGATCTTGGTTTCCTTTGACCGTTGTTACATTATTTTGCTCTCAACAAATCATACAATGTACATCAGTAAAGATTTTCAACTTGAATAAATCGTTCATCAAGATCAGATATGTCCCTTAAGTGTTCCCTTTTTTGAGCAGTGTATATTAATACTCACAGAGATGTTTAGATACCGTGGGTGGGATTACAGTCTGACATCTATTAGGGCACATGTCAAACCTCTGTTGTCCTCCCTGAGATTGGAAATGGCACTGACTTGATTCTCCATGGAGCCTGACCACTGAAGAAGAAACAGGGAACCCAATTATGATGTCCAGACATTCTCCTTATACATTGCAATGTATCAAGAAAGAAGCTGTGTGGGCTAATTAACTAGGACCCGCTTAACTCTAATATGTCATCACTTAACTAAAGGTAGACACCAGCTGGTGATACTAATACTAAACATTTAGTATGGGCTAGTTTTAATTCCCCTTTAAATCTGTAGCTCAATATGTTAAAGGTTCTGTTCTAACTAAGAAATACTGGCATGTTTTTCAAGTATTATTTAAGTTTTACTAAACAAAATAACACCAGGGAAGATCATAACACAGGCTATCAAGCTGCTCGCAGCAATGAATGACTCGGTATGAACTGTTACTCAAACAAAATGAAAAAATAATGTACAATTAATTCATATGAATGATATGGCTTAGTAAACTGAACTGAGCGATTTTGTTTTGAGTAGAAAACCGGTGTTTGGGGTTTCCACACGTTGCTTATGCGACTTTCTCCTCGGTTATGTAGTAGTAGTAGGTACTTTATTGTCCCCGTGGGGAAATTAGTTTTCGGTAGAAAAACATTGTTGGTGGTGTTACATAAAAACAGGCACAGCACATAGAGACAGACATATAACATCAACAGATCAGATCTGAAGTCCAAAATTAATTTAAAAAAATTAAATTAAATTAAAAAAACACGGTGCACTATAGCAACTGCTGGTAGTTACGACATATATAACAAAATAAAAGTAGTGCTCTGGCTGGACCCGCTAGACAGATTTAAACTAAGTGAATAAAATATTAATATAAAAAAATATATAAAATATGTATAAAATATGTGGGTTAGACCTTACCATTCAGGGATTTAATCACCTGTGGTATGAATGAATGTTTGGACCTGTTTTTTGAAAAGGCTGGCTGCCGGAACCTACGCCCAGAAGGTAACCGGTCGAAGGCTGTACACAGAGAGTGCTTGGGGTCAGAGATGATTTTTTCTGCTTTCTTGAGAGACCTGGTTCTGTAACTCTCTTCTAAGCTGGTCAGTTTAAAGCCCTGCAATTTGCCGGCACTGGTTACAGTTTTCCTCAGGGTTTTTTTCTGTGCTTCTGTTGCATTACCAAACCAGCAAATAAGGCCAAAAGTTAAAACACTCTCAACAAAGGCACTGTAAAACATCTTAAGCATGGTGAGATTGACATCAAATAAGGCTAACCTTTTAAGAAAGTAAAGCCTTTGCTGGCTCTTTTTGTTAATGGATTCAGTATATTTGTCCCACTTCAGCTTATTATCTAAGACAACCCCGAGGTATTTATATTCCGTGACTGACTGTATAGGCTGTCCTCACAGTGCAAGGCCCACTTTCACCTGCTGTACTCGCTGACTTAGAAAGTCCAGCAGCCAGAGAATCAGACGACCATCCAGGGAAAACTCATCCGCTAGTCTCTGGGCCAGGATATGAGGCTGAATCGTGTTGAAGGCGGAAGAAAAATCTACGAATAAAATTTTTACGTGCGTCTTTGGAGCCTCAAGATGTGAGTGGACAAGATGCAACAGGGTTAAAATGGCATCATCTACCCCCCTACTAGGCTGATAGGCAAATTGTAAGGCGTCCAGTGAATGTTGGGTATGTGATATTATATGCCTTTTAATTATTCTTTCAAAACATTTCATCACTAATGAAGTTAGTGCTATGGGGCGGTAGTCGTTGGGCTCAGAGGGTTTAGGAACCTTGGGAATGGGAACAATGATGGACGTTTTCCATAAAAGAGGTACAGTATGCTGATCCAGAGAAGACTGAAAAATAGAACTGAAAATGGGAGACAGTTGTTCTGCAGAATATTTCAACACGTTACCACAGATATTGTCTGGGCCTGGGCTTTTATGTGTATTACAGCTTCTGAACAGTTTGAAAACCTCTGACTGGTTGATGGCGATATTATGAGCTGTCATTAAGGAAGACTTAACCTGTTCAGTCTCAGCAGTGCTATCACATTCAAATCTAGAGAAAAATGCATTAAGCTGATTAGCCATGTCCTGCCCCTCTACACCCTCCAGTCCTGCGTGGAGCTTTCCTCTGCCCTTATGGGGAGCGCTAGTCATGGCTTTGATGCCCTGCCATGCATGTCTGGGGTTGCTCAGGGCCATATTGTCCTCCACTTTTTGCTTGTAAATGTTCTTGTCCATCTTAATTTGTCTCTTAATTTCCCTTTGTATGTCTCTCATGGCTGTCGCATCGTTTTGAGTGTGGGCCAGTTTCTTTTTATTTAAAAGGTGCTTCAGTTTTTTTCGATACCCAGGGCTTATTATTAGAAAACGTCTTAAATGTATTAGTGGGTATCACTGAATCTACACAAAACTGTATATAGTCTGAAATCACGTCGGTCTGTTCGTTCAAGTCTGGACAGTTAAAAACCTCCCATGAGGTGCAGTCGAAACAGAGATGCTGTCCTCATTCCAGATCTTTACAGTCTTGACCTGGGGTTTCTCCCTCTTCAGGAGCCTCTGATATGCTGGTCGGAGGTACACCACATTGTGATCTGATGCCCCCAGTGGAGGCAGGGAGGAGGCAGAGTAGGCACCCTTTACAGTGCCATAACACATGTCCAGGATCTTGTTTTTTCTCGTGTGGCACTTCACATATTGATAATAAGTGCGTAGACTATTTCGCAAGGAGCAGTTATTAAAGTCACCTAAAATAAATTTTGGAGCATCTGGAGACATGGTTTCAAGTTTCTGAGAGAGATTATAGATCGCCTCCGATGCTTTGGCAGTGTTTGCTTGGGGGTGGATGTACACTACGGTGAAGAACAGTTGTGGAAACTCCCGAGGGAGATAGAATGGTCGGAGTGACACACAGAGCAGTTCGATGTTAGGAGTACAAAGACGTTCCCTTACCACTACTGATCCACACCATTCGTCCCGAATGAGGAGACACACACCACCGCCATGTGACTTTCCTGTGACACGGGAGTCCCGGTCCATTCTGTATGCGGTAAAACCGGCCGGCTCCGCCTGACTGGACGGGGCTTGACTATCCAACCACGTCTCCGTGATCGCCATCACACAGGCAGTCCGGTACTCGTGGAGGTGGCGGAGATTTGCTGTCAATTCATCTGTTTTCCCCCTCAGGGACCGGGCGTTGATCAGCAAGCAGGTGGGCAGGGGAAGTTTGTTCTTCATTCTTTTCAGTCTCTGTCTGATTCCGCCTTTCTTCCCCCGTTTTCGTTTGGATTGTGTGTGAAAGTGGGTCCGCAAAAAGCTCGGTATTGAGTCAACTTTTAGGTTGACCGGAGCTTTAGATTTACACTGTAGTAGGAAGTCTCTAGTGTATTGAATTGCAGCGCTGCCCGCAGCGTTACCGTGATTGAGTCCTTGAATAAAATAGGCGCTTAAAATCAGCAGGGCAAGTCCGATAATCCATGCAGGCAAAGCCATGGTAATACACAACAGGTCGAGTCGTAAAAACTGCAGTAAAAGTGCATAAAATACACGAAGGACGACAAAAGATGACAACATGCCAACAAGAAAAACACCGCAGGTCGCCACAGTGCAGCGCCCTGGAAGCAGTCTTATTTGAACTTGAACTTGGCCCAGGCAATCTATAGATGTAGCCGGCCTGCCAGACAAAAAATAATGACAACACGTCTTGTTGTTTATCGGTCTCTTTGACACTGAGCACAACTGGATGATATTAGTGAGGAAGATATGCTAGGAGATAACTAATGCAGCTTGCATATATGGTACTGGCATACATTGGAAACACTGTAGTTTAGTTCTCTTAACTGCAAGATAGACTGCTCAGAGATGTTGGTAGTAACCACATCATAGTAGGTGTAATGGTCATTCCTTGTTTAAAAAAACTGTAATTATGTCTTCACATGTACATTGATATTACATCTATGCCAAGAGAGAAATTGTTGCAAAATATTATTGGATATATTGTTGGATTAATTCTCAAACTGAGTGTACAAATGCAATCTATCCGTAATTTGCGCAGAGCACTAACTACTGTCACATAATTTAAATGAAAAGATTGTTCAAGATGCGTTGTGCCATTCTTCTCATTACACACCGGTCTAAGAAAAATAATGACATCGTATCTGAGCAATCACAGTCTACAATGAGAATAGCCACAAACAATTAAAAACAAAAATAAATATAGGAATTTAACCAATGCATTTTCCAGCTTGTGGCATTTAACAATATCAAAGACAAACTGAACAGCATACTATTAACAGAAATTAATAGCTACTGAAACTTGTGCCTTAGACCTGGGTTGAGCAGGTGGGTGGCAAAAGGGTGAAAGGCGGACCTGTCTGACCGAAAAATTGCAATGAGCTACACCAAATTGGCAATAAGCTGCTAACTCTTGACTGACACTCTTGGCGTGCAGCGAGCCAAAATTACAGGAGGCATCGGGATCATCCTGAAAATGCGAAATCAACAGCATGCCAGCTCGCAATTTCGTAGATGCTGGCTGGGAAATAGGGCCATATATGTTTCTTCTCTGTGACTTTTTAAATGATATTAGCAGGCATCTCAACTCTCCCAGAATGTCTGGAAATCTCCTGGATTTTGGCACAAGCTCCCGGACTCCTGGAAACTTCCCCCACTCTCGGTCATAATGTCACATCTCCCTAACTAAGTTATGCAAACTTGAGAAGTCTGTAGTTGTCTTGTAGATGTGGCACAGCGTTTCATCTTAACGCCATTCATCGATAACAACAACATGGATGCAGAGTGGCCGGCTTCTCTGGTGCATTGTCAACATTGAATCAAGAAGCTCATACAGTCGACAGTCTCAGCCCCATCCACACGCAGGCATATGATGACACACAGAACGGCAAAGGAAATGAAAAGCAGAAGTAGATGATGGATCCTTCAGTGGAACATAATAATGAAATCTGACACCTTAAACACCCCTATCTCTCTGACCTTCTTCACGACTACACCCCAACTCGCACTCTCCGCTCCTCCTCAGCTGGCCTCCTGTCTATCCCCACCACCCGACTCCAGCATTCAGCTCTACAGCACCCAGGCTCTGGAACTCTCTACCCATACACATCCGCCATACAGAGTCACTGTCATCTTTCAAAAAACTTCTCAAAACTCATCTGTTTACTCTTGCATACCCCTGACTGTTTCCTTCCCTTTACATGTTGTTGTGTCTATCTCTGTCTGCTGTCTGTTTGTTTGATATTAATTGTATGTTCATTGTAAATTATTTTTAATTAGATATTTTTTAGATATGTTTTTACCATGTTTATTTTGTATTTTGTACAATGTAAGGTGACCTTGAGTGTCCAGAAAGGCGCCACTTCAAATAAAATGTATTATTATTATTATTATTAAACTGTTAAGCCATACTTTTTTTTGATAACATGGAAGTAATATTTAATGACAGCCGGCTGGGAAATATGGCCCGATGTGTTTCTTCACGGTGAGTTCTGTCCCTTTTGGGTTTGTACGCTTTTTTTCATGTTGTGTTTCATTCATTTCCTCTTACACATGGAAATTAAATGTTTCATTCATTTCCTCTTACACATGTTCTACCACAAACTCTATGCAAATAAATCTAAAAATACATATCACTGCCTGGCACTTCTCCATATCCAGCTGGCTGAATGACTGGACTCTGGATTCCAGAAGCTACATTGAAGCAGTAGGTATCCATTCAGCAATGAACATGTGGCCTGATACTACAGGTTGGACCCACACCCATGGAAAGACAGGAATAAATAACCCACATTACTTTTGATGGCCATTCCGATGATTGCAACCAAAAGAATGAAGATCACTCCACACAGGACCCAGATGATTTTGGAGTTACCTGCATATGTATTTTGTGGAGGTTAACAAAGAGGCCGTCTCAATTGCAAAGAAAGCAGTCCACAGTAAGTTCTACTTTATATCATCTGTATACATTGATAACTTCATATTGCTGTCATGCTGCATTTACCTGCATTCAAGACATGTTACATTAAGTTAACTTAACACTTCAAACAAAGTTTCATTTTTAAGTTTCATTTTCCCTCATATGATGTCAGTGTCCAGGCATACTTACATTGAGTCTGTGTGCCAGAATGGTTGGTGGGTAATATTTCAATTCCTTTCCCACTGTCCTCACCATTCAACTTGAATTTGATTTCTGAGTAGATCACCGCGTCAGTCATCTTCTTTCTCTTTTTCACAGTCGCCACTACAGCAGAAACAGGAAAACAGATGAAGAGAAAGAGAGAAGGAAGTTGAAGAACGGATGTGTTTTTTGATTTGTTGAGAGCAACCACACCAGAATAATTTTCTGAAGTGAAATACATTGTTAAACATACCTTCATGTAATTTAAAATAAAACATATGAGGGGACACACAAGTGGCTAGCACACCAACTCACTCACAAAACACTTAAAGTTCTACAAAGCTCTAGTCCTAGCCTATGATGCAGCACAAGGAATAAAGTGTCCAACTTGCATTCTGTTATCATAACTTACACTCCCGCTTGACTACTCCACTCTGCATTTGTTGGTTACCTTCTCTTCCCAGTCAGAGGAGGACCTTTGCAGACTGAAAACCCACCTGTTAAAATTGCATCTTGGCTCACCGAGCACACTATTCAAACTTGGCAGATTTCTACAACTCCAACTCCAAACCTTATTATCATTGCTGTGCTTTTCTTATGTTTTTGCCTTTTTGTTTGTATTTTTCCTGTTAAGCACTTTGAGCTGCAGTCTGTATGAAAGGTGCTATGCAAATAAAGCTATTATTATTATTATTATTATTATTATTATTATTATTATTATTATTATTATTAAAGGGATAGTTCCCTTTTGGATTGTTTTTTATATTACTTTTAGTGTATGTTCTCAATTGGCCTGGATACTTCTTTCGTGCAATGACGGATATTTTCACAGTCAATACACAATATAGCTGTATATTAGCATGATGTATTGATACTGCACAAAAAATGACTGTTAAGTGTTTGACAGATGTCAAGTTTAAATATAACACAAATACTTGAATACTATGATTTTCCTTTTTTTTTTGCAGTGTATTTATTCATTCTATTTTTTCTGGTATCATTTTCAGTGTTTATAGACCATACATACATACTTTTTATAAATATTCTGAATTACATAATACACATTCTCTACTTATTGATGTACATTTAAGCCAACTGGTCCACCTAGTCATAAGGCCATATCACGTTCAAGCTCTGATTTTAAAATGCCAGCATTAAAGTAAAATCTCTTTCTATCATTACAAATCTAAATGCTATCAAAAAAAAGGCTCAGCACCATTGCTTAACAATAAAATTTGGAAAAAATGTACCTACAGACAGAGGCTATGGCCTCTTAATCTCATGGACATTTCATATATCTTTTCCTTCTCCCGCCACCTCCTCGGTTCAGTTTTATGCAGGTACCATTTTAATATTAATAATACTACTACTAATACTACTACTACTAATAATAATAATAATAACTTAATCATACATTTTTCACAATGCATAAGAGCAAATAAAAATATAAAATTAGCTATAGGGGGATGCCCATCGTCCTCTGAGGTTCCATAAAGTTATGCACCATAGAAATGAGCAGTGCACTCAATTAGTACACTTAATTTCAACCAGGCACAGAACACCTCATGCAAAAAACGCCTGTCCCACAAAAATGGCAGTAGCATGTAAGAGAAGTCGAATCGAGATAAATTGTAAAAGCCAGTTCTAAAAAATAATTAGTCTTAAGGAGGGATTTAAAGACGGTCACTGATTCCACCGATTTAATATTCAAGGGGAGGCTGTTCTAGAGTCTCACGGCTTTTACATGAGACTTTTTATGATCACCTTTAGTTCTTAACCTAGACTCTGGAACAGCCAAAAGGCCCTCATTTGTAGACGTTGTTTTTTTTTAATGTTGTGGCACAGTGCATTAATTTCCTCTTACACATGGTCTACCACCAACTCTATGCAAATAAACCTCTAAATATATATCACTGCCTGGCAGATTTGGTCTCTATGTCTCATATGGGGCAAGCAACTCTACAATATAGTGTCGAGGACCCGGCCCTAGGCCCCCCTGATGAGAGATTGACGGGGGATGGGTTAGAAAGGAATGCATTGTTAACCCCTCGCACACGCCATCAAGGTGGTAGTAAGAACGCCCGTAAGAAGAAAAATATGTGGTTCCCAGATAATGAGCAGCCATGCTTGTCAGTAGAGGAGTCTGAAGTCGGGGGACTTAGATTTAGGGTTTTAAGGAGCAAGGTTAAAGTTCTGACTGAGAATACCCCAACCCTACAGGGGAGGGGCACAATGCCTGGCTAAAGAAAAAAAATAAGGAAAATGGAAAGGATGTCAATACCGAAAGAATATTAAGAGGCTTCAAGGGCCTTCCTGATTATAGCACAAATAATTTATCGGATAGATTCAAAGGACTGACTGTAGAAGAAGTTGGGGGATGATTTACACTCAGCTATTGGCTGGATGTCCTTTGTAGATCCCTTAAGGCGCCACTGAAAGGGGCACCTGAAGAGTGTATTGAGATGGTGGCAGGCTTTAACTTCTGGCTTGCATGAGATCAAAGTTTGGAGGAAGTCAAGGAGAGACTATGAAATTGAAACAGACACCAGTGATGAATAGGTTCATTAAAAATTACATAAGAGCTAGTGTTTTTCCACTCGTATATTAAGATGGTGGAAATTCCCAAACCGGAGGGGCACATGAAATAAAATATTGGGGAAATTTCTTTTGAGGTATGAGAAAATGACAATTGGAAAAACAGAAATAATTAATAGGTTCATTAAAAAACAAGTTACATAAGAGATAAATGTCTTCCCGCTTGAAATATTGGGGACATTTCTTATCAAAAAGGTACACTTTTGTATGCAAAAAAGATATATAAGGAATAAGCTTTTAGACCTTAGGATGGGATCTTAGAATTTTGCTTCAGAAGATATCTAAGGGCTGTTGAAGAGAGAGCAACGCAAGACAGCTGTAGTCAAGCTGGAGTGGCGCGCTCCCTCTGCGCGCCACTCCAGGATATGGATATGGAGAGAGGAGTGACGTACGCGGTGCGGACTCAGCCCAAGAGTTGTGGCAGCAGGACTGATGTCGAAGAGGTGTTCATGCGCATCCCTCATCATACAGAAAAGCTGGTGAAAGAGTTAAAGGGCTTTTATGACATGCTTGGAGCCGTGAACTGCACCTGGAGGCCAACAGACGGGACGCGGGGTTCCTCCACGCTACAGAACACCTTCCTGCTGGACCCACGCAAGAACCTGAAGCCTCCCCCCCTAACCTCGGTGTCAGTGAGGAGAGGCATATGCTGCGGCTGCACTGCAAAAACCCCCGACGTGTTCGAAGACATACCAGTGCACATCCCAGACAACAGGCAGGAGAAGTACGAAGTGCAAAGTCACGTCTTTCGAAAGTCTGGGTCCTGATCCTGCCCCAGATTCCCAAACCAATGCAGCTGTTCAAAGAGCTCATCAACAGCAAGGAGGAGGGATCAAATCCCACAGAAAACGAGCTGGCTATATTTAAGGCATGGGTGGTAATTATAATCTATATTACTTGTAAAAGTAGGAAAAGTAATACATAGAAGTAATACATTATAAGTTTCCTTTTATTTTTATGTCTTTTATAAGTAGTAGACTTTAGGGGTGTTCGTACCCATTGTATTAATGGAAGTTCAGTAGCTTTTATCTCCGTGAAGGGGGAGCCATAAGATAAGGTAAAGGCCAAAGAGGAGGATGGATATTTAAGGGGTGTACCTTGATTTTTAAACATCATAGGTGGAAAGGTAACTTAGAAAGAGCTAAAGGGGTATATGTAACTTGCATGTGATCAGCAAACTGCAAAAGATGATATTTACACTGTAATCTGTATAACTCTATTCTTTTGATTGATTATAATAAAGTATATCTTATTATAACCATATGTGATAAAGATTCTTTAGAGGAATACATTGAATACAGGACATCGAATACCAGATTTGCAATAGCTTTGTAAGGCCTTGTAATTGATAAATACATTTTTTAAAATTGATTCTGAAATTCACATGGCATGAATATTAATGATACAAGTGATACCATTTCATATCAATATCAATACAATAGGAGGATATATTTAACTCACAGAACTGTTAACTGTTAGTGGACTTTTGGCAGCTAGCTGTTCGTGCACCCCACCAACCACAAAATCAGTGGTTAACAAGATCGAATGGGTGTGTGAGGAGCATAGCATTTGCTAACGTCTGCTTAGCATTCAAGTGACATCTTGTGTCAGATCATCATGTGTCAGACCAGGCCACCACCTGTTTGGCTGTAGCCCCTTTAAGGGCAGCATACAGGTGTAGCATGAGGAATGAAGCGATGATAAAAATGAACTATGCCCAAAAACCAGGAAATGTACCGCAGGAACCCCAAATTGGCAATTTGCGACATTGATAATTAACCCGTATTTATCAATTTATTAGACTGCACTCAATGCCTGAGAATACTGCCAAATTCTTGCAGCATTTTTGCAGTTTCGGACAGTCATGATTGATTGTGTGTTTGTTGCAATAAATTTCATCATGCACCTACGCCCAGAACCGCGGTTGCCACATCACTGCCCTGCGTGTCTGCTGCAGAAGAAGAATTTCCCCATTCATGCAGGGAGTCAGCTGGGCAGAAAGAGGAATGAGATGGTATGTTCAGTAAAGCCAGTTTTTTTCTGGCTTTACAGAGGTAGCATGTCTGCGAAAAGAACTTAAGAACTCAGAAGTTTCTTTTGAGTCTCTCATCTTCAAAACACAACAAATTCATTTTGATGTACTGACTTGATTGAACTGATTTATTCTAGTGAACTAAACTTCCCAACACTAGGTTGGACATGGCGATAGGGGGTGTGTCAATCGAAACATTTGGTGCTGTGCAGGTTTGGTGGTCAATAATGCGCTTACATTATAAACCAACCCATACCAGGTTTAAATTGAAATGTCTGGGGTGCCGTTTGTAAAATGTAGCACATTCTGTAGCACAAGGCACGATTTTCAAATATCACTTTTTAAAACATTTTTTTCCAGAGGAATGTTCTATATACACGGATATGCTGAATATTCCATTCTGATTGGACATTCTGTGGTCTTATATTTCTGAATAAAAGACCACTGCTATGGGCAACAGGCCACTTCGACTTTTTCATATCACTCCACAAAAACAAGTGCAGTTGTGTCGTGACCCCTGGTGTCAAAAATATGTTACACCACCATTAACTTGCCACATATCTTACTCCAGTACTCCCATTAGCCAATACTCTGTTACTACAACCATGTTATCTTTGAAGCCACTCCATTCCCACCCACCCTAATACCATAATACAAAGACAGACAGACTTGAGAACAAGCAGATGGACAAACAGATGTGCATGACAAGATATTATAAAACCCAGCAGATGGATGGACAGACAGACAGACGGACATGTAGATAAACATATAAACATGACAGGAAAAATTGTTCTGATGTAGGAGGTATGAGATTGGAGAAGCAAGATGATGAAAAGGAAGAGATTAAGATTTTGGTGAAGGTTTTCTGGTGTGTTGGTTGGCGGGATTAGTTAACAGCCAAGTCTAATGAGATTAAGGGGCCCCAAACTGTTTTAAAGACTGAGGTTTGGTGCTGGAGTGTAATTTGTTCCATGGATATATATTCTTTAAGGAGGTTTAACCAAATTATCGCTAGAAAGTATGTCAATTGCTGACATTTTTATGATAGCTGTTGCACCAGTATAACAAAAGTCTCAGGTTTTGGGGGACAGAAGAGCCAATCGCAGACTCAGGGGTGTGAGAAAAATGGCAGGTTTAATGAAGTAAACAGGGGGAAAATCCAAAACGTAACGGGGAATGAGACAACCTAGGCGGGGCATGGGAGTGAGGGCGGTCTAACAAATAAACAAAGACACATGAAAGGGCAATCATACAATGACGAGGGAGGAACGAAAACGCGGGACTGTATTCACATAGACACACATGTAACCCAAACGGATCCGGACTAGGGAGTAGACAATTGCACAGGGTTAAGGAATGTAGAGATAGTGGATAGCAGGTGCGAACACTTCACTGAATTAAGGCAGGCAATTAGAGATCGAACAGGGAGGCAGAGTCATAGAGCAGAAATAGATAAAGTTAGTATGTTACCCAAACTAGTGACAAAAAGTTAGACAGACGATTAGTATGTTAATATAATTAGTAGTGCACAAAATCTGTTGTTATTGGATAGTTGTTATTAGTATATTAGTGCCATCTACAAACTTGAATGGCGAAAAAGCAGGAAGTAAGAAAAGCGAGACTGAGAAGGAATCATGGGAAACCGGCAAATTCAGAAAACACCCGAATAGTGAATCATGCAGACAGGGTAGAGCTAGAGCTACAGAGACACAGACATCACAGGGGAAGACGAGTGCAATGAAATATAAATGTAAACAGAAAACCAGACAAGAAGATGAAAATTACTAACATTTACAAGAATAAGGAATAAAACAGACAGAATCTGTAGGGGAAAATTCACAGAACGAAAGATCTCCCTCCTAAAAGCACGATAACCAATCACAAGTCAAAATCAAACTCCGCCTTAGTGAGCAGACTGGTTCCTCCAAAACTCTCGACGATGTGTGCTAAAAGTTTATCAATATGTCTGTATTAAAGTATGATATGTACCCTGTATAGTTTCAAACTGATTAACTGCTAAATTGTGCTAGGATTACACAGTGAGCCCAGCCAGCTGGCAGGGGGGGGGCCCGTCTTGAACTGTGTAGACCAAACTGTCAAGGACACGGGCAGAGCAAGATATGACTGTACAGCTGATTTCTCCGGGACTCTCGATGTTTTATGCCAGGAGTGTATCTATTTGACCTAGAACATTAATTACAGCTGAGCATATGAAAACGCAAGAAACCACAGTGAAAACTGTTGAAATGAGAGCAAAGAATGCTACGTACATTTATTCCCTTAGAAGAGAATAATTAATCAAATGTTTAGTATGTCTGTATATTAGAAAAGTATATTAGAAGTGAATATTAATGAAATGTTTAGTTTGTCTGTATATTTTCAATGATTACTGCTGCTTAGTTTGTCTTATAAAAGCGAACGATAAGAAAAGTGTGGGTGATTTGCCAGAATGAGGTTTGAGGAGGAGTTGTAGGTGGAGTAACTGTGTATAAAATGGGTGTACAAATGCCAGTCGGGGTTCAGTTCTGGAGAGCTGATCCGGCTTTATGCACGTGTGCTAATAAAGTCTGATTTTCCTGAAGATCTTGCTGCCTGGTGTCGTCTTTTCCCTCGCGAAGATGTTTTTCGACAAATTGAAGATTTGGACTCTGTCGTTTCCTAGACACGACAAATCCAGGATCATGACAGCAAATTCAAATGTAGGCTAAACTAGTTGCACCAACTGATAAGACTTAAATTTACACCTACTCCCTACTACGTGTAAACCGAACAAAGACACAACTTTAGTTTCAAACTAACTAGTTACAACATTTAGTCTTGACTTTACACTCACTCACGATCAAACTTACGCTATACTGGTGCAACAGGCTGCTGGGATTTGGAATGAAGGCCTATATAAGTTAACAATATACTTTAACACATATGCAAAATAAAACCCAATAATTGTTCCATACCACCTTCCCCTTCCTAAAACAATGTGAACCCACCACCAAATCAATAGTCTTATACAGGCTACTCCAAGCCCCTCAGCATGCTGAGCACAATTAGTTAAGTGGTGTGGCACAGACCTGAGCAAGTTGGGAGACACAAAGCAAACTGGCTTAGATTTGCAAAAAGCAATACGCTTATACTAAACACCACTGCAATGAATTGAACTAGTGCTCTGCTAATACAATAAACCTTCACTTGTACCACCCTGTTAGATAGCCCTATAATAAATACAGATATTTAATAATAAGCTTACATTCTTCAAAGATTAAAACCAACAATTTTCATGTCTCTCTGTTCCCACAGATTTCACAGGTGTAAGAGCCAACCGGGAATAGCTGATGCTGCAATTTAAAGGAAATGCTAGTTCAACTGCTCATTGGTCAGGAAACAGCCAGTCTGTCCATATAACCCGCACACATGCATGTTGTCAATTATCCACTTACATTCTCCAACACACCCCACCCAAACCACAGGCACACAGAGAGGCAAGAAATATTCCCAACTAACATGAACAGCTGTGAATATGTATTCAATAGACTATTCAATGGAATCTTACCTATATACTTTTTAAATATTCACACTTCCGTTACAAGAACAGTTAGAGAAGAGAGGCCACATGTGATGTTGTACTTTATGTAAGATGAGTGCCGATTTAAGCAATTACACAGCTAACAGAACTCAATGAAATGACCATGTCAAGAAAAAAGGGTAGAGAAAGGATCCATGCGAGTGTACCAAGGTGGAAACCACTGCTAACCAAGAAATATATCAATGCTCATCTCACAATTGCAAAAAAGTGCCTGGGTGATCCCCATGCCTTTTGGGAGAATGTTCTATTTACAGATTAGTCAAAAGTACAAGTTTTTCAAGGATACAGGTCCCATTATGGTGATGTTACTGTGATGATGTGTGGATGCTTTGCTGCCTCTGGACCTGGACAACTTGAAGGAAGAATGTCTGGTTATCTATGCATGAGCTGAATGTAATTGGCTTACTTTATGTGCAGTAGCAAGACAATGATCCAAAGCAAATAAGTCCACATCTAATTGACTGAAAATAATCTAAATTAAAATTTGGATTTTTGTTAAGTGAAGTCAGTAACATCCTGACTTAGAGATGCTGTGGCAGAGATTTGTGATTTGTGCCTAAAGAATAGTGGGTTAAAATTCATCCTCATAGAAAGACTGATACCAAATTGTGTTCGTTTGCAATTATTGCTGCTTAAGGTGGTGAAACCAGTTATTAAATTTGAGGGGGCAATTACATTATCACAGGGGTGACGGATGTTTCATAACCTTTTTCATAAAATCAACGACACAATAATGTGTTTTGTGTTTACTGAATTTCCCTTTGACACTTCGCTCAACTACCAAGGTGCACAGAAGAGGCAGCAGCAACAATGAGGATAAAAATACCAGCTACCCTTGGAGTTGAATGGAAGAAAGTAATCAGTTAAATGATTTAATTCCATTCAACTCCAAGTGTAGCTTGAACTCTATCTACATTGTTAGCTGAAATTTGACAGCTGGCTAGCTAACTTTTACATCTGCCTCATAGTGCCAACATGACGCCATTATCATCGCTAATAGCAAGACTGTGTCACCACGTAAATATAGGAATACTTGAATATGCTTTCCACTGTCCCATGAAGAGATACTGGTTCTCGAACCACAGTTTAATAATGCTGAAGGTCATCTCATCCATGCCTGTTTAAACAATGAACACCAAGGCACAAATAGTATTCAAACTCATTCAGCCATGTTGCCTACCATTAGTTTGCTATGGACCCGCTGAATAATTAGCTGCAGTAGCGCCAATGCTTAGCCACACTAAAATGTGAGCTTACAGGAAAAAATAGCTTGACTTATTTCTTTACCATTGTATATAAATATATGTACAATATTTTTACCATGATAATTAATCACCTATTGTGTCATTTTTGTTTACCCCACCTATGGCACAACCATGTTATGTACCCCACCTATGTGACTTTGAATTAATAGAGTTAATTGAGAGTTAACACATTCTGTTTGAAGTCAAAAGTGCCTTTCATGTTAGCAATTGAATTAACATAACCAATTTGAATGTTGCCTTCTGCAAGTGATCTGTCTTACCCATTTCACACTGAAATAACCACCCGAATAAATCCCAAGATTGGCGTTGGTGTGAAAGGGTAAACTAAAATATTTTGTACATTTTTTGACCTGGGTTCATGACCCTGCTCATGACCTGGGAATTACAAGGGTTACACTCGGCTTGGCTTGGGTGTGAAAGGGGGGGGACAGGTTATTCTATTTAAATCCTGACTCCTGTTTGGAGTGTTATAAATCCATTCATTCATACCCTCCTCATGCTGCCATGAATATGTGTACAGCCGGACACCCTTCTTTGGCATTTTGTGTGTGAATCACTGTTCCTACACTCACCAAGCACTTTATTAGGAAAAAGTTTACTTATTCATGCGATTATCTAATCGGCCAATTGTGTGGCAGCATTGCAATGCATACACTCGTGTAGATATGGGTCAGGAGCTTCAGTTAATGTTCACATCAACCATCAGAATGGGGGAAAAATGTGATCCAAGTTACTTTGACCGTGGAATGATTGTTGGTGGCAGACTGAGTGGTTTGAGTGTCTCAGAAGCTGATCCCCTGGATTTTAATGCAAAATAGTCTCGAGAGTTTGCAAAGATTGGTGCTAAAAACTTTAAAAAACCCAGTGAGCAGTAGTTCTGCAGAGAGAAATGCCTTGTTAATAAGAGACATCAGAGGAGAATGACCAGACTGGTCAAAGCTGACAGTAAGGTTACAGTAACACAAATATCCACACATAACAACAGTGGTATGCAGAAGAGCATCTCTGAACACACTCACACACATAACTCTAAGTGGATAGGCTACAGCAGTAGAAGTCTAAAAAATAAGTCTAATAAATACCTAATAAAATGCTCACTGAGTGTATGTATGGACACATTTAACTATGCATTAAAAGAAAAGTTGCAGAGTGACGTTATACCCAGAAATTACATCCTAATACCAATTTTCACCAATTGTTACCAATAGATATTGCATGTGCAGATTTTGCATGTTCTCCCCATGTCCACGTGGGTTTCTTCTTTCTTCTGATTTCCTATTACAGTCCGAAGACACGCAGGTTAGATTAATTGGAGAGCCTAAATTGCCCCTAGGTGTGAGTGTGTGGGTGAATGTGTGTGGATCGGTGACCTGTCCTGGGTGCATTCCTGCCTCTCGCCCAACACTTGCTGGGATAGGCTCCAACATCCCCTGCAACCCTGACCAGGAATAAATGGGATAGATAGTGGATGGATGGATGATTACCAATAATGAAACCAAACCTGCATAATAGTTTGTTCTGTAAAAACATCCTCTTTAACTGAACTGCTGTTGAGCTAAATCTCGGTGATAAAAAATCTTCAAAATGGGGGACATCATCTGTATAAAAGATAAATAGATAGATAGATAGATACTTTATTCATCCCGAGGGAAATTTTAGGCATTCAGTAGCTTATACATACACATAATAGTCTCAGTCATATGAATTCTACAGCATCTCTATGCTGATCTTTCTACAGATCTATTTTTTAAATAGATCATGTCTAATCCGTAAAAAAAACCAAAAAAAAAAAACTTTTTACTTTCCTTTTTGTCTGGATGTCAATTTCTTATTTTATTATTCTTTACTATTTTCTAATTATTTTCCAATTATTATTTTTCGGCAGTTGTTTCGGTCCTTGAGAAAGATCTTAGAACGATGATACTGATCTAATATTATTTCATTCTAATAATTACATTGAATTCCAGCTGAAGATTCAGCCATTTTGAGGAAGCTGGCATATGTTCAAAATTACATAACCCCAATAAACCCCACTGGCTAAGCTGAATACATTGGCTGTAGGGCAAGAGTTTGAGTTATTGCTCCCAGAGGTCAGGGGTAGCAGCCTTAGAGGAAGGGTGTGTCTAGGCTTCCTTCATGCAGTAGGTACAGCCCTATTCTGACACTGCTCTGGCAGAGTTTTGACACTCCTACTCAGTCGGTTGGCTGAGCACTGTGAGGTGTGTCCAGCGTACGTGACGCAAAACATATGACCTGTGACCGGAGAAGATGAGGACTGGATGGAGAGAGTCATTCCACATCTCGTTCACCACACCCAGTGAGATACAGACACATGTGTGTGCACGCACTCATGCACGTACACTGTGAGAACCCACAACTGGTTCCCAGATAATCCAACAGAGAGGGGGTCCCAGAAGTAAAGTTGTCTTGTGTAGGATGAATCCTATCACTGCAACAACAATAACAACTTGATAACTCAAGAATTAAGTTCAGTTTAAGGGTATCTAAAAAACAATAATTGGGTACAGTGGGCTCCAGAATTATTGGAACCCTTAAAAATCCAACATGAAATAGTACGCTTTATAAATTATTTTATGGAATCAACCAGTCTTACATTTTCCAATTAAAATGTTTCCCAAAAATAGGTTAATATATAAAATTGGCACCCCTCGGTTCATCCTTTGAGCAAATACCCCTGGCAAAGATGACACCCATGAGTCTTCATATAATTTGTAATAAGGTTAGAGAACACATTTGGAGGAATTCTTGACCATTCCTCCAAGCAGAACTTTTCGCAATCATTTGTATCCTTGGGACACCCCCCTCTTCAGTTCAGACCACAGTTTTTTCATGGGATTTAAGTCTGGAGACTGAGATGGCCGTTGCAGAACTTGATTATTGTTTTTACTTAACCATTTATGTGTGGATTTTCATGTATGCTTGGATAACCTATGAGGCTTGGCCATTGATCTTAACTGGTGCTGCTGGACTACTGGCAGCAAAACTTCTCCAAAACATCAATGACCCACCACCATATTTGACAATAGGTATGAGGTGCAATTTTGGCCTCATTTTACCATAGCACTCTCTTCCAGTCATAATTCCAATGAGGTTTGGCAAAGTTAAGATGCTTGGTTTTGTTTATTGTGCTCAATAAGGGCTGTCTTTAGCCACCATTCGAAATAGTTTGCTGGTATGGGGGTGCCATTGTGTGTATTTCTTTTTTGGTGACCCCAAGACACAACCTCTCTTCAATTCTTAAATTGAAATTGTTTCCGAAAAAATTTGATTACTAAATAAAATACATTGAAAATTGAGAGGAAAAGTATACTCTATAGATTTCCCATATGTTTGAACAGAAAATCATCATCATCATCATTATCAATGTTGTTTATTATATGCAGCCTTTTTTTTCGATTTTTATTAAAGGTTCCAATAATTCTCGAGCCTGTTACGTTCCACATTGTATGTCTGTTTCCCCCCTTAAACTCTACAGGTGAAGCCATCAACCATTTCCATTCGCTGTCCCTGCTGTCAGTCATCATTATCCTGGTCCCACCTCCACCAATCACGTCCCTCCTCTGTTTACATAAGCTGCGTGTTGGCTGCCCCATGTGGGCTATGCTAGGCTTGGTGACTCATTCGATTGAGAACCCTGTCGATGTATGTTGTTTATCTGTTCTCCTACTTGTGTGAATGTGGTTGTCCGTGTATAGGCCCTGGGGCAGGTAAGACAGAGGCCTCTATACACTGTTGCTGCACGTAGGGTGAACAATTGTTTAGACACCTTAGGAAAGGGGTGATTGCCACCTATGTAATTTTGGGTTATAGAGTAGATATATATTATTTTGTTACGTGAACAGTTAGTATGTATTTTGTTTTCAGCTCTATTTGGTTTTGTTAATTTCATTGATTTGGCAACACCCAGGTCCCTTGGCCTCGTACCCCATGTGTCTTTGTCTTGTGTATACTTGTTTGAAATCTGTAAATAGCACCTCCACTGTGCTTTTGTAAATACACTTTTATTGCACCTCAAATCTGGTCTGTTCGATCAAATATATTCTCCCGGTCATTTTATTTAATTATTATTTTGTTGCGTACTCCCTCCTACCCCTGGACGCCTGAGAAACGTAACAGAGCCCACTGTAAATGAAAATGATATTTAAACAGCAGAGGTTAGGGCTGGAGCTAGTTTGTTTTTATCGCTGTGTTAATCACTGAAACTGGTTGCATACCTGTCAAGTGATTGAACGTTTGTTTTAAATAGCACTGGAATTTGTGATTAGATTAGCTTTGATTTGATATTGCTTGTAAGCGATTGTAGGCGATTGAAATAGGTGTGCTTAGAGCGATGCTAGCATCACTCCGTCCCAGTTTGTTATGTTATGTTTCACCCCATCCCAGTCTGCTCTCTCCCTCAAAGACACCCCCTGTGACGTGGGCCTCCATGGCGTCGGAACCTCTCCAACCTCAGCAACCCCCGCTGACCCCCTGTGAGGACTTTGTGGTCACAGCGGGACTATGGAACTGCCAGTCTGCCACTCGGAAGGCTGACTTCATCCCCGCATATGCCTCCCTCCAGTCCCTACAATTCCTTGCCCTAACTGAGACCTGGATCACACCTGACAACACCGCCACTCCCGCTGCCCACTCATCCTCCTTCTCCTTCTCTCACACTCCCCGGCCTTCCAGCCGTGGCGGTGATACTGGTCTTTTAATTTCCCCCTCATGGAAATTCTCTGTTCTCCCCCTCTCTGAACTGTCCATATCCACTTTTGAATTCCATTCTGTTGCAGTATCCCACCATACTAACCTTTTTATTGCAGTTATCTATCGTTCTCCAGGGCCCCTGGGAAGCTTCCTTGATGAGCTAGACACCCTTCTCAGCTCCTTCCCTGAGGATGGCACCCCACTGATTCTCCTTGGAGACTTCAACATCCACCTTGAAGCCTCCCAGGCTGCTGCCTTCCCACCACTACTCCACTCCTTCGGCCTCTCCCTGCAACACTCTCCTCCAACCCACAAGGCAGGCAATGTCCTAGACCTTGTCTTTGTGAGGAACTGCTCATGCTCTGATTTCACGGTTACCCCTCTGCATACATCTGATCACCACTTCATCTCATTCTCCCTCCCTCTTTCTCCCCATCCTCCTCCCCCTCCTCCAACACACACTTCCTCAGCCCGCCGTAACCTCCACTCCCTCTCACCCTCTTCCTTTGTCACCACTGTCACCGCCTCACTCCCCCCTCTCGAATCCTTCTCCAAACTCCCCACTGACTCTGCATCTGCCACCCTCCTTTCATCTCTCTCCTCCGCCTTTGACTCTCTCTGTCCCCCTGTCTCAAAGCCACCTCGCACATCCCCTCCCAGTCCTTGGATATCTGATGCCCTTCGTACCTCCAGGGCCAGCCTCCGCACAGCGGAGAGGAAGTGGGGAAAATCCAGAGACCCTTCAGACCTCAAAACTTAGCAGTCTCTCCTGGCGGCATTCTCCTCCACTGTCACTGCCGCCAAAGTAAAATACTATCAAACACAAATTCAGAACTCCACTTCTAACCCACGGAAACTGTTCTCTATTTTCTCCTCTCTCCTCAACACACCGCCTCCTCCACCTCAGTCCTCCTTCGCTGCTGATGACTTTGCTGATTTTTTTCGATGAGAAGGTCACAGAAATCAGCAGATCCTTTACAACCACCGCCCCCCTCTCTGTGCCCTTCCCCCTCTCTAGGCCCATCACTTCCTTTTCCACTTTCTCCCCCCTTACAGACTCTGATGTTTCTCAACTCCTGCTCTCCCACCGCCCTACAACCTGTGCCCTTGACCCTATCCCCTCTTCTCTTCTCCAGACTATCACCCCTGACATTCTCCCATTTGTCACCTCCCTTGTTAACTCCTCCCTGTCTTCTGGCTGTTTTCCAGCATCCTCCAAGAGGGCCCACATCACGCCGGTGCTAAAAAAGCCTACTTTGGATCCCTCCATCATCCAGAACTACCGCCCGGTATCTCTTCTTCCTTTTCTATCTAAAACCATAGAACGAGCCGCTTCTAGTCAACTTTCTTCTTTCTTTTCTAACAACAACCTGCTACACCCCCACCAGTCTGGCTTAAGATCTGGCCACTCGACAGAGACCACGCTCCTCTCTGTCAGTGAATCACTCCATGCTGCACAAGCAGCCTCCCTCTCCTCTGTCCTCATTCTTCTAGATCTCTCTGCTGCCTTCGACACTGTGGATCACTCCATCCTCCTGTCCGCCCTGTCATCAACAGGCATCTGTGGCACAGCCCTGAACTGGATTGAGTCCTACCTCTCTGGTCGCTCCTTCCAGGTTGCCTGGGCTGGTACGGTATCGACACCTCGGCCCCTTGCCACAGGAGTTCCCCAGGGCTCAGTCCTAGGCCTGCTTCTTTTTTCTCTTTACACTCGTTCCCTTGGCCCTGTGATCTCTGCACATGGTCTATCCTACCACTGCTATGCGGACGATATCCAACTCTTCATCTCATTCCCACCATCTGATACACAGGTTTCAGTCCGTATCTCTGCTTGCCTGAGTGACATCCAGAGCTGGATGGACAACCACCATCTAAAGCTCATCCCTGCTATTACCTCTCCCCATCTGGATCTCTCAATTTCCCTCGGGGATACCACACTTACACCATTACCCAGTGCAAGGAACCTCGGCGTGGTGATGGACAGCAGACTGGCCCTCTCCGAGAACATTGCGGCGGTGACCCGGTCATGCAGGTTCTTCCTATACAACATACGGAGAATCCGCCCCTTTCTGACCCCCTACTCGACCCAGCTCCTGGTCCAAGCAATGGTTCTGTCCCGCCTGGACTACTGCAATTCCCTCTTGGCTGGCCTCCCAGCGTCCGCCATCAGACCCCTCCAGCTTATCCAGAATGCAGCAGCTTGTCTGGTCTTCAACCTTCCCAAATACTCACATGTCACGCCCCTGCTGACTTCCCTCCACTGGCTGCCTGTCAAATTCAAAACATTGGTGCTAGCCTTCCAAGCAGTTAAGGGGTCTTCCCCAGCTTACCTACAAAAAATCATCAGACCCTACTCCCCTGCCAGACCTCTTCGGTCAGCCTCCCCAGGCCGCTTGGCACCTCCCCCTCTCTGAACTTCCACCTCACACTCACGACTACTGTCTGTTCTGGCTCCACGGTGGTGGAACGAACTCCCCGTTGAGGTCAGAACTGTAGAATCTCTTCCCACCTTCAAGCGCAAACTGAAGACGCACCTCTTCAAGCTGCACCTCTCCCCGTCCCTCCCCACCTGCCTGTAAACCTTAATTGTTGTCTTTTTTTGTGTATCAGTATTTTTTGTTTGGCTAGGTAAGCAGTGTTTGGCTAGTTAAGGGGTTTGGTCATACTTTTGCGTTTTGTTTGTTTGTTTTTCTGTTAATAAATAAATAAATAAAAATAATAAAAATTCAAATTGGCCCTGGTCCTTATCTTTGTTGTACTGGTAGCAGTTGAAATTGTACTTCCCTCTAGGGTCTTTCAGCGCACTTATCCCTGGTTATGGGTATGCACTTTGTTGTACGTCGTTCTGGATAAGAGCATCTGCCAAATGCCATTAATGTAATGTAATTTAATGATAAGAAAATGTAACATTAGTTTTTTTGTAGGTTCTCTGCTTATATACAAGTGCCATCTATGTACTGTACATGCATGTGTGCAAATGTTTGGACACTCCTGGTGAAATTGCCTGTTTCGCTGATTTATCTTCACACAATCTCTACAGGAATCTCAACTTGACAGAATGCTATTACTTTTTATTTGTGGGCATATATTGCTATCTTGCAATATTGCAATTCCATGTACCTATACGGACTGAATATAGTTTCTGTACCTGTAAAATAACCATAAACCATAAATTATCCTGTGTAGGTATGTTACCCACAACACACCCACTACACATAAGGTCAATATCTATAATAATACACATTTCAATCTGTATTGAAAAAAAACCTCAGAATTCTATGGGCATGGTCGGGACTCTACTCAACTCCTCCAAAAACGTAATGTTACTAACCACAACTAAACACACAGGCATGGTTACTATCTATTGACAATGGCTATTGAGGGCATCACACTGTTCAAGCTGTCCTGCCTTGTGAAATGTCATTGCAAAGTGGGTGTTTGCACTGATCATGCCAATAAATCCATAGCTTTTCAAAACACACTCATTTCTTCTGAATTGCATCATTCTTGGGAAACTGAAAAAATCACACCGTAATGTTTCCCTTGACCTCATCCTCAATGTTTGTGCATCCAGGGAGCACACATACCGGGGTAAATTCGGCATGATTGCAATACAAATGGAAACTTAACAAAATAAAAATAAAAAAGCTCTGCAGCTCTAAGGGTAATACAACTAGCCCAGCTAGCCAGCCAGCTAGGTAGCACCTCCACGAAGGGATGGAGAAGGTAGGAAAATTTGCAGGAAAAGAGCAGGCTGAAGAAGGAGGGAGACTGGGAGAGGGTTATGGTACTGTGATAGAGGGATTAATACCAGAAAAATAGCAAAATAACTACAGCTAACAATTACAAATATATATTATATACAGTACTGTGCAGAAGTCATAGGCACCCTAGACTTTATTATATATGTGTGTGTTAGTATAAAAGAACACATTTGAGATTTCCAAATATTCATTTTCCAAAAGATTTAATTTTACAGAGACATTTTTGTATTTAATTTTAAAAAGTAACGTAAAAGTAACGTAAAGTTAAGTAAAAGTAAATTACTGTAAGCAATTGACTACTTTTTACATAAAAACTTGATCAAGGCTGTCTGAGATCAGAAGCAAGGAGCCAACCAAAGTCTGAAGAAGAACCGTGGCAAGTTCTCCAACATGCTTAAGTTCAACAACCTCCCTGCTGATTGTCTCATAGAACTGTAGGAAGGACAGCGTTGGCTATCTCAGAGAAGTGATGCAGTTATTTATTTATTTATTTATTTATTCTATTCTTTTTTTTATTCTTTTTCTCCCAAATTGGTAGCCAATTGGACCCCGTCTGATTCAATTAGAGCCAGTATTAGATGCACCGCCCACCTCCCAAGTCGTGACCTTGATTCCGAGGCGCTCGAGGTGCTTGTTTTGTGTGGCGATCTACTAACCCTGCCAAGTCCCTCCCTCTGGAGCAGCGAGCCAATTATTGCTGCTCCATGTGAGGCGGCCAAACTTGGCTTTTGGCAGGACCGAGAAGACTGAGCATAAAGGCCTAGCTCAGATTCTATTGCAATGCAATTGATTACTCCAACTGTTGCTGGTGCCTGATACATACATAATAACCCCTACAATGTAGTCTGAAGCCATTCACAGATTTACCTTGACAATCAATTTAACAAATGGCATAGTAATTTGAATGACAGTAACTACTAGATTAACAGTCAACAAGCAATCATGAACCTTTTCTCAATTATTTGTCATGGTGGGAGGTCATTCTCACTGGTGCCACGAGAGGGCCGAGGATCATTGTTTCCACCTGTTCCTCGTTTACTCCAGGGGAATTACCTTCCTGGAGAGTATTTAAGACCAGCATGGACTAGTTTTCAGTGCTTTTGTGTTCAACCGTTCGCCCTTGGCAAAAAAGCCGGTAAAGTGCCCGGTAGACGCTAAACCTATACGAGTCAGGTACGGTTCTCTCATTGCTAAGAAAGAGAAATATCTAAAAGGTAAGGAAGGCGTACAGCTGGAAGTGTTGTGTGTGCTGGCGCCTTCCTCAAGGGTTTTGTTTTTTCTTTTGGACTCGTGTGAGTCGATGGTAGAGGGACGTTGTCCCTGGTGTTGTATTTTGGTTTGCATTTTTATCCCGAGCTGCGTCTCGAGGTTTTTATTTTCGTGCCTAGCTTTTCTCGCTAGGTTGTATTTTATTTTGGTTTTCACTTAGTGCCCAGCTATTTGGCACGGTACCAAAGTTATTGGTTCGCCCTGTTTATTAAGGGTTGTTTTACGTTCTCTAGCTGTTTTTGAGCTACTTTTCTGTTTGCGATTTCGAAGATTGGTTTGTTTAATTTCTATTCCTCCCATTGTTCCGGGAGAAGTCCTGTCCCTAGCTGGGTATCCCTATTTCTGTTCTCCCTGGGATTTAGTGACGAACACATTCGCGTGTTGGTTAAAAAAGGTTCTACCCTTGGTCGCCCCTGGCTCTCCGCTTAGCTTCCCACGCTACAGAACACAAAAGCCACCATGGAGAGACCTGCGACCAGTACTGGAAGGGAGATGGGAGACTCCCCACTAGAAGCGGTGGTAGCCGCTCAGCAGGCTATGCTAGCTAGGCAGGAGCAGGCGTTGCAGGAATTGCACACCCAGCAGACAGCGACCATCAAGCAGCAGACCATTGTCTTTCAGAGGCAGGACAAGATCCTGTCTAGGCTGGGCAGGCAGCAAGATGTGTTGATGGAGCTTGCCGATAGTTTTCGATTACTGGCAAGCGAGTTCCATTCCCCACAAGCACAGGCACCACATCCCTACAACCCCCAACCACTCACTTCCTCCCCATCTACGGGATCCGCATCCCAGCCCATTTCACCACTAATAAGGGAACCTAAGTTACAGTTGCCGTTGCGGTATGGGGGAGAGGCTGGTAGATGTAGGGGGTTTCTTTCCCAGTGCTTAATTTTTTTTTAAAGCCCAACCCTCACGATTCTCAACCGAGGATTCCTGAGTAGCTTTTATTTTATCCCTGTTGACCGGGACCGCTCTGGCCTGGGCAGATCCGCTAATTCGGGCACAATCCCCCCTAATGAGCAGCTCCCAGCTCCTAATGCAGGAGATGACAAGAGTATTCGACCACAACGTCACGGGTAAAGAGGCGGCGGCCCGATTAACGTGGATGAGGCAGGGAACTCAGAGTGTGGCAGAGTTCTCAGTGGCGTTCCAGGCTCTGGCAGGGGAGACGGGGTGGGCGGACGAACCGCTAATGACACTCTTTACGTGCGCATTGTCAGACCCGGTCAGGGACGCGCTGGCCACAGTGGAGCCACCGGGGAATTTAGGCTCGCTAATATCGACAGCGATTCGTATTGACAACCGGGTTCGGGAACGTGAGCGAGAGAGAGCTGGCCGAATGGGCGGTTTCAATTGGCCGGTTCCGCCCTCCCTGAGCCAGTTTACAGAGGCGGAGGGGAGACGGCGGGTACACAAATTGGAGGAACCCTTGCAGCTTGACAGCACCACGCTGGCGCGTCCTAGGAGGCGGCCTGGGAGAGAATGGTTGTGCTTCTTTTGTAAACGGCCAGGGCACTTAATAAAAAAACTGTCCTGACCGGAAAGCAAAAGAGCAGTCCCACTAGTGGAGCGAGAGCCACTAGTGGGACCAGGTGCAGGTATTAGCTTTCGCACTGTGCTTCCCGTCAAACTGACGTGGAAGGGGGCCGTAGTGAGGACAGAAGCTTTTATCGACTCTGGGGCAGCGGACAACTTTATTGACCGTCAGTGGGCTAGGCAAAATAATCTGCCGGGTCGGTCTATACCGCAGCCCCAATCCATTACGGCGCTGGACGGTCGCCCGTTGGGTTCCGGGGTGGTTCGTCACAAAACGGAGCGAGTGGCTATGCGTATCCCGTTTGGGGGGCACCGGGAACGTATATATTTTTATTTGGTGGAATCTCCGGTTTATCCGATTATTTTAGGACATGTCTGGTTGGTAAAGCATCAGCCACAAATTAACTGGGGTAACGGGAGCAACCCGGTGTCCCGGTGGGGTCCGCAGCACTCCAATCATGTGTATAACTCCTCGACCCCTCCTATTCAGACTGACATAGGGTCCGAATTGGACGAGGAGGAGGCTAGGGAGCCCCATAATCCTAGTGTCAGGGTGCCTGAGGAGGAGGAGGAGCAGGAGGGGAGCCTGGAGTGGGACTCCATGTGTGATTGGAATCGTCTTACTGACGACGGGGAGGGCAGTGAGGGCTCTGATTGGGACACTGAGAGCTTTTTTCAGACCACAGGTAGTGGGGGTGAGGAACGTATGGTTGGGGCTATCGAATTTCCGCTACCAACCAACGTTCCGAGGGTATATGGCGAGCTGGCAGAAGTATTCAGCAAGCAGCGCGCGACCACACTACCACCGCATCGGTCATACGACTGTAATCGAGTTACACCCAGGGACAGTCCCACCCCGGGGCGCACACTATTCTTTGTCAGTGCCTGAGAGCAAGGCAATGAAAGAATACATTCGCGAAGCCTTAGCGAATGGTTTTATCAGACCATCTTCGTCACCAGCGGGAGCGGGATTTTTTTTTGTTAAAAAAAAAAAGACGGCAGTCTTAGGCCATGTATTGATTACCGGGGACTAAACGCGATCACAGTTAAAAATAGATATCCCTTACCACTGATGAACTCTGCGTTTGAGCGCCTGCAGGCGGCATCGGTGTTCACAAAATTAGATCTCCGTAATGCGTACAATTTGGTACGCATACGAGAGGGCGATGAATGGAAGACCGCGTTTAACACACACTCTGGCCATTATGAGTATCGCGTCATGCCATTCGGTCTTACCAACGCCCCTGCAGTGTTTCAGGCATTAGTAAATGATGTGCTCAGAGAAATGCTGGAGAGGTTTGTATTTGTCTATCTGGATGATATCCTGATCTTCTCCGCCACTATCTCTGAGCATATTCGCCACGTGAGGCTAGTGTTGTCGCGTCTTTTGGAGGCTCGCCTTTTTGTGAAGGCTGAAAAGTGCGTGTTTCACGCTAATTCAGTATCTTTCCTGGGGTTCATTGTATCTGCGGGTAAAACAGACGGACCAGAATAAAATCTCTGCTGTAAAAAATTGGCCTACCCCGGAATCGGTTAAGCAAGTGCAGAGGTTCCTAGGCTTTGCCAATTTTTATCGTCGTTTTATCGGGAATTTTAGCACCGTAGTCGCACCCATTACCGCGCTCACAAAGAAGGCCCCGACGCGTTTTGTATGGACAGCTCGTGCGGAAGCTGCGTTCATTGAGTTGAAGAATAGGTTCTGTTCGGAACCTATTTTAATAACTCCGAACCCCTCCCTACCATTCATTGTAGAGGTTGACGCCTCTGAGCTGGGGGTAGGGGCTATTTTGTCTCAACGATGTGGGAGACAGGGAGCTGCTAGCGGTCAAACTAGCTTTGGAGGAGTGGCGGCATTGGCTGGAGGGGGCGGAGCATCCGTTCACAGTGTGGACGGATCATAAAAACTTGGAATATGTTCAATCGGCTAAGACTCGCAACTCGTGCCAGGCCCGCTGGGCGCTGTTTTTCGCGCGTTTTTCATTTACTATGACGTACCGCCCCGGATCCAAGAAAACCTGTGAGAGGGCATCTGGCTTGGTTTTTGACAAGGCGGATAGGGAGCACGAGCCTGAACCCATTCTGTCCGGGGTTCAAATTGTGGCGCCTGTGGTTTGGAAGGTGGAGTCGGCAGTGCGGAGAGCACTGCGCCAAGATCCGGGTCCAGGGGGGGGTCCACCTAGTGGCCTTTTTGTGCCTGCGGGGGTCCGTTCCCAAGTACTACAATGGGGACATGCCTCACGGCTGGCGGGGCACCCCGGGGTCCACCGCACCAAAGATTTGGTGTCTCGACGGTTCTGGTGGCCCGGGATGGAAAAGGATGTCCGTGAATTCGTAGCCGCGTGTCCAGTTTGCGCACGCAGCAAGGGCTCCCACCGACCACCATCAGGGTGGCTACGTCCGTTACCCATCCCTAAGCGCCCATGGAGTCACATCGCACTAGACTTTATCACGGGGTTGCCACCATCGGACGGTAAAACGGTCATTCTAGTGGTGGTGGACCCTTTTTCCAAGGCGGCTCATTTTGTGGCACTGCCAAGATTACCATCGGCAGGGGAGACCGCTAGGTTGGTGGTAGATCATGTGTTTAGACTTCACGGTCTCCCACAGGACGTGGTTTCTGATCGCGGACCCCAGTTCGCTTCCCGGTTCTGGCGTGCGTTCTGTTCTCTGTTGGGGGCCTCGGTGAGCCTTTCGTCTGGCTTCCACCCAGAGACCAACGGGCAGACAGAACGCACTAACCAAACTCTCGAGAACACGCTCCGGTGTCTGGCTATGGACAACCCCACATCATGGAGCCGCCAGCTCACGTGGGCGGAGTACGCCCACAATACGTTACTAAATGTGTCCACAGGTCTCTCACCGTTTTGAGGTACAATTTGGCTATCCCCCGCCACTGTTCCCGGAGCTAGAGAGAGGGGGCGAAGTGCCCTCTGCTGAGGCCTTTGTTCGGCGGTGCCGGGCCACATGGAGGAAAGTGCGAGTGGCTCTTTTAAGGGCTACGGCCAACCAGAAAAGGCTGGCCGACAGGCGTCGTCGATCAGCGCCCTGCTATAGGGTGGGGCAGCGGGTATGGCTGTCCACACGCGATCTGCCATTGAGGGTCGAGTCGCGTAAGCTTGCCCCTCGATACGTGGGACCTTTTAGAATTATCAGGAAGATCAACCCCGTCACGGTGCGCCTCCAGTTGCCTCGCTCTATGAGGATCCACCCTACCTTCCATGTTTCCCGTCTCAAGCCCGTGTCGACGAGCGTACTGGCACCTGCGGAAGTTCCTCCACCACCTCCTCGATTAATTGACGGGGGCCCGGTCTACACCGTCCGTCGCATCCTGGCGGAACGTCGCGTAGGCAGAGGGAGACAATACCTTATAGATTGGGAAGGAATAGATTTGGGCCGGAGGAACGCTGTTGGGTTCCCTCTAGGGATATTTTAGACCCCGAACTGATTCGTGAGTTTCACAGGCGGGGGGCTAAAGGAGCGTCTGGGGTCGCTCCTTAGTAGGGGGGTCCTGTCATGGTGGGAGGTAATTCTCACTGGTGCCACGAGAGGGCCGAGGATCATTGTTTCCACCTGTTCCTCGTTTACTCCAGGGGAATTACCTCCCTGGAGAGTATTTAAGACCAGCATGGACTAGTTTTCAGTGCTTTTGTGTTCAACCGTTCGCCCTTGGCACAAAGCCGGTAAAGCGCCCGGTAGACTCTAAACCTATACGAGTCAGGTACGGTGCCGGTGGATAATTCTCTCATTGCTAAGAAAGAGAAATATCTAAAAGGTAAGGAAGGCGTACAGCTGGAAGTGTTGTGTGTGCTGGCGCCTTCCTCAAGGGTTTTGTTTTTTCTTTTGGACTCGTGTGAGTCGATGGTAGAGGGACGTTGTCCCTGGTGTTGTATTTTGGTTTGCATTTTTATCCCGAGCTGCGTCTCGAGGTTTTTATTTTTGTGCCTAGCTTTTCTCGCTAGGTTGTATTTTATTTTGGTTTTCACTTAGTGCCCAGCTATTTGGCACGGTACCAAAGTTATTGGTTCGCCCTGGTTATTAAGGGTTGTTTTACGTTCTCTAGCCGTTTTTGAGCTACTTTTTGCGATTTCGAAGATTGGTTTGTTTAATTTTATTCCTCCCATTGTTCCGGGAGAAGTCCTGTCCCTAGCTGGGTATCCCTATTTCTGTTCTCCCTGGGATTTAGTGACGAACACGTTCGCGTGTTGGTTAAAAAAGGTTCTACCCTTGGTCGCCCCTGGCTCTCCGCTTAGCTTCCCACGCTTCATTATTATGTTTTATGTTTTTAAGGTATGTTCAAGGTATGTTTTCCAGTTAGCTGAAGAGGCAAATATATAAGCATAAAATGTTAAATGTAAAAAAAAATCTATTTTATCTACCTTTAATGCACCAGGACAAATAAGTACATGTACTCCTTATGTACAGAAATGTAAGAATTTATTTCTGTTCATATGGACTGACAATGAGCAGCAGCTGTGTATACTGTAGAGTATAACAGTTGTTTCACAGGCACTTCAATAAAGCTTATACTCTCACATACAGTAAGATACATGATATATTAATACATTATTCATTATCACCAATACATTTACGTATATATAACATTAACCCCTTAAGTATCACCCCTTTTCTTAACACGAGCTTAAAAATGACATACTATAAAATTTCCGCTATTCTTGAACCATTTTGACTACAGCCATAATCCTCAGTCTTCTGAAAGGTAACCCTTTTGGGGTTTGTTTTCCAAGAGTCAGAATTACTCTAAGTATTCCTAAAACAAAGTTACAGAAGCTCAAACACAGTGGAAGTGGAAGATTTTTTTTCTCACTGGAAAGATTTTCTGTTTTTGAGTGGATACAGATTATTGTGACCACATTGGCGAAACAAAATTGAGCCACAGCGAAAACTCCTTTCAAATCTGATGCCAATATCACCAAAACGGAGCATTCTGCATCGTTTTTTCTAAGCTATGTCAAGGCAGTTTTCCAAAAAGGATATTTGGAGACTCAAAATACTATACTAATATATTCATTGAGGACTATTGATTGACGCTATTGTCGAATACCCAAGCCCCATCAACAAGTCAAGCACATTCCACAATTTCACATGCTATTTATTATTCAAAGCAGGCTTGCTCATTATTTATAAGCATGCTGAATAGTAATGCAATATTCTGAGAATGTATTTGATGGTAACTGATATAATAATAATTGGGTCACGACAATGAAAATCCCCTCTATTGTGGAGCCAAAGGTGTTTTCACTGTCTCAGATATATTCATCTGAGAATATTATAAGGCTATAGAGAGATTCCTTGGAAGTCCCCCAAAGGAAATCCTCTATTTAGACGTAGGCATCGCAAATTGTTGTAAAATGGCAACTTTTTTGGGCATAAAATCTCAAGAATAGTTCAACCTCAGCGTGCTGAACAAACAAATGCTATTGTTTTGTTACACAGGCAAACAAGCCCTGTGTTTTATGAAAGGCTAACAAACTATACATCGTTGGAAACATAATGTCACTACACGCCTTCAAACACTATATCCTGTTACCATAGTGATTGAAAAGGTCACTGTTAAAAACAGAATGAATACAAAAAAATCCCACACCTGCCCAGCCCTGGGTGAGACTTAAGGGGTTCATGTCATTAACAGCATGAAAATATACATATTGCTTAATTTATTAATTCAGGTTGTAATGTTACATTAGTAGTTTAAAGATAACTAAAATTTAAATATGTCATGATACCCATTTAATATCTGTAGAAACCATTCTAAGTAAATAAGTAGCTGCTACTAATTTTACATTTACATTTTCAGTTTTTGCTTCATCGTCATTGAAAGATGAGGGCTTGAATTAAATCAACATTTGTTCTTAACTTTGACTCCCAAGATTTATTTTTCTTCCCAAACACAAGTTTCTCAGTTCTCAGTCTCAATGTTAAGAACAAACATTGATTGTATACAGTCCAAGGTCTACCTTATGCAGCTAGTCTCTTAGAAGGTCTCTAGAGTCTTGTTCCAAATTAAGTTTAAATCTAATGTGTGATTGAACTTTCAAGCATGTGTCCTCCGCCAGCACCTTGACAAAAGGAAAGAGGAATGGCAGTAGATTTTTGCTGTGAAGGAAGCCAGTGTGTGGACAATGCCAGGAAAGTCATTTGGACAAATATCATTCCTGCTATTTTCTTCAGTACCTCACCCTGATTGTCCTCAACAGAAAACTATGACAGATCCTCACTGAACCCTGCGTCATTATACTGCTTATTAAAGCAATTCACAAAGCTTCCAGTCTGTTTTTTCCAAGCAACTTTGCATCAAGAGTGAGACATTCAAAGACATAAGCTGCCAGTCAAAAAATAGCACTACTTTTTTGTGGTTGAATATCAACCCACACTCGTTTCGGTAAAAAAAGAAATCCCACATAAAGTCTTCAAATTTCAAGCCATGAATGAAGATGATATCTAGGGCAAAGAATGGGAGTGAAGGCTCAACCCTTGTGTGAAACATAGGTCCACGCCCAAGACTAAACCAAACCTAATCAATTCAGCTGATGCTTGACAATCACATGCAGATTTTTCTGTGTTTACCAGCTGACAGCAAGGTGAAGGCAATATAGTGGAGCAGTTGTGTTCCTTTGATGCCATTCCATTGTGACATTATGATGGTTTAAAATACTATTCCCAGCACAGCCTAATCAAGGTGCCACTAGGACCCCTTCAGGGTGAATGGTTTCTGAAGAAGTGTGGCTCATCCATATGACCACCATGTCAAAAGTGTCACATAGAAACTGAGAGTGGTTAAGAAAAGGGACAAATAATTGATAATGCCCGATAGATTGCGATAGTAAACCCAATGAGATAAACTACTCTGCTGAAAAAAACAGCTCAAGGTTTTGAAACAGCTGGTTGACCAGCTCATACTCAGCTAGACCGGCTTCATGACCAGATTGGCCATGCTGGTTGACCAGCGCATACCCAGCTGGACCAGCTTAATACCAACTTGACCAGCTTAATTTTCAAGATGGTCAAGCTGGTATAATTGGATTTTACAGCAGGGTATGGTAGCCATTTTCATTCAGTGCAGTTCCTTCTGGCACACATTAGTGCAGCTTTACTCTCTGCTTCCAGAAACTATTTCACAGGTGCATTCACCTATGCAAACATTCAAAACCATACCTAATCTGTGGTAATTACTTACTACTTTCTCGTTAGATTCCCAATTCGGAGGTGGCGTGAAGTAAAGGGAGTTTCCCCAGGGTATAAATTCCGACACAATCATGATGCTTTTGGCTACATTATAGTCAATATGCCCATATACCATTAACTATACACTGCAAAGCAAGTCATGTTTTGTGCTACTTTTAAGCCCTATCAAATGCCACAGAACTGATCCAATGGTCGTTTTCACGTCAACATTTCTCACACACACACACACACACACACACATATACACACACACACACACACACACATATATGCACACACATGCATACACACAAACCCATATCCATCTACACAAAAACCAAATGTGCAATATTTCAATTACAAATCCAGTTCCTTAACCACCAAGTCATACCACACCCCATAGATGGCTCAGATATATTGTAATGTAGTTATATTGCAGATCTGTAGTTTCAAGACAGGTTAACATAAGAGTATATGACAGGTTGCCCTTGCTGGTGGCAGCTTTTTGGGTGTGTAAAAGGTGTGGTCTGGGGCAGGGTTGCATCCACAGGTGAATCAAAAAGACAGTGTTTGCTCGAGCTAGATGCTATCGGTTGTTATGAGCGACGATCTCCATTTTTGGTCTTCATCACCACTACCACCACCATGACTGGGATGAGGCAGATAGGGGTCATAACCAGGGCGAATACAATGCTAGGAGGAGGGTCATCCAATCCTTGGGTAGGACAGGACTTGAAATAGTTTGAGTGGATCTCCACAAACATGTTCTCCACCAGCTTGTTGGGCCAGGGGATCAATAGGCAGTCAGCTCTCTCCTCTGTGCATATGGTGAAATTATCGTAAGGGCTATGGGGGACATAGAGACATACAGTATGGTTACTTATCATGAGAGCAATGGTTCACTGAAAACTGCTGACTGCTGATGAAAGTAATGCTATTTTTGTAAGTTAAAATGGTCTGATGTTCTGCCACTCCGGAAAAGGCTTGGTGTGGAAGCTGTGAAGCTCCCAGCCCTTTTCAGTGGTGTGCGTGTTTGTGCGTGCATTTGTGCATGCATGTGTGTGTAACAGAGTCATTCAAATTTCAATATGGTCAATGACTTTGTCACATGGTCTGATGATATAACAGCGGTTTCCTTTGCTTGCTCTCTTCTACCAAACTTTCTTAAGAATATATATATTTTTTACCTGGATAACATATGAAACTCTTTCCCTATCCAACACAATGAGTATGTAATGAACATGTAATGCAAGTAGTTTCATCATTCAGTCATATGTGTCCTGCAAAACAGGTTAAAACTGCACAATGAAAATCCATAAAATTACCTGTACTATCCTCGGTCTGCATTGTAAAATAGGTGGTTACTAACCTCTTTATGCTATTCCACTGGCAGAACTCTTTGGCGTTCAAAGTAGACATACTCTTATTGAAAGTCTCAAAGCAAGTTGCATGAATCAGGAAATGGTAGCAGGCAATCCTCAAATCAAAATATGAGTCACAAATATCGCAAATATTTTTGCAGCTATCCGACTTGTTCCCGCAACCTATAAACGAAGAAGACAACATAAATAAGTAAATAAATAAATGCGGCGATCTCACCTGAGCTGAAAGATTATTTGATTGAATAATCAGTAGGCTTGGCTATTTGTCCTCAAAATGATTTTCACTAGCGATTACTGAAACTAAAGTGTGTTTCTAATTACTCTGTTTCGGTAGAGGACATGGCAACCGTACCCAGGATGCAAGATTCTCAACTTAAAACGTTAGGGAAGAACTACAAGTCTTACTGAGATGTGTAAGTCATTGTAAGGTAATCGGAGACAGAATGATAATTATTTTGCGATTGAAAGAACAATACCTTCTGTTGTTCTGTTCCCATAGCTGGAATCTGAAACAGAAAAAATAAAATTAAAACACAATAGTCATAGCCTACTCGATCTTATTCTTATTCCATTACATACCACTGCATTCCAAATAAAAAACATTGTGTCATTGTAGCATTGAGCACATTTTACGATGAACATATGCTTTTCCTTATAAGGTTTATAATCACTGGATTGGTTAATATGTTAGCATTTATGGCTAATTGTTAAAGAGAACATCCCGTATTGTAAAAAACCATAATTGATCAATGAATCAAAGGAATTCGGTAGAGGACATGGCAACCGTACCCAGGATGCAAGATTCTCAACTTAAAACGTTAGGGAAGAACTACAAGTCTTACTGAGATGTGTAAGTCATTGTAAGGTAATCGGAGACAGAATGATAATTATTTTGCGATTGAAAGAACAATACCTTCTGCTGTTCTGTTCCCATAGCTGGAATCTGAAACAGAAAAAATAAAATTAAAACACAATAGTCATAGCCTACTCGATCTTATTCTTATTCCATTACATACCACTGCATTCCAAATAAAAAACATTGTGTCATTGTAGCATTGAGCACATTTTACGATGAACATATGCTTTTCCTTATAAGGTTTATAATCACTGGATTGGTTAATATGTTAGCATTTATGGCTAATTATTAAAGAGAACATCCCGTATTGTAAAAAACCATCATTGATCAATGAATCAAAGGAATTCGACAACACAAATACAACGGAAGGGAACCAACTGCATGTCAAATAAAATAGGAGTGCTTACTAAAGATGAGAAAAAGGACAATTCCCCAAAAGCCGAGAGTATTCTTCATGTCAGAGAAGACGAATACGGTTAGTCTCTCCGACTGTAACCATCAAGAGAAAGCCAGAACTTTTACAATAAGCAAAGTGGAGCATAACAGGAAACTCGGCAGGGTGGAAGTAAGACACAGGACACAAGATGTAACTCCCGGTTACCAGATGTTATGCCGGGTGACTGTCCTTCGTACTGCAGCTGCAGCTGACTGGACAAGTTTCCCTTCCTTTTATTTATTTCATTTAACGATTATTATAAAGGGGAGGGAGAAAGAAGGGTGTCCTCTTAACCCGAAGCCCATTCGCTGCGTCACGCACAGTCCCGGCTCCATACACATCTGCCAAAAAGCTTTTGTAGCCTAGAGCTTTCCCCCCTTTATCCCACAGTCACAGTATACTTTCAATCGCGATTTATCTATCTTTAAATGAAGTTTCCAGGGATTAAACGCGAGTTAAACCATAACACCAGCAACTGTTTTGATGGAAAATGCGGAGTGAGTACGGGTGTTCTTGAAGATTGCGCTAGGACAAACATGGATATATCTCCCTAGATCTTCTTTGTTCAAGAGGACAGATGTGGTCATATCATAACAGCTGTCTGAGAGCAGCACTCTTCCCCAGGTTATTATGAAGCAAATATACTCTTTCTATAATAACTACCCTAAAATGTAAAACTTTAAGCCCACTGACGTCAGTCGTTCAGCTATGCAACGTAACGTAACGCCTATGTGTAAACCACGACATATAATTTCACAATTTAAACAATTTTGACAATTGATTCAATAGTGACCGTAAGTTACTACCGGTTTCTAGGTACGATGACGTGACAGTGTCACAAAGTAATTCAAAGAACATGGACGAAACATCACGTCCTTTGTGTTGTAATAGAAAGTGTATCCTATTGTGATTCTATAGAAACACAAAAGAAAGTGTATCCTCGCACGCACACTCGCGCACAGGCACACACAGGACTTATAGAAGTCCACATGTGCAGGACCTTTATTAGCTCTGCTGAATTTCAGATAGGCAGAAACAGTGGGATTGCAGATGTTATATCAAGAAACAGCTGCTTTGGCTCTAGCCAAATTTGGTTCTAATTTGGCTAGAGCCATAACTATTTAGACAAGATGCATTTTCAGAGCACAGGTTGTGTTCAGAAAGAACATGGCTCTGGACTGGGGGATGGGAGAAAGAAGAGGAAGGGGGTATTGGGAGGGGGACGGCTTCAAAGCTGTTTCACAATTCGAGATCGAGGCAGTGTTGCAGACAGTCAGAATGGTGGGAGTTTATGAAGAAAAAACGAGGGCCCAAGGGCTTCTCGTAACAAGGTTTCAGTTAACCTCTGTGTCACACTGACCTCAAACAAATACCAACCATATAACAGTAGGAACTCACCCTACAGTACCAGCAAAAAGCCCATAGGATCTTTCTTATTTCAAAAGACCACAAGAGTTCACAGTTACAAGTGTACTATGCTTCCTATGTGACCTTCACGACCAAGGTTGGCTCTGAACAGCTTTCAGTCAAAATAAATAACATTTGTAATTAAATTTTAATCTTTCCACAAAAATTAATGGGTAAAACTTTACAATCAGGTTACATGAACTGACATGAACTAATGTCGTTTTTTTTCGAGACAGAAATGGCAATTGCAGAAGATGGTTGTTGTTTTTACTTAACCATTCCTGTGTGGATTTTGATGTATGTTTGAAGTCTCAGCTTCCTAGCAGAGCCAACCAGATTTTCTTGTACTTTTCTGAATTAACTGTACCATTGATAGTGCCTTAGATAGTGCCACTGGACCACTGGCAGCAAAACATCTTCAAAACGTCAATGACCCACCCCCATATTTGACAGTAGGTATGAGGTGCTTCTCCTTGTTTGCATTCTAAACATGTTGATGGTGTGTTTGGCCAAAACATTCCATTTTGGTCTCTTCTGACCATCAATTTCAGTCATTATTCCAATGAGGTTTGGCAAACTTAAGATGCGTGGTTTTGTGTATTGTGCTGCTTCTGTTCACCCTTCTAAAGAGTTTGCCGGTATGGAGGTGCCATTTTAGGGGGGGTTTTTTAGACATGGTGACCCCAAGACACAACCAAACTCTACGGTTATTAAACTGTGATCCTTGAGTTACTTATAGCGTCCCTCACCATCTTCCTTGCCATCTGTGGGGTAAATATGCACTTTGCATTGGCATTGGCATTGGCAAATTTGCAAATTTGCATTCCGCATTTTACACCTTTTTATTATTGCTCTTACAGCACTAAAACGTATGTTTGCCCGTTTGTACCCATTACCTGCCTTGTGATGGTCAATTACCATCTGTGTCTTCTGAATTGACAGTTCTTTGGCTTTTCCCATGCTGATTTTTGACAAAGGGATTTTTAAATTGTATTGCCAATTTCATTTTTAATTTTTAATTTACATTTTTATTTTATTTATAATAATTGTTAGGGGTGCCATTTTGGCACCTGTGGGTTTCAGTATATAGTTTTCCTGTATGTTTGAACATTAAATACAGATAATTATCCATGTTTATTATATGCAGTCTTTTTTTCTAGGGTGCCAATACTTCTGGAGCCCAATGTATAAGTTAATGGTTAACTAATTATACATCTAGCCTATGGTTTGCTTATGTATACTCATGTGATTAATACATGAGGTAGTAATCTACAAATACATTAACTAATGAAAAGTTAATGTCATGCTTAACCAATGTATTTGTCCATCAATTAATTAATGTTAACAACTGCATTAGATTTCAATTAATGTACCCTTATTGTAAAGTGTGACTGATTAATGTTCATACCTCTAACAAGGACAAAAAAGAATATATGTCAGTTCTGAGAATTAGTTTAGGCACAGTTGAATGGCAAAGGAAAGTCTTATGGTGATTTCTCTGGAAACTACCATATTGCACATATCTTGGTCATGGGGCATGCACTGTATGCTGCTTTTTAGACAAACTGAGTGCTCCATTATCTAGGTTCTGTGGTCGTTCTGTATCTCCTCAGTATTCTCCTCATCATCCACATTCAGCAAAGAGGAAGACTTCTCAATCAAAAATTCAGCAAAGAGGAAGTTACTTAATTCACAAAAATAGTGAATTCACAATTGACAATTGTGCTCATCTGGTAGCACAATCTGCATGCATGTTGTGCAGCTTTGTCCAAAAATTGTATAATGCCAGAATGCAGAATAAAATGTTAAAATACACTTGAGGGGAAATGGTGGTTTACCAGGCATTTTGGTTCCATGAACTTCTGCTTCTTGGCACAAAAAGACAAAACAGGCCACTAAACAGAAAAAACATATCAACAGTTTCACAATCAAAAGCAAGACCAGCCCAACGTGTCAACTCGTAATTAAAACCTATTGCATTACACAAAAATGTACTTTGTAATTATTTTCCTACAATGGTAGTAAATATGTATTTTCCTACAAAAGTAAGTATATCTTTCAAATAGGACTTCTTGAAATAGAAGGTAGAGAACATAATGCTAGGTAGTGTGGAAAATATGGACAAGCATATCTGTTTTGTAGCATAACTCCAGTGAAGAGTGTATATGTGTGCTGGCAAATATAGCCGACCCAGTAATGCAAACAGTAAGCTCTGTTTGCTTGTTGCTAAGAAAGAACAAATATTAAAAATACAGGTATGGAGAACAAATATGGAAAATCTGCATTGATTAAGGTAATGCATTTTTGAACATAAGAAATCTTTCTTAGTGACACAAATCAACATGACAAATGATAGTCTAATATGGTTTTATAGATTCTCACTCTTTCTTTGTTAAAAAAAAGAGTCAAAGAGCACTTGATTAAACCACAACAAAACTAGTGTAAGTCTTTGTATGTCTGGTTGTGTTTTTTGCCTTTCATCAGTAACATCCTGTTTAAGTTCAGTTGTGGTTGTTGCACAAAAATGCATTCTTGGTCTCGGGGAATTTAACCCTTTTAAAGCCCAGTCTATAATATTTTTTCATTTCACTGCAAACATTTCACAACTAAAATACAGCATCAGCTTTCAAAATGCTAGCTTTCAGCTTGTGCCTTTGAGTAACACTTGAGGCATCAACATAGTAACATACGTAAGTGGTACATTATGTACTAACCAAGTGTACTCTGGAAGAGTTGATTTAACACTGAAAATGTTACTGTGTATGTGGAATTTGTGTATTTTGACAATAAATAAAATGAGTCTGAGCACTTGACTCAACCGTTTTAAGACCATCAGACTGGACTCAGAAGTAAGTATTTAATTATTTAAAATATTTATGTTTGTAATTCTATTACATCTTTATCTACTACATCATGATTATACAACATTTACATTTAAACAATAACATTCTCACTTCTGCCTCATTAAAATAAATTCTCTCATAATACGGAAGGAATTTACAGTGATTATTTGTGCCTAATTTAATAGGTGCGCACTTAAATAATACCGTTATTTAGAATACTATGCTCTCCTACATTGTTTTCTCATTTGAAATGATAACTTACCCAAACACAGAACTCCCATGAAGCCCATAGATGCAAAAGACCCTTGCATTTTCACAGACTGCTTTATCCTCTGTTCCTCAGTGAAATCAAGTTTAGATATTTCCACCATTTTAAAGGAACATTCTACAACAACAGGAAGCTCTCACTTCCTCTGATGTGTGGATTCCCACCATGGGACAGAAGCTAAGATAATTAAAAAAAACATTTACCTGTGCTCTCTCCCTTTCTTTCTCTCTGAGCTTTGGGGTTTTGTCTTTTACCATTTAAATATAACCTGACAAGGACAATTTTTTACATTCAGCATGCAGAAGAAGCAATGTCATCAGCAAGCTGTGATCTTAAATTGCAGTCCAGCAAACAAATTGCCCCGTAACACGCAGCGATAAAAGAAGCAGCATTTTAAAGTCTTTTAAAATCACTTTGCTCCTCCATACAGAGTATGAAAAAGAAATTGTGCATTGAAATGGTTTGAAATCTGCAGGAGGTTTTACTGCTACAGTATGTCAATGAAAAATGCATTCTGATTCCATTCTTTGGTAATCTTTCCATAGCTTTGGAACTGTATTTAAGACAATTCAACTATTCCTGGGGAAACAGATTCATTAAACTGAGTCAAGCACTTCTAAATACACATAAACCCACATAGGCTTTCTGAAAAAGCATAAAATATAGCGTTAAACAGTCACAGTTCCCACGTTCACAGCTCTACACCAGACAATCTTCAGGAAAGTGTTCCATCCAGCATCCAACCGTCCTGTCCTACCAGATGATCTCCCTCATTCCCTTACCTTGCTCTTGCAAACAATCAGGAAAACAAGGATAGGAATGAGGCAAACTGGCACAATGGTGAGGGTAACAGCCACGTAGTGAGGGGCATCACTGAAGCCTTCTTCCTGGTCATGGCAGTGATGGAAGTACTGGATATGCACCTGTAGCAATGCCTCTTGCACAGCGTTATTGGGGAAGAAGCAGCCTAGCTTGCTCGTCAGGTACTCCAAACACAAGGTCAGCATGTTATATGGCCTGGAAGATCAAACCACAGCAATGAAAATTGAAGTACTGCATATACAGTAGTACATTTATGATACATAATGCATTTCAATATATTTGAGGCAGTCCAAATGCAAATGACAATTCTACATTTCAAATAACAGTTTCTTGTTTCACAAACAAGTCAGTAGTCGTTTGATATCATTAGCATGTGTAGTTATTGTATATGTTGCAAATATTATCAGAATAGCCCTTACATGACAAAAAAGTGAACCAAGAAGGCTCCAATGATCGAAGAATACTGGGGTTTTTGCATATAGGATGAGATCCAAGCACTCCCACTAAGTGTCAGCCTAACCTCTTGCCTTGAAAACATGTTTATTATCTCTTGGAACCAGACATGAGATGCATCCGTCACCAAGAATACCAAGTCACTCAATCAAGCAGACAGCTGAGATAAATTAATCTACCAAAGTTTTCTTCTCGCTGCTTATTTCAGCTGCTGTCTTGACAAACTGAGACCGATTGACTTCCTTCTGCACTCTGTCAACTGGCAGATTATTCTAAAGACCTACTTGGTACACACTGTTCTCACTGTGTCTCTGAAAATTAGGAGGAGAATAGGATAGACACAGACCTTATGACTGACTCCCAATCGCACCAGAGGTCCTTATTAATGTCCTGCATGTCATTTGTGAATGAGAACTGGCAGAGCTCATTGCTGAGCCATTCCAAATGGGTCAAGTTGCAGCGCACAATGACAGGGAGTTCATCTTGCTTCTGGAAGGACTCTGGTGGCACAACAAAGAAGATGGAAACCTCTTTTCTTTATAGCATGTTCTGTTCCCCAACCACATACACTGATCATGAATAAGGCTGCAAATTCAAATGAAGAGGGCCGTATGTATAAACCCTATTGGATGGGGTCCCATCATATTGGATAGGGTGCCATCTATTGGATGGGGTACCATCATATTTCTGTAGTTTTTCTTTTCTCACATTTAATGAAAAAATGATTTATGAATTTATGATCTTTGAAATGATGGGTGTAAATGTTAATGTTTAATTATTTAGTGTATATTATTTTGCTAAATGTTCAAGTAAATGTATGAAACATTTACTTCAACACTTAGCTAAATGTATGAAACATTTCAAGGCATGATCTCATCTGACTTGCGTCAGTACCAACTGTGGCCACAACACATAATCGGCTTTGCATTGCTTGGAGGTTTTATTGTGTCCCGACATCTATAAATTCTCCTTAAATATTAACCCTATAAACCCTGCCCACTTGTGTCCCAAATTATTGTTGTGTTCATTTTTTTAAATAGTAATAAAAAGTGTGACATGATAAAGCTGCAAATGGTCCACTAGTGAGAATAGTAGTTTAGTTGCGTATTTGCAAAACAGTGCACTAAAACTCCAGCCTTCCTCTTGCCACATTCACGGTTTACAACCCTCACCTCGCCACAGACCATAGACAATGAAAGGCATATTCTAACAATCCTTGATGCCATTTCTCTATGTGGAAAAAATCATGTTCCAATATAATAACAAAAATATACTATGCTAAAGTTGCATGAATAAAAACATTGGGCCACATTTATGAATATTTTTATTTCAGTATTCCATCCATCCATCCATTATCTGAACCCGCTTATCCTGATCAGGGTCACAGGGGGCTGGAGCCTATCCCAGCATACATTGGGCGAAAGGCAGGAATACACCCTGGACAGGTCGCCAGTCTATCGCAGGGCACACACACCATTCACTCACACACTCATACCTACGGGCAATTTAGACTCTCCAATCAGCCTAACGTGCATGTCTTTGGACTGTGGGAGGAAACCGGAGTACCCGGAGGAAACCCACGCAGACACGGGGAGAACATGCAAACTCCGCACAGAGAGGCCCCGGTCGACGGGGATTCGAACCCAAGACCTCCTTGCTGTGAGGCGGCAGTGCTACCCACTGCGCCATCCGTGCCGCCTATTTCAGTATTGGACTAATGTAAAACATAGCAAGCTTCCAACAAGGTATAATGTGTTATATTCAGTTGATGAACAGTTTAGGAATATCATTCTGTTCTCATAGCAGAATGAATATTCAGACATGCCTAAAACATCCAGTGAGCGTTTCAGTTGCAGACAAATCTTTGTCCGACATAAATCTGTGCAGAATACACTAAGCTCTCACCACAGGGATGTGTTATATCGCTGTAAATCTAAAAATGAGCTTTAATGATCATTCATGTGTCTGGACGAAAAAATATGCAGATTTGGGGACACTTGAGGACATCTGGGTGCAGTTTTGGGAAAACCCATATGGAATTTGAATACTTGTCGATGTCCTTAACAGATTTTGTTAACGTTTGTGCACAAACAAAGTAGTTATGGGTTGGTCCTTGACTTTGAAATCTAGATATGAAAATTTAGATATCCAGTGCTATAAATATTTTAATGTATCTTTTGTGTACACTGTATGTATATACTCTGACAAATTATTTCTCAAATCAGCCTCTTCTTTCATTTAAATATTCAACCATGTTTGTGCAGTAAATAGTTCTTCAGATATTTACACTTTTATAGGGCTGGTACAAAATAGGTGGAAATTCCCTCTAGGGGGGGAAAGTAGAAAGGGTTGATTTGGACCCAATGTTAAACACCAACAGCTATAATTTCTATGTCATTGATTGCTAATAGCAATGGACAGTAAACTTATTTCGTAGAACAAACTTTCTCAACATCATTAATAAACTAGCTAAAGGATACACAGTGCAGTATGGAAGCTTGCAGTATTGTTGCCAACCAAAAAAAAGGTTTGCTGCCAGCAAGCAATTATTTATTTTTTTACAAAACATTTTACTGCCTATTCCTGAGGTTTTTTCCCTGTTGGCTCCACAATATCAATAAATAAATTCTGCCCTGTTGGCAGTAAAATATTTTGTTGTAAAAACATGAATAATAATAATTTTCCTGTTGGCAGCAATAAGCCTCCATAGTAAAGTGCTGTGCATTTATGAGCTACTGAATTATTTATCTTGTGCACAGTAAAATGTTCAGTGTAAATTCCATGCTCACAGAGTACATCCCGATTATACTTTAGTGCTACCAGTCAAACAGCCATATCTAGATATGATGTCACTTACCATCATCTTCTTTGATTTTCCGGGTTCCACCTAGAATTAACACAGACATGGCAGATTGTTCTCTTTTTGGTAGTCCGTTACAAGACCAGTTGTATCATTTACATTTGCTTTTGTAAATATCAAACTCTTTATTAGCACTATTGTAAAAAGATGAGCACTGAAAGGAGTCATACTTTCCACTCATGAAAATATGTTGAAATACAGGGCTATATTTTCCAGAATCAATGTGGCATGGCACCTGGGCTCAGTCAATGGAGTGGACTACGGACGTACTCAATGTTGGTATTTTCACGAGAAGAGCACAGCTTGAAGCATGCGGCACAAATGGCAAATGTGTTGGATTATGCTGAATATACAGTCCCCTCCAAAAGTATTGGAACAGCTAGGTCAATTCCTTTGTTTTTTCTATACACTGAGGACAGTTGAGTTTGACGTCAAAAGATGGACATGATCTGAATTTCAGCTTTTATTTCCTGGTATTTTTATCTAGATTTGTTTAACAGAATATATCACCTTTTGTATCAGACTACCTATTTTTTAGGTGAGCAAAAGTATTGGAACATGTGACTGATAGGTGTTTCTTGTTGCCCAGATGTGTCCTGTTAGATTGATTGGCTAAATAGTTCTGAATGTCTACTCTTGGTTTTAGCCTTGGGTTTTGCCTGTGAGGACTGCATTTGTTTTAGAAAAGATAAACCAGAGAGCTGTCTTTGGGGGAAAAGCAAGCAATTTTGAAGCTTGATCAGAGTCATTGCACAAGCATTGGGGATAGCTTTTACAAAAACTTGAAATGTCCTGAAAAAGAAAGAAACTGCTGGTGTACAACAATATAGATCATAAGGCAAAGTACAGAGATGAGCCACAAAAGTTTTATGGACTGATGAGACAAAGATTAATCTCTAACAAAGTGATGGAAAGGCCAAAGTGTGGAGAAAGAAGGAATCTGCTCATAATCCAAAACATATGAGCTCATCTGCAAAGCACAGTGGAGGAAGTGTCATGGTTTAGGCTTGCTTGGCTGCTTCTGGAGTGGGCTCACTAATCTTTATTGATGATGTAACTCATGATGGTAGCAGCAGGATGAATGCAGAAGTCTACAAATACATTCTGTCTGCCAACTTATGGAGAAATGTGTCCAAACTAACTGGGAGGAACTTCATCATGCAGTAAGACAATGACCCAAATCAGACTGCCAACACAACAAAGGACATCATTAGGAAGAAAAAGTGGAAGGTCAAGTCAATCACCAGACTTTAACCCAATTGAGCATGCATTTCACTAGTAACAATATTAAATATTATTTACTTTCATTTACTTAAATACACTCTGTTCCAATACTTTTACTCACCTAAAAATTGGGTGGTCTGACACCAAAGATGCTATGCTCTAAGTAGTTTAACACATCTAGGTGTATATACCAGGAAATTAAAGCTGAAATCCTGAACTATTGTCTTGTGTTTATCCTTTTATCTCAGTCCCAAATGTATTCAGTATATTGCAAAAAACAAAGGAATTGGCCTTGCTGTTCCAATACTTTTATCAATGGGTGACATTGAATTCATTCATAGCCAATAAAACTACCTCCTTTCATTCCCCTGTAGAGCCATGGCTGCAATGGAAGACAATGTGGATATAGCTACTAACCAAACGTTTCTCCCAAGGCACTCAAACTTATACAAATTGTCTGCTGTCAGAATTTCAATAAAACATTGGCTAAACAGTTATACATTAGTTTTAATTTCCCATTAAAAGATAAATATTTTAACCACCAATATAAAATCAGGGAACATCATTAGAATGAAGAATGCTGTGATCCCGTTCACAGCAGTAAAATGACTCGGCATGAACTGTTGCTCAAATAAAAATAGAATGTATGATTAAATCATTAGTCCAAGGACATCTGATTTCACGTCAAATGGGGGGGCATCAGGGGGGGGGACATCAAATGACGATGCACAATGCTGTTTGAAAAGGATATTGATTGGAGGGGAACAGCAAATTGACAGACATTTGATTGACATACATGCCCACTGGTGCACGATGGTACACCTTCAACTTCAGTGCACGGCGAGTCAAGTAACAAACAGTAAAAAAATCCATGACAAAAAATATCACTTAGCCAGTGCGACAGCATGCAAAATGCTATGCACCTCCTGGAAAATAGAGCCCACAGTATTATCAAGATTAGCCACAGGGCTAACTTTGTTGCTAAAGAATACAATGGTTGAAAATGAAGTTTGATTTTAAAAGGGTAAGAATGCAATCAAACAGTTTGCAAAGCATGACAAAGCTACCGGACCATTTAAAAATGGATGCTTTCCTGAGAAAGCTAATGCAGATTTTTTTTCTTTTTATGATCTAATGGGATCCTAATTACCATTACCAAACTCTTCCAAGCTCTTCATGCGTCAAATGTTCTACTGTAACTAGTTTACCCATTAAACTGCAATAAATAAATAAATAAAAGACTTTTATACTTTTCAACATCATTATCAAATAGTTGAGGGCTACTGTAGATAAGGAATTAGCTAAGGAATTTTAATGTTATTAGTCATTAATTATTCCAGAATATGCATCAGTTTACTTTAATCATACAAATGTTTTGTATTTCACTGTAACTACCCAGACAATTATAGTTTGAAACTCCCTTTACCATCATCTTCCATGGTTACGTTGGTTTGTAGGGCTCCACCTGGAATTCACAGATGCATTTGATAATTTTGTAAAGACAGCGGTTTTCTGCATAATTACAATATTACATACTAGATGCATGATTCCATAGTTCATCTGAAGCTATGAACTCATCAAAAACTAACCATCCAGTGATCCTGGAAATAGTATGCTTCTGTGTGAAGCAATTTGCCTCTTCAGATTAGGAATTTCTACCATAGTCTCTCCTCATGCAGTCAAACAAATAGCTGGAGCAATTCAGTCAGAAAACTCCAGAGAACTTGATTAATCAAAGGATACATACCCCATAACAGCACTGGAAAGAGAACAAAGGGTAGCAGAGTGGTCATTTTGTAATGAGAAGTGCAGAGGACACTGATACGTCCTGAGATTGAGTAAATAAGCAGGCATATAGGTCTCTGTAATATTGTTGAGGGGAGTGAGATAAGAACAGCCCACCCCCTCTTCCTGGTGTTGCTGACAAACAGGACCTTGGAGGCGTCTTGCACCACTGGAGTTGATGTAATGTCTGGATTCATGCCGACATTTGAATGGATAATTATTTGAATGGGACATCTGAATGGGGCATTTGAATGGGAAATTATAATGACAATCAGTTTTAACATCATGCCCTCTCGTAATTAGAAAATTAAGCTTTTTGTTACATAATACTTATTCTGACCTCCAAAATGACTCACACATTTGATAAAAAATAGGCATAGGTTATATAAAATAAACAACACTAGTAGTAAGATATTCACTCCAAAAATTGGCAAATTACATTATTTTATACTTTAACAAAATAAAACTATTTTGTTTAACAGGTAATGTTTTTTTTCCTTAAAGTTATGCATCTTAATTATTCACACATTTTTTTCTGTACTTTGTCCACTCTTCCTTTGCCCAGATAACTGCTGAATCACCTTCTATTGTGTTTTTATTATTTATTTATTTTGGTGAACATTGGCAAACATACTGGGGGCAGATCCTCACCAGTCCTCACCATGCAGAATGTTTGAAGTTGGCCCCATTCTTGGGTGATAGAATTATGTAATCATGAGCCAATGGAAATATGAAGATATGGATGACACGACCAAATTTTCTCTATTTCCAGGAAGCTCAAAATTCTCTAATTAATTTTTAAGCAAGTCAGTAAATCCAAGCATAACTTACAATGAAACAGCTGCAGTAACCGACCACAAAATTATTGTATTGCAGTGGCCATCTCAGTCTCCAGAAGATGTACTTGCCTGTAATTGGCAACATTCTTGAAGAAAACACGAACATAACATAAAATAATGATGGGAACAGGCCATCCTGCCCAGCAATGCTTGCCTTTTCCTACCACTAAGGAGTACCCATGGGTTGTATTGGTAAAAATCTATCTATCACTCTCTCTTTCTTGTGCTTAATATCTGTGTCCTGTCAGAAACAACATGAATAATCTAAAGTTAAATATGATTTAATTATTAAACTAAGTATTTAACTACATACTACGTAGTATGCTTGCCAGGTTTCTCTACATTCTTTATCCTTCAGGTATGAATATTGTTTTCATGGTCTTCTGCTGTCAACCACTCAGCAGTCAGCCCTGGACCTGAGAAAGCTTTCATTGAATCAATAGTAAAGCAAAGGCAAAATAATGATAAACTAGCAATTCACAGTAAACAAAATAATAAACTATTGATAGACAACAGTTTTGACCCGCTGTGGTTGGACCTCGTATGGATTTTCGGCATTTGATTTTGGATTATGTTTTTGTTTGGACTGCCCATTTGACCTTCTGCGTGTGACCGCTACTACAGTTGTGTTCAAATAAATAAATAGCAGTGCTTTAAAAAGTGAATAAAGTGCAAATATTTTTTAATAGCTTTTAGTTCCATATTTCAAATGTAGTGGAAACATTACACATTCAATTCCAAATGAAAGCATTAACAGATTTGATCAAGTCTGCATTATTCTTTTACAGGAAGCAAAGAAAAGGAAATATTAATCTGTTCCAAAAAAATGGCAGTCAACATTTTTCTCTTCAAACTCAAACACTTACTGCATAAACTGAAGACATTTTTCAAGATTTAACTTCACTATTTAGTTGTATAACCATTTTTTTTTTTTAAACTGCTGCGCATCTGCATTGCATTGAGTTAACCAACTTCTGGCACCTAGAAACAGGTGGGTTGGGTTTTGCTTCAGAAACTGAATTTTTAATGTCACCCGACAAGATTTCAATGGGGTTGAGGTCAGGGGATTGAGCTGGTCACTCCATTACCTCAATCATTTTTGTCTGGAACCAAGATTTACTTGATACTTGTGTGTTTGGGGTCGTTGTCTTGTTGAAACGCCCATTTCAGGGGCATTTCCTCTTCGACATACGACAACGATCTCATCGATGTGTTCCTTGGCGAATTGGAACTGATTCTGCACGTGCCATTTTTTTCAACAATGGTGCTTTACGGGGGCTTCTTGCTAATAGCCTAGCTTCAATCAAACGTCTTCTGACTGTAACAGCACTTACAAGTAATTGTAGATCATCTTTGATCTCTCTGGAGCTGATGAACGGCTGAATCTTTGCCATTCTGACGATTCTTCGCCATTCTGACGATTCTTCGATCCGCTTTAACAGTAGTTGGTGGTTTTCTTTTGCTTGTTTCAGGTTTTTGTTGCCATTTTAAAGCATTTGAGATCATTTTAGCTGAGCAGTCTATAATTTGCTGCCCTTCTTTATATATTTTCCCCTCTCCAATCAAGTTTTTAATCAAATGATGTTCCTCCGAACAATGTTTGGAATGGCCTATTTTACTTGGCAATTCAGAAGGAAATATATTTTATAACAATGTGTGGAACATTTGCTTCCCTTCTTCCCTTCTGCAAGTAAATTATTTGCCATGCACAAATATCACTACTACTAATAACAGTGGTTCATCAGGTTACTGATGTGTACTGCTATTTTTTTTTAAACACAACTGTATATACAGTTCTGTGCTGTAAATGCTGTAAAATAAGACTGCTTTCAAAAAGAGAAATGTTAATAGTTTATTTTTTATCAATTTAATCAATTCTTCTAGGTATACTTGCACACAGTTTTTGAAGGAACTCGGCAGGTAGGTTGTTCCAAACATCTTGGAGAACTAGCCACAGTTCTTCTGTGGATTTAGGTAGCCTCAAATGCTTCGGTCTCTTCATGTAATCGCAGACAGACTCCATAATGTTGAAATCAGGGCTCTGTGGGGGCCATACATCACTTCCAGGACTCCTTGTTCTTCTTTGTGCCGAAGATAGTTCTTAATGACATTGGCTGTATGTTTGGGGTCGTTGTCCTGCTGCAGAATAAATTTGGGGCCAGTCAGATGCCTCTCTGACGGTATTGCATGATCGATAAATATTTGCCTGTACTTCTCAGCATTGAGGAGACCATTCATTCTGACCAAATGCCCAACAGAACTGCAGCCCCAAACTTGCAAGGAACCTCCACCATGCTTCACTGTTGCCTGCAGACGCTCATTATTGTACCGCTCTCCAGCCCTTTGGTGAACAAACTGCCTTCAGCTTCAGCCCAGAGAACCTGCTGCCATTTTTCTGCACCCCAGTTCCTGTGTTCGTGCATAGTTGAGTTGCTTGGCCTTGTTTCCATGTCAGAAGTATAGCTTTTTGGCCACAATTCTTCTATGAAGACCACTTCTGACCAGACTTCTCTGCACAGTAGATGGGTGTACCTGAGTCCCACTGGTTTCTGCGATTGTGAGCTGATGGCACTGCTGGACATCTTCTGATTGTGAAGGGAAGTAAGCATGATGTGTCTGCTGCACTAAGTTTGCTTGGCCGACCACTGCGTCTACGGTCCTCAACGTTGACCGTTTCTTTGTGCTTCTTCAATAGAGCGTGGACAGCACATCTGGAAACCCCTGTCTGCCTTGAAATTTTGGCCTGGGAGAGACCTTGCTGATGTAGTATAACCACCTTGTGTCTTGTTGTGCTCAGTCTTGCCATGGTGTATGACTTCTGACATTAAACTGTCTTCTGGAACCTCACCTTGGAAGCAGAGTTTGGCTGTTCCTCACCCAGTTTTAACCCTCTTACACAGCTTTTTCTGTTTTAGTTAGTTTAGTTTTAGTTTAGTTCTGTTTAGTGTCTCAACCTACATATTAAATTGATGATAATTAGCTCCTGTTTGGTATAATCACACACCTGACTATATGCCTACAAAATCCCTGACTTTGTGCAAGTGTACCTAGAAGAACTGATGCTGGTTTGAAGGCAAAAGGTGGTCACACCAAATATTGATTTGATTTAGATTTTTCTTCTGTTCACTCACTTTGCATTTTGTTAATTGATAAAAATAAATTATTAACATTTCTATTTTTGTAAGCATTCTTACTTTTCAGCATTTTTTGACACCTGCCTAAAACTTTTGCACAGTACTGTATATTATATACTAATATATTCAGCGTTTTTCTCCATTTTTATTTTATTTATTTTCGAGCCCACTGTATGCCTACTACTCCACAGTTCACACACAGAATCCTTCATAACTTTCAGAATGTTGGAGTCAAATTACCGCTAAATGTGTTAATGTATAATTGCATATAGAAGTTGCAGCCATGGACAGTAGAAATATTTGGAGGGGGGTGCTGAAAATTATACGCCCCCACCCATGCCCAACTGCATTTTCTAGCATCCACAGGGAGATATTCGATTCAAATTTGCGTGATGCAATCATATCAACATGGAACAGAATCTCAAAGGAATGTTTGAGTGGTTAGTGAGTGTATGTTATTACAGCACACAATCAGATAAAGTTCTGAGGGTTGGTAAAAAAAAATAGCAAAATAATAAATGCTGCATCAAATTAATTACGATTTAATTAAATGTTGCATCAAATTGATGCAATTTAATTAAATGTGCAGTCAAATAAAATGCTATTAAATTAAAGTGGTAAAATGTGATCAAATTAAATAATTGTTTTTCATTATTGTATCTGATTGCCTTTATTTATTTTTTTGTAAATATAATGAGGTGGATTCTAGGGTAAGCATTTATTGATGGCCGCAGGTCGTGGCGCGGTAACCAAAACATGTATGCATTATAGCTATTCATACTGTCTTAGTGTGTAGTTCCAAACACAGCCTCTAATTTTTTCAATAAAGCGGTGGGCAAATGGCCACTACACCGCTGAGTGTACCTACTGCTTAGTGTACCTAGAGGCTAGATAGTTTCTAGCACCATATGAAGCCTGGTTTTGAAAACCCCTGGCATTTTTTTCCTCCACGAAATGTCCTGGCTGGCATGCTATTTTACACACTATGCCAGAGACATAAAAAAAGTTCCCGATTTTTTTTTTATTTTTTTTTTTTTTTTTTGTGTAAAAAATAAAAAAATAAATAAAAAATATTAAAATGTTCATCCTTCTGACCAATCGGCTTATTAAGTGTGGCAAGGTTTCGAGAAGGAAATAGGGCAATCCAAGGACCACAGACTCTTTTGTTATTATTATCATTCTTGTTTGTTATTTTGGGTGAAAGTTTTGTTTTTCTGTTGGTTTGGTTCGTTGTCTCAATCAAAATCCATATAGAGGAAAATAAGTATCCATATAAAAGAAAATACAGAAAACTCCAAGGCTCTCAACCTCCAGTAAAAAATATATAAAAGCTTTATTATTTGGCTATATAATGATATAATGGCTATATAAAAAAAAAAAACACGATGCATGATGGCAATGATAGCATGTCGGTAAGCTATTACCAGACCCAACTAAATTAGTGAAATGTAGATATGGTTTTACAACTTTGACAACTTGAGTATTGTGAATGACCTAAATAGGAAGAAGGACCCCAATGCTAATGTTTCACTAGATGCCAAAACATTGTTTGAATTAGCTGAGGAGCTTTTTATTTGCTGTTTTAGAAAAGATTAATCTAATGTCATTAAACTGGGCTTATGTTTTTTAACCCTATGGCAAGAGTTAACACAAATATATTTTTATCCAATAAGTTCTCAGTGGCCAGGGCCTACCATCAAAGCTGCTCTCTTTCACCACTATTGTTTGCAATAGCAATTCAGAACAAACATGAATATCTCTGGTCGGAGAAGAGAAGCATCGCAGACCCTCCACTTACCTCCTTTCCTGCTGTCATCAAGGTAAGAATACAGCAATGTCTAGCACTAAACTGAAATTGTCCTGGCACTCAGTTGTCACAGATTTAAAATACCTTGGAATACCCTAACCAACATCTAGCCTGCCTACTTAATTTGTTGGTAGAATTAACCTTGTGATCCATTTCATCTCCCCTGCTATCTGCCCTTTGATTTGTTTACTCCCTTAAAATGAAGGGACTATGTACAGTATGAAAAGGGTTGTAATTCTTACATGGATCACCCAATATACATGTCAATACCCTCAAATTAAAGCTGACAGTCTGCACTTTAGGAGACAGAGCCAAAACAACATAACATAAGCTTCGTAAGAAGTAAATGTATTTTTTGTCTACAAAAATGAATAACCCAAATAACAGAAAAGACTTTATGCAGATAACTCTCCACATCAGCTAATTGCTGGTTACTCTGTAAATGTACCTATATGCTGCATTTCTGTGAGAGAATGTTACCTTTAAGAGTGCCTCTGTGAATTACGCGATCTTCAGCTGGATAACAGAATTCCACTGGCTCTGTGGTTCCTGCTGGGTGTGGTACAGGGTCGGGGTTTCCTGCTGTCTGATAACTTGTCTGATAGCTCTTGAGGGATTTCCCCTCTGCTTCACGGCACTGGAGACCGGCACAGAGGGGAGGCGGGCCCCACCACCATGGAAACAAGAAGTTGGATCTGCATGAAAGGCAGACACAATCACTGAACAAACATGACTGTACTAAAAAAACTAAACCGCAAGCACACACAAAGACATACTCTCTCACACACACACACACACACACACACACACACACACACACACACACACACACACACACACAAACAAATACAGAGTTTGATTGCCCTGCTACTCAATTGAAATCCAAGAGCAGAATTAAAACCAAATGAATACTAATCAGACCACATGCTTACATCTTTGGTGGCCAGCTTTTCGCTCACCAAGGGTTTGCAAATGCTTTTAATAAGAGCTTTTTTAAATGTTCTCGCAATGTGTACTGCTCCAAGGTCCAGTTGTTTCCCATAGGATTGTATATTGACAACTTCACTGAATTTCACAAGAATTAAACAAAAACAGTTGATCTCCTTTTAATGTTTAAGAAAATTCCCCGATGCCAAGACATGTTGATTGCTTAGGTAACTCAGCTTAGATAATTATCCAATCTCCAACAATAAAACAGAACGAAACAGAAAAGTACTTGTTTCCATAATGTAGCCAGAAGTCCTAATTTACAGGATGTCAGTGACGCTCAATGGGTAAACCCCCCCCCCCAACATTAAACTAAACAGACAGGAAAGCTGGCAGGAAGACTAGCATCCAGGGCCCACTGGCTCTGATTGTGCCTTTGAATAACACACACACACACACACACACACACACACACACATACACACACAGAAATCTGGGAGCAAAAAGACTGTTGCACCGTGTGGGGTCAAATGTTCCCCTAATGGCTGAATGTTCGTTTTTCAAAACTCAGAGAAATGGACTAAACACAAGATACTGTATTTCTGTGTCTCAGATGAAATGTACATGCATTGGTCTGACTCAATTAACACCCCATGGCAAAGGAATAGGTACTTAACACCAACAACTAAGCTGTTTAATAAAAAGCTTTTTGTGTAGGTATTTTTCAGTTAATTGTGCTATGTACACATAATTAGTTCTAATATTTTGTTTGATTTTTGCAGAGAAATGTTTATCTGGCTTAGCAGCTTTTTTTTAAATGGGTGTATTTGTATCTCAAGAAGCAACTAGCTGAGAATTTTCTCCGATAAATTAATTCATCTCTAGTCGACAAACCACAGCCCATTGTCTGAGTACAACACAGAGCTTTTAAACACAAAAAAAACCTCTGTGCTTGCCAAATGATCTTTGTGATTGTGTGTATAACAGCATACAGACTGATGACAAATCCATCCCCTTAGAAGTGGTTTAGAAAAACGGCCCCCACTGCCATTGACGTCTATGTTCTGGTGCATGGAAAGGCTGAGCTACTTTCCCATACGTAAACTGAATGATGCAAGCAAAACAACACTGTCATTTTTTTTTTTTTTTTCATCCTCAAGGCTTAGTGATTTAGTTGCAGAAATTGTTTCCACATTTCCATTCAAACAACTGTCTTTGTGAGGGAGTCTGGCCAAATACATGTATGTCCAGACAAGAGACTGTTTTTGTTTAAAATTTGCAAGTTACACCCAAACTTCAAAAAGAAACAACAGGAATAACAAAAGTGTAATTCCATTATCAGGTACACATAATACTGTTGAAAATTAATTTAATTACACTGATGTGCATGTGAGTTTAATAGTGATGCCAGCTTCTGCTCATACTTATTTTTTATATATAATGACCATGAAATGTACTTAACCGCATTGTTCTATATAACATTTAAGTAGTATTAGAAATGTCCACCTACACGTTTCTACTGTATACAGTATATCACTGACAATCCTTAGGCTGTATGACAGTGGTTAGTCTGTCATATGTCAAAGGTATATTACATTTATGAAAATATGCTTTTTGTAATAATAAATGAAGGCACAGCACCAGTTTCACCCCCTAAAGGACACATACCAATTATGAATTCAGCATTGCACCACCCTAAAAGTTCTGTAAATAAAATTATAATTTAGTGCAGTCATGTGAAGTTTTGAATGGCACATAGTGTTGAAGTATGACTTCTCACTTTTGATTTTCCCAACATTGGCAGAGGGTGCAGGCGAGCCCTGGCAACAAGCCAAAACAAATATACTTCACTTCCACTGTATAAAAAAGGTGTTCTGCCTGCATGTTTATTTTTCTGTTGTTTGTTTTTACTTTGTCCATTTTAAACATAATGGTGTTCGAATGGACATTGTGAACAAGCTAATGTTTGTAGCCTTTGATCATAATCCACAGCCCTAAGAACACAGTGTGAATGGGCAGGAACAACATGTTTGGTTTGGCTAAAAGGCTCTACAGTGAAGAAAACATTTTTGTGGTGTGCTGATTGCCACTATTCAACAGGGAAGGAACAATATCGGATTTCGGACTGTGTGTGCCTTCAAATTAATGCATTATGGAGGAACTGTACGCAGCACAATAGTGCCATAAAGAGAGACCAATCTGTACTTAGGATGTACTATAGGATGTACTATAGCAAATTACTTAATGACTTAAAATGTAATGATTTTACTTCCAAGATATATATTAAGTCACCTTTATGCCAATTTGAACTGAAGTTCATGAGATAATTATATGAAATAGGGATGGAGGCTCAACAACATAAAAATAAGTAATGCTGTCCACAGAATGTGCATAATGGCTATGACTTCTAAACCTGGTTTGGCCTCTAATGCTCTTCAACTTAACTTAGTCATTCAAATCCAGCTCACAACCAGCAACAGATAGGGGAGAAATAAGTGCTGATGTTACAACGCCATCTGGTGAAGAAATCAGGGAAGTGTTGTGTGCTATTTAGTTGTGTGCTATTTATCTTTACACAGATTAATTAAGTAAACACTTTGCTACAGTTTGAGGGCACTGACACGATTTCAGATTTAACTTATTTTGTTTTTCTCAAATGAGCATAATCGGTTCTGAACACAATGTTGAGCTTTGCTAGAACTGTGTGAATAATCACCCAAGTGCTAGAGCTTGATGCCCAAGTTAGTCTTCAGTGGCAGCAATGTTTTTCCCACCAATGGGAATTGTTTGGTTTTGTTTGCCTTTCAGGCTGTCCAGAGTTCTAAAATGTTTTCCATTTTACTTTGTACAGACTCTTCTTTTTGTGAATGCTGAGTGAATAGCATTGACTGTGATGGAATACAAAAAGCACATATTGATGATACCTACGAGAAATGTACTGTAGCAAAAAGAAATACACCGATATATATCAGAAGATCTTTTTGATCATGACTATGTTGTCTTTTCATGAAAAATACAGTGCCATGAAAAAGTAATTGCCCACTTCCTGGTTTCCTCTATTACTGCATATTTGTTGCACTGAATGGTCACACTTATCACACTATATCACAATTACAACACAAATTCTACAACACAGATTAGTCATATTATGTAGAATGACAATTAGCAGGATGTGTCATCTATGATAGAGGTCTGGCCATCAGCACTTTGTTAGTTTCCAAAGGAACATCAGAGAAGTCAGTTCCAAAGTAACATAACAGTAGGTGCCTGAATTGCAGGTGCATCAGTCATAAAATGCAAAACTGTGTCAAACTGTGAGAATGTATGCAAAACAGACTGCATAAAAAAAGAGAAATAGTGGTTGCAAGACAAATCTCACCAACAGGATAGTTGGTAAAATATAACTATAAAAATAATGACCCTGGGTGAATCACCAGCACATAAATCGACAAAATTTGTTTTCTTTTGGAATGGTTAGCTAAAAGCAAAAGTACAGCTATCAAGTCAAAGTGAAGCTGAATAAATATTTTAAATAAAGGTAGACTACAGGCAAAGAATGGAAAAGTATTTTTCAATGCTGGGGACATAACATTTTACAGCCACACATTTTTCAATTTTATCATTTTATTTCAGGCTTTTTCCACCCAAGCATTCTAAAATAATGATTTACTGAGTGACTTAGATTGACCGATGAAAAATAAATTGATACAGAGGAAGTCATTCTTTTTTAATGGAGCAGCTTGTGTACTCTGTGGCGCTGTTATTCCGGTGTTTATTTGTCCATTTTGAACAATAGATGCTTAAATGTGGTAAGGAAATGTAATCATAAAAATGAAGAAAATGTAATCATTTCAATATTATTAATTTTTTTGTGAATGAAAGCAGAGGATGAGTGTTACAATATTATGGGCACCAGTTTCACCATAATCTGTTCCCCAATTCATAAATGGACTACTTTTGTGATTCTGACTGTTTTCTTCTCTTATACAAACAACACAAAATAAATTAATTTTCATTCTTTGTTATTTCTGGCTTGGGGCCCCATGTTTTGGCAATAGTGCCCCATTTTCAAAGGTCAAAGCAATAAAATTACCCACTTCTAGGCCTGCTACTGTATTTGCAAGTAGAATCAGACTTTGTTACTGATTACAATGACGAGAGTTCTCCACACTAAATACATATGGTATATGAATTACATAACATATACATACATACATACATACATACATACATACATACATACATACATTTATGGGTTCCCTATCAGGATTGTAGAACACCAGACCCAGATGCAAGACCAAAGCGTAGGTTTTAGAATCAAATTTATGATAATAAAAGAGGGTCCAACAAGCGGAGGCCGAAAGCCAGTAAACAGAATCAACAGGGATAAGGCAGTTTGTGGTGGTGCCCAGGCAATGGGTTGATACACCAGCAAACGGGAACAATAAGGATAATCCAAAACACGGTTGTAGTCACAGGGCGAAGGGTTGATGGCAAACAGGCACAGCAGACAAAAACAGAATCCGAAAACGAAAGTCAAAAAGCCAAAATGGGTCGATAAACTGCGGTTCCAAACAAGACAGGTGAAGCAAAATGCGGAAGTAGGGGACACCAGAACAGAAGTCGTAACAGAAATCAATCAGATATAAACGCTGAAAACTACAGTCTAGACACATAACAATCTAGTGACTAACTGAATGAACAGATGGGTTGATATAAGACAGATAACAAGAGGGAATGGTAATCAGGTGTGGGAAAAAAATCAGGAAGTGAAAACGCAGGTGAAACGAATGACAATGAATGAACGAGCTGACAGGGTGACTGTGGTGTGCACAGAGGATAATAAGACACGGAAACACAATGCACATAGACAAAAAAACTAAACAGTGAAAACACGGAACCTGACACTCCCAAGTTATACAGTATTAGATATAATGGATTATTACCAGGAACCACAACCGCAGTATTCTCCCCACAGCATGGTTCTTCTGCTCTCACTATGCATCTGTGTATAGCCATGCAGAGAGATAAACACTCTTCCAATAGTAAAGACCCAATACAGGAGCTGACTTTAGGTCTGAGGCGGCACGGATGGTGCAGTGGTTAGCACTGCCGCCTCACAGCAAGGAGGTCCTGGGTTCGAATCCCCGTCGGCCAGGGCCTCTCTGTGCAGAGTTTGCATGTTCTCCCCGTTTCTGCGTGGGTTTCCTCCGGGTACTCCGGTTTCCTCCCACAGTCCAAAGACATGCAGGTTAGGCTGATTGGAGAGTCTAAATTGCCCATAGGTGTGAGTGAATGGTGTGTGTGCCCTGCGATGGACTGGCGACCTGTCCAGGGTGTATTCCTGCCTTTCGCCCAATGTATGCTGGGATAGGCTCTAGCCCCCCTATGACCCTGTTCAGGATAAGCGGGTTAGAATAATGAATTAATTAACTTTAGGTCTGTTTTAATGGAAGTGGTGTGAAACTGTAAACAACACAGAGAATGGTTGCAATTAGCTTAGCCTACCTTACAGTACATGTACATGTAGATTCAATAGCTATCATCATAAGAAAGAAGAACAAACTTCTAAAAATGTGAAATAATACTAAATATAATATATAATACTGTCCACAGTAATCTTATAAACAAAATCCTTACAGATTATGCTTCGAAAAGGGCATAAAAGAAGTGGATGGACATGGATTCGAAAGAGCTACATTCCCCAGCATGTTTATTTGTTTGTTTAAAAAAAAAAAAGATAGGCCCTGGTCCTTATCTTTGTTGTACGGGTAGCAATTGAAATTGTACTTCCCTCTAGGGTCTTTTAGCGCACTTATCCCTGCTTATGGGTATGCACTTTGTTGTACGTCGTTCTGGATAAGAGCGTCTGCCAAATGCTAATAATGTAATGTAATGTAGGACAACTTCTGAAACAGGTATTAGGAACAGTCTTTGAGTCCCATCCCTGACTATTTTCACTTCAACCTTCCTTACTTTCCCATCTTCACTGGCAAATGTTTGAGCGACTAGTCCTACAGGCTAGTCATATCTCTTGGTTTGGTTGTCCTTCAGCAGGATAACATCTCCTTCCTGCACATTGGGGCTTTCATTTCTCCATTTGTGACGTCCCAGCAGACTACCGATGCATTCCCATCTCCAGCGCCCCCAGAATGTGTTGGCGAGACACTGTACCTGTCTCCATTGACGTCTGTAGAGGTCACTGTCATCGAACAGACTTGGAGAAAAAGAAGGTGTGCCTACCTTCTGGGTGAGGAGCATGGCTGGTGTGAGTGACTGGCTGGCCTGGATCTGTGGAGACTGAGTTTAACGGCCTTGCACTAACTATTGCCATGACCTCTGCCATGAATGTTGTCAGAACCTGATGTGTCAGGTTTGCAGGTCCTTGCTCGAGAAGCATGCCATCAAGGATGCAGTGTGAGATACCAATAATCCTTTCCATGTGTGAGGAATGTGGAGGGTTGAACAGTCATGCGCACCCTTTGCTCTGCGAGGTAGCCGTCTACTTGCTTGTTGGTGCCTTTGGAGTTGATTTGGAGTTCTTTGCAGGCTCCCACAAAGTTGGTCCCGCAGTCTGATCTCAGTTGCTTTGCAGGACCCCTCATGGCAAAGAAGCGTCTGAGAGCATTAATGAAACTAGAGGCATCCATTGATTTGATTACCTCAATGTGTATTGCACGTGTGCTCATACATGTGAAAATGACCACCTAGAACTTGCTTTTTGCCTGGCCTCGAGTTCTTCTTGCCATGACGGACCAAGGGCCGAACACATCCAACTCTACGTAGGTGAAGGGAGGGTCTGTTCTCAGGCGATCAGTCGGCAGGTCTGCCATCTTCTGCTTTCAGCAGGTCACACAGTTGGTGTGTGACTTGGTGCTTGCCAGGGACAAGTACAGGGTGTGACTCATCTGATGGGAGCTGTGCCTTTTGCAGCTGACCTCCGACCCCAAGAAGTCCTTCAGAGTCGATGAAAGAGCAGAGTTTGCGGAGTTGACTTCACTTTGGAACAGACTTTCCCTCTTGGATGTGCTTAATGTCCTCTGCATAGACTTCTGTCAGAACAATGTGAATGTCAAGTTGCTCTTTGGAGAGGTGCTTGTTGCAAGTATGCCAGCTGTGGCAAGGGCTGCCTTCAGAAGCCTGGGTGAAGGAGTGAGCAATATTTGAGAGTCGAGCTATAGCTCTTGAAAGAAATCTCCAACTAGAGAAGCCCTCAAACCGTGCACTGTTAAGCTTGTTGTCTGAAAGACAAGTCACACAGGTTGTGACCTCTGGACGTACTTCCACATCTGTACTGGGTTCTATAAGGTCGAAGGCTTCTTCATGGGACTGAATCTGTCTCACATTGGTGTGGAAAGCAGGTCCGGTCAGCCATGAAGAGAGGGCTAGTTGGCTTGCTGGGATTGCTCTCGTAGCATGATCCACTGGGTTGAGGTCAGTGGGAACATACTTCCATTGACTTGTTAGTGTGGAGCTTCTGATGCGCTGCACTCGGTTGAGGACATAGACGTATAATCGTCTTGATTTGTTGAATATGTAACCAAGCCCCACCTTCAGCTGTCGGTGAAGAACTTAAGATTGAAGGTGAAGGTGAAGATTATTTGTGCTATCTCCTGTAGCAGCTTGCCTTGGTATGGTGAGATCCGGCTTTGGAGCAAGTTGAGCCTTAAACCCACTTCGCTGTGTCCTTCTGCATCTGTAACTTTCAGGTAAACAACCGCACCGATTGCTTTGGTAGATGCGTCACAGAAGACACATCTCTTTTCTCTGAGCTCCAGAGAGTGGCAGTGACGTGTACATCCTGGGAACCTTCAAGCCACAAAGATCTTGCAGAGAGTTCCTCCACCTTAACCACTTCTTGTGTTTCTCCTTGCGGAGTGGAGCATCCCATTTACAGGCATCAACGGTAAGTTATCTCAGGTTTGAGCGACCTTGAATGCTGACAGGGGCAGCACATCCCAGAGGATCGAACAAACTGTTGACTGTTGACAGTACTCCACGTCGTGTGAAGGGCTTTTCACTAATAGCAACTTGAAAGGAGAATGTGTCCAGTTATATCCCATCCCAGCCCTAGGCTGCGCTGCATAGGCAGGAAATCTTAGACGTTGTCGAGGTCTTGTAAGCCCTTAGTGAGGTCCTCTCCCGGAAAAGCTCTCATGACATCAGTGCTGTTGGATTTTGTGCAGGTTAGATTGGGCCAACATATCTTGAGATCTGTTCAGCACGTTGATGGCCTCGGTCATGTTGGAGAAGGACTTCAATCCGTCGTCGATATAGAAGTGCCTTTCAACAAAGCATCTTGTTTCTTTGCCAAACTCCCCTTCTCCCTCCTGAGCTGTCCTCTTGAGTCCATAGATGGCCACTGTCGGCGAATGACAATTGCCAAACACATGGACCTTCATGCGGAGCTACACAACTTCGCTGTCAAACTGGTGGTTCTGGAACTACAGGAAGCGGCGATAGTCACGGTGGTCCTCTCTGACCAAGACTTTGTGAAACATCTGTTGGATGTCAGCCGTCACTGCTACTGATTCAGCTCTGAAGTGGACAAGGACCCCACGTAGACTATTATTCAGGTCTGGCCCCCTGAGGAGCATGTCATTCAAAGATATGCCTCTGTACTGTGCGCTTGTGTCGAACACAATCCTTTTTTTTTTGCCCCGGCTTCTGAGGATGGTAAACTCCAAAGCTCGGTAAGTACCAGCACTCTTTGTCGTTTTCCAGTGTGGGAGCAGGTTTGGCATATCCATTGCTGAAGATCTTCTCCATGAAATCTATGAAATGCTCCTTCATTTCAGGTTTCTTGATCAAAGTTCAGCACAGCGACATGAGACAGTTGAGAGCTTGATCCCTGTTTAGCAGATGCTCTCTGGGACTGCGGAATGGTAGTGGTGCCACCCAGCTGTTTGAGTCGTCATTGGAGAATTCTGCATTCATGATGTGGAGGAAAGTTTAATCTACAACAGAGGGCGCAAGTTTGTTGTCATCCACTATGTGACTGAAGATTTTTAGCGAATGTAGCGAAGTCAGAGACAGTTTTCCTAGGTTGTCTTGTGTGTCAGGGAGAGATTTATGTTGCTTCTCTTTCACATAGATGCCGCTTTCACAAGGCCTGAAGTAGCTGGGACGACCATTTTTCATGATGTTGGTCATGGAGGTGTTCACGGAAGGTTTGTGAGCTCCTTTGAGGCAGATGTCACCTACAATGGCCCATAACAAGTCTAAACGCTGGGCATTATGTGGCCCATTGGACTGACTGCAGACCTTGTGAGCACGAATGATATCCCTTCCAATCAGTAGGATGATTTCAGCAGAAGGATCAAGCGGTGGAATCTTGGTGGCTACAGCTTTGAGATGGGGGTAGTAGCTTGCAGCCTCTGGTGTAGGAATCTCTTCCCTGTTATTGGGAATCAGATTGCACTCAGTGAGAGCTGGCCGAGCTAGATGCACTTCACCGTTAGCTGACTCCACCATGAAACTGATAGCTCTTCACTCAGTGGTCTCTTTTGTGCCTGAGCAAGTTTTGAGAGTGTAAGGAGAGGTGTTTCCTTCGACGCCAAACATGTCAAAGAAGGCAGATCACTTACATTTTCTTCCTTCTCCCTTGTCCCTTGGGGGAGACATGCACCAGACATATTTTAGAGCAGGATTGCCTTGGATTCCTTTTCCACAGACCTTACATGTGAAGTCTATTCGATTTGTTCCCCGCCATGCTCTGTGGTGGGTGTAGTGGACTCCTTTGCTGCCCAGGGAGCGGGACCAGCATGAAGAGCTGAGATATGATGTTCACTGTCACACTCTGAACATCGAATGACAGCTTTGCATATTTGCATTTGTAACATATGGAGTGCTCTTTCAGGAAGCTTTTCCACTCCTCAAGCGGCTTTTCTCTGAAACCCCTGCACTTTTTGAAGGAGTGAGGTTTTTTATGGATGGGACACAGCTTGTCTCGTTCCTCACGCAGCTTGTTCTCAGAGTGGGGGGTAGAGGAATCTTCGACCTCGGTCTTGTTGACAGAGATAGGAGTGTAAGCCAGTCATAAGTAACATTTGGTCTCATGCGCTGGTCAGCTTGCTGACTTCCCTCTCCTGGAGCATACATTGTTAGCCCCCACCGTTGGCACACATGCCTGTGGGGGAGAGCTAGAGAAGGATTCTTAGAGGCACCTTCTTAGGCCCTGGGGGCCCCCCTTTTCTCACATTCCTACAGGATTTGAGTACAGGAGTACTGGAGAGGGCATAAAGATGTTTCATGATAATCCCAGGTCAGAATATAGTGATGTTTGGTGTTATTCTGATTGGTTCAGTGTGACTGGTGTAATGGTCTAGTTTTTGTAACAGTCTACCTTTGATAGCATAACCATTCAGGAGCCGAGGGGAAACTGGACAAAAGTTGTCTCTGTAGAAGCCATGTGTTTTAGCCCCCTGCCGGGTGGGCCTGGCTGTAAATTATAGATGGGTGACTCACTTTTAGGGTCAAAGCCTGGAGATAAGGAGAAGAAACCAAACAGTCTGGGATGTCTCCTTTCCTTTCATTCACCCAAATCAGGTTTATCCAAAAGGTATATTACCATGAGAGGCACAAAGACATATTTACAGCATAATGCAGTTATCATGAAAACTCCCAACTACAGCATTCATAGATATGATGGGGCGGCCTGTAGCATGGTGGTTAAGGTCAGGAAGGGCTGCCATGTGTGAGGGGCCTGAGAGCTGGGGTTCCAATGTTGTTTAGACTACCTGTTGGGGAGTTAAGATGTATGAGTGGTCCAAGGCCAGTTGGGTCATGGGAAAAGAATCCTCCCGAACATTGGTGACCTCCCTGTGACCCCATACCTGGTCACTTCCAAGGGGGAAGACTCCGGACAATGCCACAGTGCCCTCATTTGGGCACTGCTGTCATTACACCGGTGACTGCTCTCTTGGATTAAATATTCAAAACTGCTATTAAGATAGTAAATAAACCCGGTAACACCTTGAAAACATTGCCCATGTGATCCTTGTATTATTGCATTAAGTCTTATGTAATGGTAACAGGAATTACATGTAAAATGGATAATCAGGAGGGAAGTTTCATGATAACTGCAACATAATAAAACAAAAGGGTAATCTGTTTGGTATGGATGTGATCTGATAAAATCAAGGAATCGGATGAGATACATTTCATACCAAATGGAATTTAATAAACTTGTTTTAATAAACAAATGGAATTTAATAAACTAAACTAATTTAAAAAACCAAGGGAAAACCTACACGTCCTCTCCTGGTAATCATCTCATTTTCCCTACTCAACAACCCCCAACGGTGGGGGTCTAAATTCCAGATTTGACCACCCCTCCAGGTTGATTTATGGCACTGCCGCCTGGTTCCAAACGTATGATTTGGCATAAAAGCAAGGGAGACAGACCAATCTGGGAAGATCGTATTCGACTTCCCACACAACATGTCTTGGGTATGTATGTATGTATGTATGTATGTGTAGCAGTGGAAGATCGTATTCGACTTCCCACACAGCATATTGTACGTGTATGTAAGTATCAGGAAGATCGTATTCGACTTTCCATACGGCATATTCTATTCTCTGTGTTTGTGTGTAGTCCAAGCAGGCTAGGTATGATTATTTACTCTATCTCTATTCTTAATTTGTGTATTTTATACTTGATTGTGATATTCTAAAGCTAATAACCTACCTGTCTGCGAATAAACTATTTTGTTTGTAACTTGCGTGATCTCCATGACTCTAATTCATCTTGTACCTTTTCAGCCTAAATTACAACTGAAATACTCAGGGGGAAATGGTGGCCAAAAGACCGACCGATCGGCGGGGCGGTACACCTGTGATAGTTCTAAGTTGTGAGGCCAGCAATTTCTGTCCCTTAAAGGGTCGGGCGACGCAAGGCTCTTGTAATCTGGTGCGAAGGGAACCCATGGGCGTTACGGCTGGTTCCTGCCAAATTAGCTCTAAGGAGCCCAGACAATGCTACGCCGACCTGGGCTCGCAAATATCATGGCAGGTTTGCATGTATTGTGTTGATTGGACCCTCAGCCTCTGAGTTCTCCACCGAACTGAGATTTCAGCAGTAATGCTAATCCCGGGAGCATCTATTGAGTAACGGTGGCGCCGGTACAAGTCGAATGTAATCACTCCCGAGGTCCGCGTAAGTTGCAAACCCAAATTGCTAAATTATATTTTAAATGGAGTCAGATAAACGAGTAAAACTATAGTAACCACTAAGCGTACAATACGGCCCCGTTTGAGAACGGAGAATATTAAGAATTGTACTGATCCGTTTCTGGCCAGCTATAAGCGGGATATGGGGCAGGTCAATCCATATCCGACCCATGGCAACGGACCCAGTATATTCTTAAACATAATTGTGCTCTGTTCTTATACGGAGGATAATAATTAACCCAACTAATGTTCTCCCAGCAACGCCAGAAGGACAAGCACGCAAAATCCCCTTCGGCCCCCGCTAAATTCCGTCATTGGGTTAGCTGTGGGGTTTTACAGGAGTCCTAGTTTTCCATTGCTTTGTTGCATGCCTCTCACCTTTAGAAGCTACAGTGGTGGAGGGGAGAGCAAAGCTGGGGTCATTTCTCATTTCAGCATGGCTGAACATAAAGTCAACAAAGAATGAGAATGGTGGATATGGGACAAGATGTTCCCTCTTATACCTTGAACCTATCCATTGCTCTTGGAGGTAGTAAGGGAGTTTGTCAACGATAGGATTTACTCCTCTAGCTGTATCTAGGAAGCTGAGGCCTGGTAAATATCCCTCACTCTTTGCTGCTGCTATTTCAAGGAGCAGGTCCCCAAGCTCCTGCAGCCGCTGGTAGTCCTTGTTTGAGAGCTTTGGGAAGCTATCCAACCTTGAGAAGAGAGAGGCTTCAATGACCTCTGAAGAGCCATAACTCTTGTCCAATCTTTGCCATACCAATTTCAAACTGCATGCATGGTTGACGTGAACTGCTCTGATCCTTTTGGCGTGCTGCCCACTGAGCCACTTGATGAGTAGGTCTAGTTCGCTAGTCCGTTGCAATGACCTCTGAGTTGGCAATGGGAGACTGCCCTGTTCTTCATTGTCAACATCTACAAGCTGCTTCCAGAACTTTGGCTGCAGCCTCAGCCTCACTCTGTTCTTTAAGAGCGCTAAGAGTAGCGTCAATGCGTGCTCTCTCCACTTTAATGTCTATTTCTCATTTCATCTTACAATGGACTTGGAAGAGCGCCGTGAAGACGATGATGATGATGACGTGCAAACTGACCTGGTTTCCAGGCGACGGGAACCACTAAGGCCTTGAGTGCCTGACATCGTTGCTCTCAGCAGAGATGTGATGCGGCTCCTACCACAGGGGATGCACTTGAAGTGAAGTTAATCTTTTCACTCTTCTGCCCTCACTATGCGTCTGTGTATAGCCATGCAGAGGGGTAAACAATAGTAAAGACCCAATACAGAAGCTGACTTTAGATCTGTTTTAATGGAAGTGGTGTGAAACTGTAAACGATACAGAGAATGGTTGCAATTAGCTTAGCCTAGCTTACAGTACATTCAGATTCAACAGCTAGCATAATAAGAAAGAACAAACTTCTAAAAATGTGAAATAATACTAAATATAAGATATAATACTGTCCACAGTAATCTTATAAACAAAATACTAACAGATTATGCTTCAAAAAGGGCATAAAAGAAGTGGATGGACATGGATTCGAAAGAGCTACATTCCTCAGTGTGATTTTCAGCGACATGGAGTCTTGACTAACATGTTAACTTAAACAGCTAGAAATTATACAGGAATTGTGCCACCAGAAGGCTCCAAATACCAAATAATGACATTTAATGTTAATGTAATGTAGTTAGGTTAAGATAACAGGTTGTCATGTCTCAGCTTTGGGATTTACCATGGTATCAGGCAAGGCATCATTTTCAAGTAAATTACATCAACAGTTATTAGCACATTTTTGCTTATTGCGGTGCCTCCTCATGGTCAAATGACACCAAATGTTTTCCACATCCTCAAGGAGTCCTGAGTCCATATACCAAGTGTGGTATCAACAAAACTTAGTAAAATTAACATGATAACTTTTGTGAGGCTTGGTCTGACCATCATCCAAAATGGTGGAAATTGACATCGATGGGTGCGTTGTACTCGGCTTGATCCAAGGAATACCACGGTACCTCACTTTTGAAAATCGGACATATGGCTCAAAACGTACCTGCATAACTTTAACCCATTGGTGGCGATAGTGCTCTCAAGGTAGGGACATGAACCTTGGTGTAAAAACTCATGGGACTATCCCAAATCAGTGTGCCAAATTTCAAAACATTTTGCCATAGGGTTCTAGGGGCTGCCATAGACACCCTAGCCAGAAGAAAAAGATGAATAATAATACTAAGAAGAAGAAGAAAAGGTAGAAACACACTAGGCCTCATTTACTACATGTGACCTGTACAAAATTGACTTGAAATCCTTTGGAAATGCATTTGCACAAACAATGTGGGATTTATCAAAGTTTTTGGATGTCAGTTTTTTTTAGGAGTAGTCTCAGCTGTGTGTGGAAATAAAGCCCGTTTTGTGCTTTTATTATTCCATTCATTTATCTTTTATTTTAGAGTGGCAACATTATTTTATTAAGCCAATTTAATATTATAATTCTCATATAAAAACTCAACAGCATTAAAATGGGTGATGTTTCATTCTGGTAATCCTGATGAATTAATGCTTAAGTGGAGTTGAATATGAATTCCATAAAACACATACAAAAGTTTTCTATAAATAGGGCGTAGCCTACAAGGTCTAAAAGTTTGCTATAAATAGGGTGTAGCCTGCTTAGACTATTGTTTATATGGCTGGCCTCTCTTTACATTACATGTACATTTATTGCTTTAGCCTATTAGAAGATTTGGGGCATGGCGTAGCCTACTTCCAGCCTTGGGTTGGAGGAACGCATTGGCAAATTAAAGGAGAGACATGGCTATCTGGAATCCTACCGGAGGGTGACAGAAATAGCCTATATACATTTTAAACTTGAACTTGAACTCAACGTTATTGTATGTTGCTTCATCTGTGAGCCTCACGAAAGAAATTGGCTCGGCCTTTGAAGATGTGCTCTTTCCTTAGTAGGCTATGCAATGCGCCAAATCTTCTAATACACTAAAGCAATAAATGCATGTAATGAAAAGAGAAGGCAGCCAAACTTTTAGACTTGTAAATTACGCTATATTTATAGCTAACTTTTTACGTGTTTTATGACATTTATATTCAACTCCAAGCATTCATTAATCAGGATAACCAGAATGAAACATCACCCATTTTAATGTTGAATCCTGCTGCATTTTTAGATGATGAATAATTATAATATGCAATTGGATAATAAAAGAATTTTGCCTCTCTAAATCAAAATAAAATATAAATTAATGGAATAATAAATGCACAACACACTCTTTTCCACAAATTCGAAAAAACTGACGTGAAAACTTTGATAACTCCCACATTATTTGTGCAAATGCATTTCCGAAGGAATTACGGTGAATTTCGTTTGATACTTGAGGCCCATTAATGGGATATCTATTAATGCAACTGTCATCTAAGTGGACGGATTGGATATACCCTGTCATTGTGATTTGCACGTCATTGAAATTGCGATCTTTTACTTTTTTGTATTTTAACGTTACTTTCATGTGCCCAACTGCCACATATGCCCAAGCTGCAGTAAGGGCTCTCCGCTTTCTTCTCCACCTTAAAATGTGACCAATATTTTGTGGATCTCTAAAGATGCTTCAGAAAGGAATACCTTGTTATTTAGCTCTCGTAACCTGCGTCTATTGAAAATAGCGATAAAGTGCTGCATACATAAACCCTTGTGTATGTATGCATGTTGTTTCAAGTGTTAAGCAAGTGTAAGCACAGGTATCAGATATGGGTCAAGTAGATGTAAACATCAGATATAGGCAAAAAAAACTTAACTGGGCATTAAGCTTGAAATAGGCATTTAAAGGGCACCACACACTTCCCCACTAAAAAATGAAATGTTGACAAATCATTTTTTTAAGTTTCAGTATCAACTATACATATCTGAAGATTAAAATACATAACTTTAATACATTTCATACAAGCATTTTTGTGGAGTTGTAGAGCCCTAACACATTACAACAGCATTACCAGGACACATTATAGTGAGCGTAGTAGCACTATATGTTCGCATTGGTTGGCACTAACATTCAAAACAGCATTTTGAACCTCAATATCTATTGAAGCCACCCAGCTCCTAGTCCAGGCGCTCGTCATTTCCCGCCTGGATTACTGCAACTCCCTCCTAGCCGGTCTCCCAGCGTGTGCCATCAAGCCCCTCCAGCTGGTCCAGAATGCTGCAGCCCGCCTGATCACCAATCAGCCCAGGTCGGCTCATGTCACCCCGCTTCTCATTGGCCTCCACTGGCTTCCCATTGCCGCACGCATCCGTTTCAAGGCCCTAGTGTTGGCATTTCAGGCTGCTAAGGGGACTGCCCCACCTTACATACAATCCCTGATCACTCCCTACTCCCCAGCTAGACCACTCCGGTCTGCCAGCTCTGGTCGCCTTACGGTTCCCTCTCTACGTGCACCTGGCGGTCGAGCTGCACGTTCACGCCTGTTTTCCGTTCTGGTTCCTCAGTGGTGGAATGACCTGCCTACCACTGTCAGAACAGCAGAATCCCTCCCCCTATTTCGACGCAGACTCAAAACCCACCTTTTCAAACTCTACCTTAGTCCTCCCTCCTGATTTCCCCCTGCCCCTCCTTTCTGATATCCCTATCCTTGTCTAACCCCCCCCCCCCCCCCAAAAAAAAATTTCCTGTGTATTTTGCTAGTTTCTGGATGTGATGCGGCGGCACGGATGGTGCAGTGGGTAGCACTGCCGCCTCACAGCAAGGAGGTCCTGGGTTCGAATCCCCGTCGGCCGGGGCCTCTCTGTGTGGAGTTTGCATGTTCTCCCCGTGTCTGCGTGGGTTTCCTCCGGGTACTCCGGTTTCCTCCCACAGTCCAAAGACATGCAGGTTAGGCTGATTGGATAGTCTAAATCGCCCGTAGGTATGAATGTGTGAGTGAATGGTGTGTGTGCCCTGCGATGGACTGGCGACCTGTCCAGGGTGTATTCCTGCCTTTCGCCCAATGTATGCTGGGATAGGCTCCAGCCCCCCTGCGACCCTGTTCAGGATAAGCGGGTTCAGATAATGGATGGATGGATGGATGTGATGCTCTGACTTATGGTAGAACCTATGCACTTGTAAGTCGCTTTGGATTAAAAGCGTCTGCCAAATGACTAAAATGTAAAATGTAAATGAGTAGTCTTCTCCTGCATCCTCCTCGGTCTGAAATGGCCTGCATGTGTCTCAGTCAGGCGGGCCACTTCCTCCTCCTCTGTCAGCATGACCCTCACCTAAACAACAGGAGACTAGTGTTGGTGTTGAGAAGAGTGCAGAGATTTGTTAGTAAGTTCGTAAGAATTTCAGTCAGTTATGAAAATGATATAAAATATGTAATAACTATATGTCAAATCAATTAGCTAACTAATCGGTCAATCAGTCAGTAATAGAAATCAGGAAATCAGGGAATAAATCAATGAATAAATCAATCAGTGAGTAATATTACATTATAATAATAATATATAATGTAATATATAATAGTAATATTATAGGGCGGCCTGCAGCGTAGTGGTTAAGGTAAATGACTGGGAGACACAAGATCGGTGGTTCTAATCCTGGTGTAGCTACAATAAGATCTGCACAGCCGTTGGGCCCTTGAGCAAGGCCCTTGACCCTACATTACTCCAAGGGAGGATTGTCTCTTGCTTAGTCTAATCAACTGTATGTCGCTCTGGATAAGAGCGTCTGCCAAATGTCAATAATGTAATGTAATGTAGTAAATAAAAGAATGGGCTTAGCTGTTTTCTGATCTCCTAAATCTGACAAAGCTGATGTGCTTGTTCTGATTCTGAAATACATTTTTGGCAGTTTGTGAGTGCTTCTTATAGATTGCATCATAGTAACCAACAGAGAAAGCTTGGCAACCACGCTGGCTAACTTACGCATGAGGGGAACGGAACCGGAAACATGACCCTGGAGGGGATAGGTTTTGCAAGGGGGATAGAATTTGTTGTGACAGCTCCGATTGTTTTTTATACGTCTATGGCTCCTATTCATATTTTTCAATGACAGGCGGCAACAGAGACAGAGGTGGACGTTATTTGCTGTTGCTGTCGGACATGATGATTTAAAGTATGCTGTCACTCAAAGGCAGGCGTGCCCTTCTCCTCACCGGCCTCCACGCAAGAAGAGACAAAAAAATTTGGTTGAAAGAAAAGTTAACTTGATCGAGGGTGAAAAAAACATTTGCACTCGACAAAAATGGAAAATGAAAATCTGATTTTTGATCAAAGAAAATTCTAAAGTGAATACAACATATTTTAAAATACAGTCAAACGTGACTTGGTTTACCAAGTTATTATATTTCAGTTTGAACATGCATATATAATCTTTTAACTAGAATTTTTTTATTTTTATTTTACAAATATAAAGTCTCCAATCTGACTCCATACATCATACAGCACAGTGTACAGCCAGCATAAGTGATCCATCAAATTGGGGAAGATCAGAGAACACACAAATTAAATGAGGCAATGGGGTATTTGCCTTCATAAATCAGGCACTTACTATAAAAACGTAGCTAAATGCGTGAAAATACTTGTATCTACTATAAATCCTAAGTTAAAACAACTGGATCTGTGCTGAACCAGCTTGGACCACGGTAAGGATGGGTCAAAAGCAGTTGGACAATTACAGAAGTCACCTTGGGATCACAGAGTCTCCAAAGCTACAAATAGATGCTACCTCCATGCCAACACATACACTCACTGAGCACTTTATTATGAACACCTGTACACCTACTTATTCTGAAATCTGCTGATTTCCTGGGATTTTAACAGACAACCGACTCTGGAGTTTGTGGAGAATGGTGCACAGTAACGCAAATAACCACACAGTACTTGGTGGTATGCAGAAGAGCATTTCTGAACATACAACGCATCAAACCTATATGTGGATAGGCTAGAGCAGCAGAAGACTTAATAAGTCTAATAAATACCTGATAAAGTGCTCACTGAGTGTATTTCCATCTGTATTCTGTATGCCTGTACCAGTGATGTGGCAAATATTTTCAAGAGAAAGGCTCTTATAATTGGATGTGCATATGTTTTCTTTTTTTAAATAAAAATCTGGAATAATCCCACTTCCTCTATCAATAGTCTATGAAACTGCAATCTCACCCAGATGATTAGCTTGCAGACCTGGATAACTCTTCGAAATACATTAATCTGTTATATAGCATAATGTTTCTTGCAAGTTACTGATCATTTATCAAACTTTTTTTTGCCAATGTTCACAACAGATTTTGGTTCAACTTCAGCACGTTCACGGAGAAGGGGGAGGAATAAACAGTGTTGTGGTTTGAGGTTGTTTGTTGCTGCAATTCCTCTCTTGACTGATAGAATTCTGAAATTAGCGATTGCACTTTTAACCCCCTCGGCGTGACTGCCTTTCCAAAAATGTCAGATGGAAGATCATTTTAAAAATAGCTGTTTTATTATGTTGATTAAGACTGCGCTGATGTATGAGGACATCTCTTTCATATTGTGCCTTGGCAGAAACAAGCCAGTGTAGTTTGGAGTCAGATGAACAAGCTATTTCTGAGCTGGTATGTTTGAGCTGAACCTGGCCTTGTTTATACCCGAGTGAATCCCTGTTTCGCTCAGGTATAAACATACCAAAATCCCTTAAGCTGGGTATACACTGTGATTTTTGCCACAATTCTGCAGTCACAGACAAAATTCAGAAATCGATCTTTCGTCGTGAGCCAAAATTGTTTCTCAGTGTGACGTAGATGTGCGAGTCAAAGGCAATGAAACCTGCGGTAGTTGTAAGTAACGGCACTGCTGCATGTAGAAAAGCTGCATTTCTGCTTTCCCCCAAATCCACCCAATCCTGTATGTTGTTTTTGCTTCCGACAAACCTTCTTTGGGCAGGGCTCCAATTAGAGGCTGCCATTCAAGATAACTCCTCCACCAAACATGTGGTTCTAGTGAAAACTGCTAGAAACATAAAATCAAGGTCTAGATCTCTGAAGCTCTAGCTTCCCTGCTCCAGGGACAATGTCTGACATTAACCTCCCAGTGACCTCAGCTATAGCAGGCGAGGGCTTTACCCGCTGAAACAGAATCTCTGGAGGAAGCTGAAGCTGTGAAGATGTGAACCTTGCAATGTCACATTTATTTCTGTCCAGAGTTGCATACATTTTTGCCCAACATCTTGTATTGACAAAGAGAGAGTCGAACCACGCCATAATGTCTTTCCAGCACATCCCAAAGACTTTCAATGGGGTTAAGGTCAGGACTCTGAGGTGGCCAATTCATGTGTGAAAATGATTCCTCATGCTCCCTGAACCACTCATTCACAATTTGAGCCCGATGAATCCTGGCCTTGTTGTCCTGCAATATGCCCGTGCCATCAGGGAAGAAAAAAATGGTGGGATAACCTGGTCATTCAGTACATTCAGCCGACTTGATTTTATTGCCACATAACGTTGCTGAGCCTGGACCTGACCAACTGAAGCCCCCAGATCATAGCACTGCCTCCAGAGGCTTGTACAGCGGGCCCTATGCATGGTGGGCACATCGATGTGCTTCCCTTTTTACCCTGATACGCCCATCACTCTGGAATAGGGTAAATCTCAGACCATATGACCCTTTTCCATTGCTCCATAGTCCAATCGGTATGCTCCCTAGCAAATTGAAGCCTTTTTTTCAATTTGCCTCACTACCAAGTGGTTTTCTTGTGGTCAGACAGCTGTTTAGTTCTTGTCCCATTGTGCATGTGGAAATGCTCTTACTTTCATTATTAAACATAGCCGTGATTCTACTGCTGATTTCTTACGATTCCACCTAGCATTTAAGTGATCACAGTGAAGTATTTGCTTATTTCAATCCAAACAGCAACTTTCTTTTTGGCCAGGCAGTGTATGAAAGGGTTTGATTGTGTTTTAGTCACTTTGCTTCATATTGCTTCATGTTGTGCTCAAATAAAAATACCTGTCAGTTACATCCAGAATGTATTGTAAGACCCTGTTGAAAAAACCGCTGAAGCTAGGTTTTGAAACAGATGGGTAGCTGGTAATTGAACAGGGAAGACTGGCCAAGCAGTTCCAAAAGCTCCCTGGCTTTCCCAGGAAAATAACCTTTTATTTTTAATCTTTATTACAATTAGACCACTTTCTGCATTCAGTGTTTACTATGAGTCTTTCTGTCTCTCACACCCCAGCAGACAGTCTGTGAGATTAATGTCAGTGCTTCTCCTAGAAGGGGGTAGCTAGCACATTCCGGTCTTACAGCAAGGGCAAGGTTGGAGTTTATCTGGAGACTAAATGATAATAATCCTAGAATGTCAGCATCATGTCTTCCTTGTTTTTGTCTCTGCCCTTGTGGAAAAGTGTGTATAAGATTCTTACTATGTCCGATTCAAATCAGAGATCCGGTAAGCTCTCTCACTTTGTTATTTCTTTGCAAATTAATACAAAAGTATAGCTAGAGTTGTTTAAAGGGCAATTTCCCTAACACGTTCCAGAAGAGTACACATGTAGAGTGGAAGCAACAGAAAGAATGTAAATGAGCCGCAGTTTGTTGTATACATGTTTAGGAATCAATGTGACTCCAAAGCCACCTTACAGGACAAAGGCGGTTCTTTCAGTAGGTGAAGGGGGCTGTGGGTAGGTCTTGGTGGGCGATTCTGTTATGTTCCTGCGTTCTGTCCTGTGTTAGTTTATCATTGTTTATTGTCATTATTCTTGTAATTTATTATTTTTCATATTCATGTCTGGTGTTCTGTTTATATTCATGAGTCTTTGCACTCGTCTTCCCCTATGATGTCTGAGTCTGAATGTTTACTAGCCCAGTCACTCCCTTGTCTGCGTGCCCCACCATTCGGGTATTTACGGTAGTTCCGGGGTTCAATCTTCCTTCCAATCTTCATTCGTTACTTCCTGCTTTCTCTCCATTTCATGTTTGTACATAGCACTAATATACTAATCCCAACTAACATAAAATGAGTACAGTACTAATTATACTAACACACTAATATGTTTGTCAATCTAACAAACTAACATTCACTAGTTTTGGGTATTTGTAATTTAAATCACTTAACTAACTTACTAACGCATCTCCAGTTTCAATTCTGTTCTGTAACTCCGCCTCCCTACTCTATCACTGATTACTTGCTTAGTTTCAGCAAAGTATTCACACCTGTCTCTCTGTATCTCTGCATCTCCTGATTCTCTGCAAATTGTCTACTCCCTAGTCCAGAGCCGTTTGTATTACGTGTCTTTGTGAATCCAGTCCGCGTTTTCATTTCCCCCTCGTTATTGTCCCATTACCCTTTCATGTGTCTAACCTGATGTTTATTTGTTAGACCGCCCTCACATGCGCCGCCTAGTTTGTCTCATTCCCCTGTGTATTTATACCTGTCCTTTTCAGATGCATGCTGCTAGTTCGTCTTGTCCTGTTTAATTAATTCCTGCCCCCTGTTCTAGCTTCCTTGCCCTTGCCCTTGCCCTTGCCCTTGCCCTTGCCCATCCAGTTTTGACCCCTGTCTGCTTCCCTGGACTCTTCTTTGGTTGTTGTGGATATCGGCACCTCTGCCTTGTTGGACTGACCCCCTGGTTTTTGACCTTCCTGGGAGAAAGCATCCTCTTGGTGGATTCCATTCAGTGTATTAAACTCTGCTCTGTCTGCCCCTGCGTTTGCAATTAAACCTGCCATTTGTTCTGCACCCCTGTCTGCTTTTTAGGAAGACATACCTTTGGTGCCAGAGGAATTGGATGGCTTCTTCCTCCTGTAAACTGACAACTGGTTCTCATAATCGTGGACTTTATCTTGAGAGTCCTTCAGCGCTCTTATGAAATTGTTGAGCTCTTTGATCAAGGTGGAATTTTCCTGCACGAAGGCAACAACCAAGCACAATATTGACTGTATGACACGTTCTAAATCTGTCAACACGATCTTGTTTTCATAACTCCCGAAGGAGGCCAGGTTCACTTGCATTCAGTGCATTCCATGACCTAAAGGAGTGTACAAGGTGTCCGAGTCTCAGGGTTTTAACTGCTGGCTGATTAACCACTTTAAACACATAGCTGAGTTGATCAGCTGTCATTCTGAAAGCGTCATCATTTCAATCATAAAACATCTCTTAAAAATGCCAAAAGTGCCAATGAATGCAGAGAGCTAAGATAACAGGCATGTGAATCATTCCATCCTGGGGAAAGCCTCCTCTTGGTGGATTCCATTCAGTGTATTAACCTCTTTCTCTTGTCGGTAGACCCGGCTCAACGGCTCAAACTGCTATACGTTACATTACAGAACATCATACTGTATTTCGCATACGCTTTTATCCTAAGCAATAGGAGAGCCATTTCCATCCCTGGTTAACAGTATATGCCATAAAATGACCTCCCTTGCTTGCATCAATTTGAATCTTTCAGTGCTGTGGAACTCAGTCTCTTTGGCCAGTTTCCTCTGGAGAGACTTCACCATGTTCCTGTCAACATCGACCTCCTCGTGGCCGTGTCTCAGCTTGCCCAGGTCCTGCCGCAGGAGATCTTTCTGAACGTGTCATAAACGTCATTTTCGAGTTAACAATAGTTTGAGACATCAAATCACCTGACTGACGGCACCTCAACACTGAAGATTTGCGTTCCTTCTCTGATTGATATTAATGTACCTGAACATGTTCATATTTTCTAGTGCATCACATTTGGAAAACTATTTGTGTTTGCTAAGAAATGCCTATGAGGGATGAGGGGGAGACATTGGCTCAGGCAGTAAGAGCAGTCGTCTGGCATTTGGAGGGTTGCTGGTTCAATCCTGCCCTGGGGGTGTCGAAGTGTCCCTGAGCAAGATACCTAACCCCCAAATTCTCCTGATGAGCTGGTTGGTGCCTTGCATGGCAGCCAATCGCTGTTGGTGTGTGAGTGTGTATATGAATGGGTGAATGCGAAGCATCAATTGTGCAGTGCTTTGGATAAAGGCGCTATATAAATGCCAACCATTTACATATGAGGTTATGTAGGTGTCACTTACAGCTACATGCATCTTACTCTTACTCTTATCATTGTATGTCGCTCTGGATAAGAGCATCTGCCAAAAGCCTGTAATGTAATACTCACATCAGACTGCCGTATGTACCGCGCATGCATCTGAAGCACACTTTCTTTCAGCCTCTTGGGATCCTGTATGAAGCCCACACAGCTAAGGAGGTCAGCCTTGAATCTTTTCACCACAGTACTTGTATCGCATGCCTGCAAAGAGAACGAGGGTAATAGATGAGGGTACCTGTCGAAAACAGGTCAGACCAGTGGTTTATCAGAGTAAAATACAGGGATTATCCCCTTGTAGTAGGCCCTCTTATTCAGTATTAGTGGGTCCGTGGTTAGTGTTACTTTCCCACATTAGCAACCGCTGGGCCAGATTAATATACAGTAATTATTACGACTATGGGGCGACATTGGCTCAGGCAGTAAGAGCAGTCATATGGCAGTGGGAGGGTTGCCGGTTCGATTCCACCCTGGGTGTGTTGAAGTGTCCCTGAGCAAGACACCTCACCACCAAAAACTCCTGACGAGCAGGTTGGTGCCTTGAATGGCAGCTAATCGCCATTGGTGTGTGAGTGTGTGTATGAATGGGTGAATGAGAACAATTGTACAGCGCTTTGGATGAAGGCACGATATTTAAAAAATGCCAACCAACCATTATGGTAGGCCCCAGATCAGTGACACACTGGGATTATGCCCTTATAGTAGGCTCCTGGTCAGTGTGATACACAGGGTCTATCCCCCTGCAGTAGACTGTAAAACCCCACAGCTAACCCAATGACGGAATTTAGCGGGGGCCGAAGGGGGTTTTGCGTGCTTGTCCTTCTGGCGTTGCTGGGAGAACATTAGTTGGGTTAATTATTATCCTCCGTACAAGAACAGAGCACAATTATGTTTAAGAATATACTGGGTCCGTTGCCATGGGTCGGATATGGATTGACCTGCCCCATATCCCGCTTATAGCTGGCCAGAAACGGCTCAGTACAATTCTTAATATTCTCCGTTCTCAAACGGGGCCGTATTGTACGCTTAGTGGTTATTATAGTTTTACTCGTTTATCTGACTCCATTTAAAATATAATTTAGAAATTTGGGTTTGCAATTCACGCGGACCTCGGGAGTGATTACATTCGACTTGTACCTGCGCCACCATTACTCAATAGATGCTCCCGGGATTAGCATTACTGCTGAAATCTCAGTTCGGTGGAGAACTCAGAGGCTGAGGGTCCAGTCAACACAATACATGCAAACCTGCCATGATAGTTGCGAGCCCAGGTCGGCGTAGCATTAACTGGGCTCCTTAGAGCTAATTTGGCAGGAACCAGCGCTGTAACGCCCATGGGTTCCCTTCGCACCAGATTACAAGAGCCGTGCGTCGCCCGACCCTTTAAGGGACAGAAATTGCTGGCCGCACAGCTTAGAACTACCACAGGTGTACCGCCCCGCCGATCGGTCGGTCTTCGGCCACCATTTCCCCCTGAGTATTCAGTTGTAACTTAGGCTGAAAAGGTACAAGATGAATTAGAGTCATGGAGATCACGCAAGTTACAAACAAAATAGTTTATTCGCAGACAGGTAGGTTATTAGCTTTAGAATATCACAATCAAGTATAAAATATACAAATTAAGAATAGAGATAGAGTAAATAATCATACCTAGCCTGCTTGGACTACACACAAACACAGAGTATAGAATATGCCGTACGGAAAGTCGAATACGATCTTCCTGATACTTACATACACGTACAATATGCTGTGTGGGAAGTCGAATACGATCTTCCACTGCTACACATACATACATACATACATACACAAGACATGTTGTGTGGGAAGTCGAATACGATCTTCCCAGATTGGTCTGTCTCCCTTGCTTTTATGCCAAATCATACGTTTGAAACCAGGCGGCAGTGCCATAAATCAACCTGGAGGGGTGGTCAAATCTGGAATTTAGACCCCCACCCTTGTGGGGTTGTTGAGTAGGGAAAATGAGATGATTACCAGGAGAGGACGTGTAGGTTTTCCCTTGGGATACTGAAACTATAGTTTATTAAATTCCATTTGGTATGAAATATATCTCATCCGATTCCTTGATTTTATCAGATCACATCCATACCAAACAGATTACCCTTATGTTTTATTATGTTGCAGTTATCATGAAACTTCCCTCCTGATTATCCATTTTACATTCAATTCCTGTTACCATTACATAAGACTTAATGCAATAATACAAGGATCACATGGGCAATGTTTTCAAGGTGTTACCGGGTCTATTTGCTATCTTAATAGCAGTTTTGAATATTTAATCTAAGAGAGCAGTCACCGGTGTAATGACAGCAGTGCCCAAATGAGGGCAATGTGGCATTGTCCGGAGTCTTCCCCCTTGGAAGTGACCAGGTATGGGGTCACAGGGAGGTCACCAATGTTCGGGAGGATTCTTTTCCCATGACCCAACTGGCCTTGGACCACTCATACATCTTAACTCCCCAACAGGTAGTCTAAACAACATTGAAACCCCAGCTCTCAGGCCCCTCACAAATGGCAGCCCTTCCTGACCTTAACCACTATGCTACAGGCCGCCCCATCATATCTATGAATGCTGTAGTTGGGAGTTTTCATGATAACTGCATTATGCTGTAAATATGTCTTTGTGCCTCTCATGGTAATATACCTTTGGGATAAACCTGATTTGGGTGAATGAAAGGAAAGGAGACATCCCAGACTGTTTGGTTTCTTCTCCTTATCTCCGAAATCCAGGCCTTAGTTCTTGACCCTAAAAGTGAGTCACCCATCTATAATTTACAGCCAGGCCCACCAGGCAGGGGGCTAAAACACATGGCTTCTACAGAGACAACTTTTGCCCAGTTTCCCCTCGGCTCCTGAATGGTTATGCTATCAAAGGTAGACTGTTACAAAAACTAGACCATTACACCAGTCACACTGAACCAATCAGAATAACACCAAACATCACTATATTCTGACCTGGGATTATTATGTGAGAAAGGAAGGTGCCTCTAAGAATCCTTCTCTAGCTCTCCCCCACAGACATGTGTGCCAATGGTGGGGGCTAACAATGTATGCTCCAGGAGGGGGAAGTCAGCAAGCTGACCAGCGCATGAGACCAAATGTTACTTATGACTGGCTTACAAGACCACTGATCTGTGTGATATATTGGGCTCCAGGTCTGGTACGCACCGTCTCCATTTTTTTCCGCATATCCTTGTCTTTGGCGTTCAGCTTCAGTTTGAGGTCTGCGATGCTTCTCTCCTTCCAGGAATTTTGCTCGCTGGACTCGATCAGTTCCTCCTCCATCTACAAATCAAATACATTTAATCATCTAAAGTTTGCAAAGGCCATTTAAACGTGGATCTCGAAAGTATACATCCATAAGCAACAAGAGCATCCTCTCTCTGAGACAAGCACAGATTAGGTCTTTTGCGGTTGTCCAGAATGAATTGCATGCTTTGCAGGTCAGTGTTCCTCTCCCTCATTTCAGAAATCAGAATTTCCTGCAGAAAGAACAGCCTTTATATTTCTCGACACGCAATGTAAAAGTTCTGCTACACAAACATTTTCAGATATGTTTGATTGTATGCTATTGGATTCTGTTTGAATACGGAATGGGAGTTTGATGGATGTCCTCTGAAGATAAACTCACTTTTTCCTCAATGTTTTCATTCCTCAACATAATCTGTTGTTTCAGGCCCAAGACATCATTTTCCAGATTGCTAATGATATTCAGGTTCTTCTTCACCTCTGCCTCAAGTTTCTCAATCACCTTGTTTTTCTTTTTACTATCGTTTTCAACCTACAGGGACAAAATTCACAGGACACTGACGTCATTTAAAACAGCTCGATTGACAGTATAGCTACACAATGACAGTGAAACCAAAGTCAACTCCTACATAATTTTTCTGATCCAAGGAACAGTGTATGTTCAGAAAGCACCAGCGCTAGTGACAGTTTCTGGCCTACCGTCATGTTATAAACAGTTGGGAACCATGGGAACGCTCCTACCTCCCAAGTTGGAGCTACAGTATGAGTTTCCGAGTTCACCTGGAACGCAACATAAGTCTTAAACAGCTCTGTGTCACTTGGCCACACTAGTCAAGTATTACCTGAGGTGTGTTCATGATCGCAAACATTAGCATATGTTCACAAACATATTCAAAATTTTTTCTGTTCTAGGTGAACGTTTGCGAACTGTTTTAAAAGGTAGTGCGGCGACGGGAAAGACAAGGAGAGAACAAAAGTTGACAATTATTTGGCTGTTATAATACACTTTAATCAATGTAATATTTGTTCTTGCCTTAAAAAATAAATCACAGGTAGCCTAAGTACCTTATCTCATACCTTATCTCTATGTCAGTTGGCCACATTAGTCAGGTATTACCTGATAACTAGGATGCAGCCAAACAGATGTACTCATTTGCTTCACAAACACCCATAACCCACATGTATCTACAGTACATATAAAACGATAGCAACCTTCCATAACCTTTAAAGTTCCATAACTTTTCTTAACCACTCAAAGCAAAGGCGGTTTGCTCGGTTGCCATACCCGTTTCTTCATGATCCTGGCTTCATCCTTGTACTGGGCTCTCATGTCCCTCATGGTTTTTGACTTGGCCTTGTACTTGCATCGTAAGGCAAAGATCTCCTCCGCCATTGTCTTCAGTATGAGCTCGTACTCCATCTCCTGCCACTGCGCCTTGTCCTTGCACTGGGGCCGGAATGAGACAAGCAGGGCGTAGATTCAGGTCAGAAAGACCTTCATCTGGTCTGGCACCATAACTAATCTCCACCCAATTGTGCTTTTACCTTCACATCAAATGGCTACATTCAAAATTAAATGTTAATATTTTACACAGAAATCGAATGTTTACACAAATATGAATGCTTGTTGAATGTGTAATGTAGAAGAGTGCTTCCTGAGCTAGCTCCTGGACTGACTGAATTGACATGTGACATCCTTGATGTGACTATCTACACTGTGTGGAATGCGACCGTTTTTAAAATACGCTTGTGTTCCCCTGGGCCCTGTCTACACTGTGTGGAATGTGACCAATTTTAAAATACTGGTTGCATCCTGAAAGGGGTTGGGTTCATCACCCTTACGCTCCTCTCCATTAGCAGTCTGGCAAGCTAGGCTAACCCCACCTGCTGAAGCTGGTGCCGGTGCTCCTCCAGTCTGAACTCGTAGGAGCTGGTGAGCTGCTCCAGTCTGGACTCGTAGGAGCTGGTGAGCTGCTCTATCTCTCGCTTATGGCCGGTCTCCGCACCCTGCAGCTGCTGCCTGCACTCCTCCAGCTCCTCCTGCAGCAAATGTGAGGCTACATTCCCCTGCCATAGCTTCTCGTGCATGGTCGAGTCTGCAAAGGAGGGATGGTCACAGAGCTGCACACTCAGAGATGGCCAGCAAAATATATCTGACTACCAAAGTCGAGCGACATTAAACCGTACAAAAAAAGTGCACAACATCCATTATGTATGAAATCCATACAGGAAAAGTCACACATACGAAATATGACCACATGCAACATCACTCTTAAAGGTACAATAGGTAAGATTTTTGGGTTAAAACATTGTTAAAATCCCTTCCTATCATTGAAAAAGGCTCACTGACATGGTAACTCACCCTGTGTTGACAGTCCTTAAATTCGGGTTTCAAAATATAAAAAAAAGTTTTCACAAAAGTAATTGCCCTGAATAGAGTACCATTGAGAAGGTGTTGGTGGCTTTATTTAATTACTGATAACCAGTTCTTACTTAAATCCTCCACCATTTGTCCCACTGCTTCCAAAGTCTTGTCGTGTTCCGACACCAACAATAAAAAAGACTTTGTGTTTATGGCAGTGGCATCAATAGGGACGGTCTTGTATAATGGTGCTGTGAGGCTTGACGCAGCGATCAGACGTCCCTTTAGGACAGCGAACGTTCCAGGGGGAACTACGTTCGCAGACAACAGTTACTGTTGAACTATTTGAAATTAACATTCCATTTAGTTCGTCACCATTTTGAACAAAAATGGATGCAGCTTAGATTTAACAATGTCAGCTAGCTGATTAGTTGCTTATCTGTGATGTCTTTTTTAAGGTAAGAACAAATATTAACATTGATTAAAGTGCATTATAACCGCCAAATAATCGTCGACTTTTGTTCTCTCTGTTGGCAGCCATTTCCGTTCATGGCAGCGCACTAATTTAAAAAATAGTTAGCTAACATTTCGTGGTGAACAGAAAATAAGTTTTAAAATGTTGGGGAACGTTAGCTAACGTCTCATCCTTTCAGCTCACCATGATCCGTTGCCGCATAGCCTTGGTCTCCTGAGTGAACTCCTCCTTCATCTCTTTCACATTGCAGTCATGCTGCATGTCCCTCAGCTGTAGCGCTAACTTCTCCGTCTGCAGCGTTTGCATCTTTTCTTTCAGTTCCATCATGATTGAGTTCTGAAAGAGCACAGATATAGGCCTTAGTTTCGTCATATTTGTGAATACACTCACTGAACACTTTATTAGTTAGACCTGTACACCAGTTCATTGATGCAAATATTTAAATCAGCCAATCATGTGGCAGCAACTAAATGCATACAAGCAGGCAGACATGGTCAAGAAGTTCAGCTGTTTTATCAGACCATGGAATGATTGTTGGATGCCAGATGCCTGGGTGGTTTGAATATCTCAGAAACTACTGGGATTCTCACAGACAACAGTCTCTAGAGTTTGCAGAGAATGGTGCGAAAAACAAAAAAGCATCCAGTGAGCAGCAGTTCTGGGGGCAAAAATGTTAATGAGAGAGGTCAGTAGAGAAGGGCCAAGACTGGTCAAAGTAGACAGGAAAGTGACAGAACAGCATCTCTGAACACAATGCGTCTTAAGTGGATAGGCTACAGAAGCAGAAGACCAATAAGTAAAAAAATAAGCCTAATAATTACCTAAAAAGGTGCTCACTGAGTGTACATGGAACACTGTATTTACACAGATAATAGTCATAAAGCAAATATATTGACAAACATGTTTTTTTCCCTGTGGTTTAGACAAGAGTGAACATATGTACCAGGTCAGACTGGGTGATAAGGGTCTCCTCCAGATTAGTCTTGGTGGTGGTGGTCTCCTCCAGGTCAGCCATGGTGGTACGGGTCTCCTGCAGATCAGCCTTGGTGGTGTAGGTCTCCTGCAGATCAGCCTTGGTGGTGTAGGTCTCCTGTAGATCAGCCTTGGTGGTGTAGGTCTCCTGCAGATCAGCCTTGGTGGTGTAAGTCTCCTCCAGGTTACAGTGGGTAATAAGGGTCTCCTCCAGGTCATACTTGGTGGTGTGGGTCCCTGGGTTGGCTGGCACTTCTGTGATGATCTGTCAAGCACAACAACAGCAGCAGCATGACTTTGATTCACAAACACACAGACACACTGACTGTAAAGCCGTTTCTCAAATCTCGCCTTTTAAAATGGCACTGTCAAAACATGACAAAATAAAAAAAAAATGTAAAAAGTGCAAAGCTGCAATTCATCTATTAAGTGCATTTAAAATACTCAAAGGCTTTAAGATTAGACATCAAAACACTCCATGTGAAGGTTTGTGACTTCCACAGTCTGTAGTTTTAGTCCACATCAGGCACAATTAACGTGATAATCTATTTTAAAACCACAATGGAATTATGCATCACTGTAAATGAAATTGTGATTAAAACTATTTATTCAACCTATTTAACCACATATTCAGGCGGCTTGTAGCCTAGTGGCTAAAGTACATGACTGGGACCCGGAAGGTTGGTGATTCAAGCCCCGGTGTAGCCATGATAAGATCTGTGCACTGTTGGACCCTTGAGCAAGGCCCTTATAGTCTAATCAACTATAAGTTGCTCTGGATAAAATAACGAGTTACCATGTTTTGGAGCGAGATCTGTCCCAACAGACAGAATCTCTCAATGAAAGCAAAGAAAGGAGGTCTTTCACTCACCTGGCTGTCTGGGATCTCTGTGAGAGCGCAGTCTGTCCACACGGTGGAGAGGGTCTCATCGGGGGAAATGCAGAGATTTGTGTACAGGCAGCACGCGTGCGTGCACTGGGACTCCAGCTCCCCGCTCTGCCTGTCCCACCTGTACAAAACGCCATCCGTCCCGTACCACACCTGCCTGCTGTCATCAGCACTCCCAATGAAAGGGTGAACCTGAGGCACGACCACGATACAAACGCTCAGCTGCACCTTCAGAGCTGTGTTAAACGGGGCGGCTTATAGCCGCGGGGCTAAGGTGTTCCACTGGGGCCTGGATGAAAGCATCAGCTAAATAACTCATTTAAAGTCAATGAGGACTGGTTCTGCAGAGCTGCAGGCTCTTTATTGACCCAATGGTGAGGATATTTTTATTTTGCTGCTTTCAATCACCAGTAGAAAGAACCTGTCACAGTTTAAAGCTAGGTCATTACAACATTAAACTTCATAAGCAGACCACATATTCTGCATTAACCAAACTTGCAATACGTTATTCTTATACTTCAGTCTGTACTCACTTCTATATCGGTCAGGTCGGCGCTGTAGAGCTGGCCTTGGTCGGTGCAGGTGGATGAGGTGGCCTCTGACAGATTATCATACATGGCCACAACCTGAGTGGGATCGTGCCTGTAGGTGTCTGAGGGGATCTGAGAAATACATACACAAAGGCATATATTAATAACCAAACATGAATTTCTGTGGTACTGACGATACCTTTGCCGTTTGTATGAAATGTATGATGCTGCTTTATGGCATTGATCTACACTCTCAGGAAAAAAAATGGTTCCAAAAGTGTCACGTTTCAGGTCTGTCTCACCATGTTTTATGTTGATTTATATTTATTCATGTTGTCTTAGTCACGTAGTGTCTTATCATGTATTATGTTAGTCTAGGTTCGTCATGTTGTTTAGTTTATTTCTTGTTACGATTTATTTTCTCGTCATGTCTAGTTATGTTTCGTTACGATTATATTACCTGGTTATGTTGAGTGATTATCGTCTTAGTTTCGCTTTGTGTTATGTTTCGATTTATGTTTATTGTTACGTTAACTGGTCGTTGTTATGCATACACTTTTACATGTTTTTCCGCAAACCTTGCGTTCCGCCTTTTCTCTCTCTCGTTCTGTCCTTCACTCCCCTAATGTTTCTATTTGTCTATTTACTAAAACTACTAACGCTAGATCAGGATTGGGTAGAAACTAACAAGACTAATCATGTGTTCATGTTACCTTACGTTTCTCGTGCATGTCATTTACTAATTTACTAATGCTAGGGCAGGATAGGTTTATTACTAACGATTACTAATCTCCTTGTTAAACTTGTCATCCATCGCACCTGTTTTCCATTTCCTTGCTACGCTCTTACTAATTGTCTACACCTGTCTACACCTGCATTTATAGCCCAGTCGCGCAACTGTTCTTCGCGAAATTGTCTGCCTCTGTTTACCACGCAACTCTTGAGCATTATTTACTGTTTGATTACACGTTACGATCCACGCCTGTTTACTGACCATCGATTATTGATTTCTGTTTTGTGACCTTCGTTTTGTTTCTTGACTACGTCCCCGCCTACCGTTTTTGTACTTTTGCCCCGCTGATTGTTTCATGGTTTCGACTCCCGCTTCGCCCACGACTACGCCTCTGCCTGCCGTCCGCCTGTTCATCTGCCCCGCTGACAGCTCCCCTGCTACCAGACCTCCCTGCACGCATACCGACTACGAGTTTGCCTCTTCCCTCGGCACCGTGCTTTTTGTTTGTTTTGTATTTGTTTGGCTGGATCTTCGTGTATGGACTTTGCTTGTATTGACTACGCTCCTGGGACTCGTCCCGAATAAAGCCCTAACGGGACTTTATTTTACTATTGTTTCTGAATCGTGCATTTTGGGTCCAACCCCCACGCACCCGTCTCAAAAAGGAACCCTGTGATTCCATTTTTTTTCTGAGGGTGCATGTTCTTCACCACAACGTATCAATAAAATAAGCCATTTTGGTTTAAGCCATTCTGGCCATTCCCGGACACGCAGATCTTTGCGTTGTCCTTCGGAGAGAGGGCTCTCACAGACTGTCTACGTGTACGATCACAGGCCTCAGCTAAAAACCCCTTTCTATTTTATTTCACGAGCCCAACTCAAATCCAATCTGCGACACTGGACAAGAATCTTGCATTGTTCATGAATTATACTGTTTCCAGAGCAACACGTTCTGAGTGGGTCGCCCTGCTGGGGGAGTCCTCTTTAACACACATGATAAAACTATAGCGTGAGGCTTCTCCCTGTGCCCTGTGATTAACACTTACCCGATTCATGGGGTGGGAGCAGAACAGTGTCCAGTCCGGCGCTCCTGATTGGCCGAGGAGGTATTTCCAGTCACGCGAGAACACGGAGGCGTCCTCCCCTCTCAGGGCGCGCAGGCTCTGGTTCTTCTCCTGCAGGTTGTACACGGGGATGATGTCCCTCTCCCGCAGCACCAACACAGCCTGGTCGCGCCCGTCAGCGCTGACGGCCATGGCCAGCATCATGCGCGGGCTCCTCTGGGATGCTGGGAGAAAGCACTGGTAATGAACTTCCCTCCACACATGTGATTGACATGTGAATTTAAAGATTTGCACATTATTCAAATTAAGACCACGCTCACTATAATTCACACATGAATAGAACTGTGACAAAGTAGGTGAGAACACACCATTTGTCCCCATTGCCATCATCATTGCCATATTGTTTATTCATTTGAATAGTTTGTTAGCCATAATTCCATCACTTATTTGCATTATGTTTCATTACAGTTCACATAACATCAGCATCTCTGGGTAAAGGAAAATACTGACAAGTATTATAAGTTTAGTTAATTGTTTATTGGGTTAGTTCTATGTTTCATAAGTTAATTACAGTCTTCTTTGTTTCCAATCCTAACATACTCACCATGTGGTCCAGAGGCAAAAGGAGGAAGCAGCCAAACACTTCCTGTATTTGTATCCTAGTCAATGACATGTGAAAATGTTACGGTGCAAATGATTCAGTGTGGCCCCTGTGAAATGTTCTTGTTAGGAAGCCTGACCAGAGTGGCAAGAAGTTTGGTAGGAGGCAGACTTGTCCCGGCATCACAAAAGGTGGTTTATCCTAACTAGAGCACATCATATAGTATTGTGTTCTGGAGTTGTTTGTTGTTGCAATTCCTCTCTTCACCATTAGGAGTCTGAAATTACCTATTGTACCTTAAAGTTAGCTAGCTAGCTAAGTTACCTAAATGTATGGTGTTTAACCTAGCTCCGACGTTAGCTATACACACTCAGTTTATAGGCTGACACCCTATGCTACCACAAATTGGTAGCTAGCTGACTGACTGATGTGGGATATCTCTCATTAACATTAAACATGAGAGAACATGCAATCTCACAAGGAAAGGTAACTTAAAATGCAAATACTGTGTTGATAGCAGACAGTTGGCGTCTCCTTAGGATTTGACTGAAGAAATGTGACTCAGAAAGCAGAATTAGCGTTCAAATGGAAAAGAATGACGCTAACTATACTTTTAAATCATGCATCATTATGCACCGTTATGCATGGTAGCTAGATATAAAAACAAAACCTTTGGGAGAACTCACTTCAAGTTCAAATACCACTTTTTGCCAGTAGATGGCATCCCCGTATAAGAAATGGGGACAGTTGCAGTTAAACAGCTAGTGAGCTGAATAGATTCTTAATCCAAGTTCTCAGAGAAGCATTTTATTTTGAACACATGTTTCCAAATACCTATCAATTATTCATTGAACCGCCCGGTGTAAAGACAAAGGGAATTAATCACACAATTTTTTTTATTTTTTATGTTTCCATTTGCTGAAAGCCTCAAAGGACAGGGAATTAAATTGTTCAGCCCTAATGCTAACATCAGCCTGAGTGACTGTGAATGCACAGTAGTTAGCCATGACTTTGTTTCTTTGGTCAATTACTGTTGGACAAATATTAATTATTATGAGTAGGCCCATATACGTACACACTGTAGGCTATGAATCTGCTGCTACACCAGAATGACATAAGAGTAGGCCTATATGGATGAGATCATAGCAATATACAGTCTATACTCTACAATATACACTTTATTGCAGGACATACCGATTAATCACACTAGTTTAAAAATAGTATACTATGTACCGACAGTTTGTGCGCAAGCTATGTTGAAAGAGTGATACAAGATATGTGGTGTCAAAGGACACATTCGACATGTTGGAAATAAATCAGGCTTTAGCAAAGTGCTAAATATGTATATTGCCTCTAGGTTTACAGTGCACTTGTAATGTTCCTGAGTTTTGTCTGTTAGTTTATCTTGTATCTTTGTAAATTTATTATTTTTCATATTCATGTCTGGTTTTCTTTTTACATTCAGCAGTCATTGCACTCGTCTTCCCCTGTGATGTCTTTATGTAGTTCTGAGCCAGAGTCACTTCCCTGTATGTGTGATTCACTATTCTGGTGGTTTCGGAATTTTCCAGTTCCTCACGATTCCATCTTAGTCTTGTTTTCTCTTACTTCCTGCTTTTTCTCCATTCATGTTTGCAGTAATCTACTAATAACAACTAACATAGATCTTGTGCAGTACTAATTATATTAACACACTATTGTCTGTGTACCTAACTAACTAACAGTCATTAGTTTTGGGTAATTATACTTGTGAATCATGTGAACTAACAGACTAAATTTATCTCTATTTCTATACTGCTCTATAACTCCGCCTCCCTGTTCTATCTCTAAATTGCCTGCCTTATTTCAGCGAAGTGTTCACACATGCTCTCCACTATCACTACATTCCTTAACTCTGCGCAATTGTCAACTCCCCAGTCTGGAGCCATTTGTATTACATGTGTGTCTTTGTGAATCCAGTCCGCATCTTCATGCATTCCCTTGTTATTGTTTAATGTATCTCACCTGATGTATATTTGTTAGATCACCCTCACTTCCATGCCCCCCCCTCAGTGTATTTAAACTCCAGTCTCAGTAGTTACTAATGTTAGAACGTTGATCATAATACTAGAGCTGATTCTTTGTAATGCATGAGATTCTTGCGACACCCTTTTGCCTGATTCCGAGTTTGCCTTGCCTTTTTTCGACTTTTACTCTCTTGCCCTGCCCTTTTGTACCTTGCCTTTCTGATCATTTGGATTTTTGACCTTGGACTGTATCCTCACTATTCTTCTGCAGCTCAATTTGTTCTGAATACTGGCGGCACGGATGGTGCAGTGGGTAGCACTGCCGCTGCGCAGCAAGGAGGTCCTGGGTTTGAATCCCCGTCAGCAGGGGCCTCTCTGTGTGGAGTTTGCATGTTCTCCCCGTGTTTGCGTGGGTTTCCTCCGGGTACTCCGGTTTTCACCCACAGTCCAAAGACATGCATATTAGGCTGATTGGAGAGTCTAAATTGCCCGTAGGTATGAGTGTGTAAATGAATGGTGTGTGTGTGTGCCCTGCGATGGACTGGCGACCTGTCCAGGGTGTATTCCTGCCTTTCGCCCAATGTATGCTGGGATAGGCTCCAGCCCCCCTGCGACCCTGTTCAGGATAAGCGGGTTAGGATAATGAATGAATGAATGTTCTGAAGACCTGCCTTTGATATCTGACTGAAATAAACAATTTTTGAATATCCCCTGGTCTGCGTTTGGGTCTCTGGAACCGTAGATAACGGCGCTACTCCAAGATTATGAATTCTTTGAGAGGTTTATATCTTAAAGAATCTGTCCAGTGGTGACATATTATAGACACAGTATATGGCTGTAACGTGTTGTCAGAGATCGATGCTGATGCCTTGATGGAGTGCAGGCTGATGTTATTTTTAGGGCTGTTTTTTCATTTAATTTCCAGTCTTTTGAAGCTTTCAGCAAATGCGAATGTGGCGAGGTGGTGATAGAAACAAAGAAAATACCATTCTTCCGACTACGCCACCTAGGGAATTTCACCCCTGGAATTATATAGGGGGGGCTTGGAGTAATACCTTGATGATACACAGGCTACACAAGTTCGATAACTGAAGAAAGACAGAGACGTGATTCCAAAAGAAATGCAAATTTATTGAATTATTAATAACTAAAAGGGTCTGTGGAAAGAATGGGAAATAAACCAAACCTAGGTGAAAGAAAGTAACAAAGGTTTGGAGACGGGTGCGTGGGGTTTGGACCCAAAATGCACGACTCAGAAACAAAGGTTAGATAAAGTCCCGTCAGGGCTTTATTCGGGACGAATCCCAGGAGCGTAGTCAAAACAAGCAATGTCCATACACGTAGATCCAGCCAAACAAATATTAAACAAACAAAAAGCACGGTGCCGAGGGAAGAGGCAAACTCGTAGTCGGTAGACGTGCAGGGAGGTCCGGTAGCAGGAAAGCTGTCAGCGGGGCTGAAGTACAGGCGGACGGCAGGCAGGGTCGTAGTCGTGGGCGATGCGGAAGTCGAAACCATAAAACAAACAGCGAGGCAAAAGTACAAAATCGGTAGGCGAGGACGTGGTCAAAAACAAACGATGGTCAACAAAACAGAAATCAATAATCAATGGTCGGTAAAACAGGCTTGGATCGTAACGTGTAATCAATAATGTAAATGCTCAAGAGTTGCTTTGATAACAAGAGGCAGACAATTTCGCGAAGAACAGTTGCGCGACTGGGGCAAATGCGGGTGTAGACAGGTGTAGACAATTAGTTAGAGCGTAGCAAGGAAATGGAAAACAGGTGCGATGGATGACAAGTTTAACAAGGAGATTAGTAATCGTTAGTAATAAACCTATCCTGCCCTAGCATTAGTAAACTAAGACGATAACCATTCAACATAACAAGGTAATATAATCGTAACGAAACATAACTAGACATGACGAGAAAATAAATCGTAACAAGAAATAAACTAAACAACATGACGAACCTAGACTAACATAATACATGATAAGACACTACGTGACTAAGACAACATGAATAAACATAAAACATGGCGAGACAGACCTGAAACGTGACAGGACCCCCCCCTTAACGACCGACTCCTGGCGGTCCTTGGAATTTATCAGGGTGGTCACGATGGAAGTCCTTGATCAATGTCTTATCTAGGATGAGACTGGGAGCTACCCAGGAACGCTCCTCAGGGCCATAGCCCTCCCAGTCAACCAGATATTGCACACCACGACCCCTCTTACGAATGTTCAAAAGCTTTTTCACAGTGAAAGCAGGGTGGTTATCAATGATGCGGGGGGGAGGGGGTGGGGGATCGGGGGGACAAATGGGGTGAGAGGATACAGGCTTGATACATGAAACGTGGAATGTGGGGTGAATTTTAAGTGAAGCAGGGAGTGACAGTTTAACAGAGGATGGGTTAATAATGCTGTGGATCTTAAAGGGACCAATGAAGCGGGGTTGCAGTTTGTGAGAGGTGGCTTGGAGGGGAATGTCCTTAGTGGACAGCCAAACGGAGTCACCTGGTTTGTAGGCTGGAGCTCGTGTGCGGTGGCGATCAGCAAAGCGCCGATTACGATCTGCCGTGCGTAAGAGCGCAGCCTTGGCATCCCTCCAGATCTTAGCGCAGCGCTTCATGTGGGTGGCGAGGGAGGGAACAGCAATCTCGGCTTCCTGGTCAGGAAACAGTGGAGGTTGGTAGCCAAGAGAGATCTCGAAGGGAGACTTTCCGGTGGCGGCGCAGGGCAGGGTGTTGTGCGCGTACTCAACCCAGGTGAGCATCTTGCTCCAAGAAGCCGGATTCTGGGTTGAGACACAACAAAGTGCGGCTCCCAAATCCTGGTTGGCCCTCTCGGTTTGCCCATTGGACTGAGGGTGATAGCCGGATGAGAGGCTGGCCGTGGCACCGAGGGCCAGACAGAAAGCTTTCCACACTTGAGAGATGAATTGTGGGCCCTGGTCGGATACAATGTCTGAGGGGATTCCGTGGATGCGGAGCACTTCCTTAATCAAAACGTCCGCAGTCTCTTGGGAGGTGGGTAATCCAGGTAGGGGGATGAAGTGGGCTGCTTTACTAAATCAATCCACCACGGTGAGGATGGTGGTGTTACCTTCGGAAGGGGGAAGTCCGGTAACGAAATCCACCCCAATGTGGCTCCAGGGTCGGCTGGGCACGGGCAGAGGTTGGAGCAGACCAGCAGGGGCTTGGTGGGAGGCCTTGCTTCTGGCACAGGTGGTGCATGCCTTGATGAAGTGTCTGGTGTCGGGGATCATGGTGCTCCACCAGAACTTTCGCTTAAGCACCGCCAAGGTGCGGGTAAAGCCGGGATGGCAGGACAGGGGAGATGAATGAGCCCATTGGAGCACCTGTGTCCGAGCAGCTGATGGGACATAGAGGCGTATTCCTGGGTTGGACCTGGGATCGGGTTCCTCCCGTAGAGCCCTCTGGATAACAGCCTCAATTTTCCAGGTTACGGATGCGACAGTGCAGGAACCCGGGAGGATGTTCTCAGGTGCCTCACGCTCAGGACAGGTGTCGAATTGTCGGGATAGGGCATCTGGCTTGACGTTCTTAGAACCTGGGCGGTAAGTGAGAGTGAAGTTGAATCTTCCGAAAAACAGCGCCCATCTGGCTTGGCGTGAGTTCAGTCTTTTGGCCGTCTGGAGGTACGCCAAGTTCTTATGGTCGGTCCAGACGATGAAAGACTTCTCGGATCCCTCCAGCCAATGCCTCCACTCCTCTAGTGCCAGTTTGACTGCGAGGAGTTCTCGATTTCCCACATCATAATTTCTCTCCGCTGGTGAGAGCTTCTTGGAGAAGAAGGCACATGGGTGTAACCGGTTGTCAGAGGCAGAGACTTGTGACAGCACGGCTCCCACCCCAGTGTCAGAGGCATCAGTCTCCACAATAAACTGGCGAGTGGGATCGGGGTGCACCAGGATAGGGGCGGTAGAGAACAGTCTCTTAATTTTTACAAATGCCCCATCTGCTTCGGGGCCCCAACGGAATGGCATGGCAGTGGATGTGAGCTTGGTGAGGGGGGAGACAACTTGGCTGTATGATCTTACGAATCTGCGGTAAAAGTTGGCGAATCCCAAGAAGCGTTGGAGTTGTTTCCGGGTGGAAGGCGTAGGCCAGTCAGTGACCGCTTGAATCTTCTTGGGATCCGCCCTGATCTGTCCCTTCTCCAGAATGAAGCCAAGGAACTCGACAGTGTCGGTGTGGAAGACACACTTCTCCGCCTTGACAAACAATTTGTTCTCCAAAAGTCTCTGGAGAACTTGCCTGACGTGAATCTCATGTTCCTTGGCATTGGTAGAGTAAATTAGAATGTCGTTCAGGTAAACAAATACGTGTCGGCCCAGTAAGTCCCGAAGAACATCATTGACTAGCGCCTGGAACACAGCAGGTGCGTTAGTGAGGCCGAATGGCATGACCAGGTACTCAAAGTATCCAAGGGAGGTATTGAAGGCGGTTTTCCACTCATCACCTTCTCGGATACGAACCAGGTGGTAGGCATTGCGTAGGTCTAACTTGGTGAAGATCGTGGCATCGTGTAGAGGGTGAAAGGCAGAGTCCATCAATGGCAGAGGGTATTTGTTTTTTATTGTAATGTTGTTAAGTTCTCTGAAGTCAATACAGGGACGCAATGAGCCATCCTTCTTCTGCACGAAGAAGAATCCGGCGCCCACAGGTGAGGAGGATGGGCGAATCAGTCCATTGGCTAGGCAGTCCCGGATGTATTTCTCCATGGCCTCCCTCTCAGGTCTGGAGACTTTGTATAAACGGCTTGAGGGGAGTGTGGAACCGGGTAGCAGCTCGATGGCGCAGTCGTAGGGTCGATGAGGGGGAAGCGTCTGTGCCTGTGTCTTGGAGAAGACCGTGCCTAGGTCATGGTAAGGGGTGGGCACCTTCTCCAGGGAGGGCTTGGGGACCTGTGGTGGGTTGGGTGCACCCTCTGCTGGTGCAGGAGCGGATCGTAGGCAGGATTGGTGACACTCACGACTCCAGGCTTGAATCTGGCATGAACTCCAGTCAATGGTGGGGTTGTGTCTCTGGAGCCAGGGTAATCCCAAAATGAGCTGGTCGTTAGGGGACCGGATGACACGGAACTGAATCATCTCGTGGTAGTTTCCAGAAATGATCAGCTGAATGGGTTTGGTGATGTGGGTCATGCGGCAGAACGTCTTTCCGTCCGAAGACCGAGCATTCTCGGGGTGGGGTAGTGGGAGGGTGGGAATGTCCAATTCCATGGCCATCATTTCGTCAATGAGGTTCGCGTCAGCTCCAGAATCCACCAACGCGTTAACCTGGATTGCTCTGTCGGGAAGCATCAACATGGCCGTAAGCGTGGAGCGATGGTCGTTCCTGGCAGCGCCTTCATATCTGTTGAGCACTTTCACCTCAACAGATGAGGCAGAGTTCTTGGACCGGAGGGTGCACCGAACTTGGGTGTGTCCCAGCCTCCCACAATAGAAGCAGGAACCGGTTGCTCTCCGACGTGTCCGTTCCTCAGGCGATACTTTCATGCCTGCACGGGAAAGGTCCATGGGTTCGACTCCTTCGGCTAGCTTCTCCTCCGGTCGGGGACTTAACCCTCGCCTGGGGTATGCCTGGGTGGGTGGGACCTGTCTCTCAATCCGGTGTTGTCTGGCACGGTTGTCCAAACGGATGGCAGCACAGACGAGTGGGTCGAACTGAATGATGGGTTCGAGACGTGCCAACTCATCCTGGAGTGCCTCAGTCAGGCTGGCCAGGAACAGGTTAGCCAATGCTGCATCATTCCAGCTGGTGGCTGCCGCGAGAGTACGGAACTCGATAGAATGGTCCGCCGCAGTTCTCCTGCCTTGGCGAAGGGCGATCAGACGTTGGGATGGCTCTTGGTCACTGGAAGCGTGCTGGAAAACCTTGCGGATCTCCTCGGCGAACTCCGGGTACCGGGGAGGGAATGAACCCCCGGACCACACAGCTGTCGCCCAGTCCAAGGCTCTCCCCTTCAGTAATCCCATCACGTAGCCGATCCGGCGGTCATCGCTGTTGTAGGTCTGAGGTTGCTGTCTGAACACAAAGTCGCACTGGAGCAGGAACGCCTTGCATCTCTCCGGTTCTCCGCCGAACCTCTCTGGGGGGGGTTGTTGTGGCTCCCGGAATTGCCAGGTTCCCATGGGGTGGGAAGGTAGAGGTGCAGGCGGGTTGGCAGGTTCCTCCAGTGGGTGTGGCTGGACCGCGATGGCGAGTCTCCTCATCTCCGCACACAGCTCACGAATCTCCAGACGAAGTTCGGAGATTCCTTGTGAGTGTTGCTGGACAATGGCGCCTTGTTCCTGGAGTGCGTAGAACATGGCGGTTGAGTCAGCCGGGTCCATGTTGGCGAAATTGTTCTGAGACGGGTGCGTGGGGTTTGGACCCAAAATGCACGACTCAGAAACAAAGGTTAGATAAAGTCCCATCAGGGCTTTATTCGGGACGAATCCCAGGAGCGTAGTCAAAACAAGCAATGTCCATACACGTAGATCCAGCCAAACAAATATTAAACAAACAAAAAGCACGGTGCCGAGGGAAGAGGCAAACTCGTAGTCGGTAGACGTGCAGGGAGGTCCGGTAGCAGGAAAGCTGTCAGCGGGGCTGAAGTACAGGCGGACGGCAGGCAGGGTCGTATTCGTGGGCGATGCGGAAGTCGAAACCATAAAACAAACAGCGAGGCAAAAGTACAAAATCGGTAGGCGAGGACGTGGTCAAAAACAAACGATGGTCAACAAAACAGAAATCAATAATCAATGGTCGGTAAAACAGGCTTGGATCGTAACGTGTAATCAATAATGTAAATGCTCAAGAGTTGCTTTGATAACAAGAGGCAGACAATTTCGCGAAGAACAGTTGCGCGACTGGGCTATAAATGCGGGTGTAGACAGGTGTAGACAATTAGTTAGAGCGTAGCAAGGAAATGGAAAACAGATGCGATGGATGACAAGTTTAACAAGGAGATTAGTAATCGTTAGTAATAAACCTATCCTGCCCTAGCATTAGTAAATTAGTAAATAACATGCACGAGAAACGTAAGGTAACATGAACACATGATTAGTCTTGTTAGTTTCTACCCATTCCTGATCTAGCGTTAGTCGTTTTAGTAAATAGACAAATGGAAATAATTAGGGAGTGAATGACAGAAGGAGCGAGAGAGAAAAGGCGGAACGCAAGGTTTGCGGAAAGACATGTAAAAGTGTATGCATAAACAACGACCAGTTAACGTAACAATAAACATAAATCAAAACATAATACAAAAGAAACTAAGACGATAACCATTCAACATAACAAGGTAATATAATCGTAACGAAACATAACTAGACATGACGAGAAAATAAATCGTTACAAGAAATAAACTAAACCACATGACGAACCTAGACTAACATAATACATGATAAGACACTACGTGACTAAGACAACATGAATAAACATAAAACATGGCGAGACAGACCTGAAACGTGACAGGTTTATTACAAATTTAATCAATATATAAAATACAATATTTTCCTAAACTTCCCCTTCCTAAGGCCCTAAGGGGAAAGTGGACTGAGGCCAGCAATGGGGAGGCAGGCTAGCTGAGTGTGTGTCCAGGGGTGCAACCACTTTCCTACCACACGTGTATTCACTCCAAAATGGCTACCACGGCAAACAGGTGAAAAACAAGTGTCCCAGTGCTCTTTTTAACACTACCAACCAGTGAGGGGAACCACACCAAGGTGTCTAGCCTCGCAACCAAGCCAGCAATCAGTTCCACTTCAAAGAAATAAAAGAAATATTAACAATCAGAAAAGGGTCACCAGTACACCAGTAAGCTCACAATAAAAATACCAGACAACTTACATTTACATTTTAGTCATTTGGCGGACGCTTTTAATCCAAAGCGACTTACAAGTGCATAGGTTCTACCATAAGTCAAAGCATCACATCCAGTACTAGCAAAATACACATGAAATGCTGTTCTAAACATTTTTTTTTTTTGGGGGGGGGTTAGACAAGGATAGGGATATCAGAAAGGAGGGGCAGGGGAAATCAGGAGGGAGGACTAAGGTAGAGTTCGTAAAGGTGGGTTTTGAGTCTGCGTCGAAATAGGGGGAGGGATTCTGCTGTTCTGACAGTGGTAGGCAAGTCATTCCACCACTGAGGAACCAGAACGAAAAACAGGCGTGAACGTGCAGCTCGACCGCCAGGTGCACGTAGAGAGGGGACCATAAGGCGACCAGAGCTGGCATCAGATATAGATTGTAGGAGGGGAGAGGGGATGGGGTCAAGAGGACAGGTGGTCAGGCGGTGGGATGTAAGGAGTTTCAGTGTGTCAGCATCAGAGAGTGGAGAAAAGGAGGTTAGGGAGTTGGGGAGGGTAGGAGGGTCAGCAGGGGTGGAGGGTTGGGAGAAGGAATTGCGAGTAGCATCGACCTTCTTTTCAAAGAAGGAGACAAAGTCATCAGGTGTGAGTGATGAGGGGGGTGGGGGGGGAGGAGAGGAGAAAGTTGAAAACAGTTTGCGGGGATTAGAGGCAGCCGCGTTAATTTTCGAGTGAAAGAAGGAAGATTTAGCTAGAGAGACAGAGGAATGGAAAGATGATAAGAGGGCATGGAAGGAAGCTATATCACTGGGGAGACGGGACCTTTTCCATTTTCTCTCCGCCGCCCGCAGTTCGGTTCGGACAGCTCGTAGAGCATCAGAAAGCCAAGGACTGGGGGGGGAGGCCCAAGCTAGTTTGGTGGTGAGGGGACACAGAGAGTCAAAGGAAGATGAGAGGGAGGACATGAGAGTTGTAGCCGCATCGTCGGGAGACAGTCGAGAGAAAGACTCCGCGGATGGTAGGGAGGAGAGGATTGTAGATGAGGGTGGAGGAAGACAAGTGGCGTAGGTTCCGTCGACAGGTGACAGTGGATGGTGGGAGAGATGGATGGGTGTTAGAGGAGAGTGGAAGAGAGAAAGAGATGAAGGAGTGGTCAGATATATGGAGTGGTGTTACAGAGAGGTTGGTTGTTGTGCAGCTCCTTGTGAAGATGAGGTCAAGAAGGTTGCCTGCTTTGTGGGTGGGAGGGGAAAGAGTGAGGGTAAGGTCAAAAGAAGAGAGGAGGGAGAGAAAGGTAGACTGGGTGGACTCTGAGTTGAGGTTGAAGTCACCCAGGAGGACCAGGGGGGTGTCATTGACTGGTGAGGAGCTGAGGAGGATGTCCATCTCATCCAAGAAGTTCCCCAGAGGACCCGGGGGGCGATAAACAACAATGATAAACAGTTTGCACGGCAAAGTAACAGAAACCGCATGAAATTCAAAAGAGGAGAAGGAGAGGGATGAGGAGAAGACACTAGATCTCCATGAGGAAGAGATTAGGAGACCTGTGCCACCTCCTCTGCCAGAGGATCTGGGTGTGTGGAAAAAAGAGAAGGCAGAGGAAAGGGCAGCCGGGGTGGCCGTGTTCTCTGGTGAGAGCCACGTTTCAGTTAAAGCAAGAAAGTCAAGGTTGAGGTGGGAGGCATAGGCAGATATGAAGTCTGCTTTCTGGACGGCGGACTGGAAGTTCCAGAGGCCACCAGCCACACAGAGATCAATACCAGCGGATCTGGGAGGGAAGATGAGGTTAGAGATATTCTGCCCATGTTGGCGGGAGGCGAACCTCCTACCTGACTGGGACCTGGGGAGAGGAGAGAGGACAGGGATGGGAAGGAAACACATGGAGGGAACTAGGGAGGACAAGAGGAATACTACACAGTGGAATGAGGGCAGACAGCAAAAACAAAATCAATCATCAGGCTCTCGGACACCCGTAGATAGACACCCCCGACTTTGTACACCTGCGACTTCGTACGCCGAGGCTGCCGCACACAGCTGCCGCTGGTGCGCGGCACCACTGCTTAAATAACACTGATGCTGAATACAGAAAATGCAACCAACCCACTGCAGAACACTAATGCACACTGAAGTGAGTTCAGGTGTGCCAGTAATTATACCCTGAGCAGGGTGCAAACTATTGGCTCCTCCTACAACAAAAGCTGTGGCCTGCCAGCCAGTAAAACAATAGCCTAACTTAATAGCCTAGCTCACCTGAGAGAAACAAACACCTAACCCAGTTTCACTATAATCTCAATAAACACCACTTGTATTAGCTAACAAACAGACAAACAAACACACAGCAGAACACTATAATGACAACTAAACTGAATTTAGAATCAGCAAGCAAACAAATAATACTTAACTAATCCAGGAGAAAATGCAATCAACCCACTGCAGAACACTAATGCACACTGAAGTGAGTTCAGGTGTGCCAGTAATTATACCCTGAGCAGGGTGCAAACTATTGGCTCCTCCTACAACAAAAGCTGTGGCCTGCCAGCCAGTAAAACAATAGCCTAACTTAATAGCCTAGCTCACCTGAGAGAAACAAACACCTAACCCAGTTTCACTATAATCTCAATAAACACCACTTGTATTAGCTAACAAACAGACAAACAAACACACAGCAGAACACTATAATGACAACTAAACTGAATTTAGAATCAGCAAGCAAACAAATAATACTTAACTAATCCAGGAGAAAATGCAATCAACCCACTGCAGAAGACTAATGCACACAGCTGGCTAGATAAAACACATACACATTGAATATAAAATCTATCTAGGCAAAACAGCAGCTGATGGAGACCTACAATCAAAAAGGCACATTAGTACATAAATTACTTAAGGTACTGCTCAAACCCTACTTACCCCTGAACATTGGTTTATACCTTGGGTAAAATGCACGTTGGCCAAGCAGCCTCAGGGTAACAATCCCCAGCACCAAAGGGCAGGCCGAGACTTAAATCACCAATCGGTTAGCAGCAGACCAGGTGAACAGGACACTATCAAATAAATTAAAACTCAGTCATTGAGTATGTAAAAAGAATCTTAAAAAAACCAAACGCATGCCTGCATCACCTACCCCAGTCACAGAGAGGAGCCAATATTAGCAAAAGGCAGAACGACTTGGCTGGCCCAGGCAAGGATAGGAGGAATGTCTTCCAACTAAGGTGATTGTAGCCCTATGGGAATTTTGGGTATTTCCTAAACTCATTGTATTATTATTTTGTTTATTTTCTTTTCAAACGTGTTTTTAATAATCTAAAAAATGTTTAAATAGTGTTTACATGCGTTAAAAAATGTGTTAGTTAAAATTCACTTCCTTGGAGTGAGGCCCAATCAGCAGTCAGGGTGAGAGTTCAGGGGGGAAGGAGGAAGACGCGAGAGAGAAAAAACGGGAGTAGAGGGAGAAGAGACAAGACGGGAGAGCTAGCACTGGTGCACTGCTATTGAGAAGTTTATAGTTTGTATAACACCAATGTATAGTGATATTGTAGTGAATGTGTTTAGACGAACGGACAGTGAGTTTTTTAACAACATTCTACAGTGATACAGCGGTGTTATAACGTGTTTGATATCGAAAACTCGGACAGAGTTTACGACGAGGATACATGCTAGTTAGCTCGACGTAGCTTGCCGTTGGAGGATCCAAGGACTTTGTATAAGAGTAGCCAGCCCGGTCACTCCTTCACACATCGTCTCCAAGATCTCCGTGGACCGAACACAATTGAGGAGGACCGAAGTGACGACGTCTCCACACACAGCGCCGCCGACATTGCGTTGCTATCGCGGTGAGGAGGACAACCAGCACAAGTTTGTTTTGTTTTCTCTCGCTTTGGGTGCGCTTTGGGTGCGAAGCAGCCATTTTGTTTGAGGCTTCACCGAACGCTAGCATCGATACAGGCCTGCATCTCTCTGCTGACAACTGGTTGCATACCCAATGTTATTGCATTTAGGTTATATATTTGCCGGCATAGTTTTAGGTTTGAAACTAAAAGTGTGGTTTAAATATTTTGACTGAACTGTGTTTTGAGTGAATGCATAGCAGTTAAAGAACTGAAAAGCAAGCCATTCATTTGTGTTTATTTGGTATATTTCCATGTGTATATTTGTATATAACATATTTTTCAAGTAAATAGTTAAAACTTGATTCTCTTGGATATTTGCCTGTCTGTGGGTAGCTTATTTGATACTGAGAGTAAGCTAAAAGTGAAAAGGTTTACAGTAGCCTACATTTAGTGAATTATTTCATTAGAGCATTGATTAACACTAGAGAGAATGATCTCTCGCTATATAGGAATTCGGGGAGCGCACTCCACACTAATAGCCAGACACGCTAGGGGGCGCTACATAAAATGGGGGCTCGTCCGGGATGTATTAATTAATGCAATTTAGTAATTAGTAATTTAATGCTAATAGCCGTTAGCATTAGCCAGAAGACGTTGAGAATGCCCGAATTGAAGAAGCCATGGGAACTATCAAAGCTTTAGGCCGAGTGCAAGTGAGGGGACGGACATTTAGTCTGAAGCTGGATCATCACAGAGTGCTATGCGAGTGTAAAGAGACGGTGGACCCTACCAAAGTCCCTCCTGAGCTGTTGCTGGCTGGCATGACAGAAAAGTGGAGGATTGTTAGTGCTTCTGAAAGTCCTGTTCCTGATAGCGTTCCTACAAGCCCGTTAAAGAGTTTGTTAGGAGAACCACCAGAGAATGGCTCGGCTGAGTCTATTATTTGTGAGGTAGGTGATTTATTGGCTAAGATGGGGAAAGCATCAGGCGAGAACAGCAGTTACCGTCATTTGAGAGTGTTCTCAGGTACTTTGCCGACTCCAATTGGAGAAGAGTCTCTTGAGCATTGGTTAGAGCATGCGCGTCTGATGGTCGAGGAGAGCGAGTGTTCGACTAAGGAGAAACGACTGCGCATCATGGAAAGTCTGAAAGGTCCTGCGTTAGCTGTGGTAAAGGCGGTGCGTACTGCTGATCCAGAGGTTAGTCCTGCTCAGTGCTTAGAAGCGATTGAGAGTGCTTTTGGGTCTGCTGAGACAGGTGAAGACCTGTATTTTGCCTTTAGGTTGCTACTGCAGCAGCCGAAGGAAAAGTTGTCTGACTTTCTGAGGCGTTTAGAGTTGTCGTTGAGCAAGGTGGTTCGTCGGGGAGGTCTCCCTACAGGCCGTGCTGACCGTGCTCGAGTGGAGCAGCTGCTGAGAGGTGCTGTCCACTCTGATATGATGCTTGTTCAGCTCAAACTCCGGGAATGGAAGGAAAACCTTCCATCATTCTTGGAACTGCTGAGTGAGATCAGAAGTGAAGAAGAGTATGAGTCTTCAAGGATGAAGCTGAACACATCTGTCCAGAGAGTTCACACAAACCCTGCTGCCGACAGTAGACAGGATGATGTTGAGTGTTTGAGATCAGAAATTCAAGAACTCAAGTCAATGTTCACTGCCATGAGAACTTTGCATAGCCAAGCTGTAGCAGATAGCAAAGAATCTGTGTCACTGACCAAAGTGCCCACCTCAGGCGGTGATAATGAAGTAGCTGCCTTAAGAAAACAAGTGAAGAACCTGCAAAAGCAAATGGCAGGCCATAAGCCTAAAGTCTCTGAATCCCCTGCTGCAGTTTTTAGAGTAGAGTCATCAAGACAAGCCCATAGTGATAATAGAAAGCCACCATCTAACGAGTCTGATGGGAACTTTTGTTATCGCTGTGGTGAAAACGGCCACTATTCTGCCAAATGCCAAAATGCAGAGAATCAGGCCAAAGTTATTCATAAGCTGATACACTCTCTAAAGAAAGCTAAACGGGATGAATCCTCCTCTCAAGTATCAGGGGGCCATCATACAGTGTGCTCAGCTAAGAAAAGTGAGGTAACCGCTTTGGAAAGAGACATTCCTCAAGGACTGATCAGCCCCTGTTCAATCATTCTAGTGAAGATAAATGGCCAGCATTCTGATGCGCTTCTTGATAGCGGCTCTCAAATCACCATTATTTTTGAGAACTGGTACAAGTGCCACTTATCTGATGTCCCAATCTAGCCTGTGTCAGGATTGGCGGTATGGGGCTTAAGCGACACCAGTTACCCCTACCTGGGATATGTTGTAGTGGAGATGGAGTTTCCAGAGAAGGTCACAGGCGCCAAGGAGACACTTTCCGTCCTTGCTCTGATTTGCCAAAGTCCCAAAAGTCCAGAAAAGACCCCTGTGATCCTAGGCACAAATGCCAACCTGTTCCAGAGACTGTCCATGCTCTGCAGAGAGACCACAGGAGTGGACATGGCACAGACTCTTGGCATAAAGGCAAAGAACTCCTTTCTGCACACCGATCAACCTACCACTGAGGGTGAAGAGGATGAAGTGGGATGTGTGAAGTGGATGGGTCCAGGCCCACTAACCTTACCTCCTGGTGTCGAATGCTGCGCCATCTGTGAAGTGGAGTGGAAGAGGCCCCCGGATAAAGACATGTTGATGGTTGAGGCATCACCCACTGATCCATTACCATCCGGAGTACTGCTGCAGCCTATGGTCGTGCAGAATACTGCAGTGGATGATCACCCTTAATAGCCATACGATTCCAGACCAGTACACGACTCCTCGCATAGATGATGCATTAGATTGCTTAACTGGGAGCAAATGGTTTTCTGTCCTCGATTTACGGAGGCGGAGGAGGACAAAGAAAAAACCGCCTTCATTTGTCCCCTCGGATTTGAAAGGATGCCCCAAGGCATAACAGGAGCGCCTGCAACATTCCAAAGACTTATGGAGAAGGCCGTTGGCGATATAAATCTCCTTCAGGTGCTGGTTTATTTAGACGATCTCATAGTCTTCAGACGTTCTTTGGAAGAACATGAAGAGCGCCTCCTGCGGGTATTAGACAGACTTGAAGAGGTAGGGCAAAAACTCTCCCTTGACAAGTGTCAATTTTGTCAACCCAAAGTCAAGTATGTGGGTCACAGTTTCTGCTGAGGGCGTTGCCACTGACCCTGAAAAGCTAGCCGCAGTTGCTAGGTGGCCTAAGCCCACAGACCTTAAGTCGCTGCGCTCCTTCTTAGGTTTCTGTGGGTATTACCGACCCTTTATAGCAAACTACTCTGCGATCGTTAGGCCCCTTACGGAACTGACAAAGGGCTATGCACCTACCCGGCCTGGAAAGAAGCAAGTCCTGGACAAGACCAAGACCTACTTTAAAGACTCAGAACCATTCAATGACCGATGGGACCAGTCCTGCAGGGACGCATTCAATCGAATCATTCAATGTCTGATTAACACACAGTGTTGGCATTTGGGGATGCCAATGTAAAACCCCACGCTAACCCAATGACGGAACTTAGCGGGGGCCGAAGGGGGTTTTGCATGCCTGTCGTTCTGGCGTTGCTGGGAGAACATTAGTAGGGTTAATTATTATCCTCCATACAAGAACAGAGCACAATTATGTTTATGAATATACTGGGTCCGTTGCCATGGGTCGGATATGGATTGACCTGCCCCATATCCTGCTTACAGCTGGCCAGAAACGGATCAGTACAATTCTTAATATTCTCCGTTCTCAAACGGGGCTGTATTGTACGCTTAGTGGTTACTATAGTTTTACTCGTTTATCTGACTCCATTTAAAATATAATTTAGAAATTTGGGTTTGTAATTTACGCGGACCTCGGGAGTGATTACACTCGACTCGTACCTGCGCCACCATTACTCAATATATGCTCCCGGGATTAGCATTACTGCTGAAATCTCGGTGGAGAACTCTGAGGCTGAGGGTCCAGTCAACACAATACATGCAAACCTGCCATGATAGTTGCGAGCCCAGGTTGGGGTAGCATTGTCTGGGCTCCTTAGAGCTAATTTGGCAGGAACCAGCGCCGTAACGCCCATGGGTTCCCTTCGCACCAGATTACAAGAGCCGTGCGTCCCCCAACCCTTTAACGGACAGAAACTTGCTGGCCTCACAGCTTAGAACTATCACAGATGCACCACGCCACCGATCGGTCGGTCTTTAGCCACTATTTCCCCCTGAGTATTCAGTTGTAATTTAGGCTGAAAAGGTACAAGATGAATTAGAGTCATGGAGATCACGCAAGTTACAAACAAAATAGTTTATTCGCAGACAGGTAGGTTATTAACTTTAGAATATCACAATCAATTACAAAATACACAAATTAAGAATAGAGATAGAGTAAATAATCATACCTAGCCTGCTTGGACTACACACACACACACAGAGTATAGAATATGCCATGTGGAAAGTCGAATACGATCTTCCGCTGCTACACATACATACATACATACATACATACATACATACATACACAAGACATGTTGTATGAGAAGTCGAATACGATCTTCCCGATACTTACATATACGTACAATGTGCTGTGTGGGAAGTCGAATACGATCTTCCCAGATTGGTCTGTCTCCCTTGCTTTTATGCCAAATCATACGTTTGGAACCAGGCGGCAATGCCATAAATCAACCTGGAGGGGTGGTCAAATCTGGAATTTAGACCCCCACCAGGGTTAAGTAGGGAAAATTAGATAATTACCAAGAGAGGACATGCAGGTTTTCCCTTGAGTTATTGAAACTATAGTTTATTAAATTCCATTTGGTATGAAATGTGTCTCATCCGATTCCTTGATTTTATCAGATCACATCCATACCAAACAGATTACCCTTATGTTTTATTATGTTGCAGTTATCATGAAACTTCGCTCCTGATTATCCATTTTACACGCAATTCCTGTTACCATTACATAAGACTTAATGCAATAATACAAGGATCACATGGGCAATGTTTTCAAGGTGTTACCGGGTTTATTTACTATCTTAATAGCAGTTTTGAATATTTAATCTAGGAGAGCAGTCACCGGTGTAATGACAGCAGTGCCCAAATGAGGGCACTGTGGCATTGTCCGGAGTCTTCCCCCTTGGAAGTGACCAGGTATGGGGTCACAGGGAGGTCACCAATGTTCGGGAGGATTCTTTTCCCATGACCCAACTGCCCTTGGACCACTCATACATCTTTCTCTTATCTTTGCCCGAAACTCCCCAAATCTAGTTTAAACAACATTGAAACCCCAGCTCTCAGGCCCCTCACAAATGGCAGCCCTTCCTGACCTTATCCACTATGCTACAGGCCGCCCCATCATATCTATAAATGCTGTTGTTGGGAGTTTTCATGATAACTGCATTATGCTGTAAATATGTATTTGTGCCTCTCATGGGAATATACCTTTTGGATAAACCTGATTTGGGTGAATGAAAGGAAAGGAGACACCCCAGACTGTTTGGTTTCTTCTCCTTATTTCCGAAATCCAGGCCTTAGTTCTTGACCCTAAAAGTGAGTCATCCATCTATAATTTACAGCCAGGCCCACCAGGCAGGGGGCTAAAACACATGGCTTCTACAGAGACAGATTTTGCCCAGTTTCCCCTCGGCTCCTGAATGGTTATGCTATCAAAGGTAGACTGTTACACCAGTTAAACTAGACCATTACACCAGTCGCACTGAACCAGAATAACACAAAACATTACTATATTCTGATCTGGGATTATCATGAAACATCTTTATGCCCTCCAATAATCCTGTGCTCTAACCTGTCAGGAATGTGAGAAAAGGGGGCCCCCAGGGCCCAAGAAGGCGCCTCTAAGAATCCTTCCTAGCTCTCCCCCACAGGCATGTGTGCCAACAGTGGGGGCTAACAATGTATGCTCCAGGAGGGGGAAGTCAGCAAGCTGACCAGCGCATGAGACCAAATGTTACTTATGACTGGCTTACACCAATAAGCTACATGTCCTACACACGGATGCAAGTTTCAAAGGGCTCGGTGCCGTACTCTGTCAAGAACATCCAGAAGGATTAAGACCCGTGGCGTTCGCCAGCAGAAAGTTGAGCTCTCCTGAACAGCGATACCCTGTACATCAGCTAGAGTTTCTGAAATGGGCAGTCGTTGATAAATTTCACGACTATCTTTACGGAGCTAAATTCACTGTACACATCGATAATAACCCTTTGACGTATGTACTTACCATGGCCAAGCTCAGTGCGACAGGTCATCGGTGGCTTGCAGCCCTGGCCACCTATGACTTTGATGTAAAGTATAGGCCTGGAAAAGCAAACATAGATGCTGACTTGCTGTCTCGTAACTTACCTGAAGATGGTGATGAGTGGGATGGCATGTCTCAGAACGTGGTGAAGTCCATATGTCGGCAGGTGCAAGTGGACATATCCCCAAAGGCGTCCCCCAGATATGTGGAACAATTAGGAGCTTCGCCAGCCTGTATTCCTGAAGTGTATGCCTTCCCGTCTCAGTTACACTTCAGCTCACTGGAGCTACTGTCAAAAGCTGACTTGATGGCTGCCCAGAAAAGGGATGCTGTGATCAGAGGCGTGATTGAGGCAGTGAAACAGGGAGTCTGGCCTAGCAACAAAGAATCACACCCAGAGATCCTTGTCGAAAAGTATTTTGTTCACTATGGCTTACCTGCCAGGATTCATTCTGACCAGGGAAGAGATTTTGAGTCAAGACTGATTCGTGAGCTGCTGACAACCTTGGGCATACGGAAATCGCGAACGACTCCATATCATCCTCAAGGGGATCCCCAGCCGGAGTGTTTCAACCGTACGCTGCTCTCTATGCTGGCTACCCTAGGCCAAGAGAAAAAGAGACCCTGGAGTCAGCATGTAGCTTCATTAGTGCATGCATACAACAGCACAAAAAGTGATGCAACGGGATACTCTCCCTATTACTTGATGTTCGGTGGGGAAGCAAGACTACCTGTAGACCTGTGCTTCGAAACATCTAAAGATGGAACGGAGGAGAGAAACCATTTCCAGTACGTTGAAAGCCTGAAGTGTGACCTGCAAAGAGCCTACCAACTTGCTAGTCAAGCTGCAGACAAGACTCACTTGAGGAACAAGAAAGCCTATGACCAGAAGGTCAGTTTTCAGAACATACAGGAAGGAGACCGTGTTCTTCTGAAGAATCTAGGACTCAAAGGGAAACACAAGCTGGAAAGCCGATGGAGTTCCATACCCCATGTAGTGATAGGAAATCTGCCAAACTTACCTGTATTCCATGTGAGACCTGAGGGAGGCAGAGGCGGAGTAAGAACCATCCATCGCGACCACATCTTACCTATTGGGCAATCTGTGAGGATCCCAGCAGAGCAAGCATGTGAAGAAACCCCTGTGAGACCAAGAACACGTTCAACCAGAACAAGACAAAGACAACAGATCATGAGTCAAAGAGAAGAAGTCCCAGAGATGACTGATTCCTCATCTGACGTGGAGTGTGACCATTCCCATAGACCATACTGGGAGTATCTGGAACATCTACTGAAGAGGAGAGAAGTGCCTGACAGAGTTGCTGTGAGTTCACAAAATGAAGACGCCATAGAACCAAGTCCTGTGCAGTCAGCTGAAGAGCTTGGGTCCGACATAGAAAACGAAGAAGGTCATGCTGTGACAGATTCGGATCCCTATGATTCCGGAACAGATCTGGATGCTGGAAGAAATGCGGTCAGTGCACCAAAAGAAAGACTGAGCTCTACACCAAAAGTAAATAGAGTACTTAGACCAAGAATAACTGAGAAAAGACAAGTAAAACCAGTATTGAGACTTACTTATGATGAACCTGGAAAGGCAAGTGAGCAACCACTTACCATAGTTCATAGTGGTATTATTCTGTCTCTCCGTTTGTTGCGTAGTTTGTGGAGGAACACTGCCATCTAGTGGTGCAAACATGCATCAGCGTTATGCTTAAGTAAGTTCGGGAAGTGTTTTTGTTATCAAGTTCTCAGTATAGTGAAGACGGTGAAAGTTCTGTGTCTTCGGTGATACGTACTGTGTTTTGACACGAGACAGTCTGTCAGTGTTAAGTCATCTAACATTAATGATAAAGCTTTAGACATGTATTATTTGTAGTCTTACATGATAGCTTGAATGTTAGCAATGTTTTAGGTTAAGGCGACAGCCACATATTTAGCAATGCTAAGCGATGACTAGCTTCGGTTGGTGCATAGAAAATGCTGGAACTTGGAGTATATGATTTAGAAATATGCCATTGTTTAAGCACAAAATGATGCTTGTTTATTGAAAACATATCTTTATTTTTTGTATTTTCAGTTTTACAAATTGTGGTTCAGTAAACACTATGAAACCCATCTCCAGTGTCTTGAGAAGTTGCCACTTTGTTTAGCTCGCTGTCTAGGCTGTGTAGAGCCACATAGCTGAGGGCAGTGTGTGAGGGAAAAATGTGTTAGTTAAAATTCACTTCCTTGGAGTGAGGCCCAATCAGCAGTCAGGGTGAGAGTTCAGGGGGGAAGGAGGAAGACACGAGAGAACAACATTCTACAGTGATACAGCAGTGTTATAACGTGTTTGATATCGAAAACTCGGACAGAGTTTACGACGAGGATACATGCTAGTTAGCTCAACGTAGCTTGCCGTTGGAGGATCCAAGGACTTTGTATAAGAGTAGCCAGCCCGGTCACTCCTTCACACATCGTCTCCAAGATCTCCATGGACCGAACACAATAGAGGAGGACCGCAGTGACGACGTCTCCACACACAGCGCCGCCGACATTGCGTTGCTATCGCGGTGAGGAGGACAACCAGCGCAAGTTTGTTTTGTTTTCTCTCGCGGCGCTTTGGGCGCGAAGCAGCCATTTTGTTTGAGGCTTCACCGAATGCTAGCATCGATACAGGCCTGCATCTCTCTGCTGACAACTGGTTGCGTACCCAATGTTATTGCATTTACGTTATATATTTGCCAGCGTAGTTTTAGGTTTGAAACTAAAAGTGTGGTTTAAATATTTTGACTGAACTGTGTTTTGAGTGAATGCATAGCAGTTAAAGAACTGAAAAGCAAGCCATTCATTTGTGTTTATTTGTTATATTAAGTAAATAGTTAAAACTTGATTCTCTTGGATATTTGCCTGTCTGTGGGTAGCTTAATTGATATTGAGAGTAAGCTAAAAGTGAAAAGGTTTACAGTAGCCTACATTTAGTGAATTATTTCATTAGAGCATTGATTAACACTAGAGAGAGTGATCTCTCGCTATATAAGAATTCGAGGAGCGCACTCCACACTAATAGCCAGACATGCTAGGGGGCGCTACATGAGTCACCTGTGGAAATAGTGGATGTGTCCCGTGCCCTTTAGTTTTTTCCTTTTTCCATTAGGCCCACAGCACACAGCTTAGGTTAGGAATCTCTCGTTAAAGTAAGTCTAATCAGGATTATTGTTTGGCCAGCAGCTTATAGGCTTCATTTGATCAATACATTTCCCAGCACAAAGGGATTCGTAACACTTTACATTGTAACAACTACTGCAGATGACTCACTGTTCCGACTGTTCCTCACTTCTGCCAGTAAACTCACGGTTCTGCTAGATGTACTCTAAAGCCTGATTTATCCTTCTGCGTTGACTCTATGCAGAGGCTACGGCCTAGCCGCGTTCTGCCTTATGTACACTTCCCCAGAAATGTAACTATGCTTCATAGCCTCTGTGTAGCCTACGGCGTAGGGAACATGGAAACGCGTAGGCTACACCATAGCCTCAGTGTAGATTTGTCGAGAAGTACAAATCAGGCTTAACTCTCTCCGTGTCCCGTTTACTTGTTCAACAGTCCTTTGCCTTAACTCACTTTCACTGACATCTGGTAAGTATTAAACCATTGTTCTCTTGAACATTTACCTAACTTCAACCAATTATTTATTGTTTCTTTCTGGTGGAACTGTAGGTTTCTTGTCCCAGTTCATCATACTCTTCTTCACTCAAACTGTCAGTTTTCCGGGTACAAGTGAGTATTTGACTGTTTCCATCTCACTGCTTCCCTTGATTTCTCTCTCCTTTTTCCATTTCAGGTGAGTAGTGTTAGCTGCATCCGTCATAAGGACAAGGCAGATTCCTGTGTAGAACTCGTCCATTTCCCTTTAGAGGTTCTACTACATAGACAGGACTATTTAATCTCACTAATTTACAACATGGATCTTGTCTTCGCAATATGCGGAAATCTTACCAAATGCTCCTCTCTCTGAGAGATTCCTGTCTAAGACATGGTCTCCATGCTCAAGAACTGTGCTCCATACTTTCTGATTGTAATACCTTTGTCCTCTTGATTCTGCTTCCTTTATGTTCTTTGCTACAATTTTGTATGCTTCTCGCATGGTTGTTTTCTACTTCTCAGCATAACCTTGATGCGATTTGGTGGTTATATGCGTGTACTACTTTGTTATGGTGGTCCTTCCAATTTAGTTTCCCACATCTAGTGCTGAGCTCAAATTATGGACAAACTGACTGGAGGACACCATTTTCACTGTTGCTGGATCACCTTTTGCCAAATCTTCGATCACATTAAAGCCTATGATTGACATCTCAAAAGGGCTGATATTCACCAGCATCGGCACCAAGAGCTGTCTGTTAGTGTTGTCCAACAAATCAAATTCAACCTCTATCCAACCCTCGTAGCGTACACTTGTTACATTAGCTGCTCTAAGATACAGATGTTTCAACTCCGCTGGGACAACGGTCCAACCAGTTTGGCTTGTTTTCTTGAAAGGGGAAGTTTACTCTCTGTGAATAAAACTGGACTTACTTCAGTGAGGGTAACTTCAATTTTGTTTATCTCTCTTCATTTGCAACAGCCTGCAGCCCAGTGTTCAATGCTACCACAATTGTAACAGTTTAGACACCAACCATCAGGATGGGACACTGCCGTCTATTGGTTTCACGTCAGGACTTTGACTAGGTCACTCCAAAAGTTATTTCTTTTCATCCAATCAGATGTGGTCACCTGGTATTGTTTTTCAGATCATTGTCTTGCTGCGTAAGCCAATTATGCTTCAAATTCACTTCACAGACAGATGACCAGACATTCTCCTAAAAGGGGCAGTTCACCGAAACATTGCAAGATCTTTATGAATTTTCTTGAATTGATGACTTTTTTAGACAGTTTACCCTGATACAATGGACCTCTATGGTGTAACGAGACCCAAGCGCAGACCAGGTGATCGTTGAAATCGTTGTTTCTTAACAGGCCAATATCAAACACCAGTAATCCAGGACAATGCCAAAATCGAGATGCCAAAGAATAGTAGTTAAACAGTCCAGGGTCAAAAATTCCAGATAATCAGAAATGCGAGGTACAAAAAGGGCAGGGTCAAAAAGAATGTAAAGAAGATCAAAAACCAAAAGGCAGACAAAACAGAAGGGGTAAGGCAATCTCAAAGTCAGGCAAAGGGTGTCTCAGGAATTTCAAGTATAACAGGAAAACAAATCTGCTCTGAAAAGATCAAGGTTCACTACTGAGACTAGGGTTTAAATACGCAGAGGGATGAGACAAACTAGGGATAAAGCTGATCGAACAAATAAACATCAGGTGAGAAACATGAACGGGCAATAATAGAATGACTAGGGATGCACGAATACACGGACTGGATTAACAAAGACACATAATACAAATGGCTCTGGACTAGGGAGTAGACAATTGCACAGAAATAAGGAACGTAGTGATAGGGGAGAGCAGGTGCAAACACTTTGCTGAATCAAGGCAAGCAATTAAAGATAGAACAGGGAGGGCGGAGTTATAGAGCAGCATCGAAGCAGAGAGAGTTAATCTATGTGATTAAATTACAATTACCCCAAACTGTTAGTTAGTAAAACAGACGTGTGTTAATATAATTTAGTACTGTACAAAATCTATGTTAGTAGTTATTAGTAGATTAGTGTTATCTACAAACATGAATGGAGAAAAAGCAGGATGTAAGAGAAACCAAGACTAAGAAGGAATTGTGAGAAACCGGAAAATTCAGAAAACACCCGAATAGTGAATCACGCTGACAGGGAAGTGACTCGGGCTCAGAACTACATTACATTACATTAATGGCATTTGGCTGACACTCTTATCCAGAGCGACGTACAGTTGATGAGACTAAGCAGGAGACAATCCTCCCCAGGAGCAATGCAGGGTTAAGGGCCTTGCTCAAGGGCCCAACGGCTGTGTGGATCTTATTGTGGCTACACCGGGATTAGAACCACCGACCTTGTGTGTCCCAGTCATTTACCGTAACCACTACGCTACAGGCCGCCCATTGATGAGACTAAGCAGGAGACAATCCTCCCCAGGAGCAATGCAGGGTTAAGGGCCTTGCTCAAGGGCCCAACGGCTGTGCGGATCTTATTGTGGCTACACCGGGATTAGAACCACCATGTGTCCCAGTCATTTACCGTAACCACTACGCTACAGGCCGCATAAAGACACAGACATCACAGGGGACGACGACTGCTATGAACACGAACTGCTATGATACAGAAAACCAGACATAATAATGAAAAATAATAAATATACAAGAATAACAAATAAAACCAACAGACAATACTCAGAAACATGACATATGAACCCTTATTTTGAGGTAATCAATGTGCTGAAAATTGTCTTTCGAAAACTGAACAGTAACATTTCCAAATATAATGTGACAGTTTGCGAACATCAAAATTTTGCTCATTTAAGTTCACAGCTGACTAACACTTACATTAACACTTTGATATGCAAGCCTAGGGCAACAATGTTTGAACACTGGTGTGCGTCGGCGGAAACTTCTGCTTGGGCAGACACGGTTTCATGCTTTAGAAAACAAAGTCATTCTTGATTCTTGGAGGGAAGGCACAGTGGTGGGACAATAAATTCTGTGTCACCAAGAAACTACATGCACGCAGGCGTAGAATTACTATAACATTCAGAGTAAACAATCACGTTGAGACGGGTGCGTGGGCGGTTGGACCCAAAATGCATGACTCAGAAACAGGGGTGTAATAAAGTCCTGTCAGGGCTTTATTCAGGGAGTGTCCAGTGCACGTAGTCAAAAAACAAGCAATGTTCATATACTTAAAATCCAGCCAAAACCAAAGTACAGTACCGAGGGAGAAGGCAGTCTCGTAATCGGTACACCATGAAAAAAGTCCGGTAGCCAGGAAAGCTGTCAGCGGGGCAGAAGTTTGGGCGGACGGTAGGCAGGCTCAGGGTTGATGACGGCGCAAGAGTCAAGACCGAAGTCTGCTCCGCGGGGCAAAAGCACAAAGACAGCAGGCAACGTCGTGGTACAGGCAGGCAATGGTCAACAAAACAGAAGTCAATAATCTTTGGTCAATAAACAGGCTTGGATCGTAACGGGTAGACAATGGCTTGACAAAAACGCTCAAAAGTGCACTGACTAACGGGGCAACAATTTCGCAAAGACAAGACTAACAATTAAATCATAACAACTAAACATGACTTGAAAATTAAATGTAACAAGAAATAAAGCATAACAACATGGCGAGACTAGACGAACATAATACGTGACATGACAATAACGTAACTAAGACAATAACTAAACATAAAACATGACATGACAAACATGAAATGTGACACACGTGGTAGTATTATATCTGGTAAGGATACATTATGATGACACTGGAACTGGAAATAGGGCACAATTTCTGATGCAGAATTTCTTTGAATCCTGTTTCACTCAACTTCTTACTAAATATCTTAAATGTATCTGTATTTAACAGGCTTTCTCCAAGTGCTGCCTTTTGTAAACATACTGTTTCTGGAAGGCACTTGATCTCCTCTTTGCTCCACCAGCCAGTCTGTCAGATAAAATTGAACTTTGTAGGCTACAGTATGTTTTCCTTCTGTTTACAATATTCACCTTATCGACAATTCACAGCTTAGATTTCCGGTAATTGGTTCAAATACCATTTTTGGTCCGGACTATCCATTCAGGTATCTAAGAATTGGAGACAGCTTTGCTTACTCGTTCCATAGATTCCTATGGGAACTTGGCACTAGAGCATGCTCACTGGGTACATAAATGGGAAGGGGATGAATAGCAATTTTTTAAATCTCATATCTTCCATGCAGTTTTTAAAAAAAAGTCCCTGAAAAGTCATTAGTTCAGTGTAAAGAAATGTAAGAATTGAAATTTTGGAATTTCTTCCCAAAATAGTATACATTAAATGGCAAGTACTACTCTTGAAATGTCAACAGGGATTTCCACACTTTATGGGTGGCTTTATTCATATGATAATGCTGCTTGGAAAATTTAAATGTATTTCCTGAACTGCTTCATGTGATTATGCAATAATGGTGCCTAAATGTCAATTTAAATGTAATTTATGCTGTATGCATTTTCAATCTCTAACCAGGCATAAAATATAATTATCGAAGACATAGTTATGCTACAAAGGAAGCAAAATTCTAATGGTTATCCAAATGTAAAAAGGGAAACAGCGCCTCATGCACTACAGAATGAAGGTGTCAGAATTACAAATTAAAATGCAATCTGTCAGACATCCCATCAGGGTGGGGCAACATCATGCCACTGAACAGATGTTGTGGAACCAATATGGAATCAAGGGTACTGCATTTCCCCATAGGCTTTATTGGAGAAACCAATGCTTTTTTTCTACCAAATTAAGGGGTTCACAGTCATATTGTCACCTGTTCATCAACCCTGAGGACTCCCCTACACCATGATACCTCTCACCTAGTCAGCCTGGACAGTGGTACAATGTATGTTCTTTTCTACTCTAGCTCATTGGATTTGAAATTAAAGGTTGTATATGCCAGATGTTGCTTGGAACATCTTAATGATCCAAACTATTTATTTTGGTTAGCATATTGTTTAGTGTATGTAATCTTATTTCTGAGCCTCATAATGGCTTCCTCAACTGTCATTGGCTTAACTCTGGTCCTCATGTTGACAAACACCAATAACAGACTGAAGGTAATCAAAAGCCTAGAATCAAGAGGATATACTCAAAGCTTCTTTATACCTGCACCATGGAAGCGATTGAATAGACATTAGACTAATCAGAAACAGCTGAGAGGCCAACTGTCCAATTACTTCTGGTCCCCTACAATTGGGGGACTATGTATAAAAAGGCATGAAATTCCTACATGGATCAGAAACAGCTGAGAACTAACTGTCCAATTACAGCAAACTACAGATTCATAAAATTGTTAATTCATTACAGTACTTCGGTTTTTCTATAATGTAGTTTAAACAACAAAAAACACACTTCTTCCTTGCCAGAGGGCTGTTTATTGTAATAGTTTTAGGCATATTAATTCCATTCAAGTTGTCACCGCAAACGGGGGATTTCCTGCACCTGGCAACCCTGAGTGCACCGCGATGGGAACCTCACACCAGGCTGGTCATGCGCACGTTGTTATTTTCTTGTCTGGAAAGTCACGTGATGTGGACCAATAGCGAGGCTCGAGCGACCTCGCCTGTTCTGCTACTCTCCACAGAAGGAAAACAACAAGCTTTCCCCCTGCCTGTTTCGTTGCATTGAAAACGATTAATGTCGGCTGAGAAAGACTACATTACACTACTTTAAATATGAGCGCTACCCAGCGTTTTATATTACAACTGTAGATAGTACCACAACACTGACCATTCTTGCGATCACTAATAATAATACTAATAATTATAATTATTATAGTAGTATTTTGACTGTCAACGCATTTGTCATACTGTCATACAAATATAACTACACACACATCTTATATACATTGTAAATACAATGTAATGTAAAATAATGTAAAGTCAGTGCTTGTAGGAGTTGGAAAAAAACTGTTGCGTCATGACTTTCTGCATACCGTTGTAAGTCAGTCAATAACTATATGTCTGAAAGAGTTAATTCTGTTCTCACCACCCACCCACCCCCGCCAAATTCCCAACCATATTGCCCCGGACCCCCTTCACATGTAATACCCGAACGCTCGTCCTGTCCTTTTCCAGTAAAAGGCAGTCGGTGTAAATACAACTATTTCCCGGTCAAGTATGACTCATGCAACTTCTAAAGAGTATATTGACTGCGCAGAACCGCTATTGTTACCACCAAATTGTATTATAATAATGTAATTATAGGCTAATAGACTAACAAATAAAAATAATATTCCTTATTCAATTAGACTGATTCAGTATAAAACTATGCTAGGCTATGCTAATGATAATAATAATAATAATTGTTATTATAATAATAAATTACATACATAATAATACAAAACATGTGTTTTTGTTATTATTAGTATTAATAAGCAATGTTAAGCGTATCTTCACACATTCATTAGTTTCACACAGAATCCCTCTTGCCCAGTCAAACAGCAACGGTGTCTAATAATAAAGACGTCATCCGCTGCTCCGACGGAGTGCGCAGCTTCTAACTGTAGATAGGACAACAATCTCAGCATGCTTGCGCACAACATAGGAATCTTCTTCTTCTCATCTTCTCATCTTGCAAATCGAAACACATGACTATTGAATTCTGCATTAGGTCCGCAGCTCGGAGAGCGTCGTGTGCAGGACATAAATAACCAGGGGATCCGAGTTCCTTTCTGCACGTTAGCACAGCGTACTGCTACCAATAACAGGTAGGATACGAATTTCGTACAATTTTTATTATTATCCATTTATGGTGTTTATTGAATATCGTTGTATATGATTCGTTGTATCATTATATTTGATATGATAATAATGTGTTGCGTTAATCTGAGTAGTGCTACTTTAGCAAGTACAGAATTAGCTATAGTATTGGTAAAAAGGGATGTGACTGACTGCTTGTAGTCTTGCAGGAGTAGCGAGGTCTTCTGGAAATCTTTCGTTGCATAAAAGGCTTGGCGTTGCTATGAATACGATTTTTAATGAAGGGGGTGACACAGTAAAGCATCATCGTGTAAATGGATATTTGCGCAACCTTGTATTTTTAGAAGAAGCTTCTAGATCTTTCTTAAAAGGGTTATGAAATCTGTAAAAGTGTACTACGCACTTCCCTGCACCGTTTTCATATTGCTGTTCGAAGAGGCACGCCCACTTCCACTGTTCAATGTTGTACGCTCGAAGCATGTGTTTTTCCGACCATGGTGACGGCGTGATACATGTTTACCGTCTCACAACAGGGCAGTGTTTTTTTCATGTTTTTGTTTCCCTCATTGGACAGTTTCTCTACCCAGTGCCGCATGATCAAATATCTCAACACTGTTTCTCTAACCAGGATGTACTGTATTGCTTTTAAAGCCCCACCAAAATGCGGACACGCACAGTACAGCATGCAAGCAGCAGGCGGCGGTCATTCACACACACATACACACACGTAAAAAAAATGTAAGAATGACAAAGTTTGAGTCATGCGTTTTTTATTAAAGACACAGCGTTCGCTATAGTGAAAATAGTTTGCTTAATATGAGCAATATAGGCCTACTTTTTGGCTTTTAGTGTAGTTTGTGATCTAAAAGGAAATGTGCGGAACAAATTGCGACAGGCTATGGTCACTATTTCCACTTATTTCTTGAGACTTGATGTCTGCATGTCCTGTGGCAGTCTCCTGTGTCATTAGTATGCTATCTATACATGACAGACTTGTGATGTTCAAATAATTCATGATTATTTATGGAAGTTGCAGCTCATATTTCGTGAGTGCCTGTACATTTAAGCATAGTAAACAGTAGTGTTTACTAATGTTGACGTTTGCAAAATTCTTACAGTACATCTCAACATGCTGGAAGAGTAATGGGTCCTGAAGTCTCCACATCTGAAATGATTACATATCAATAGAAATGCAATAAATCATTTTGTTAGTCATTTTGTCTCTAAAAAATACTGAGCTCTGAGAGAGTTGGAGAAAAAGAGGGGGGAGAGATAAAGAGAGAGAGGGTGTGTTCTTGACTTTGCAGTCTTTCTGTGTGGATGTGGTGGGATGTCAGGGTAGTCATCAGCATAACTGGCCTATTTACTGTATGTGTTTTTGTGTAATTCTGCATTGTCCTAGCGCAGGAATATGGAGGAGACCTGTGGCCTTCCCCTGAACAAGCCCTCAAACAATCTGGTGGAGTGGAGGAAGAGAGTCAAGTCTGAGTACATGAGGCTTCGGCAACTTAAGCGCTTCCGTAAAGCGGAGGAAGTCAAGGTACATTGGGCGAAGGGCGAAGGGTACCCCTTCACTAGCAGCTATTATGCTTTCTATGTAGAATCTAGAACATTTTTTGATACATTGAATCAAAGGGGAAACTCCCACCAAACATTACATATTGATACATATTTTTTTATGATATGTTGAGCGCCAGCCTGAACTTCATTAGAGGAATCTCAATCTTGCCGGCCTGTTGTGGTTAAGTTACATGACTGGGACACGCAAAGTCGGTGGTTCGAATCCCGGTGTAGTCACAACAAGATCCGCACAGCCGTTAGGCCCTTGAGCAAGGCCCTTAACCCTGCATTGCCCCAGGGGAGGATTGTCTCCTGCTGAGTCTAATCAACTGTACATCACTCTGGATAAGAGCGTCTGCCAAATGGCATTAATGTAAATGTCTTACCTACAGATCCCCTTAGTCTCCCTATGTGGAAATAAATATATTTACAGAAAAATATTTTAAAAATTTACGGCAAATCTCTTCTGTTGGTTTTACAATACGTACCCTCAGTTTTGTATACTGAGCAATCGGTGTGCCAATCTGTACCCCCAATTTTGCTAAACCCTCAGCTTTGCAATCTGTGTGTTTGTTTTGCTTTTGAAAAACTGAGGGTACGGATTGGTGATGAGTGTTGAAATATTTTCTTTTACCTAGGGTTACCAAGGGGGCTTCGTACTTACCGCCAGAAGAGTCCAAGATAGTAGAAAATCTAACATTGAGAGGATCATTTCTGGAATTATTCTTGCTCCGTTTACATTGTCTTGCTTTTCCCTTGATTACTAAATCATAAAATCATCCCTTTGCACAAACCACATATTGACAGAATGCTCATAAGAATGTTTTCTGAATGACGCATGGTGTCTTGTAGTGACAGAAAATTGTTACTTGAGAACGAGCATCCAATTTCTGACAGGGTATTTTATTTCTGTGCTTGCTCAATTGAAAATCTCAGCCTGGTAGTAAGGCCTGCTTGCACCATTGACTGGAAGAGGAGGGTTAGATTCTAGGACATGGTGCAGAATTCTCAATTATCAATTATCTCAAGTATTTGATACAAATCATGAAACAGAATGAATTTAACACTTTGGCTGGAATTCTCTTCTGTAAGTTTCATGTCTCCTGAAAGTTATTTCGGTTTAATTCTTTACTTCAGCAAATCAGGCCAAGCACGTGCCTCAGTGCCCTAAAAACTACTTCGCCACACCGGAACAAGGACACATAATAGGACATGATACAGTACAATTCACACAGACCTGCCCCCCCTCCATTCAGCCAGCTGCACTGCACTGTTCTAGGTCAGCTGAGGTAATGGGATATTAGCAGTAGCACCAATGCAATGCAGAGATAAACATTTGAAGAAATAGGATAATATGGAAAATCTGCAAAAGAGGCAGATAGCATTTCACATTTTCATATAATAATAGTCTGGTTATATGTATGTGGTTAGTGTTCAGGTTCTTGTGCTACAGTACCTGTGCGTAAGCTGTGCCTCTTTTTAACAGTCAAGTCTGCTTTCTGGGACAGGGAAGGGCAACACTGGAATGCAGATGTGGCTGCATTAGGACTAGAAGCAAGGTTGAAAAAGCATTTAAAAGATTAATATCCAGCATTTAAAAAACAAAAGTATGTTGATATAGTGTTCCACTCATTCTGAAAGAACATTCAGTGATGGCTTAGTGGTCTGCATGACATCAGGGATGACAGAGCAGTCGTCTGGCAGTCGGAGGGTTGCCGGTTGATCCTGCCCTGGGCGTGTTGAAGTGCCCCTGTGCAAGACACCTAACCCCCAAATGCTCCTGACGAGCTGGTTGGTGCCTTGCATGGCACCCAATCGCTGTTGGTGTGTGAGTGTGTGTGTGTGAATGGGTGAATCAGAAGCATCAGTTATACAGTGCTTTTGATAATGGTGCTATATAAAATGCCGACCATTTACCATCAAGACAATATTGCGGAAGTCTATGTATGGGACTTGGTGATGACAGACCTGAGTTTGCCACTGGAAGGTGTAGAGTAGATCTTGCTGTATATTAACCTGAGCTGCTTTGGTGAATAGTCAGTAATGTACGTTGCTGTATAAATGTAGATACATCACTCTGAATCAGACCTGGGTCAAATTCGTAATTTTTTTGGATTCAAATACTTCTCTACACTTTACTGAGCTAGTCTGGTGTATTGGAACCCATGAAATGCAAATCCCATCCTTCGGTCATCTTGGGTGGCTCAATTGCACCAGGCTCAATTGTGTGCTCAGAATATATTGTCATTCTATGTGTAATGTTAAAGATTTGAGTTTATCTATGTGAATAAATTAAGCAAAGATTAAATTAAACTTTTCTTTTTTCCCCAGTCACTTTTCATGGCCAGTCGCAGGAAGATCAAGGAAAGGACCAGCCTGCTAAATGATGAGTGGTCCAAGCTGAGAATACAGCCCATTCCGCTCGACTCTGCCGTGGGATCGGTGCACAACAACAAGGTGGAACAAGATAGTTTACACCATTACCCGTAATGTTCCCTGAAGTTGGGGATATACTGTACATTCTCTTGAGGAATTCATTTACACCCAATCTACAGTGGCCTCCATAATTATTGGCACCCTTAATAAAAATGGAGAAAAAGGCGGCATATAATAACACCCTGGATAATGATCGATATTTTATGAAAACCATAGGTGCCAAAGTTATTGGCACTCTTAGCAATTATTGTAAATAAAATCAAGGAAAGTTAAATTGGCAATACAATTTTACTTTAATTTTCTCAGTCTAAAGGCACTATCTTGTATTATTCCATAATTTCACTAGAGTATAAAAACGAGGTAACAAGCGTGACAACCATCAGCATGGGAAAAAGCTAAAGAACTGTCGATTCAGAAGACAGATGGTAATTGACCATCACAAGTCGGGTAATGGGTACAAAAATATACACGAACGGTTAAACATACTGTACTGTAAGGGCAATAAGAAAAAGGTGTAAAAAATATGGGATAGTGGCAAACCGAAGTCCATATTATCATACCTACTGTCAAATAAGTTGGTGGATCATGAAAATGTTTTGCCTCCAGTGGTCCAGGGCCACTATTGAAGATCAATGGTACAATTAATTCCACAAAGAACCAGGAACTCTTGGCAGAAAATCTTATTGCCTGTGCAAGGAAGCTGAATCTTGGTCTGAGCGAGCATGCACAAAATCCACACAGAAATGGTTAAGTAAAAACAACAACCATGTTCTGCAACAGCCAGCTTAGTCTTCAGACTTAAATAGGGGGGTGGGGGGGTGCCACAAGGATATCAGTGATTCTGAAAAGTTCTGCATGGAAGAATGGTCAAAAATGTGTTGGCAAACCTTATGGGCGTTATTTTTGTGTTTTTTTTTTTTTTTTTGTTTACAGCACTTGGTGTGCATATTTATTAAGGGTGCCAAAAATTCTGGACTCCACTGTATATGACATCCTCTTTCACAGTGCATAATACAAATTTATTTATTAATACAGTAAGTGTTACTTCTTTCAAAGTATGACTCGCATTTTAAATATACAGAAGCAGACAGATGTTTTAGATCTGTTTATAGATCTGTTCAACATAAATATATATATATATATATATATATATGTATAAATATTATATTATAAATAAATATTTAAACATAAATAACATGACTGGGCATTTATTACCCTTTTACTAACTGCAATTGTAGGCTCACAGTATCTCTAGAAAATAGTCATACTGAATTAATAGGAAGGAGTGTATTTGTCGACTGTCTTTCAACAGTATAAATAGGCCCTTCAAATAAAGCATGAACAAAAGTCTTGCCAGAATTGTAGTAGCCTAGCACTGTCTTGCTTCTTGGAAGCTCACAAACTGGTAATTTAGCTGCCAAAAAAGACAAGAAAAATCTGGAAGTCTGATTTCCAGTAATCTGCATGTAGAAAAGGCCTCTCTTAAAAATGCCGAAGTGAATGACAGAAATGCCATGACTACCTGTGCTCTGTGGTGAATAGATTTCTTTGTGCTTGGAGCCAAATTGGAAAGCATACCAGCTGTTGTCCTAGGCTCTTATTCACTTTTGGGATTAAAGGTCTTTACAGGTCTTTAAAGTACTCTATCCAACTGGAGTGGGCCTGGTGTGTAATCATATAGAAAAACCATACCCAAACCCAAACCAAGTCAACTGCAAGCAAGTCCTTGTTCCTTACCCTCACCGCAGTGATCAGTGCATTGAACTCCATTAGCCTAGGCCATTTCTTGCTATACGCAATTGATAGGGGCCCCCACTGAGCTGCCTTTAATTTGTTATAATCCCCAAAATTGAAATGAATCATCTACAGTCTTCATCAGATTCAAGCCACTCCATCCTATACGACCAAGCCTCCCTCCCCCACAGTCCATCCACTATCACTCCTTCGGTCTGCGATCACAATCTTCCTGTCCAGCCAACCCCCCCACCTCCGGCATTTAATGTGTAAAAATATGATTTTGCTTATTGCTAATCCATAACAATTTCGCAAATCCTTTAGTCAAAACAAAAAAGTGTTTAAATGTTTAATGGCTACTGCTTAACATGGAATGGAAAACAGTTTGAGTAATGCCGGAGAATATGACTTCAAAACTATGTCTATAGCTAACATGTTAAAACTAAACTTCAAACATGCTTATTTCACCATTATTTTATCCACATGTTATGTTAAGTGCGTAATTGTTGTGTCTTAGAGTGTTACAGTCAGAAACACTCAAGTCAGTTACTCTTCATGTTGAGTAAAGGTTTTCAGCTGTCTCAAATTTACCTGAACATCAAGTTGAAGACCTTTAGCTGGCACATGCCGTATTAATTTTGTTCTTCTTTCATCCTTTTACAGCAGTGTGTGGTGGAATCTGGTTTCCCTGCATTCAAGAAGCAGAGCGTTGTGATGAGGACTCTGAACACTGTGGCTGGAGTCCCTTTCATGTACTCCTGGTCCCCACTACAGCACAACTTCATGGTCAGTAGAAACCAGCCACAATCATTTCTAAAACTCATGGTTGCTTAAATTCACTGTTGTTTGGGAAATTCACAAAATAATTATGTGATTTTCCTTGATGACTATATTGTAGATTGTCCAGGTTACAATCTCATCATGACTATAATATTCTAAGTGCATGATTTAACACATTTCTGTCTCACTTCAGAATGTTCTGTCTCTGAACCACCTCCCTTCTGAGATTGTCAATAAAAAAAAACTGTTGGCTAACAGTAGGCACCCAGGATAGGGTTTGGGACCTTTTGTCTAGCAAACCATACGGGATTCTCCATTGTCTTGTAGACATTTTGGAAAACCCATAAGGTCACGCAATATGAAATACGACCTTATGAAAAGGTCACATAATACTGTACTTTGTCTTATGTTACTTTCACTTACTATTGCTTCTTTCATTCAACAGTGCATTGGGAGCAGGTTGGCAATGGTAATGAAAGCATGGCTGATTAAAAAATGTCCAATATTGTAGGTGTGTCAGTTATACTTCCTCTGTATTTTACCGTTCCATTCCCTTTTCTCACACAGTGCCGAGTCACAGATTCACCTTTCATTGAGTCTGATTTTCTGCAGGTGGAGGACGAAACGTTCTTGCACAACATTCCTTACATGGGGGATGAGGTGCTCGAGCAGGACGAAGCCTTCCTGGAGGAGCTCATCGACAACTACGATGGCGTGCACGGGGACCGAGGTGAGCACTCAGGCCTGCCCGCTGCAGTGGCCCCAGAGTTGGCCCCTGCCAGCTGTCTTTAAGGGACAGACATATTTTGGATTAATCATTTTAGTGTCAGTGGCAGTGCTGTGCCTCCAACTCGCATCCCCCACACAGTCTTATCATGAGAGACAAGAGCAATGGGACTCATGGAAGAACCACTCGTACGAACAAAGATTTATGAACTTGGCGTATTCACATTTACAAGTGATCCCAACCGTCGTACAAATCATATAAAAATAATTTCCTATTTACAACGCTTTTCATTCCTTTCTGATGTAGATGCTTACAGCAAAGAACCTTGGATCTTTAAAACTCAAATATGAATCAAGATGGAGCAATTGCATTGCATATTTCTCACCTCAAATGTTCTCAGAAACATATTTTAGTGGACTGTTTTGGAGGAATAAAGTATGTAAAGAACTATTGTAATGGACAACTTCATTTAGAACAGTTTTCATCTGACAGTAGCCCAGTGTGTTCTCATTGGCATAGATGAATACTGTTCGGATGATGTGTTTTCTTTGTGACCTCCTTTGGCCTGCTGTTTTCTCTAGAGGGTGGCTTCATCAACGATGAGATCTTCAAAGAGTTGGTGGAAGCGCTAAGCCAATACTCAGACCATGAGGAGGAAGACGAGGGTGGGGAGAAAGTGGAAGAGGATTTGGAGAGGAAGAGTGTGGCGGAGGAGGTGGAAGATGTCAAGGTTGGGCAGCCAGTCCTTTTCAGGAAGAAGAGGCGAAGCATAGCAGAAGGTAAGCAGTTACGCAAGTTGCAGAGACTCCACACCAGAACTTAGGGCTGAATTCAATCAACATTTTGTAATTCAATTTGATGTATGATTGAATGGAGTGCTTATTTCATTCATTCACAGACCCAGTTTTGCCAGTTTAGTAATGATTGATTACAAATTATGATTAAATTCAGGCCTTAAAGCCTTAAATTCAGTGAGTGTCTGCCTGAGAAAATATTTTTCATCCCACAAATGCAGACACTGAGTGCTTTATTAGATAGACCTGTACACCTGTTAAAGGAAATATTTAATCGGCCAATCATGTGGCAGCAACTGAATGCATACAAACATGCAGACATGTTCCAAGAGGTTCAGTTGTTTTTCAGACCAAATGTCAGCATGGGGAAAAAATTTGATCTAATTGACTTTGACTATGGAATAATTGTTGGTACCAGACAGGGTGGTTTCAGTGTCTCAGAAACTGCTGATCTCCAGATCTCACATCTCTACAGTTTGCAGAGAATGGTGCAACAAAAAAAAAGAAATACAGTGAGCAGTAGTTCTGCAGGCAAAGAGAGATGTGTGTTGTCAATGAGAGAGGTCAGGAAGGTGACAGTAATGCAAATAACCACACATTACAACAGTGGAATGCAGAAGATCATCTCTAAGTTTAAAAGTGGATAGGCTACAGCAGCAGAAGTCACCGATAAGTTAAAAAGTCTAATACCTACCCAATAAAGTTCTCACTGAGTGCATATTTGCACCAGCTAAAGCTAAAACACTTGTCTGTGCTGTAACCCAACAAATCCAGCCAAAGGCAATATAAAATGAAATTACAGTTCACTGTCCTACAAATATAGGACAGTGAAAATCAAGTTGGATCTGCTCTGGTTTTCATATTCCTGTAGCACAAACCTAGATACCAACCAGGAGTTTGTATATATTGTTTCCATAACCACAAGCTATGCAGCATGCTCAAGTGCACAGTACCCACTGGTATTGCTATCCCAGTCTCAAGTCAGAACAAGGCCGGCATGCCATGTTGCAATTCAGTTTGTTTACCTTTGTCACTCCTCCTCCCACTCAGTATTGGTACCCTTCCTCTCAGGAACCTTTTTGTTCACAGTACTGATATGTGTCATCGGATTTCCCGGCTAATGACCTTTTGCGAGTTGAGTCGAGTGTACTGAGGGTGTCTGTTTAATGTCTGTGTCAGAACATGCAAGGTAATTTCATTCATTTAATTCAGTTCAGAGGATGGAGGTCTGACCATACTTTAGCATTTTGCTGCACTGTGGTTCACCTGGATTGATTTGTGTGTAAAGGCATGGTAGCTCACTTTGGGCCTATATATGCACAGCAGAGGGCAGCTCACTCATAGCCTCTCCAAATAGACTACATATTGGCTCAGTCAGGGCCTATGCAGGTACATGCATAGGCCTAGGGGATGGAAATCAGAAGATTAGCACTCTGGGGTATCAAATTGGCAAGTGTAGCTGAGGGTTAAGCACAGACGTTTGTCTCTGGAGGCAGAGTTTTAATGAAAGGCTGTTGATTAATGCGAAATAAGGTTCACTAGGGATGATTCTGACTTAACCCCAAGGGTCTTTGTCCCTTCCTGTACTTGTATAGAGTTTTTGTTGGAGGTACTGTACATGAACAAATATAGGTTACTTTGTAAGTTACACAATGAGAGACAAGAGTGCTCATTATTTTGTGTTGTTTTTCATTGTTCACTGCAGCAAAAGATTTAGCGACTAATAAGAAGATCCCCCATGACAAGATATTCAAAGCCATTGCCTCAATGTTTCCATACAAAGGTACAATGGAGCAGCTGAAGGAGAAGTAAGGAACATGTCAACATCACATAATTCTGTTGTGTGAAGTCTTTTGTGTGTATATTTGCTTATGAGTGTGAAAGTGATGGCCATTCATCACACCTGCAGACTAATGCATGCATTTTGCATTATCAACCAACAGAACAAATAATAGCAATTACTCGTACAGGTTCGGCGATGGTAGAATTTTTTCTGATTGGCTCACCTTAGCTTCCATTCCACCTGCAGGTACAAGGACCTTCTGGAGCCTCCCAGCCCAGTCAAGCTTCCGCCTCAGTGCACCCCCAACATTGATGGCCCCTTTGCCAAGTCTGTCCAGCGAGAACAGTCTCTGCACTCCTTCCACACCCTGTTCTGCAGGCGCTGCTTCAAATACGACTGCTTCCTCCACCGTAATCTCACCCTCCTGAGTGCTCCATCTCAGTTCCTTTCTACCAAACTGGCACTATCTCTCCGCTTCACTGGTCATACACTCGTGTGGTTTTTTAACACTTGAAAGTTTTGGGTTTTCTAATACCTAAAAGCGCTAAGCCTTTATGCTGGTCCAGCATTACAGCACTGATTTCTGCACACACAGTTTCTAATTAATTAATTTCGCAGAACTACTTATTTCGAAATGATTGTGGTTTTGTTATATTGGCTAAGCATGAAGACATAAGCACTGTCTTTCTCGTCTTACCCATCAATTCCACAGAAAATGTGGATGTGGAGGACCACGCACAAGTCTGTTGCATTTCACATAGTTGTCTTTATGCCTTTAAACTGCCCGTATTTCTTTTAATTAAGTGGACTCTGGCCTTTCTAGTGTTGAAGAGTCCCCTTCAGTACTGCACCAAGGTGGTTTAACACCAGCCTTTTTGTTATATTTCATTCTGTGTGGCTCAGCACTGTCCCCATAGTGTTCCATATGAAGGCACACTTTACATTACATGTTATTTGGCTGACGCTTTTATCCCCAAAAAATAATATTACTTTTAAAACAGCTTGACCATGTTCCGTTGCTCTGTCTTTGTCTTTCACTCTCTTTCTGTTTTTCCACTTTTTTAACACATTTTAAGATGGAACAAACAGTGAACTCTGGTCTGTGATGGCCATTGTCATCACTGCCAGTGCCAACGGTGAAGATATAGAGATGCCCTTCCATTAGCACCTTTGTCTGACTTCAGTGATGCTATGCCTTTGTCCAGCCTTTCACGCCACTCCCAATGTGTACAAGAGGAAGAACAAGGAGATCCGAGTGGAGACTGAGCCCTGTGGGCTGGACTGCTTCCTGCTGCAGGTGAGATATCCTGCCTCTGTCCTCCTCAGTGCCCATCCCATTTCACACCCCTGCTGAAAAGAACAGCTAGGTTTTGAAACGGCTGGTAGACTGGTTGACCAGCTTCCAGCTCTGGCTAGTGGACCAGCTCATACCCAGCTAGACCAGCTTAGCCATGCTGATTGACCAACTCTTCACGTCTTGCCTGAAGTTCACCATCAGCAGAGCAATTGATCATAGAGAACATGTTTAAACAGCTGAAATGGACTATGGACTTCCCTTCCCAACTGGAGTGCATGTGGATTTAGGATATGTGAATTTCTCCCCAGCTTATGTCCCCCTTCTGTCTTCTTCATTTACCACAAAAATAGCCCCCCCCCCCCCAATACACCACATCACATAATAAAGAATTTATAAATAGAAAATAGTTATTTTTGATTTTTGGGTTGACGATGTGTTTTCTGTTTTTTTTGGTTTATACATTTTTTTGTTTTGGGGGGCGAATAGGGAGGTGGGGTTGAAAATCGGGGTGTTTGTGTGGGTTTTAAGGTAGGGTAAGGTTTTGTGTTTCAAAAGTCTCTCTCCCTCTCTCACTCCCTCACTCTCTCTCCCTCTCTTTCTCCCACACTCACTCCATCCCTCCTCTTCCTGGCTGAAGAAAGGGGCAAAGGAGTTTGCGGATCACAATATGTTGAAGGCCCAGCGATCGCGGCGGCGGCGAAGGCAGCCTCGCCTGCCCAGCTCCAGCTGTCCGGGGTCATCTGCCTCCACCGGGGAGAGCAAGGAGGGCGACAGTGACCACGAGACCACCAGCTCTTCAGGTGCTCACAGACCTGCCCCCTGCCCATTTCTACCTCTGTGATGTAGAGCCTCTTCCAACCTGGCTTCATATCCAAAATATGTACATATCCCCAACTTGTGACCAAATTAAACATTTGTATGCAAAATTTGAATTTGCGCATAAGAAAACTGCCTGAATTGGAAAAGCCTGACATTCTGAAAAACACAGAGATATTGCAAAAAGGTTTTTACGCTTGGCCGAGGTGGGGAAAAAATGGTGTATTGATAGAGAAAAGATATGAAAACGGATGATGGAAACTTTCTTTTCTGAATAAATGAGATGATGGGGACCTAAGTCACATTCTTTCGCTCCTGAAAGCCCAAAAATGGCCAGCTGGCCCAGAGACCCTTCCCCAGATCTCTGGCTGGCCCCATCTGTGGAAATCTTTTGATTATGTAATGTTGTTGCGCCCTCTTCAGAACATTCGCAAAACAGTAGTTGATGGAAACACTCACTGATTTGTATTTTCCTTTGCAGACTTTGCTTAACATTTGCAACCTTTGGATGTTGGTTGCTGAACTATTGATTAGCCTTAGTCAAGGCAGGCTAACTTGACTAAGGGCCTCACTTGGTTTCTCAGATGTCTCTGAAACTCATTTGGGATTATAATAAGATGAAAACAAATAGCATGCAGCTAAACATAATTTCAAAATAATCGTACACCGAAGGGATTTTGGTCCAGAAAAAACAACAAACAGGTCTGCCGAATGAAGAACAGGAAACAAAGCCTCCTTTCATTTTCCCCCTCGCTCCCAGTCACGAATGACAGATATGCTTGACAAGGGATGGGAAAAAATGCCAGTGTATCAAATTTTGCTGACAGCTCATTTTCATGTTCCACAAGATAGATAAAGGTGGCGAGCTTTCCCCTCCACGTCTGAAGAGACAGTCACGACGAAAACAGATGCGGCCATCACTGTTGTGCAATCGGCATTAAAACGAGCTCCCCTGTAGGATTGTGAGTGACAGCGTATTGCCGCAGTCTCTGAGCCCCTGCCAGCTCTGCTTGGGCTCTCTGCCTTTTGGCAGGAGGGTCAGGAACATAGACCTGATTCACCCACCCACCACCCCCCTCCTGCTTCTGGGGGGCCAAGCTCTCTGCCCCCATGCACACAGCCTCATTCTGTTCCCGTCTGCACGGCTGATCCCCAAGAGCACTCCTGGGCAAGCGCCACGTTCGAGCGCGTCACCTAATGGGAGCGCTACGGTCCACCTCTGACTTTTGTACGACTGTCTGTGTTCCAAGCGTCGCAGTCGTCATCTGTTCTTTGGGGGCTGCGTCGTCATCTGTTCTAGGGGTCCCCCCCTCCCCCCCCGCCACCCCTCCTCATTTACTCCCGCTAAGCGATTCCACTGTATAAACAACTTTTTTTTTTACTCCCCCCCGGCCCCCCTTGGCAACAACCCCAACTCAAACCCGCCTTCAGGTCATGGAATACAATAAAAATACAAATTAAATCCCAACTCCAGCTGTCCGGGGTCATCTGCCTTGAGCGGGGAGAGCAAGGAGGGCGACATGGACCACGAGACGACCAGCTCCTCAGATGCTCACAAACTTGCCCCCTGCCCACTCCTACCATTGTGATGTAGAGCCTCTTCCAACCTGGCTTCATATCCAAAATATGCACAGATACCCCCAACTTGTGATAAACCAAGTTACACATTTGTATGCAAAATTTGAATTTGCGCCAAAGAGAACTGCCTGAAGTGGAAAAGCCTGACATTCGGGAAAACACAGAAATATTGCAAAAAGGCTTTTACGCTTGGCCGAGGTGGGAATAGATGGTGTTTCGATAGAGAAAAGATGATGGAAACTGATAGAAGCAGGTTTTTCAAATAAATTAGGTGATAGGGACCTAACTCACATGCTTTCGCTCCAGAAAGCCCAAAAATGGCCAGCTGGCCCAGAGACCCTTCCCCAGATCTCTGCCTGGCCCCATCTCTGGCAGAATCTTCTGAAATTTGCTTAACATTCGCAACATTTGGATGGAAACTATTGATTAGCCTTAGTCAAGGCAGGCTAAGCGTGTGCTGGGGCAAGTGGCATTCAATGCAGCTGAAGATACTGATGTGTAATGCAGACAGAAGGCCTCACTTGGTTTCTCTGAAACTCATTTGGGCTTTTTGTTTGGGCAACACTGCTTTTAAGTAACATAACTTATTTGGCCAACTTCATACAATTTTAATTTCTTCGTGTGGCAGGAGTGGGTCTGTGCTGAAGAGCTTGCGGCCGTGATAGGAACGGGAGGGGGATGGTGGTAACCGCAGCGATCTGTGTGTCACAGAGGGGAACTCCCGCTGCCAGACGCCCACGAAGATGAGGCAGGGAGGGGACGGCGGGGAGGAAACGGAGCCGCAGGTTCAGTGGAGCGGGGCCGAAGAGTCCCTCTTCAGGGTGCTGCACGGTACCTACTACAACAACTTCTGCTCCATCGCCCGTCTCATCGACACCAAGACGTGCAAACAGGTAAGCGCTGTCGGCAAAGCGGGCTTAAGCCTGGGTTGTACTTTCCACATTTGACGACATCCATACGATGTGTGGCCATTATTTCCGCGTGGCCGTGTCCGGGTAGTTAGAACATTTTGAGTGTGCGTCCAATGGTGTGAGAGAGCCGCGCTGACCCTCGGGCAAGGGCGTCTCTGCTGATGTGACATAATTTCCACCTGGAGGCGGTAGGTCAGGGATCAGAAATTCAAGATTCTTGAGGGCCAAGATCTGCTGTTTTTCCACCCTCCCTTTTCCTGGGAGTCAGATGTGAAGATAGTCTGGCCAATCAGTAGCACTAATTAGCCAGGAGAAGACAGAACCAGGGCTGGATTTGCATTCAAGGGCCAGAGTTATCATTAGGTTGACACGCATCTTAACACCCTTTTATATGCAGGTGTACATACATATGAAACCCATGTGAACGAGCGTCAATGCCAATAATGTGAAAAATTTGTTCATGATGATTCATTAATGCAAAGCAGCTGTGCTATAAATCACTTCACATGTAGGTTTGCCAAAGGATTCCATGTACAGGATGGGCAGCTGTGAGCCATGCCCTGTTAAAAGTAAAATAACAATGGTCATACGTGTTGATATGCACTGGAAATGTGAGTCATCTCCAGGGGCCTCTACACCAGTGCTGCAAACCACTGACAAACTAAAGAAAAAAACTAAAGATGGAACACAGAGGCCGTTTAAAAAGGGGATCTTGCTCCAGAGGACACCTCAGTGTTCTTGTGCTGCGTCATCCGATACCCTGCTTACGTGTACACTTTCTTTTCTCTGGAAGCTTGCGGTTTTTGTGACTGGAAATGCTGAAACAAGCTTCAATGCTATGTTCATCTTTTTTTTCAAAGAGAATGTGCCAGATTTATTCTTGGCAGATGGATGTTTAGAGGAAAAGAGGGACAGGGCAGGGGAAGTTACCAGTTAGTACGTGCTGTACTACTCTGCTCAGCTCTGGCCATGGTGAGGCCTACGACTTCAGCCTCATGCCTGCCTCTAGGAGCTTCTGAAGAGGATGTGTTACTCCTGTCCAGTGAAGTTTATGCAGACCTTTATTAATGAGAGGTCTGTCAGATCCTAATTAACATTCATAATGAGAATACAGCACCAGTATGCCGTTCTCGAATATTCCCGTTGCCATTTGAAAATTATTTTATATCCTCCAACCAAGGGGATATCTGGCTGTATCCACATATATACAGTGGGATTCTTCTTGAAAGGAATACACCAACATTTTGGGAAATATGCAATTTTTCTGACTTCAGATTTCATTTTAATTTTTCACTGGCTTGGTTTCCATGTTAGCATAACATGATAGCTTAGCATAAAGACTTTAAGCCTGCAGGTGTCAGTAGCCTACCTCCTTCAAAGTGAAGAAATACACCTTAGAATACACCTCGTTTAAAAACATTTTTTGTGGCGTCTATTTCAAATACACATGATTCCTTGTGTAAATAAGACAGCTTTGGAGGTGTAAGGTGCATTTCTTCACTTTGAACCAGGTAGGCTACTGACTTTATGCTAAGCTAACATTATGCTAACATAAAATGAAATTAAACATCTTGTCCGGGTAAGAAAAAAGGTATATTTAATATTGGTGTATTCCTTTAAGTAGTCCAGGTCAGGTACCATGACAGTGGGCACACACAAACTTCTGTTTACCCAGTACCCCGACATTGGGGCGGGGCGACATTAACTCAGGAGGTCACAGCGGTTGTCTGGCAGTCGGAGACTTGCTGAGAAAGAGAGTCGAAATGCAGGAAAAGGTCTTTTTTAAAGATTACCATGGACAATTACCCAAACATGAATCAAAGCAAAATAATTGCCTTCAGTATCTGACATTTGTATTATTTAGAGTATGTAGACTTCTAAATTCCATAAATGTATTGGGAGGCAAGAATTATAATGTCTTAAAATGTGCAACAAGAACTTATCTTTATTTTGGCAGTAAAAGTTTGCAATTACAAACAAGCTGCTGAAAAAATTAACGGTCGGAAAGACGGAAGTTGGCATGGTTGAAAAGCAATGAAAACGTTAATGCCACTGGTCGATTATGCATGCTTATTATTATTTCAGTACATGGAAATTTCTTCCATATGTGGTACTGTGATGCATCTTGCATCCGTGCTCTGACCGATTATTTGGGCAGGCACGAGGTGAGGGGGTCCACAGGGGTGATTTTGTCCTGGCCCTGGACATTTTGCACGGTGGCCCTGACGTTACCTTGAACACGGTTGAACATTGGTTTTTCAGCAGTAACGCCAATAACTATTTTTGGAGTGAGTATGCTTTTCTCACTGTGAGTGAGACTCACTGCCCTTTCCCCAGGTGTATGATTTCGCGGTAAAGGAGGTGCTCATCCACCGTGTCCCTCTGGAGGATGGAGCCATCTCACCACAGAAGAAGAAGAGGAAGCACAGGCAAGCTGCCAGCCTCCACACAATTCAGTGTGATCTCATTCTAGACAAACTACAGTATCCTGAATATTCAAAGAAACTAACTGAAGGTTTCATGTTTTATCTTGTTTGTGGAGCACAAAAAAGTAACTATACGTGTCTTAAACCATATTGAAATGTTTGGGATTGAAAACAAGTGATAATCAGATTAATAATATTTTTGAATAATGTAGAATTGTTTTGTGGGCCTTTTTCCAGATTGTGGGCAAAGATTCAACTTAAGAAAGGTAAGTTACTGGTTGAAATAGAATTCACTTTACCTATATGCATTTCCTTGCTGAAAAATCCTATGCACTTTACACATAGATTTATTTAGTTTTGTTGTCTCATTTTGTTTTTTCTACTTCCCCACCTTCAGATAATTCATCCAATCAGGTGTACAACTACCAGCCATGTGATCACCCGGACCACCCATGTGACAGTTCTTGTCCCTGTGTGATGACCCAAAACTTCTGTGAGAAGTTCTGCCAATGTGACACGGAGTGTAAGTCGCCCACAGTTTGTGGTGATCCCATACACCTGACCCCTAGGCCCAGATTCCTTTCGATTTCTCGGAAAGCCAAAGGGTGTGATTCATTTGTTAGTCACAGGTACATTACTGTTATGCCTAATATATAAAACATGTAGACCAGGTTTGACTCACTGCTGTCCTTAAAGACAAACAACATATACAGGTGCATCTCAAAAAATTAGAATAAACTTTCATATATTTTAGATTCATTACACAAAAAGTGAAATATTTCAAGTTTTTTTTTTTTTTTAATCTTGATGATTACAGCTTAGATCTCATGAAAATCAAAAAACAGTATCTCAAAATATTAGAATATTACATAAGACCAACCAAAAAAAGGATTTATAATACAGAAATGGTGACCTTCTGGAAAGTATGTTCATTTATGCACTCAATACTATACACTCATTGACACCCTCCACAAGGAGGGTAAGCCATAGGTAAGCCTTATGTGCTTGCTTTCCTGCATATGTGCTGCTGCATCATGTGAATTAGTTGTAACAATAAACGTAGCATTGAACTATAGTAAAATTAACAGCTGGCCTATATTACTACATGCACTCACTGAGTACTTTATTAGGTATTTATTAGACTTCTTTTTTAGACTTCTACTGCTGTAGCCTATCCACTTAAATAGTGGATCACATGTTCAGAGATGCTCTTCTGCTTACCACTGTTGTAATGTGTGGTTATTTGCGTTACTGTCACCTTCCTGTCATCTTTGACCAGTCTGGCCATTCTCCTCCTCCTTTTGCACTATTCTTTGCAAACTCTAGAGACTAGTGTGCATGAAAATCCCAGGAGAGTTTCTGAGATACTCAAGCCACCAAAGATGATCAAACAAAATGATCAAAAGGAAAAAAATAAGTCAATAGAACCTTATAGTCTGTGTTTGGGGTAGATTAAGGCAGTGGTCCTGTTTATGCTAGTTTTTGTTCCAACCAAAGTTGCAATCCCTGAATTTTAAAAAGCTGTTAGTGTTACTTTATGTGCTTTTCACGTCTAGAGGAATTATTTACCCGCTGAAGACATATCTCAGAAATAGCTATGCGTGGCATGAAGAATACAAATCCTCTGATGTGCTTATTGTGCAATATTGCAAACAATTACATAAGAAGGGTAACACAATGAACTGATCAAATTAGAAGAATTAATAGGCCCCTAATTAAGTTGTTCAACACTTGTTTCAGTCTGATCATATTTTTCCTTAAACCTATTAAAACAATGCATATTTGGCTCTACCAAATCATTACTGTTTGTGGCTGTGTGTCCACATTTTCACCAGTTAGGAGCCCATTGATTCACCCTAGTCTTTAATTTGATCAATTAAATAATGTTGTTACCTCTTTAAGTAATTGTTTGCAATATAGCATAATGAGCACAACATGGACATCAATTCCATGGACTGACTGAATTGTGCTTATATTATGTTAGTTTTATCTTCTTGGCTAATTCATGAAGTGAGTTTCTTCTTCCTAACAGAAAGACAAACATGTAGTAGTAGAAGTAGTACCTTTACTACCTTTACTACCTCTTTACCTCCAGCATTACAGCCATGATTTCTGCACCCACAGCAGCCCAATTCCATACAGGTTTTAGGAAAAGTCATGGAAAGAGGAGCATATTGCATTTACTGTATTGGAGTAATTGTAATATTAAAGACATGCTGAACAGAAGTTAGAGCAGCACTAGCTTCCGCGATGTGACATACAGGTGAGTGAAACGGCTCTTTCAGGGGGAATCTTTGGGGGGTGGGGAGTTGATCGAACTGCCGTTAAATGAGGAGGGGGAAACAGCTGTAGCCTATGGCTCTGGGGGGGAAGAATACACCCCGCTGTGTGAAAGGACATTGATTGGAGGGGAATGGAAAATCTATATTAATTATATCTAAATAAACGCCCGCTGGAACACAATGACGCCAACTGTACGCCAAATCTTGTTTTCCAGGACGTTGATGGAAAAAAACATTGGATTAAAATGTTATAATGTCTTTGGAATATATACTTCAAGACATGTTTGTGCCGATATTAGAAATTTTCATATTTGCAATTTTTGTTAACTGAAAAAAAAGAAAAAGAATTCTGATTACATAAATTTACAACAAAAAAAAAAAGTTTTTTTGTAACACTGTGGTCCTCTCAGCTTGAATTAACACATAATGCGTGGCCAAATTTGCTGAAAACACATTGATTAATGTAGTGAATGACAATATATAATACAGTTCTGGAGCGAAAATTCATACCACGGATTTTCCAACCCCGCAGAAAACCCCTAAAAATTCCGCAGATTCCGTCTGGGCCTAGCCATAATCATCAAGTTTAAAACAAAAAAGGCTTGAAATATTTCACTTTACGTGTAATGAATCTAGAATATATGAAAGTTTCACTTTTTGAATTAAATTACGGAAAAAAATGAACCTTTCCACGATACTCAAATTTCTGGAGATGCACCTGTATAGGCTATCTCTCCAATGCAGTGCTGTTGTGTGCGAATTGCAGAAATGTGCAGGAGCTAGCCTTACATCACTGCTTGCCGTAATAACGAAAGCAAGAGAGGGCCTGATTTCACCGCCCACACATTCTGCTTGAGGTATTAAGGAGATGGAGTACAGGAATCCCCCACCCACGCATTTTCTCCACGTTGTACATGAGAGCACTGCCTTGGATAGATATACACTACACATGCCACAGGCATCATACCACTGCGTGATATTCAGATAATAAGGAGAGGAAGATGGGGAATTCACTGCAAAGGGCATCAGTCATGTGGTTAGCACTGAAAGGACCAACCCCTGTCTGCCCAGAAGATGCCAGAATCACTATAATCGGGAATGCGTGTGACCTGGAAATCCGGAGATTAGCGAGATTCAATTTGGTGTATTGGGGAAGGATTTCCCCAATATATGTGCTTTTTGAAGAGGAAAGTCGCTTTGCTTTTGATTGATTTAAAGGAGAGAATGTTTCACCTTTGTCTGTGTGTGTATGTGTGTCACAGTTCATCAGTATTAATATTAGTATATTATATGTTGTTCCTTAGGTCTGTAAAGCATGTAAAGATAAAGAGAAAGAAAAGTAAAGAGTCTGTAAGGATAAATATTATAGCCTTATTATAGCTGTAAATTCTGAAAAAATTGAAACACTTGTTAAGAGTTTCACCCACTTTAAGCTTCAACTAAATTTATCTTTCACATTTCATGAAAGCTTTCAGTTGCAGGCTGTATAATACTTCTGATTCTCCAGTAGATGGCAGTAATGTGCAGTAGTATACAAAATCAATTTTCAGTTTTCAAACTCAGTCCTTGGGGACCACTGTTTGTACTGGTTTTCGTCCCAACTTTAATCGCAATCCCAGAATTTTAACAAGCTGATTGTTATGATTTACACTTATTATAGTTTGAGGGATTATTTGAACTCTGAAGCCACACTATGCCGGAAAGAGCAAGGCATGCCATGAAGAATAAAGGCCCCATATTCACCAAAGGACAGATCATTGGTCGGACATACATTGAACAAAGGACGGAGATATGGTACAATTAGGCCAATGATAATTATTGTAGCCTACATCTGGTAATGAAGTCCATTTCACACTGTGACAATGCATTTGTCATACCCGCTTACAAAATGGGTAGCATATCCGTTGCTTGCAATAACTGCATCAAGTCTGCGACCCATTGACATCACCAAACTATTGCATTCTTATTTTGTGATGCTTTTCCAGGCTTTTTAGTTGTTGTTTGTTTTGGGGGGGGGGGCGGGGGGGGGGCGGGGGGATGCATGGTAAAAATGCATGGTCAATTGGGTTAAGGTGATTGACTTAGCCAGTCTCATACCTTTTCTCCCTAATGAAGTCATTTGTTGTGTTGGCAGTGTGTTTTGGGTCATTGTCTTGCTGCATGATATAAAATCACGGATTTAAGTCTCCATAAATTGGCAGACAGAAAGTTTTTATAGACTTCTGAATTCATCCTGCTGCTATACATCATCAGTAAAGATTAGTGAGCCCATTCCAGAAGCAGCCATGCAAGCCCAAGCCATGAAACTTCCTCCACTGTGCTTCACAGATGAGTTCATATGTTTTGGATCATGAGCAGATCCCTTCTTTCTCCATACTTTGGCCTCTCTATCACTTTGGACCAAGACCAAGTTAATCTTGATCTCATCAGTCCATACAACTTTGTTCCAGAACTTTTGTGACTCATACTGTATTTCTTTGCAAATTGTAATCTCACCTTCCGATTCTTACAACTGATGAGTGGTTTGCATCTTGTGGTATAGCCTCAATGTTCCTGCTCTCTAAGTCTTCTTTGGATGGCCAATTGAGATACCTTCACCCCTGCCCTGTGGAGATTGTTTTTGATGTTTTGGGCTTTTTTCTTCACAGCTCTCACAATGTTTCTGTCATCAACTGCTGTTGTTTTCCTTGGTCGACCTGTTTGATGTCTGTTGCTCAGTGCACCAGCGGTTTCTTTCTTTTTCCGGACATCCCAAGTTGTTGTACAAGCTATCCCCAATGATAGCCCTCTTTTCTACGCTTCAAAATTGCTTATTTTTCTCCCAAAGACAGCTTTATGGCCTTCATGTTGGTTTATTTCTTCAAACACAAATGGAAAGTTTTAACAGGCAAAACCCAAGGCTAAAACCAAGAGCAGACAGAACTATTTATTCTTTAACCCATCAATCTAACAGGACACATCTGGGCTACAAGAAGCACCTGTCAGTCAGATGTTCCGATACTTTTTCTTGCCTAAAAATTGGGTGGTGTGATACAAATGTGATATCTTCCAAGTTGTTGAACAAATCTAGATTAAAAATACCAGGAAAAAAACTGAAATTTGGATCTGTCATCTCATGTACATCTTTTGACCTCAAACTCAATTGTCTTCAGTGTATAGCAAAAATAATGGAATTGAACTTGCTGTTCCAATACCTTTGGAGGGGACTGTATATGCCTTCTCTTTTGATCGTTGTGTCCCTTTGTCATTCTGTGACTTCAGTACAACAGTTGATCTTCCCATTTTATTTTTATTCTTTTATCAAAGAGAGCATCAACAATGTGTTATATCACAACTCAGATGCCTGCAAATTAATTCCCATTGTGGTGTGGGGAACAGGGGGGGTGTTTACAGTGTGAGTGCATATGACGTCATGAGATTCTGAATCTGTAAAAAACCAAAGATTTCATAGAAACAATAAAGGGTAAAACCATTTCACATATAGCGTACAGTACATTATTAAATGGTTTCACATTTTTGTCTCGCATTCTGAGGAAAAGAGACAGAAATTGCACCCCTTAAAAATACATCCATATTCATACTTTTTAGTTCTATAATGATGGTGGTGGTTGCGCGAACAAGAAGTACAAAATATCAGTGTAGCCTCAATAATTTCAGAGCAGCTGTTGCGCCTTTGAGCAAGGACCCCTCACGTTTGCTCCAGGGGGGACTGGCCCCTGCTTACCCTGCTGAAAAATCCTGCTTTGCCAGCTTGTTCAGCTCAGTGTTTCTTGGTAATGACGCAGGTCAGAACCGCTTCCCTGGTTGCCGCTGTAAGACCCAGTGCAACACCAAGCAGTGCCCCTGCTACCTGGCTGTACGGGAGTGCGACCCGGACCTGTGCATGACTTGCGGAGCCGCTGACCACTGGGACAGCAAGAGCCTGTCCTGCAAGAACTGCAGCATCCAGAGGGGTCTGAAGAAGGTAGGAGGGGAACCTGTGATCACAAACACAGTGTTTGCACAGCGTTTTGCATTTATACTTCAGCTACTGTAATGAAGTTTCTTTTGTCTCTATGGTAACGAGACATCAAGCGTTGCACAGTGTGACATTATCCGTGACGTGCGCAACATTGAGAAAAAGTGTCGTACGACTAAACAATGTGTCATTTTCGTCACACGACACATCGCAGGTTTAAGTTATCTAAGTTATCATTTGGCTACTACTGTTATTTTCTCAAAGCAGTTTGATTTTTTCTGGATCTTGCCTCTCTTCACAGATTCATTCCACAACATCATACAGATAATATATTGAACTTGAATTGTATGGTACATCAAAGGATTCTAGCTGCTCAGTTCAAAATGTAATTTGTTCAGCATTTATATAGGGATTCAACGATCGATTGGCCTGCGAAATAGGCTGATATATTATGAAAGCAGGAAAAAATAAAAAGCATATAGCCTACGTTTACTTAGATTAAACCTTATTAGACCTAGATATATTTTGATAAGTCTTTTAGAAATTGTCATTTAGAAATCACAAGAGCAGATACTGACACCCTTCATAAGTTAAGCTATAAAAAATATGCGGCGTTATCTCAAGGTAGTTAAAAATGTGAGTCGCGTGTAAGTTGTCCTGTCACTAATGTCGTATGGCCTCTTGCGCGGCGTTGACTGTGTGCCCTGGCTAATTTGTCTGACCTATCCTCAGCACCTCCTTCTGGCTCCTTCAGACGTGGCCGGATGGGGAACGTTCATCAAGGAGTCCGTGCAGAAGAATGAGTTCATCTCCGAGTACTGTGGAGAGGCAAGTCTGCTTAGGCTCTTTGGTATCTCTTTTAAAATTATCCTTATTTTTTTCTCCTATTTTTGGTAGTGCTCTAGAAACACTGGGATCCTATTACAGGCAGTAAGGAGGGATTTCCTTCCTTTCCTCTCCATTGTAAGAGCCAATGACCAGATTGCACCAAATAGACTCAAATGCTATTTAATTCACCATGAAAGGGATGACAGGGTTTTGTATTTCAAGACACTTGTCAAACAATAATTCAATGCGGTGATGCTAACTCAGTTAATAGTTTAGTTAGTTTAGTTAGTTTAGTTATTCAGATGCATGAGAATAACACCTGCAGACCCTTAGACAATATTGTCCCACGGTTTCGAAACTTGACTGTGCCAAGCAGTCCCACAGGGCAGCTTAGAATCGGCTCTACTACTGCCTATGGATGGGAGAGTGTCAGTCAGCCATGGTGGCAGTGACTCGTCACCTACCAATGACACCCACTAGTTAATCGGGCACCCACATATTCACCTGTTGAATTGCAATTGAAGTGTCTTCCTCTGACATATCAGTGCGAGCTCGACTTGTGTGTGTGAGCTGCTGTGTGTAAGAACTGGCAGCTGACATCACTTGCCTCAGAGGAGAGCATGTGCTTATCTGTGCTACAGTGCTACAGTTGAGTGCTACAGTCTTTAATTCAGTTAGCCTCACCCTTCAGAGAAGTTGCCTGGATAAATAAATAATCGTAGTTCTGTTGTTTTGAGCATCTTCATTTATTCCCCATTTTTGGGTAGCTGGACTGAAGTGCACTGGTTTTCCTCTTTGTTTTCCGAATCATGCTGCCATTAACTGCTTTATGCCAACCTTATACACTCACCGAGCACTTTATTAGGTATTTATTAGACTTATTTTTTAGACCTCTTCTGCTGTAGCCTATCTACTTAGAGTTATGTAATGTTCAGAGAAGCTCTTCTGCTTACCACTGTTGTAATATGTGGTTATTTGCGTTACTGTCACCTTCCTGTCAGCTTTGACCAGTCTGGTTATTCTCCTCTGACGTCCATCATTAACAAGGTCGCTTCTGTATGCAGAACTGCTGCTAACTGGATTTCTTTTAGTTTTTTGCACCATTCTTTGCAAACTCTAGAGACTAGTGTGCGTGAAAATCCCAGGAGATCAGCAGTTTCTGAGATACTCAAACCACCCTGTCTGCCACTAACAATCATTCCACGGTCAAAGTCACTTAGATCACATTTTTCCCCATAATGATGGTTGATGTGAACATTAACTGAAGCTCCTGACCCGTATCTACATGCTTGCATGCATTGCACTACTGCCACACAATTGGCTGATTAAATAATTGCATGAATAAGTGGGTGTATTAAAGTAAAAATGTTCCTAATAAAGTGCTTGGTGAGTGTATGTTTTCACTGTTGTTTTGATATCACCTTAATACTTCTTTAAGTACTGGTTTACTGCAATCTTGATACTGCTGTGTAAGGGTTCGTAGGATGGTGGCCCAGTGAGTACCACAGTAGCATCACAGTAAGAAGGTCCTGGGTTCGATCCCCTGCCCCGGGCCTTTCCTTTTGCAGGAGTTTGCATGGTCTTTCCGTGTCTCCGGTTTCTTCCCACAGTCCAAAGACATGCAGGTTAGGTTACTTGGTCTACGTGGCCTCAGAACTGGAGTTGGTCCCCAGGTGCTGGACTGTGGTTGCCCACAGCTCCTAAGTAATTAGGATGGGTTAAATGTATAGGATGCATTTTGTTTCCTTGGAAGGCAATGACAAAAATAAATAGTGTTACTCTCATAGGTCATCCATGTTTCACATCCTCCACACTTACCCATAACGCCGTAATTGTATTACGTTGCACAGATAAATAGCTCATAATTAGTCCCTAATTGTATAATTAGTCCCAAGTCTGCTGATTGACAAACGGTTACTGCGCCTACAGGAATACCTGGAGGGTAACTGCTGAAGTCCACCCTGACAGCTTAGATGGTCATGTGACTGAACAGACTGCGGCCAGGCTCCTCAATCCTGCTCCTTCAGAAATTCAGTTCAATTCCCATTTTATTTGTGTTGCGAGTACTGTCACAAAGAAGCTTTACAGAGTTAGAAAGAAAGGAGGCGTCTCTATGGCCTTTATTTACTGGCCTTTGTTTACTAGACCAGGGATCAGCAACTCTGGATTCAGCCCTGGTTTTCTTTTCTGGGTGGAAAACCCAGCAGTTCTCAGCCCTTGTGAACCATGAGTTGCTGATCCCTACATTAGATAAATGTGGGAAAGCATAAAATATGTTATTGTCTCAAGGTTAGGACCAAGAAGTACAAGCAGTGCTGTATTTGCGAGTGTTTATGTTCTTTTGGGAACTGCGTCTAAAAGAGACAAGAACAGGGCAACTGAATTACACGTGTGTCTCTTCAGCTCATTTCCCAAGATGAAGCTGACCGCCGTGGGAGGATCTACGACAAGTACATGTCCAGCTTCTTGTTCAACCTGAACAATGGTACTAATTTCACATTTCTTTTCTTATCAGCCATAAAATGAATGTTTAGACATTGTTTATGACCAGGTCTACTAAAACTCACAAACTGGGCTTTGTGGCTTTGTATGGTTTGCATTGATTCCTGGAATGACTCAAATAAAATGAATGCACAATGCAATATATTTTCACAACAGATCACAAGCCAGGAGAAAACCGTAGAATATAAATGTTATAAAAGTTGACCCAGGTCATCTTACATAGCAATAAAGGGCTTTAAGTTCCATTAAAACTAGCATGTTGACTTTGGATATGGCATGTTCAGTTGGCAAACAGTTATCGTGCATTCAGTGCAATGAGAATTCTACTCACTCTTCCAACAGACTTTGTTGTGGATGCCACCAGAAAAGGAAACAAAATCCGGTTTGCAAACCACTCGGTGAATCCCAACTGTTATGCTAAAGGTAAGAGCTAATGCACAGACACTCATGTGCACTTGTGTTTGTATTAGGAAAAGCAATGTTAAGTGTGTTAAAACTGAAATGGCTGACCTGAGCTCTCATCACAGTGGTGATGGTGAATGGAGACCACAGGATAGGGATCTTTGCCAAAAGGGCCATCCAGCAGGGAGAGGAGCTCTTCTTTGACTACAGGTGAGAGATTGGCAGATCTTCTCTGGAGATCTGGTCTAGCTGGAACGCCTATTGAGTTTTCAATGACATACTACATTTGAATGAAGTAGTACACTGCTGAAAAAAAACATCTCAAGCAAGGTTTTGAAACAGCTGGTAGCTGGTTGACCAGTTCAGACAAGCTCCATACTAAACAGGGTTTGACTAACTCAAGCTATGTTTTGAAACAGCTGGTAGCTGGTAATTTCAAGTTGGTCATAGCTGGATTTTACACCAGGGCACAGCATATTTTGATTCCATTCCACAATTCCAGCTTCGAACGTGTTTCAGGCTGCCCTGGATTTCCAGGACATGGGCATGAAGCCATTGTTTGAAATATAAATTCCAGGCTCTTAAAGACAGGTATAAAGGATTTCATTAGCTACATTCCCATAAACAGTGCATGCTGTTGTATGTAAATATTTTTGTGACATGCTGAAGAAAACAATGTCATTACCTTCATCCAACCATTGCATAGTCAATAGTGATGTCGTTTTTGGGACTGTTCTATGATAGAGGTTCATGGTACATTTGTAAAGCTGTGTTCTTTTCGTTGTCTGTGCTCCAGGTACAGCCAAGCTGATGCCCTGAAGTACGTGGGGATTGAGCGGGAGATCGACATCATGTAGCCTGAACCCCCCCCCCCCCCCCCCCCCCACACACACACACACCTGCCGGTAATGCTACTGCACTTTCCCACAAGTCTGCGTGGGATCTGGGCAAGGGGGAGCAGTCCCACCCAGGCCAGCCCCCTGTGACATCACACATCCGGTTCTGTGCGTTGTTTTAGGTCCATCTCTCCAGACAGTAGTCTACACCCGTGAAGCTTACATTGCCAGTTCAAAAAAATAATAATCCATAGTGGAGTTAATATGTTAATGCAAAATACTGCTTTTTATGGTCAAAAAATGGGGGGGAAATCTAAGCAACACTTTGTTTTGGCTTCAGTACTTAGATATGTATATTCTGAATAAATGTCAAAAAAGCTAAAGTAATAGAGAAATGCAAATCTGTTGATATATCCAGTCCATACAACAAATTTATCAGTGAGTGTCATAGCTTTTGTGTGCTGCTCTTTATATTCCAGAAAGTGCACAATTTTTATTAAGTATATCCTGACAATAGATTTACTCTGCTTGGTGGTTCCAAGACTGGAGCACTACATTGCGTATGTTATCCCTGCTTCTGGCTATCCTTGTAATGCAGAACATAAGGGACCTTTGAAGCTGCCATTTGTCTTTATGAGCTGCTTTGTCTTGACTTTGTGGGCCCTTGTGCGAAAATCGATATTAATGTCCTGCAAAATGCAACAGTACGAAACCGACCAAATGAATGTGAGCTTTCCTTGGGGGAAAAAAAACAAGCTAGAAAACATGACTGATCTGGACCAATGTGTCCCTCAAAAATGTATGCGCAATAAGCATGGGTGTAGAAGGGTCTCACTGTAGTGGCTGATGAAGCTTCTCTACTGCATTATGCAGTGTGAACCCACACAGCGATAGGTCATATGCAAGTTGTGCAAAACATCTGGGAGATTTTGTATCCCTGCTGGAAGTTTCAGGGGTTGGGAGGTTGGGAAATTCTCATGAGGAGGTTTACAAACTGTACCAAACTGCCATATTGGCTGTGCAATACGGTGTCCCAGCCATTACCCAACTGTAGATAGAAACCTGAGAGGTCTTTATGAAGAGGAGGGTCAGAAAGATGATTAATTTGATATAAGTAAGTAACATAATACTGGTGGATTTGAATAACAAACTCAGCATTGGATTTGGTGCCAATTCATGTTTTTTTTTTTCCCATAATTCATATCTATTATGTATTAATTTAGAATTAAGAGCCGCTCTTTCTTTCCTATATGGATCTGCCCCAGTGAAAGACTGGTTGTCTTCCCTGATGAAATGCATGTGCCAATTATCAACACCCTTTAAAATGGACTCTTAGACATGAGAAATTCTTTATGCGAAAGGTTCTGACAAATGACTCAATTACCATACACACAGTCCCCTCCAAAAGTATTGGAACATTAAGGTAAATTTCTTTGTTTTTGCTATGTACTAAAGACAATTGAGTTGAGATCAAAAGATATACATGACAGATCTGAATTTCAGCTTTTACTTCCTGGTATTTTTATCTAGATTTGTTAAACAACTGACTGGCAGGTGTTTCTTGTTGCTCAGATGTGTTCTGTTAGATTTATTGGTTAAACAATAAATAGTTCTGAATGTCTACTCTTGGTTTTAGCCTTGGGTTTTGCCTGTGAAGACTGCATTTGTGTTAGAAGAGATAAACCAACATGAAGACCAGAGAGCTGTCTTTGGGAGAAATGCAAGCCATTTTGAAGCTTAGAAAAGAGGGGAAATTGATCAGAGCCATTGCACAAGCATTGGGGATAGCTTGTACAACAACTTTGAATGTCCTATAAAAGAAAGAAACTGCTGGCGTACTGAGCAACAGACATCGAACAGGTGGACCAAGGAAAACCACAGCAGTTAATGACAAACATTATGAGAGCCCGAAGACATACAAACAATCTCCACAGGGCAGGGTGAAGGTATCTTAATCAACCATTCGAAATAGAATTAGAGAGCAGCAATATAGAGGCTATATCACAAGATGTGATGCAAATATGGAAGGATTTAGACTGGCCATGTCAATCGCCAGACCTGAACACAATTGAGCATGCATTTCACCTCCTGAAGAGGAGATTGAAGAAAAATAAAAAAAACTGAAAGACGCTGCAGTAAAAGAAGTATGCAACAGTTTGGAGATGTCAATGGGTCAATTGATGCAGTTATTGCAAGTAAGGGATATGCTACCAAATATTAAGTGTTATTTACTTTCATTTTCTTAAATACTCTCTGTTCCAATACTTTTGCCCAATTCTGAACTCTTGTCTCATGTTCATCTTTTTATCTCAACCCCAAATTTATTCAGTGTATTGTAAAAACAAAGGGATTGGCCTTGCTGTTCCAGTACTTTTGGAGGGGACTGTATTTCTCAGCAAAAGATATCAATACATTTGAAATGGAAAAAGAATATATTCACATTTATGGAACCTGTTTGCGTAAAATGTAAATTTCAATACAGGTTGTTATTTTGAAATGGGCTGTTGAAACAAGACATGAATCATGTTACTTTGTTTACCACAACCTCATTTTGCCATATATACAGTATATTATATAGTCTGTTCTGTTAAAAAAATACGAGAACAATTGATACTTACTTTAAAAAGCAAGTAAATAGGAGAGTACAAATAAGTAAACTTTACTAAATTTGTATTCATTATGTTAAGGTATATTACCATATTTTAATTATGAACTGTCAAAATCTTGAATTCAAAATTGTTTACAAGCATGTTATTCTATCTGATGGTAAAAATTGGTTGATTAAACACGATTGACAAGCCTGTATTATATTATCAAATTTTACCATTTTATTTTTATACAATTTATTTTATTACCTGAGCACCACCTGTAAATTATGGGAAGTGATGAACCTCAGTGTCATTAAAAATTGATATTTTCCCATTCCCAGAAATGGAGGGACATACACTGTATATCGGACCCGTGTGGTTCAACTTATGTGCCCGTGGTATCATTTGAACCAAAAAAGAGTGATTTGCATTTTAAATGTTTAATCAAAGTTGGTAACTTAAATATTTAAAATGTAACATTTTACAGTAGTGAAGTGGGAACAGGTTAAGAAGTATGCCATTCAATCCTCTATTTCACCTCAGTCCATACATGCAACTTTTTAAAAAAGGGCTTTTGTAGTGAAATCTAACCTTGAACTTTGTACTAAGATGAGGCCGATGGTTTAAGAAAGGTAGATGAGCTATGTAATCCAAAGCAGGGGTTGATACTTATTTTGTGCTTATAGTTCTAAAAAATGAAATCACACTTTCGTTCCTTATACAGTGCCACAAAAAAGTATTTGCCCCCTTCCCTATTTCCTCTATTATTGCATATTTGTCACAATTAATTGATTAATAGATCACTAGACAAAATGTAATATTAGGGCATAATCTGGTTGGGCACCTGAGTAGGGCACCTGAGTAGGGCACCTGAGTAAACACAAAACACATTTTTTAAAAGTATTTAATTGACTTAATGAAAAAGTTAGTGACACCCATTATAACCCCTGTGAGAAAGTAATGCCCTTTAAATTAATAACTGGGTGTACCAGCTTTAGTAGAAATAATTGCTACCAAATGCTTCCTATAATTTGGTATCTTTCAGGAATTTTAGCCCACTCTTCTTTGCAGAGCTGCTTTAATTAAGAAAAATTGGTGGGTTTATAATTGAGGAAATCAGAAAGGGGGCAAATATGTTTTCACAGCACTGTATGTCTTTGTTTTTTGTTGGAGGGTGGGGGGAATTCTGTGCCAAGTTAAGACAAATACTTTTCCAAAGTCAGCTGTTCTTTGTGATTTAATTTTTTGAGGAGAGATTATAGTCTGCCCCAACATGCGCTTATTTACCAACATTGGAACGATACAAGACAGCTGTAATGTAATGTGATTCGCTGTAACTTATTTGTAACTCTTGTACTCATTAAAAATGATGGCATTTAATCTTGTCTCTTTGAATATTTCAGAAATGGCATTTACAATCAACTAGCTTTATTACTGTTCCTGCAGACTCAGAGGTATGTTCGTGCAGGAATAAAGTAATAATAAATTATATTGTAACTGTCTTTTACAAAACAGTATTATGTGAAAACTTTTCACATAATACTTTCACGTTTTACAACTGTGCACATTTCCGGTTTTAACTGGTGAATGTGTTGTGATAATTTCAATGCAAAATGCCTGCCATGCATCACCAGGTAGATAACATGTTGATGGTATGAGGTGGGTTTCCCTCCTTCTGTAAGCACTTGATCCTGAGTTAAAAAATGCTGAATGATTATACTGAAAGGTACAATAGGTCATTTTGGACTTCTAACGGTCAAGAGAGGAATTGCAGCAACAAACCACGACACTGTTTATCCCACCCCTTCTCTTTGAATGCACTGAAGTTGAAATGCAACTGGCTTTTCAACCAATGAGCTTGAATTATTGTACAGCTTATGAGTGCCGGTCCGTCAACTGCATATTTTCAAACCTGAATTTAAGGACTATAAACACAGGTATAGTGTGAGTCAACATGTCAGTGAGCCTTTTTCAATGATAGGAAGGGATTTACAATGGTCTTGTAACAATATTGTAATACAAAAATCTTGCCTATTGTACCTGTAGGAAAATATTGTATAACACTTGTTACAATTAGCTGTAGAATAGCACACTTAATAAAGTGTTATTTTCTGAGAGGTACAATGAGACACTTGAACATGATGCTTATAATAAGTCTTTTGTGAGCATTTCAAGTCATATGGAAATAAGGCACACGAATGAGAAGAAAGTTAAAAACGCAAAAGACATGCTAAGCTAGTCAATTCATTCATGGCCACAGTGATAGTTTTTATAACGTGGGCTTATTTGTTGTTATTGCTCAAATACTGTACCACTGAAAATCACAGCTGTTCAGAGGAAGTCAAATGATATTTTTTTTTACATATTTAAATAAAAACACTTTTTCTTTAAGCTTCTTTATTCAGGTGTCAGGTTCGTTCTCAGTCACTCATGTCTTACTTAGTTTTACTCTAGAATATACAGTGCATATGTGAAAGCTAAACCAAGTAGAAAGGAAAAGCTGCAAATCTCAGTGCAGCGACACCGATCAATTCCATTCTTTGGGGTGGCCCAACATGACTTTCACAGCGATGTACTGTCAGCCATCACAATTTGTGTTCTCATAAAATCAAGAGAATGTTTTAATATTTCAGCATTGTGAGAATAACAGTCAGTCCTGTAGTTTAACTTTTTATAGTGTTGTCATTTTTATTAGGGTAGCATTTCATTAGTAATGGAATGATGGTTTTGGCCACAAACAGTAGAGTGAAAGGATTTCCTTCCTGAGTTAACATTTCAACTGTACTATTTTGACTGGATTCACTTCAGTCATTTCAAAAGTTAGAGACAGTCAAGTCTCTTGTAAGGTCTGAGTAACTGCGCTCTGTGAATATCAAGCTGAGTCGAGCTGCAGATCAACACAAGCTGGACCACCCCATCTTCACAAATGGTGAGAAAGTGCTGCAGACATTTAGTAGCTGCTGTATGTACTCATTGTAAGTAGGATTTCAGGCCGAGGTTATGGATGAGGGACTTTCTGACACAGACTCACTCACATACACAAACATATGGACCACACATACATTGCTGCAATGTTTACTAGAAGAGTGATGAGTCGTATCGCATTTGTAACAGGAAGGGAGCTCTGATTCATACAGAAAGACATGCAGTATCACAGGAAATTTGAATTTGCAGCCAGGTGAAAAGTCACGAGTCATTCACATAGTTGTGTTTTGCCTCTTAACATTCTGTTAAATATGCCTAGCTCTCACAAACTTGTGTAATACTTATACAATAGAACAAGTGATTAAGAGACTAAACTGAAAGGCCTCTGTCTGACATATTTATAAATATATAATTTACAAATATTTCGTTTCTGACAGGCATCTTCTGATCTTGTCCTATCTTTCCTGCCCCGGAGATCCAATATTTTTTGTGTATTTTTACATTTGGTATGGGAAAAAAATATTCTTACACTGGTTTTATATCCTTATACACTCAGTGAGCACCTTATATTAGGTATTTATTACTTTTTTCGACTTCAACTTCTGTAGCCTATCCACTTAGTGTTATGATGCGTTGTGTGTTCAGAGATGCTCTTCTGCATACCACTGCTGTAATGTGTGGTTATTTGCGTTACTGTCAGCTTTGACCAGTCTGGCCTTTCTCCTCTGACGTCTCTCATTAAAAAGGTGTTTCTATCTGCAGAACTGCTGCTATTATCAAACTAGAGACTAGTGGGTGTGAAAATCCCTGGAGATGAGCAGTTTCTGAGATACTCAAACCACCTTGTCTGCCACCAACAATCATTCCATGATCAAAGTCAAAAGTCAGAAGTCAAAAGCTTTTCCCCACTCTGATGGTTGATGTGAACATTAACTGAAGCTCCTGACCCGTATCTACATCAATGTATGCATTGCACTGCTGCCACACAATTGGCTAATTAGATAATCGCATGAATAAGTAGGTGTAATAAAGTAATCCTAATAAAGTGCTTGGTGAGTGTATAATACTATGCTTGTAATATAAACATTATAAGCAATTTAAAGACACTGTGCAGTCAAAGTCATGATTTTAATATGCTTATATTATGTCCAAAGACTAAGGGTGCTTACACATTGATTTTAAAATTATTTGGTACATGTATGTAATGAATGAGATTTATTTTCCTGAAAACCGCCTGGTGGTGTATTTCGTATTGGTAGTTTTGTGACCAAAGTCATGACATCCAAATGTGTGGTGGCCAAAACACCCACCCAGTATGAATATATATGTAGTGTACGCTCTCAAGTCCAAAGCCATGACCAAATTCTCAAATATATATTGCAACTCTAACGTTACCTCATCTCCCCAATTTACTTGCTATCTGGTAATTTTGGTAATGTAGCAATGAGCTGTACTTATTTTGTGTAAATACAGCTAACCTTAGCTGGCGAATGTAACATTTCTTCATTCTCCAGACTGTTTTAACGTTACTTCTGCAAACAAAATACATTGTCCTGCATATTGCTCAATATTATATATAGCTCAATATTTATAATGCTGTTATTGCTGTATTCATCATCCATTATTACAGTTGTATAATATCTAGCTAACGTTAGCTAACAACTGGTGTTATGTAGGGTGAACGCTGATCCAGGTAGGTGGGAGAGAGTGGCCTGGGCTGTCAATCAAAAGCGATTGTATAAATAATTATGACAGAACTGACACGTCCGTCTTGAGTCTGCTATATTACGAAATTCAGGTTTTACATCAAAGCAGGTTTTTATCTTTTCAAAGTCTTATAAGTAGAAAAATACATATATATTGTAATTTAGTAACTAAAGGAACAATTTATATGTAAGAAAAGGGAGACTGCACAGGGTCTTCAAATATCAAATAAGCTATTCTACATCTGGCAATGCACATTACACAACATTTCAGAATATAGCTACTGGGATTGTCAGAGTGCAAAACATTTTTCAGGGTTCTTGCACCAGCAAGTGACAGGTGGCCATCCATCATATTAATTGTATGTATGAGTGTTTTTGTTTACTCCTTTGAACTGATCCTTTGAACTTAAGGAGCGGTAAGGAGGCATTCTAATTTCTACATATTCAAACACAGCAAGAAGCGCAGTTAATGACAGGAGTGTTGTTTTCTTCCAGTTTTGAGGAAGAACACAAAACAGCTTAATGCACTTAGTTTAACCGCTGCCCACATCATGAAAACATAACATGAATTCACATTCAGAGCTCTTAGACATAGTTCATATTTTTTCTATTTTATATAAACCAGTAAGATAAAAAAAAGTAAATATACTATTTATTTATATGTACAATGGGCTCCAGAATTATTGGCACACTAATATAAAATAATTCTAGTTATTGACATAACCTTTATTTTCCAACATGTGTAAAGTAGTGCACTTTATTAATGATTCAATGTAATCAACCAGTCTTACATTTTTCAACAAAAAAAAAATATTTGGAGGGATTCTTTTCAGAATCATTGATATTCTTGGTATACCCCCCTCTTCAGTTCAGTTCAGGTTTTTCATGAGATTTAAGTCTGGAGACTCAGGTGGCCATTACAGAACATGGTTGTTGTTTTTACTTTTCTGTGTGGACTTTGATGTACACTTGGAGTCATTGTCCAATCTACCTACGACTTAGCTTCATTGCAGAGGCAACCAGATTTTCTGCCAAGATTTCCTAGCACTTTGCTGAATTCATTGTGCTATTGATCTTAAATAGTGCCACTGGACAACTGGCAGCAAAACATCTCCAAAACATCAATGACCCACCACCATTTTATGAGGGATTTCTCCCTGTATGCATTACATTTTGCAACTAACATGTCGATAGTGTGTATGGCCAAAACATTCAATTTTGGTCTCATCTCATCATAGCACCCTCACTCTCTTCCAGTTATAATTCCAATGAGGTTAGGCAAATTCAAGATGCTTGGCTTTGTTTATTGTGCTTAGTAAGGGCTGTCTTTGTGCCACCCTTCCAAAGAGTTTGCTGGTATGGTGGTGCCATTTAATGTTTTTTTTTTTTAGACTTGGTGACCCCAAGACAACCATTCTGCGATCCTTGGGTTACTTATGGTCTCCCTACTGTCTGTGGGGATTCTATGAACTTTTCTGGCGTTAATACGCATCCTCTTCCTGGCAAGTTTGCAACCATTCCATATGTTTTACGCCTTTTTATGATTGCCTTTAGAGTGCTAAGTGGTATGTGTAACCGTTTATTATTTTATACCCATTACCCGACCTATAATGGTCAGTTACCATCTGGGTCTTCTGAATTGACAGTTCTTTGACTTTTCCCATGCTGATGTGGATTTTGCATGCTTGTTACCTCATTTTTTATACTGTAATGAAACAGGAAATTTACAGTCCTTTAGACTGTGATTAACTAAATTAACTAAATTGTATTTACAATAATTGTTAGGGGTGCCAATTATGTTGGTACTAGTTGTTTTCATAAAAAATTAGATTACTAAATAAAAAAACATTGGAACATGAAACATTCAATAAATGTATTGAAATAAAAGTATATAGTTTTTATGTTTGAACATAAACTATACATAGATTATTGTCCACGTTGTTTATTATATGCATCCTTTTTTCTAAATTTGTATTAATGGTGCCAATATTTCTGGAGCCCACTGTATTTATGTATTTATATATATACTTTCTGCAGACAAAATTAATACAAAGACATGTGCGATTTTCTGCTTTAAGCTGCTATTTTGTTGCATTTTTCTTGCAAGGTGCATTTGACATGCTGTTATGCACAGCTTAAGATCACACATTTTGTACATTCTTTTCTTAAAGGAATACGTTCTTTAAAATGAGTGCAGTGTGGCTATGCTTTAACCTATGCTTTGGTTATGATCCTTCCTGTCAAGCCTCTAAAAAGCAGCAGCAGTAGCAGCATCCTACAGTAAATGCATTAGACAAGCAAAGCAGGAAATAAAGCGCCAACATTTACATCACTGTAGTCCTCCAAACAAAAATGTCTTACGATGAACACACAACTACCACAAAAACACAACAAACTTCACATGGTGCAGTGTACTGCAGCTCTCTGCGTAATGGCAGTTTTGTGTCCTAAGGCCCTGAAAAAGCATGTGTGGCTGTCATCTGGGCCACTGTGTAATAGCACCGAGATATCGGTGGCATATCAATAAATCCAGAAACACAGGGAACAATGGCCACAATAATGCTTATGAAATCAAATTAACCAATTCCCAACCAGTTACATTGTGCCATATTGACCACCTAGCTGGGACCTCAACATTGCAAGCTCATGCAGACAAGCCTTCTTGAAATGCATCCTTCAAAAAAGTACCAATTACCTCACAGGATAGTCATTGCAATTGCACTAGGGCAGGAAGTGTGAACAATCATCAGACTTACTCAAATTCTACAAATGGTGGAAATTGATCTTAAATTTGATGAGTGGCTTCCAATTTCATGTTATCTAAAACAATGCTCTGTGGGATATATGGCACCATGAATGCTTAGTATAGTGTTTAAAGTAAAAGTGTCCATACAATAGCAAACTGGACTATGTAGAACCTTAGAAGAGCAGGCTCATTTCCATAAAAAGGATTTATTTGGCCACTTTGATGCTGATTAAAGTTGTGTCACTAATAGAAGTGGGATTCCTCATAGCAATATTCACAAATTGCTTAATTGCAATCGGGTAATACGTCCAAGCTTTTCTTTACAGTTGCATTTTGTTACAGTTCTGCCATGAAAATTTGAAATTAGTAAAACATTATTTTTTAGTTCAGTTGTTTTAGTTGTTCCATCTATTGTATTTTACCTTTTTCATCTTTGGTTCCCATTCTAGAATGCTTGGGAAAATGAAGAAATGTAGCTGTCCAAAGAATTTTCCTGAAAGTTTTTAATTCCACTGCATATGGCTGTATGTCTCTGTGAGTCAGTTATCCATGAATTTCCATTCTAACAGTGCAAAGGCACCCTTCTAATAAGAGGAGGCTAGGTCACATGAAAGAGCACCAGAAGGTTAGTAAGTAGTAACTAAAATAGTAATACCTATTCTAAAACATGGTTAATGATTCAAAATACTTGACATTTGACGATCTCAGGAAAATGTTACCATTAAGTGGTTTTGACAGGGGTCACTGTATCACTTAGTTATTACTCTGCACATCTGCAATACTTTTTTCTTGAGATTTGAGACTCTTTAGTAACGTTCAAGGGTTAGGACCTATGAGAAGCTATTGGTGTTTGAGAGAACTGGAAGGCATGAACAGTTGCTCCTATCCCTTCAGGCACTTTTATTTCGTCAACCCTGCATCATTATATACTGTAAAGGCATGGGATTGAATTAGCCTTACTGAGCTGTACCTCACAAATACACCATGTCAGGCCAACTGTGTCTATCTCCACTATCTTTGTGGCTGATCCAATCGAAGAAATAAAAAAGGAACCAAACCAAACAGACAAACTAGACATATTAGATGAATAACGTGGTTGTTGAACCCTCACTACCAAAACAAGTTGCGTTATTCACTCGTAAACTCCTCCTGGATTTCTGGAAGGTTCTTCTTGGTCCTTCTTGGTCGGGGCTCAGGCTCCGGCTCAGACTCAGTTAAGGGTTTAGCACTGCTTGGTGACTCCAAACTTTTGGGCTCGTTGGTGGTGTAGCTACCTTTGTAGCGGTAAAAGTTCACATAAAGGACATACCCGACCAGGAATATCAAACCCAAAATGAGGAGAATGATGACTGAGGAAGAAGAAAGAGTCAGTATTAAGCATAATAAAATGACAAGACCTTCACAGACCATTAATAGCTAAGAAGAGAGACATTACTTTAGAGTGGCAAATTCAATGTAAGAGACATCAAAAGACAGCTGTAGCTCAAGCACCAAAACCTGACTTCCCCAGGTTTTCCTTGCTCTAGGCTTGCTCTGCGGGGCTCTCAAGCCTGGGATTTATGTAAAGCTTCTTTTTGACAATTTGTGTTGTAATAACCACTATATACAATATACAATTAATTCAAATGAATTGAAATAGTCTTGATTCTCGGTTATTCGTGGATGAACAGTTTATCTAATTTCAGATGCACCGGAACTTACGTGCCAGCCATGGTGCAGTAGGAAGGTCATCATGGATGTAGTAGAACACTGAAATGATAAAAACCAGAGTTTGTTTGACCAAGGGGACCATGCGAGGCACTACCTGCACAGGCTGCATTCTGTCTTCCTATATTTTACAGTAGCAAACCTGATACAGGTCTGACTGAGACTCTAGACAATACTAAAAGTGTTAAAAGTGTCATTTCTATACCTACAATAACAATTGTACACTGCATAAAGTCTTACCTGGACCAGTGTACCAGGGATCTGCCTCAAAGGGCACTAGCCCCTGATAGGGGGGGAAAGCCCCACAGTTGGACTCTGTCACATCACCAAACACTGTGACGGGTGGCTCTGTCACATTGGGCCGAAAGTAGGTTTTAAGTGGGGCGTAGATGTTGTACCGCACCCCTGATATGCAGCCTATCAGTCCTGGGGCATTGTGCCTCTGGATCTCATAGTCAATATCCCCCACCTCTATATATGAGAGAGAAGGAGGTTACATGTCAATATGCCAGTAAAGTACACAAATGTTCATCTTCACAAACATCTTCAGGAAATTTGGATAATCTTGTACAGTACAGAGCTCAGCACAATTTTACTGTATTTGAATTGCAATGAAATCCACCACCCAACGAACAGACTTTCTACCATCTGACCAATCCTGGCCATGATCTTAAATAGCTAATAATGCCTGAAGACCAAGATTTATTGTATGATTATGCACAGGTCAATGCAGTAACATGGCCAGCTCTTACCCATCACCCTCCCCAGGAACATGGACCTAGGAGAGTTGAATCTTATATCCTCCAGTAGAGTCATACTCTCTCGAGTGGGCTCTGTGTAGTCAACCTGCAAAGCACAAACTTAAGAAGTTCTGCAGGATGTAAAAATGATACTTGGAGTGCACCCATTACTATGCAGAGAAACAGTCATGTAAAGGTATTTCATGCACAAGAATATGATAGCTCCCAAGGATTAAAGGCCTTTGAAAAGCATATTAAAATCTTTGAAGACTGTTCCAGGTAAGGGTGGGATAAAGTATACGGGTGCATTCTGTGTGTGTGTGTGCGTGTGTGTACACAATAATGTGGTCAGAGCAAGGACAGGCCATACCTGTATTCGTATGGTATGGTTGTGCCTTGTGATGTTGATGAAATGGGGGAACCCATCTGCTAGGTTCCTGGAAGACACCTGATATGTATGAGGGATCAAGCCCAGCCTGTACCTCAAGTCCACGGTGCCTAGAAGAGGTTGAATATAAAATAATGATATCGTCTTATATAAATATCAGTAAGATTACGGCAGGTTGCTATCATAGTATGAAATGTGTACGGAAAAACAAAAGTAGTCAGAGGGAAATCTTAAATACATAAATAGGAAAGAAAAGTACTGGAAATGCACAATATCATACAGTGAGTAAAGAAAAGCCCATAAAACAATATCAGCTTTTGAACTTTACTCGTCTCCTCAGAGATAATGTGCCAAATGTAACAGACCTGGAAAGTCATGGGACCATTCTACGCCACTGTGGGTGGACACTCGTTCTAAGCGTACCGTCGTTTTTGAGGATGACGGCGACGTAGTCCCTAACGAAAGAGCTGATATACAGCAGTATGGCCGGTGTCTGGGTGGTGCTGAAACTGAACTCAATCTCATCGCTGGTCTGGTTATATCCCAGACTGAAGTTATGGGGGTACATCCAATGGGCCCATTGGATCTCGTCAGAGATGGCCTCTGTCCGGATGTTGTACCGCAGCCATGACCCTGCCTCAAAGTAGGCTCCAATATCTTATGAAGACAACACAGAGAAATGTAACATTAGCATGTTACACCTCATAATCAATACTCAATACAAGATCAATATGCGTGTGCACATTTCACAACTAATATATGGCAAAGTAATACTGTACTTTGTAATAAACTACTACTAAGTACTACTAAAATAATGCAATTGATTTCATGCATTCCATTTCAGTGGATTCAGCCTATATTTTCTTTCTCCTATTTAGGATTGTCAGTTGTCTGTGTCACCAGGAAGGGTCATATTTTTCCTCCACAACTGCCATACGACTGACAGAACAAACCTTTTCATATATACTCAGGGAACACTTTATTAAGTATTTATTAGACTTATTTTTTAGACTTGTACTGCTGTAGCCTATCTACTTTGTTGTGCATTGTGAGATGCTCTTCTGCATACCACTGTTGTAATGTGTGGTTATTTGCATTACTATCACCTTTCTGTCAGCTTTGACCAGCCTGGCCATTCTCCTCCGGCGTCTCTCATTATCAAAGCATATCTGTCTGCAGAACTGCTGCTCCCTACTCTTTAGGGGCTGCCAGACTTGCTTAAGGTGGGCACTGCTGGAAGCACTACAGATAAATCATGTGAACTCCTCTAATATGCTCACCACCAATTTTCCATATTACATGTGACACAATGTCCAGGAGGAAACATAGTACTACTGCGAAGAGAAGAAGTGCTTTTTTCTCTGACGACTGCAGGTAAATACTATTTGCCTATAAATCTAATTTGGTGAAAGTTACAAAGTAGATAGACCTGGTTGGCTAACTGGCTAGCAATAAGTACTGTAAATAACAAGTAGTTGAGCAGTTGGTGGTACATAGCTGTTACCTTTGTGGCAGTAATAGCCATCGAAGGCTGTGTTGTTGCAGTCACAGAAGTAGGAGGCAAAGCCCTCCATGCAGCGGCCACCGTTTCGGCACGGCAAAGTGGTGTTCAGACACTGGCCTGTGCAGTTCAGCCGTATCCCCTCTGTCTCATTCACTTTCCCCTCTAGATCCAGGGGCACCCCATTCATTCGCAGTCCCCTGAGGCAGCCCAGGTATGCCCTCAGTTTGAACCAAGCAGCACCTGGTTGTAGAAAGTACAGACATTCAATGGCCAGTTGTCTTTTAATGTTTCCGTACACCACCTTCAAGTAGCAATACCTTAATTAATTTTATTACTTCAACTTCATGTTTGCTGGCATTTCAGTTGCAGTTCTCTTAATCTATCCAGCGACAGTATGTTTTTAGAATGTAGCTTTTTGAAATTTTGATAAACGTCTGGGAAAAGAGTTATATAGCTGTTCCTGTCACAACAAATTACATTTCTTGAGGTTATGAATGATAATTCTAGGCTGAAATATCCGATTAACTGTAAGATAAACTGGCCTTTCTAAATAACATAGAGAGCAGATGATGAAATTGCTATTTCACTAAGATATGAATTAGTCATATATTTTACTACACTATGGATCACAGCTCTACCGAACCAGTTTCTCTATTAAAGACAGCGATGGCTGCCGTTCTGCCTCGGCTGTCGGAACGCACCTACAAGGAGGGGCTCTGTGAAAACCATGGAAACAGAGGTCTGCCCAGGAAACCGGCGTATGGCCCAGGGCTGGTAGTCAACCTTAAGGCGAGCTCCCTTCACATTGAGTTCAGCCTGGACAAAGTGCCACTCGTCATCATTGAGGGGCCATGGTGAGCGTAACGTCACGTTGATGATGCCATCTCCAACCATGAAGATGAAGACAAGGTCGGTTGTGGCTGAGAGACAAGGCACCCAATAAACAGGAGTTAAGGTCCAAAAATTGAAATAATATACAGCAGTTTGAGGTAAGAAGCTGAAGAAACTGAACTCTGCTTTCCTAAAGTAGGTAATGGAGCAATGTAGGGTTAAGGGCTTTGCTCATGGGCCCAACAGCCGTGCAGATCGAACCACCGACCTATTAGGTCCCAGTCATGTATCCTAAGCACTACGCTACAGGCCGCCCCAGATTCATCAAAGTTTTTGGAAGTCCGTTTTTTAGTAGGATCCGAACGCAATTCACAAGTGGTCTCAGCTGTTTATACTGTGCACGGAAAAGACTGAACCAATTTCTTTGATGAGGCTCAGGAGTTGGTTCACCACAGACTGTATAAAAATGACTATGTGCAAGGACAGGGAAAACATTCAATTTCAAACTGACAAGCAAATTTGTACACAGATTTTGGAAAATATTGATAAATGAGGCCCAATGTGTGTAAGCCATACATGAGACCCCAAAAGAAGAAGGCAAAAATAAGTCTCATGAGAAAATCTCTCAAAAGCCATAATTCTTGTAAATAGTATACACAAAATACAGTGTATTTGGATGTACATTTTTCCTACTGCGTGAGTAAACTCAATTACTGAGCACAGAACTATACAGTGGGGTGCCCTATATTTGAATAAATAATTTATACTGACAAGCAGTTAATTAATTTGCAAGTGCAAGAAGGCTTTTATAGGGTTGTTATTAAAACTATTGTTAAATGTGGAATATCTGCCCCACTTACTGTTGAGTTCTACCCTGATGAAATTACGATGGCGGAAGTCTGAATTTTCCAGGAATACACCACGGGGGGCAGTGGTTCTGAAGTGGAAGCTGATATCAGCACTTGTGCCAGGCTTGAAAGGAGGGAACTTTATGTAGGTTGGTTTGGTGAAAGATATTGCGTTCCAGGTGTTTTCTAGAGAAAGATGCAACACATGTTACCAAGTCTGCCCAGCAGGGGTCCCTAAGATTGCTTTGTGTTCCTGGGCCCATTCTTTCTTAATTTTAAACTTAAACTTTAGCTTTGATTACAAAAAAAACAACACCAACTGCAAATGACAAAGCTAACTGTAATAATCAATGGAGAAACATTAAAGCAGGTCAGACTTAGCTACCACATGCCAAATGACAACAAAACAGGTTGAAACAAACTATAAATGTGAATAATTTTAGATGCTATAAATCTAGCATTAAATTAGTTATATCTTATCCCTTATTTCACTAATACTGTGTGACTTGTAATCTGTACTCATCAAACTGAATGTTTCAGATTAAAATGAAGAAAGCTTTAGGCCTTTAGCTCTTTATGTCACAGTATACTGTAGATGTATGCTGTTTAGCACACTTTTACATTCACAGTCACATTCTATAAAATGCTATGACCAAAAATGAATAAGAGCAGCGAGTGAAATTCTACTTTAGAGGGGTGCAATACTCACGGTCACCATGGCAGCGAAGAGGTCCGATATTAAATTGAGCGACTGACCCAGTCCGGTTAGTGTCCCCTACAGCAACCCACAGAACAGGCAAGTGATCCTTGTAGTTCAGCCAGCCAGCATCTGAAGACCTGTTTACCCAGAAAATATGAGAATCAGCCCAAAGCACATCTCTGTGGAAATGCCAATGATCTTTTTTAAGTATGGGAAAATAAAGATTTTACAAAAAAAAGCTACTTCAGACAAATCTTCTCCAGTTCATGTGAATATTTTGTTTCGCAGCGGACGACCAATGTCCCCCCTCACCATAACCGGTAGTCTGCATCACAGTTGCAGTAAAACCGGGAGTCTGTACAGGTCCGGTTAATGGCACAGCCACACTTCTGGCTCTGCATGAATGCTCCTCCCCAGTACATGTGGCTCTCATTATTGCGACCAATCCAGTAACTGAATGGTCGTCCTCCTGGGGGTGAGAACACAGAAATGAGTCTGCAGTCGATGCTGCTGCTGGTCCTCTACATCAGTGAATACATCAACCTTAACCTACAAAAACACCTGAATGTGTTTGGTTAGATTAGATTAATCATTGAACTCAATATATACTTATATGATAGTTGTATATCGCTGGCACGAGCAAAACCAAAATTAAGATGAAGACAAAAGACAGATTAGGTGTGGACCACCCTTTCTCAGGACTGGACTATGCAGAGAAACATTCAACTCTGGCAATGGTACAGACAGTATTGCTACTATAATCGCAGACCCATAGGGACAGGACTAATGTGCTTTTATTACTGATGCAACTGACATCGAATCTACTCACCGGGTGTATTGAGGAGGCGGGACTTGTAGCAGTTAAACACAATCCACTGTTCACAGTATGCAGATGTGTTTGCCAGGGCAGTGACCTCAGCCCAGGAAGCATTGTGGTATTGCACCTCTCCCAGGTAGGGCCGATCTATCGTGGAGCCTGTCACCCTGGTGTTGTCGATGCGATTGTGCCTGATCACTGTCCAGGCTTTATCGGCTGGAAGCAAACATAGCAAGGCTGTACATCACACCTTATCAAGCCATCATTTTGAATCAATTCCAAAAGTTATTGATTTTGTATTGTTTCACAAGTTGCGGGCTAGATAATGCATGGCATATTTCTTCTGCCTGTTTGCCATCTTGGTAAATGGTAAATGGACTGCATATATATAGCGGTTTCATCCAAAGCGCATTGCAATTAATGCCTCTCATTCTTAAAATGCTTATCCATCCTTGCGGTACTAACATTAATCACTGAACCTCACTGTGTGTGCGTGTGAGTGTGTGTGTGTGAGAATGAGAGACCTACAAAACAAACCTGATTGCTATTTGGCCCTAAAAGAGACAATACATTAGCTGAGTATGTCTACTCTGTCAGATACAAAGTAGACACAGATCCTGACCAAGTACAGACCTAATGACCACACCCTTGCTATTGAAAAAGGCAGAGATTGATTTTTTATTTTTTTTTGCCAATATGGCTTTTGTACTGGAAGAATTAGATCCAACATCGCAGCAATTTAATTAGTGCACGGAAGCGCAGCTCATCAGTTTTGCAAACCATTATGATATTAGCCCAAAAAGGAAATATAATCTGTTTTATTCCATCCTTAATTGAGTTCAATATTTTGGAGGAAACGGTGAGTTTTGGAGCTATAAACTACACTGGAACATCTTAAACTAGAACTAGAGGTCAGAAAAGTAGCATAAGCAGAGAAAGAAATTCAATTGCAGCTTAATGAGAAAAAGGACATGAGGGAAAAGGAAATCGAACTTAAGGAATGGGAACTAGAAAAATTCAGGCTTCAAAATGGAAACTTGAACTTGGGGTAGGTGGTCAGGTGTCATATTCATTTGTTTGGGCTTTCCTGTGACAGTGTGTGCTTACTGGTAATGCTCAAATGGCATATTCTTCATTGTCTGCAGAACAGAGTTTGCAGTATGGGGAGGTAAAGGCAGCTATATTAAGAGCTTATTAGCTGGTTCCTGAAGCATATAGACAACAATTTAGGAATTACAGTAAGCAAGATAAAAACTAAAGAAAAAGCGATTCTCTTTGATAGATGGTTTGACTCACAGGAAGTTAACTCAGACTGAGAGACATTCCTCTTGTAGAGGATTTTAAAGGAGGACTTCCTCCAGACAGACATAACGTTGCAGAGAAAAAAGCATGTGATGGAACGAACTATGACTTCAAAGCTGTAATTAAAAGCTCATAAAACCAGGATAAAGGCAGGTTTTCATCTCATACAGGTGATAAGGAAAATACAGATGGACCTGTTAGTAGTGAGAATGTTTTAGGAGCTAGACAGTCTTTGGTTTGCTTCTATTGTAAAAAGAAGGGGCACAGGATGTCTGGGGGCATTTGGTGTCCGGCTGTGTAGAAGTTGGTGTTCGGCCTAATCCAGTTGAAGGTATTACCATGAGGAGAAAATGATTTTTAACAAAGGGGGAGAAAATGATTTCAGTAACAGTATCAACTTAAGTGAAATGTTTGCAGAAAGTCCTGTTACACCTCCATTTGGTGACTACTTCTCACATGACCAGCATTGAAACTAAATACTTGAGGCTAGCAGGTCTTGGTGATGAATTGGGTCATAATTCAGTGGCACGTGGATGCTTCAGAGTTATCTTCATGAAACTGAGGATGAAATGAGCAAAGCTCCTTTTTTCTTAAAAAAATGTGGTGTTTTAATGAAAAAAGGCCAATAGAGGTTCCTGCACCAGAGGAATGGAATGCAGTTATTCGTCAACCATTAGCAGATTTTTAGTCTGGTGCATGATGGTACTTTGGCAGGCAACTTGGACATTGCAAAGACATACTGTATGACTGTATTCTGTGGCATTTATTTTGGCAGATTTCTGGAAAGCCAAACCAGAATTCTCGTTGCCCCTTTACAGCCCATTCCTGCCTTTGATGAACCTTTTAGGTGGGTTATTGTTGATTGTCTTGGTCCAAGAGCAGTAATCAGTTAACTAACTAACTATAAAGTGTGAATCCGCCTGGTGTGCAACGCCAGTGAAAACCGACATTCTCGCTACCTTCCTGTGTCCATCTCTTCTGTCCACCCAGGGGTGTCGCACATCGTGTGATAGACTGCTTTCAAAGAAAGTAGGCTAACAACGATAAGTTCACTATTAAAAAAAAAAAAGCATCGCAAGCATAATTTGCGTTTTGTTGTGAAAGTCCAGAAGTGAAAGTGAATACATCTTGCCTTTGATATTTCTGTAGTTTTGGGGAGAAGATGCAGAGCGCCGCGTATCTTGCCCTGTTTCAATGCAAGGGCCTAACATTGCAGGGGACATAAAGGTTTCAGTACTGAACAGTAACAGTTAGTTGGAAGTTTGCACCCACCTTTCATTTTGCAGTAAACACTAAAGGGTTTCAAAGGGCCGCTCAAGTCAGGGTCAATGGTGTAGTTGCCAGAATAGTATTTTCCATTGAGTCGGTAGGCCTCACAAGACTCTTTGTAAACCGCTATGAGCAGTGGTAAAGAAAAAAGTACATTCAGAGGACTTCACACACGCCATTAAAACATATACTCTTTTACCAAGTCATGCCTCCAAATAATGTTTAATAACAATATGTCAGAATAGAGTTATGGAGATAGAAGGAATCAAAGGACGTACTGGTGGTAATGTAATTAGCACAATAGGCAATACTCACACATATGACACACCTCTCCTTTGTAGCCAGTATTTTCACATAAGCACAAGAAGTCATCCCAGGACTGAATGCATCTGCCTTCATGCTCACATGGGTTTGGGAGGCACCTGAGGACCAAAGATATCACAAGATTCTCCAATTGAAAGTGTTTATGTGTGTGAGAAAGAGAGAGAGAAGAGTGAGTGGTTCAGGAAGTGAGCGGGACTAACATAAACAGGAAAGCCTGAAATAGACCAAGGCCTATGTGTTTGTTACAGCTCCCTGATAAACCCAGGCCATCAACTCTCATTCCATCCAGAAACATGTGGCAGCATCAAAATATAGTATACGCTGCTGAAGAAAACAGCTCAAGCTAGGTTTTGAAACAGCTGGTAGCTGGTAGACCAGTTAGGCCAGCTCCACACTCATCCAACTCAGGTTATGTTTTGAAACAGTTGATGGCTGGTATTTCAAGCTGGTCAGAGCTGGATTTTACACCAGGGTAGTCATATAATTTCAGTCACTACAAATATACACTCAGTGATCACAATTAGGTAGACTTGTGCACCAGCTTGTTAATGCAAATATTTAATTAGCCAATCATATGGCAGCAACTAAATGGATAAAAGAGGTTCAGCTGTTTTTCAGACCAAATGTCAGAATGGGGAAGAAATGTTATCTAAGTGACTTTGACCGTGGAATGATTGTTGCTGCCAGACAGGGTGGTTTGAGTATCTCAAAAACTGCTTATCTCCTGGGATTTTCATGCACAACAGTTACTAGAGTTTGCAGGGAATGGTGCGAAAAACCCCCAAAAGATCTGCAGGTCCTGCAGGTATAAACGCATTTTTAATGAGAGAGGTCAGAGGAGAAGGGCCAGACTACAAGCTGACAGGAAGTTGTCAGTAACGCAAATAACCATGCATTACAACAGTGGTATGCAGAAGTGTGTCAAACCAATAGGCTACAGCAGCAGAATTGAGTCCAAAAAATAAGTCCTAATAAATACCTAATAAAGTGTTCACTGAGTGTATGTAGGTGTTCCACAGCCCATACCTGTCAGTGATGCCACATGTGCCCAGCATTAGCTCTGAGTAGCTTCCCCAGCGCCACTGCAATACGTTGTCGATGTCCACTGGCTCGTTATCTATGAAGATCTGCTGCATGCAGCCATGGAAGGCATTCAGCTTTGTCTCACACCTGGCAGTGTTGTTAAACTTAGGACACCCTGGAACCAAGAAGAAAAAAGCAAGCTACAAATGTACAGATATATTTATTTCTATTTGCCTTGGAAATAAAGGACCAAATGAGAAAGATCTGAGATTAGATTACTGTCTGAGGCTAAGATCTTCATTATATCCCCTGTCAACTTTATTGCTCACCTCCAAAGACGTATTGGTCACCAGTGCGCACCGTGAAAGGGTTCGTGATTTTGAGAGGAGAGCCCTCATCTTCATCGATGATCACCGTCACAAAGTTGTCCCTGGCCAGTACTTCTACCGTGTGCCAGAAGCCATCGTACAAACGGTAACCTGAGGCAAGCAAATAGCTGATGATATGAATCAGGAGTCCTCAAGGAACATTACACGATTAAGCTACTCGGTTAAAATATATACGTGCAACAATAAACCGCAGAACGCAGCAGATTTAATTGGATTATTTTTATCCACTCCTTTTCAGGATAAAAGCTGAGTAAAAGGTAGAACAATTAAGCATTCATGAAATTAAGGACTGAATACTTCCTGGAACTCACCAGCACCAAACTGCAGCTTCTTCTTGCCAGGTTGGATGAGGGTGATATTGACCTGGCCTTCACTCAGCCCAAGCTCCAGGGTGCCCAAGTCATCGGCAAACCGGGTAAACATCAGCAGGCCTGTGTAGTCCCAGGAGCGGAATTTGAACTTCACTGCCATGCGCGATTTACGGTTGAGCCCTGGCAACTGCAGGTAGTTGTTGGGCCCAGCAAAGGTGAAGGGCTTCAGTATAAGGTCCGTGCAGGCATAGCGTATGGATCTCTGGGAGTCCAGGGTGAGGGAGTAACAAGGGGTTTAAGATACCAACCAATCCATCAATCTGAAGTACTCAAGTCCCAAACATAAATTAATGAAAACTAATCCTGACAAGCCTAGGAGCCTAGAAAAAATTATAATATGAAACAATTCAAATAAGAGCTAACATTGAAATCTCCATCCATGGTGTCCTTACAGTACGCCGACACAATAGATGAATGTTAAGAGAACCTATGAAATATACCTGCCGAGGAGGAATACGGATCTCTGGATCCTCCCACTGTGCCATTCCAATGATGTTGACCCCATTGTAGAAGACATTCTCCAGGCAGCCGCGGAAGTTGCTCTTGCCAGGAAGGTGGGGCATGTTAGGTTCAATCACTCCACCCACGTATACCTTTGAATGAGAGTAAATATTATAAACTGCTTCATCACAAACTAATTCTGCTTAATAACTAAATGGTCTCCTATGATCGTTTCACTTGGGAATGCTATTTCCAAGTCTAACCCTATCATTCAAGGATTGCAGATGCTCAGTGGGTAAAGCTGAATGTGCATTTTGTTACTGAAAGTATTACTGTTTCAGTTTCTCAGGGGTTTGTTGAAACTAATTCTGGCAGCTCCTATGCCACATGCCATGTAGCCACCTTGTCATATATTTAGTTTGTGGTCACAAAGTGCACGTAGCCACACCCATCCTTTAACGGTTGTGCACCCACCTGGTTATCCAGGTCCAAGTAGGTGAATTCCCCATTGCAGATGACTCTCTCTGTATGACTGTCCACTGTCAGGTTGACCTGCCGTCCAAGACGCTTGATGGTGACATAGTGCCAGTGTTGGTCATCCAGGAGGTTGCCCACAGTCACTGTGGTCAGGCCATCTACCTGGTGGACAGGGCTACTCCCTGGGGAACACAGACATTATTGAGACCTATGGTTCAAAATAGACCATCTTGTTTTCTTCTTTTTTTTCTGGAGAATGATGTTCAAATAAATTAATGTTTGCTTCAGTCAGTTCATGGAAGGCCACTGTGTATATTCTTCAAAATTTGAAAAAAATGGCCAACTTACATAAAAACCTGATTATGCACCTATCTTAAATCAACATTAATAATATTCAAAATAAGAGCTCCAAAGTAAAAAATGGATAATGTACTCAAGGATTTTCTTCATAAGCCTCTGTTACCTCAAACATAATCATGTTTACAACCAAGAGGAATGATTTTTGGTTACAGTCCATTCAATAGTCATCAGTTATAACATGACAACTAAAATACATTTGAGACATTCTTTTTTGCAGATACAGTCTATGTGCAATTGTATATGTATAAAGTAATGAATGACTTTGCACACTTGAACACTGTGGTGTCAGTGGCTACTTGTATTTTTTTTTATCCATACACTACACTACACTACACTATTCTTTTATTTATAATATTTTCTTTATAAATTATGCACACATTCAGTCATTCTCACCTTTTAAAAAGATCATGTGAAATGTGGTGGAAGAAGCGAAGCCAGTCTTTTGTCTGGCCACCTCTGATCAAACAGTGAGTGCTTTGGTATACCTCAATCCCCAGTGTTACAGTGGGACCCTGAGACATACAGACCTTATTACATCACTCACCCAGGCTGATGTGCAAGTACAGACGGGCGTTCTTCAGCTCCAAGGTAAGTAGATCTCCCTGGGTGCCCTCGCTGTGCAGCAGCAACCCGTCCCTTTCAAGAGTCTTGAAGTTTATAGCGATGTGGTCCTTTAGCGTGCGAGACTTCTTTCGTGGAAATTTGTAGGCCAACATGTCGTCTCCATAGTACGACATGACGTAGGAGTCTTTCACATGCAAAAAAAAGTGGGATTAGGAGATTATTCAATCCATACCATTTTAAAAGTTCACACCCATTTTCCTTTTTGTCACAACAATATCTTCTAAAGCATTGTGTGAACATTTGTAGCACTATAAACATACCTGTGGTAGAGGTCTAACCACTCAATTTTCAAAAATGTATTTCCTTCTGTTGCATGATTATGGACAGTTCTGGAGTTAATTTTATGAAGTGGTCAACCCTCACCATAGGGACAGCCATAGATCTCCAGTCGAATTCCAATTTTTCCTCCCCATTTGGTGTTCCAGCCCAAGGGAAGCAAACGCAGGTGTTTGGCAGTGAAGGCGTAGTGGAAATTGTGCCTCTTCACTTGGTAATAGTTCCAGTTCCCTGACAGTGTCTGAGTAACAGAGAGCAACACATCTATAAGCACAAAACTAGACTGAACGATTACGAAACATATCATTAAGAGTGCCGTTTGCTTTAGATCACCTACTCCAGAATAACTGGAATGAATTACCACACATGCTGCATCATTCAAAAACATAACATTTTCAATCAAACTTACACATAAAGGAAAAACTTTCCAAAACATGCTAACGTTTGCATCTTGACTCCATTATTGTAATGCATTTAATAAATCATGAAAGACATATACTGTATATAATAGGTATGCAAATGAGGCCCAACCCCATACCGAGTTCCCTCCTCTTTGAATATAAGGGGTCCAGGAGTCAGGTCGGTCCCCATAGAGCAAGGTATACTTAGTGACCCAATCATAGGAGTTAAAGGTCCCCTGGGTGGCGATGGCAACAATACGGTACTTCCTGTGCAGGTCAATCTGGAGCCAGGGCTCCTTGTCTGAAGGTGATGGGGACCACCCACTACTCCCTGTGGAAAACACCCCAGGTACAGTACATGTGAAAAACTGATGTTCTCATAAACACATATTGTAACTGGCATTTACATTTATCAATCAATTTATGTATCTCCTTTTCACTATTGCATCACAACAATGAACAGATTGTCTAGCAAAGGTCGCTTCATAAAGTATTCAGACCCCTTCACTTTTGGCACACTTTATTGTGTTGTAGATTTGATTTTAAATGGATAAAATTGCCATTTAAAATTACATTGCCCATCAATCTGCTATCAATAATCCCTAATGACAAAGTGAAAACATTTTTTTAGTCATTTTTATGAAAAAAATTATTAAAAACTGAAATCTCTTATTTATATAAGTATTCAGACCCTCAGATTGGATGGGACGCATCTGTGAACTGCCATCTTCAGGTCTCTCCACAGATGTTCTATGGAGTTTAAGTCTGGGCTTTGGCTGGGCCACTCATGGACAGTCCGGAAGCCACTGCAGCCTTGACTTGGCTGTATGGCTTTGAGTCATTGTCATGCTGAAAGGTGAACCGTCACCTTAGTCTGAGGTTGCGTGCACTAAGTTTTCATCTAGGACCTCTCTGTATATGGCTGCATTCATCCTTCCCTCAATCCCTGTCCCTGCTGCTGAGAAGCCTTCGTCTTCATCTTCACTCTTCAGTGAAGCTTCACTGTAGGGGTGATGGGTAGTGCCTGAAGAGTTACATTGTCTCACCAGACCAGAGAATCTTTTTCCTCATGAGTTTAGCAAAATCCAAGTAGGCTGTCATATGCCTTGTATTCTGTCTAGCCATTCTACCTTAAAGGCCTGATTGATGTTCGTCCTTCTGGCAGGTTCTCCGATCTCTGCAGAAGACTTCTGAAGCTCTGTTAGAGTGACCATTGGGTTCTTGGTCATCTCCATGACCATGGCCCTTCTTGCCTTATTACATCACTCACCCAGGCTGATGTGCAAGTACAGATGGGCTTTCTCTGGCTCCAAGGTAAGTAGATCTCCCGGGGTGCCCTCGCTGTGCAGCAGCAACCTGTACTTATCAAGCGTCTTGAAATTTATAGCGACATGGTCCATATCATTTACTCCATACCAATTTAAAAATCCACTCCCATTTTCTCATGGGAACACTCAAAGCTTTAGAAATGGTTTTATACCCTTGCCCTGATCTATGCTTCCCACAATTTTATCACAAATCTCTAGAGGGTTCCTTAAACTTCATGGCTTGGTTTTTTTTGCACACGTGTGTGCCTTTCTTAACTATGCACAATCAATTAAGTTTGCCACAGATGGACTCAAATCAAGTTAGCACATCTCAAGTAAACAGGATGTACCTGACCACAATTTGGAGTGCCACAGCAAAGGGTCTGAATACTTATGCATAGGTTTTTAATAAGTTTGCAAACATTTCTAAAAACATGTTTTCACTTTGTCATTCTTTGTCATTATTGAGTGTAGATTGATGGGTAAAAATGGAAATTGTCAAATCTAGAACACAATAAATTGTGCAAAAAGTGATCGGGTCAGAATACTTTTGGAACCCACTGTGTGTGTCTATGACCATAATGTTTGGGACAAATGGCTTTGCAGGTGTTCTGAATTAATCAGGTTTATTGAATTGCTTCCTTAGTGCAGGTACTGTATAGGAGCGTTTTTTTATTTTGTTTGCCTTTGGAGACCGGGGTTGTGCTAATGAAAGTGAAGTTAGCCATTATAAGGCTAAGAAATAAGAAAAAACAGTTAAATTAGTTAAAAAAATCTAATGTTTGGAACAAGAGTAAGAGTACTAGTGAGTTCAGTTATCACAAAGGGTCTGGTAGGCTCTACATTTGATAAGCACATCATTTTCACTATAATAAAGAAAACCCCCAAACATATTACAAATATGATTTTAATTTCACAGGGTCTTCAACTTCCCAACAATTTAAAAAAAATTTGATTATATAAGAGATTTAGATTTTGTCTCCTATTGTGAGCTGTTTTTGCCTACCAGTGTAGCATATTGCAGCTTCCATGGCCATAATCCCTGTCCACACCAAGAGCTAGAACTATAACTATAAGTAGGTATAACAATAACAATGAGTGCTACTGTGTGTTCTGAGCTTGTATTTCACAGATTCAAAAGCTGTTTTTGAAATCAGCAGCAAGACCCATCAAAAACCAACATAATATTTTCTATGCTCAGTGATTTCCGCATTGTACTTTCTTGCTGAAGACAGATAGACCTCCCTCGGTCTCAGCTGTTGGACATTATTTTGCCATTGGTATGAGATGTTTTCAACATTATGAGGTTGAAAAACTTCACTGGTAGTAGAACGGGAGGCGGAGTTGACTTTGTGTAGTTTCTTTCCTTTTCTGTTATTTACAAAGCTAGGGTTGCATTTACCAGAAGACTGCACTCCTTAAGCCACAATTAACACTGCGGGTTGGGCCTAGCACCACCCTGTCCGGCAGTTACTTTCTTCACAACTGACTCATTCATATGGTATTATGTAACTATTATGTAAGTAGTCAGACTTACCATACAATCTAGCAAAGTTGGCAGTGTACAAAATGTTATATCTGGAGGAAGCCAAGAATGAAGATGCATAGAGCGAAGGGGTCAAAGGATCAAGACATGGTCCTGTAACAGAAGAGACAGCAGGAAAGCCACATTACATTTAGTTTTTTGGTCAAGCTACGTTGCTTGATAATTAAAAGTGTAATCTACTACAGCATTATCATCAAATGATTCAGCAGGCAATAAAAAAAAACATTCATGATGAACAAGTTTAAGACATAAGCACATTCATCTCCAATATGAACATGACAGGATTGCACCCTGGAACCCACCAAAGATACAAATTTACCAAAACTGATTCATGATTATGCTTGCTATACTACAGGTGAAGTAAATATAATCAATAATAAGCAATAATAGTAATGACAAATGTTGGCAAATTATTTGAAAAGTACCATAAAAACATACAAGAATACTGTATCAAGCCAGGACCTATATTTATCCATCATAACATTGTATTTTTCCCTATGATTATGGCAAGAACACTTGTCACTGAGGAAATGAATGATAAAAGGTTGTGGAGAAGGATCTGGCACAAAAGAGGTAAATACATACTCAAGTTATTTTAAAGGAAATGTAGGAGAAACAAGTGATGCCCTGTAGCAAATTCACGTTACTCGGGGGCATGTACAGTGAGTCAACTCTTCCTTTTTGCTTAGTCCATTTTTTTGTTTTTATGGAGTTTATGGATGTGCATATACTTTCAATATGAAGACATTTTCACTAAAATGCAATGACCCACTTCTCATGTCCATATAAAAAGGCTTCGGAGCATATTGCTTATCAGTTGATATTCAATTATATGTGCACTTTTATATAGTTCGCTATTTTCGTATTTTATGAAAATAAATTGTGTTTCCCTTCTTTAAACAGGTCTGTTCTACCTCATTTTCAGTGGGTACCTTTTCTTCTCAGATGGGCGTTTTCTCCACATTATGAAAAAACAGTTTGGCACATTGCATGACCCCAGAGAACAGAGGGGCCAAAACGGTTATTGGGAGGTGTCTCTTTGTTGGTAAAGTTCAACACAGAGTTGAACTTTCAACACAGGTAAAGTTCAACACAGAGTTGAACTTTATGACTTGATTGCTGTAATAACAACAGTCATGCTATATCTTCATAAATCATCAAAGCTTTTAACTCTGATACATTGGCTTCAGAAAGTATTCAGAACCCTTCACTTTTTGCACACTTTAATGTGTCCATCCATCCATCCATCCATTTTCTTAACCTGGTTATCCTGAACAGGGTCGCAGGGGGGCTGGAGCCTATCCCAGCATACATTGGGCGATAGGCAGGAATACACCCTGGACAGGTCACCAGTCCATCGCAGGGTACACACACCATTCACTCACACACTCATACCCACAGGCAATTTACACTCTCCAATGATATACATCCTAACCGGCATGTATTTGGACTGTGGGACGAAACCGGAGTACTCGCAGGAAACCCACGCCCCACTTTAATGTGTTAAAATAGCTATTTCTGCCCATCAATCTACACTCAATAATACACAATGACAAATGAAAACATGTTTTTGGACATATTTGCACAGTGGCCTCAATAATTGTGAAATGGAGGAAGTTTGGAACCATAGAGACTCCTAGAGTTGGCCGTCCGGGCAAGAAGGGCCTTGGTCAGGGAGGTGACCAAAAACCCAGCAGTCATGCTAACAAAGCTTTGGAAGTCCTCGGCAGAGATGGGAGAACCTGCCGGAAGGACGACCATCGCAGCAGTACTCCATCAATCAGGCCTTTATGGTAGAGTGGCTAGAGTAAAAGGCATATGACAGCCCACTTGGAGTTTGTCAAACGGCATTTAAAGGCCTTTGAGAGCATGATCTGAGACAAAAATTTAACTCTTTGGGCAGAACTCCACACACTATGTCTGGCGAACGCCAGGCACTGCTCATCACCTGGCTAATAACATCCCTACACTGAAGCATGGTGGTGGCAGCATCATGCTATGGGGGTGCTTCTCAGTGGCAGGGATAGGGAGACTGGTCAGAATTGAGGGAAGGATGAATGCAGGCAAATACAGAGAGGTCCTTGAAGAAAACCTGCTCCAGAGTGCACATGATCTGTGGAGAGACCTGAAGATGGCAGTTCATGGATGCTTCCCATCCAATCTGACAGAGCTTGAGAGGATCTGCCAGGGGGAATAGGATAAACTGGCCAAATCCAGGTGTGCAAAGCTTGTAGAGACTTACCCAAGCTTACCCAAGCTATAATTGCTGTCAAATGGGCTTCTACAAAGTACTGAATTAAGGATTTGAAATTTCTTTAAATTTCTAAAAACATGTTTTCACTTTGTCATTATGGGTTATTGAGTGTAGAAAAAATTAAAACACAATAAAGAGTGCAAAAAGTGAAGGGTTCTGAATACTTCCTGAGGCCACTGTATACTAGTCTCAATACAGAGCCGTGAAGGGGCTACAGAAATGAATCAATCTTTTGTTACAAAAAAGAAAAAAAATGTCCCATTCATACAGTAAGTTCTCATTTATAAGAGCATTTAGAATGGCCCCATTGTCAAAATGGTAAAACACAACACAAAGTTCTGTATTGAGGTAGAGGTAAAGACATCTACATGGCAATGTCTTGTTTAAAATCCTTGAGTTATGTTAGTGCTGGTAGATATACATTACGTATATTCTCACATTTCAACTATTGCAAGCCACATCTTCCTTCTCTATCTTGCACTATGACTGACATACTGGAAGGAGAGGATATGCACTCTGCCTTGCCACATGCCCTGCATTGTAACCACAGTAGAAGAAAACAAGACAAAAACAACATTACCCTTTGCACCCAAGCACCTTTTTTTTTTTTTTATTGTGTATGCATTCAGTTTTCCCACGGGTATTGCCTGAAGAGGGTGAAACATTTTCTGTGGTTATTTTTCAGTTTTGCGATGAGACTCAGACACACATTTGCTTAGAAGGACTTAAGCAGTTAACTTTTGACTGGCTTGATATGAGGCACTATGGTTAAACAATTAATTACCCTTTCTACAAATAGTGGAAAATTTCTGACTTATAAAAATTGCTGAGGCATGGAGCTCTTCAGGATTGTGGTTCAAGACCATAGATTCACAGATCAGAGATAGATAGTTCACTGATCATATCTCCCAACTCTTTCACCATCTCTAACTTGCTGAAATGTATATCCAGTGCCTTTTTGGACTAAAAAGTATTGATGCAAGCCTAAATTCCGATATATGAAATTCTATATTGGAACAAGATTTTATATATTTTTTTAATCACATTATTTGCACAAAGAGCACACTTCAGTGACTGGCATAGTTTAAGCCTCATGTAGTGTAGCAGTGACTAACCAGCCAGCCACCACAGCTTGTTTATAGTTGAAGAATAATTGCAATCGCTGTTTCAGCATGTCTCCGCCTTCTACAAATTCTACAAATAAATAAAAAATAGTTCTGGGGTGGGTGGAGTAGGTGTGTCCATGTCATTTGCAGAAAATATTCTCTAACCTAGTTGCTGGCAGAGTTCCGTTTCGTATTGATCCGTAACAACCCTCTAGCCGACTTCTCAGCACTTGATCCAAGTGCATTGGGTTTATGAAAATACACACGATAAAACAATGGCATTAATGCACATAGAAGGAACGGAAGGTTAAACCAGGCCTTCCCCAACATCCAGGCCCTTGTCAGTCTCATTCCAGAAGCTTTCTGCTTCCACACACACACACACACACACACATTACAGCTCCTTCATTCTGCTACTGCAGCACAGTTATTAGCCCATTGCTAATCCTTCCCTTTTGCACAGCAGAAAAAGTGCTAGGTTGTGCGAGCTGCAGTAATATCGTCAGATCCAACATTTTCTACTGAGTGTACTGTCATCGAAATACAGTATACTCATATTTGACTAAAGGCTTCATGCCGCACCAAGCTGACAAGGGCAAAGGCTAGATCATGACCTTAGTGCTGCAGGAAAATTGCACTGTGAGCATAACAGTCCAAAAATAGGTCATTCTGTTAAGGCAAGCACTGGCTTTTTAGAATTACAGACAATGTGAATAATTTAGATCAGAAATGGGGTGACCAAATTGAGGCATTTCACACCAATTTTAGAGTTACAGTAAAACCAGTGAATACCTGTCACATATGCCAGATACAGGTACGACTGTCATTCATCTAATAATTGAACTTTATGCTGATCCCACACTACCTGTATAATTTTTCCTAATGTTTTTCAAATGTAGAATTCTACCTTCAAGTCAAGTCAATCATCAAGTGTGCCATTTTTGAGTCCACAGAACATTGATGTGGTCCAGTTGGGATGCATTGGAAAATATTTGCAAAAGGCTTGTATGGATCATCACTATTTGCAGTTTTTTACAATTGCTAGCAAGCATTTTTCAATACTGAGTTCTTCACACAATTAGCACAACAGCATTCTATGTGGACCAAACAGAATATTTTTTTCAATGCTATTTCAAAACTCAAAACTTACTGATACACTCAAGTTCAAAACCATACATATAGGCTAAACTGGTGGATAGACATAGACTAAGCAATACAATATTGACATGCATTCAAAACCCTAGTTATAGGACATTTGCAGATTGAAATTGAAGGAGATGCTTCTGATTGTGAACTGCTTATTGAATATAACAATCACACCACATTCAGTTGGAGACCTGCCCAGGTGTTGAGGGAATTTCAATCTTTGAAATGATTGTGTTCAAGATGGACCCAGGAATAAATGCAAAAGTGGGTTAAAGACCAACACAAATGACGGAGAGAGGGAGAGGAGTACGAATTTGTGGTGCCATTCAACATAGAGGATGGATGCCAGATGCCTTGATATCAGAGGATGATTACCAGGGATTGATCAGTCATGTACCGTGGTTCATTCCCCAGTGTATAGCATTTGAGGACAGATGGTGTGACGTTGATTTTCATTGTGGCCAATTTAATTGAAGTAGGCCAGCATGACTGTATCTGTTACTTCCAGTATTTTTTTCATTGTAAACTTAAAATTTGGCATTTTGCTTTCTCATTTTCATTTAAAATACAATGCAACAAAATCTTTACTCCCAATAACTCTATGGCCTTGATCAAACAAGGCTGAGATATTTGGTGGATGAATTTACTTCACTGTCTTCTTCCAAAAAACGGGGAAATCCGACAACAGAACACAGCACTGTTCATTGATACAGAAGAGATAAACAGGCTTTGCGGTTTTGAAGACTGAAATTGGAAAACTGACTTCACTGGACAACCATGTGAAAATATAATAGTAAATTGTGAATCATAGTGAAGCAACTGTTCTAATATGAAAAGGGGTTGGGGGCCCCCATGGCCAGATGCCAGTTTTTCTGCATGTCAGTTAATGTGACTAAAGTTAGACAGAGGGTAATACGGTAGATGGCCAGTGTTTTGCCATGCCAATATTCTGGCGTCCCGGCTGACAGAGAAATCACAATGTGCAATGCCATATGGCACTCTATAATGCCATATATCTCCTTTGACCTAATGAGACTGGCCAAAGCTGACAGGAAATAACACATATAAAATAAGTATAATAAATACCTAATAAAGCATATATTCCCCATTCTGATAAAATATTTGCATTAACAAGCTGATGTACAGGTCTACCTAATAAATGTATCACTGAGTATCAGCCACAACATTAAAACCACCTGCTTAAACCAGTTTCAAAATGCCTTAAACTGTACAAACTCTATAAACACTTAATATTTCATTATGATATGTGTTCTTATATAAGCAGATAATCATAAGTGAATTGCATTCAGGAGTTAATTTTTTTAAATGAAAATGGAAATCTTGTAAGCTCATTGGGAGGGGGGTGCATTGTTTTGTTATTTAAATATCTTGGTACGTACTGGTGTACATGATCACGTTTATCTTAACAGATGCTCCAGGACCTGTAGAATTTTTCATATTTAAAAGACTACCTGCCATATTTCCAAATGTATGGGATCTATTCCTACATGAAGTTTCAGCATGTGCAGTACCATGTAATTCCAATGGAGGGAAGAAGGGTGAAACTGATGAAGGATTAGATGCCATGCATTTTTAAATATGGCAGGTGGTCTTTATTTATTTATTTATATGAAAGATGCTCCAGGACCTGTAGAATGTATCTAGTTTTGACACCTATCAATGAAGTAAAAGTATATAGTTTTCCCAATGTTTAAACATAACATTATTATTATTGTTGTTGTTTGTTGTTGCTCTGTTGTTTATTATAGGGGTTCCAATAATTCTGGAGCCCAATGTATATATAGTATTTTGACAAAACGTATTTATCTTTCAAGCACACATTGTCATTTTGTTTTCAATCACATCCCTCCATGATATCATTCGAATTTGAGCTCGGAAGGCTGAAACTTCAGCTCCGTTGCTGTTTGCATAATCCCACTTCAGGATGCTTTACGAAAAGCAACATCAACAAGACACAATGAAGTCATCGTCCAAAATAATGACGCAAAGCTAATTATTATACAGTAGCATTTATGAGGTATGCAACACGCTGCTCAGGCGTTAACAGATTACACACGTTTCTGCAAATTTTCTCTCATCATTCGCAATTTACTGAATATACATTGTCAACAAAAAATATTATATTTGAAATAATAGTGGAAAATTGTCCGACCTCCAGACACGTCAAGAGCAAATGTTTCGGAAGAATGCTGCAGTGGGGTGGTCCCGCACGCGACACATCTGCGAAAACGGCAGGTTTTCGAAACACATATGCATCCGTCTTATCTTATGATCAGACCAGATAACACTTAACACGATACGAATGGCTAATTGTGCGTTTCAGACGCGTTTTCTCGCGTCCAAATAACAGGTTAATCTAGACACCTCATGGATGAACTCAAAGCACTGCAATGCAGAAGAGTTGTTTCGCAGAATAGCCCATCAGCAATGGGACGATGCTCATACGGCATTTCATGTCTGCCCTACGTTTCAGCGCGAACAGCACAGCATAGCTGTGTCATCATTGAAGGTTATTTATATTTCTAAAATAATTTTGACACCCTGCATCAAGATCTGCACTCAGCCCGCAATGCGTGTTTCTGTTTTATAGGCTGAAACATCCACTCCATATTTGTCACATTACTATTCCAGTTACATCGGTCTATATCATCGGATATAACAAGAATAATTGCAGAACATACAAATAATAAGTACAGTAAGATATAACAACTTACGTGATGAGCAGTGCTGCAAACCTAACGTTATAAAAATTAAGAGGCTTGCGCTCAGTGTTTTATAATTCATCCTTTAGTGAAGAATTGTATTTCTTCGTATATACGTTTAAAATGTAAACAGATATTTCTGATGATATTTTCTCCTTCTCGCTTGTCAGAACAGCATGCTTTGCCCCCCCTCTGCCCAACTTTAACTCGCGCAGCTCCAACTCCTTCCCGGGAATAGTCTTCGGCGCGGGGGCGAGCATTTGTTATAGCTGCTTATGCTGCGTTGGTGCTACGCGGGGTGCGCGCATCCTCGTCCTTAATATGTCCTATAGCTCGTGCGGTAACCTGCATGTGTATTTAAGTAGCCTACTGGAAAATCGCCATATATCAGAATGGATTCAATGTGAATTAAACCCCTCTCACAATAAACCTATATGTATTTGGCCATGTCCCAGTAGCAAGAAAAGGAAGGGGGGTACTTTAGGCCCGGGAGACCTGTGTTCTGCTGAAGTTATGCTAGCACGCATATTTTGTGACAGACTTGTAGCCTGCTGCCTCATAAAAACTGTGCAAATTCTCACGTCTACTTGAAACAGCACCAGAAAATAGAGGGAACATTGACATTTTTAAAATAAAATGACAAGACACATACAGTCCCCCCCAAATAGTGCTATACACTGAAGAAAATTTGAGGTCAAAGTTTGAGGTCAAAAGATGTACATGAGATAACAGATGCGAATGTAGATTTATCTAGATTTGTTAAACAACTTAAAACATATCACCTTTTGTATCAGACCACCCAATTTTTATTGGAACATGTCACTGACAGGTGTTTTTTGCGTCCCAGATGTGTCCTGTTAGATTGATTGGTTAAACAATAAAGTGGTTTTCAAATACACATTTGATTATTGTATACTAATGTAGAATTATGATTTAATTTTATGTAACAAGAATAATCAATACACTCATACACTTCTAAAATTCCTATTAACTGTCAGGATTGTCTAGATAAAAATGTTATTCATGCATTATACAGGATTTTGATTAAAAGATAAGTATCTTAACTTAATTTGGCTGAATATTATGTGTACATCATACTATAGAATATCGAGTATATACTGTGTGTATATACAGAATATTACAAAGTAGAATATAAAATATATAAGGCCACTAAAATGACATGGGAATTACGGACAACGTTCAGAGGCTATGGTGATGATATGGCTAATACATAATATTTTATCATCAACACAACAGGGTTGTATATCATTATCTGGATGCTCAGTGAGCTCCTGTTCATTTTGCAATAAAGATGTTAAGCTAATGAAACTGCATGAAGAACTCACTCTGAACTCTGGGGTGGTAAACAGAAAGCAGAGAGTCAGCAGATCAAGGTGTTGATTGATGGGGTACTGTAAGGTCAGAATGGCAGCAAGAACACAAAAACACACCCACCGCACAGTCCAGCTCTTCACTTCAACACCAAATCTACTGGCAACTTGCAATAAAGGTTAGTTGACTTTACTCATATTTGATCTTGATAGTTCCTTTCTTAACTCTTGATTTATATTTACATTTTAAAGGTTATTTAATGCTTATTCTTCAAAGACCACCCATACAATATAATAAATATGTTGGTCAATTATTTTCTAGTTTTTCTAAGTTTTTCTATTATTTTTACTTTTCCATATAAAATAATGTAATCTGTAAGAAAGCAAAGATGTATTTTGTGTTCAATTAATACTGATATTGACTTAGCTCTAGCATGAATCCGGAAACAACATACTTATTTGCAAGTTTGCAAAGTCTGACGCGGGTTGTGCAAAAACGTCAAATGTACATGTATGCTAAACACAATAATTTTACTTTTCAATAATCCTATCCAATACTGAGAAATCATTTTATTGTTTCACTATGATGTTCTGGTCTTCCTTTAATTCATGTTTCATGTAAATTGTAAGCTTCAGTCTTTCTGTGTAACGGCAACAGGTTTTATTAACAGTCACTGCGGGAGGAATACACAGTAACACATCAAAAAAGTTGAAAACCATTATGTGTATTAATGTGAATAAATATAAAGAAAATGTATAATAGTTAGTATAATGTCATTATATAGGCTGATTAAAATACTATAATTGTATTGTAGCCAGTACTATGAATATAGCATTATAATGCTATATATTACAAAAAGACATACAGTAGCCTACACACACAGGTAACTGCCTCAAAATAAAGGAAACACCAACCACCATATAATGTTTTCTGTGGACTGTGCTATATGGAACTACTTTCTCAACTGATCCGGAGTTGCTTGTCTGTTTTGCCTTGCATTTCAAACCAATACATGGACCTCACGATTAATGAGTATGATTTTTTTCACACTAGCTGATCCTAGCTTTTCCTTCAGATTTCAATGGCAGCATTACATTCACCACTGTACCGCATCAGAACGTGTTGCTAAACGCACCCCAAAACCAATCATGTAATCCTCAAATAATGGGAAACATCCCAGCAATTGTATGCCCAGCCATAAGAACACTGGGATGTTATTATTTTAATTAATCCTGCTTTCAGTCAAAAAAATATATATATATACAGGAACAATGCATATAGTCATGCAGATACGGGTCAGGGGCTTCAGTTAATGTTCACATCAACTATCAGAAAGGGGGAAATATTATCTAATGTTGGTTGGCAGGCAGGGTGGTTTCTCAGAAACTACTGATGTCCTGGGATTTTCATACAGCTGGGGAAGGTGGCACTAATGCAAATAACCGCACATTACTACAGTGGTAGTACTGCATGTGGTGAAACCTATGTTGGATGCATAACTGAATGCAATCATTTATGATTATCTGATTGTAAACACATATCATGTAATGAAATATTAAGTGTTTATAGACAAGTTTACACAGTTTAAAGGATTTTTTGTAATTAAAAAAACTGGTTTAAACAGGTGGTTTTAATGTTGTGGCTAATCAGTGCATATACAGTACAAATAACATATTTCCTCTCTCCCAATCTATAAAGATCATTCTAATATTTTTAACATTTGGCGTTCTATCTGCTGAATCCACACATATGTGAATCCACTCATTATCATTGCTAATTTCCAGGTCTGTTTAGAAACATTATGACTGGCATGGCTTTTGTTTGAAACATAAACACGTCATAATACACCAGCCATTAAAATTGCAACATAGAGAGTGTTTGTGTAGAATGTGTAGTTTTTTGGTTTCAAACTCCTGTTTTATCTGTAACAATATGGTTGTTTAGTGTGTAGTGGTTCTTCCGAATACGGGGTGACATGGCTCAGGCAGTAAGAGCAGTCGTCTGGCAGTCGTCTGGCAGCGGTTGCCGGTTCAATCCCCCGCCTGGGCAAGTGTCCCTGAGCAAGATACCTAACCCCCAAATGCTCCTGATGAGCTGGTCGGCACCTTGCATCACAGCCAATCGCCGTCGGTGTGTGAGTGTGTGTATGAATGGGTGAATGAGAAGCATCAATTGTACAGTGCTTTGGATAAAGGCGCTATATAAATGCCAACCATTTAATATCAGATGCTGACATACCGTAATCCCCTAAAAAATCCAGCAAATTGTAATTGTAATTCTGTTTCCAATGCATCTGGCCATTTTAACTATTTTCATAATTTAGCAAGACAATAAATGTTGAACTGTGCAGTCAGTGGAGACAATACATTTAAGATGCCTGGTTATACTTACAATGGAACATGCATTCAAATGTTTTCACACTTTTGGTGTCTCGATGTTTAATATGGAAAATAGTATGGAGAATATTATTCTATAATATCCAAGAGTGTATAAAAACATTTTTTTTCATATACTGTATACACATAATTCTAATATACTTGTCTCCCCAAGTCAATGTTTTTATTAAAATACTGTATAATTTTTATAACAATTTTTCCTGTTATTAATAAGACAAATGTCAGTCATGATGTGAGAGTCTTACCTTTATGGACATCCACAGTTTTTAATTCATATCTTTACTGCCAGTACAAACGAAGAAACAAGAACATTACTCCGATCCTCACCGCTTTCTTTCCAAAACTGTGTTACCTTCTGCCTCAATACCCATCAAATGTGGCAAAGCTATGGAAACTCAGCACGCGCCAATGATTAATTTATAGAACTTTGTCTGCCCACAACTTCCCCGTGTCTAACGAACAGCAGTCGCTGGCACGCAACTGTAGTTTGGTTTTGATTAGGCTTCATCAAAAGCCAACTCATGGGCCTCACGCAACTCATATTTTTTAAAAGGCACAGCGAGGAAACCATTGTAATTTTACTATGAACCCTGTTTACACCCATTTGTGATGAATTTTTCGACATATTTGTGTTCAGATTTCTGAGCCTACATGCAAACCCTACGAATGCCAATGGGCCAAAGTGTGATACTGAGATTACTCAAAACCCTTCCAGTCTGTTACTATTGTAAATGCCCTATTGTTACCTTTGTCCTCCTGATTCTAGAAAAAAAAATCATTATCTCCCCTTGACGACAGCATGCGCATGCTGGTTTTCGTTCCAACCACAATTGCAATCGCAGAACTTTAACAAGATGTTAATTTTTCTTAATTAGGCTGTTCATGTTTTACCCTCTGAAGCCAACTTGTGTCAATAGCTATGCATGCCATTAAGAATAAATATATTAATATTATGCAATTTATCAAATATTCAATTATATTTCTTTTCTTTTGAAGTTTATTTTCATAAATCTGTGTTTTTTACTATCTGTTCAGATCCATTTTAATTTAAGATTACTTTAATCACTGGCCTAAATGACTTCTAGTACTAAACCCTTATTGTTTGAGTGTTTTTGGGGGTAGCTCTAATGTCCCAAAAATCAGGAAATAACTTTCTGTAAGGTGCAAAATCTTTTACAGTTCTGATTGTCTAAAAGCATTTAATTTCTGTGGAGACAAGCTGTTGTAGTGTCCTCAGAACATTTCAGCTGTGTGGCCTTTCACATACCTTGTGCTATTCTGATTAAACTGTCAGAGGTGCATAACGGTTCTACCAGACAAATTCAACACATAAAACTGCTGTTATTATCATTATTATTGATTTGTCCAGTTTTAATGCAGCTCCCTTATCCAAGTGGAAAAACCTGAATGAAGTATGATGGCAGACTGAAAAGAATGAACATGGACAGTCCTGCTAAATACATTTTCTATTGAAACAATTCTTTTCCATTTCAAGAAGAAATGGAACAACTTGAAAAAGAAATTGAACATGAAAGGAAATTAATGCATAAATAACACTTATATCATCTCCCCAGCATCTCAGGATGGGCGAGCCTTTATCAGTGACCGATTACTATGACGACTCCACCGAAACGAGTCACAGCGCCGACATGTTTGAGATGTGTGAGAGCAGCAGCGCCCAAGAGCTCCACATCAAGGTGTTCCAGACGTGTGTCTTCGTCGTGGTTTTTCTGCTGGGGCTGCTGGGTAACTCCCTGGTGATCACCACCTTCGCCCTGTACCGCCGCTTCCACCTGCGCTGCATGACAGACGTCTTCCTGCTCCACTTGGCCAACTCGGACCTCCTGCTTGTGCTGACCATACCTCTGCAGGCCGCTGACACCTTGCTGGACAGCTGGGAGTTCGGCACCTTCTTCTGCAAAGCCACCCGGGGCCTGTACGCGGTCAACACCTACAGCGGGCTGCTCCTGCTAGCCTGCATCAGCGTCGACCGTTACGTGGTCATAGTGTGGGCACAGGCCGCCCACAGGCTGCGGCGGCGGATGCTGTTCTGCAGCAAGATGGCTGCGCTGGGTGTGTGGGCTGTCTCCGCTCTCCTCAGCCTCCCCGAGATCATGTTCGCTCACGTGGAGGCCAGGGGCGACGGAGGAGGGGCACAGTGCGAGATGTATGTGTGGGTAAAGGAGAGCTGGCGGGTCAAGATGGCCACCTGGGGCGCACAGATAACAGGCTTCTGCGTACCGTTCCTCATCATGCTGTTCTGCTACGGTACAATAGGCCGCACCTTGATGCAAGGCCGGGGCTGGAAGCGGCAGCGTACTCTAAGGTTGATGGCGGCTCTGGTGCTGGTGTTCATGCTGTTCCAGCTGCCGTACACAACGCTGCTTTCCATGAAGGCGGCCGGCCCGCCAGAGACCTGCGCCGAGTGGGGTCAGATCCTGCTGGCGGAGTACACCACACGCAGCCTGGCCTACACCCGCTGCTGCCTCAACCCCCTGCTTTACGCTCTGGTGGGCGTGCGCTTCCGCAACGACGTCAAGAGTCTGCTCCGTGATATGGGCTGCCTGTGCCACGACTGGCTGAGCTCCAACGCCGAAAGCTGCTCCTCAGGCTCCCCCGGGTTGCCACCGCCCACCTCCATCGTCTCCTGTCATTCCTCCATTTCGCCAACTGCCAGAGACCCCCTCTATGTGAGTCACTCCACAGCATTCCCCTATCCGGAGCTTTCACAGTCCTGAACCCCCGGTCCCTGTTAAACCTCCTGGCTGACCGAGTACAGCTGCCTTTTTCTGCAACCCCATCACTCAATAAAGCATTTTTGTGACAGTCTGTAAAAACGCTATACACAAGTAAATAAATTGTCATCTCGAATTGTTCATTTTTCAGTTTGTTATGTGCTAACCAGTATCCCAGAAGTCATATGCATTTGAATGCACAGACATACACTGTGTAAGAAACTGTAAGCTTTGTCATCTGCTGTGGTCTTGTTATTCTGCCAGAGGTTCTGTCAAAATATATACATGCTGTACACATATATTATGAGAAAATAAAAAAAAATAAAGAAAGATTTGATTCTTTCAACTGAATGCCTGACTGGCAGCCGTCATTAGATGGGGCAACCCCCTACTGTAAAATACAGCTATGCCAGCTTTGACCAGCTAAGCATAGCTTGAGCTGGTCAAGCTGGTCATCAGCTGGACTAGCTGCGTATGCATTGGTCATGATGCTGGTCTAGCTGGATATGAGCTAGTCAACCAGCCGCCAGCTGTTTCAAAACATAACTTGAGCTGGTCAAACCATGTCAAGCTGGGACCTAATCTGAACTGGTCAAGAAGCCAAACTATGTTGCAATGGAAACTAGTCTGAACAGCTCAATCAGCTAGGAGCTGTTCTAAAAATCTAGCTCAAGCTGTTTTGTCCAGCATGGCCCTGCCTTCAGGGAGCATTGTCAGAGTACAAGGTAGGGAATCAATTGCAGACCAACAGGAATGTAGTTCAAAAAGGGCTTTATTTATTGAGGCACCAGATTGCAGGAGTCTACTTTGAGAGGGAGGTCTTGGGTGGAGAGCTATACATGCTGCCTAGGTGGTAGCGAGGAGCCATGGTACAGTGTTAATCCTGGCAAAGGAATGGAGCAGAGCAAACAGTGTGCACCTCCAGGTGCAGCTACAGCGCCAGATATAAGCCTGCACAGACAGGACACTGACCTCCTCCTCCTGGGTCGGGAACAATGGAGGCAGGTAGCCTAGGCAGCACTGGAAGGGGGACAGGCCAATTGGTGAGGATGGGAGGGAGTTGATAGAGTACACCACCCAGGGTTCCAGGAGGCACCAGAAGTTTGCAGAAGGCACCCCAGAAGTGAGATGTGAATTGATGACTGCTGTCTGACACCACATGGGGAGTCCAGATAACTTGGCAGTCTCCTGTGCAGAGGGTAGCTTGGGTAGTGGAATCAAGTGAACAGACTTAGAGAAGCGGTCAACAGTGGAAAGAATCGTGGTGTTACCATCAGACAGGGGCAGACCCACAAAGTTCAGAGCTATATAGGACCAGGGCCTCTTGATCAGGATCAGGTTAAGTCAGGATGGGGGCTGAGGTGAAGCACCTCTCCAGTTCAATAAAAGCCTCTTCAGCAACAGAGAACCAGGGAAACTTAAGTTTGAAAGAACAGTGAGTGGAGAGGCCAAGGTACTGTAGTCGCAGATGAAGTGGCGGTGAACATTGGCGGTAAAAGAACCCCAGGAAGCATTGTAGTTCCCATCAGAAAGTTGGCCAGGCCCATTCTTCAACCGCCTTTACCTTCTGGCTAAGTAAGGTGGCTCATGGGTGGTGAGCTCGTCCGGTATAGTTTCAGAAGGTCCATTGAGGAAGACTCATAATGGGCCTCTTTATTCCAGCCACAGGTCATGGCCACGGTGCGAAAGTTAATGGAAATATTGGAAAGGAATCTACACCGCTGACGGGCCTACAGAATCTCCCAGGTGGCCCTGGAGACGGTCTGTACGGAGCGGTCAAATACCCTCCTCATCACTTCCGTGAAGGTGTAGTAGGTGTTGTAGATGTGAGGGAGCAGGGGCGGGAGACCAAGAGCGACCGGGAAGGGATCACAAAGTTACCAACAATAAGTTGGATAGCCACTAAAATAGAGGAGGAAAATAACAGAAAAAGGGAACAAAACTCCCCGGCGATCTAGAGGTCTAGAGCGGTAAATTCAGGAATCTCCAGAAGGCGATAGTGAAAACCATGACAGTAGATAGGAGATCTGACATTCCATCTCCACTCTCTGGCCCAACCTAACAGCAGCATAATTACGTATGCTATCCTTACTCGGTCAGTAGGAAAAGTAGAGGGCTGGAGTTCAAAAGATGGAGCACTGGGAGAGCACTGGGAGATCTGCAGGTACCTGGTTCACCTGCATGTGGTTTGGGAGAAGGCAGACAAGGTTTTCGTACAGGCAGCGATGGAGCAGCTGGTGGGGAAGGAGCTGATGGTGCAGCTGGAGGTGACTGGTTGACACCTTGAGCCATCTGAAGCTGTTGTAACTGTGCAGAGATGTTAGTCAGTGAGCACCTCCAGTAGCTGGTTGACAGGTATGATGCCTCCCCAGCAGCATGTTCTGTCTGTCCAGGATTTTTGTCAGCTGGCTGATATCTGCTGAGTCCAGTTTGGTCAGAACATAATGTCGGAGTACAAGGTAGGGACTCAATCGCAGACCAACAGGTCATGGTAAGAAGCAGGCAGAGTCCAAAACCAATCAGGCAATGATAGTCAGAAAACTGGCCAGGCTAGAAAGGCACAGCAGAAACACTGAGACGATCTGGCAAAGTAGGCAAGAAATGGCAGGGTTTAAATAGGCAGAGGTTAATGAGCATCCCCATCATGCCAATAGCTCATGCTAATAGCCCACTGCTACCAAAGTGCCCATCAGCTGTATAAGAATTAAGCACTAGATTAACCCGCCGCTACCCAAGAGATCATTAGCTGTATATGAATTAACCACTAGATTAGCCCACCACTATCAAAGAGATGATAAACTGTATGTAAATGCTAGATTAGCCCACCGCTACAAAAGAGATCATCAGCTGTATATGAATTACTGACTAGTTTAGCCCACCGCTACCGACGTGACCATCATCTGTAAAATATGAATTCATCACGAAACGATCATCAGCTGTAATATGTTAATTAACCACTAGATGGCAGATATGGTATATTTGTGTACTTGGCTGTGCACATCAAATTATGACTTGTTTGATCTAAGCAAAACATTTTTAGACCTCAAACCTCAGGGTAATAATTGTCTGCAAGACACTGAATAGTTCTTAATTATGAATGCCAATGAATTAATAATTTAATTTAAAAAACAATTTAAAAAATATTTCTTACAACCATAACTTGTGTGCAACCCATGGTAATATTCATTTAATTTAATTTTAAAACAAAACATAACGCAGCATTAGGGCATAATAATAGTAGTATGCACAGTAACCATCCTGTGATATCCTTTGATTTATTTGTATTTGTACGTGGCTGTAACATCTGACTGACCAGAGCAGTCATTTACTTTTGGATTCCTAGAATAACTTTGTAAATGCATGCCATGAATCAGATCACTTGTTATGAATTTGGTCACATGAAATAACTATACAGCAACATCTGTATTGTATGGTGCTCTCACATGGCTTTTGTATATGGACCAAGGCCTACATACTATTGAACAATTGAACTGAATGGAGAACAAATTGTGACTACAAACCAATTAAATCATGCATGCTTATGGTGCTCTAAAGTTTTGCCATGAAAATAGGCAACACACAGGAACATAATCTTCAGAAAATTGTTCAGTTCCAGTAATGTCTGTATTTCAATTCCTGTCCTTAGTAACTTCCTGTCCTATGCCACTTTCACAATGAACATGATGGACTGCCTGTGAAACTAGGCTATAAACCTGACTTTGTGCCCAATACTAGATAACTGCCACTTTCAGTTCAGAGCAACTGCATGTATACATTCATAAGACATTTGGTACACAAATTAGGCATGGCTTCATCATCATGACTCATCAGTACTCAAAAACTCTGGGCTCCTGGACACAGCATATCAGATATCATACATTTGCATAGCATTGATAAGTCTTGCTCTCTTGTATCTTATTGAGTTTTACATTGGCCTCTGTCATAAACCACTTCCTTTGTAATATCTTTCTTTTTTTAAAGCACTATAGTGCCTATCAATTTACAGAGCATATCAAATTGCTGCTGATTTTTATTTTGAAATTGAAACCCCATCAGGAATGCCTAAGCCAAACTGGTCATATTGGTATTTTCATTTGTGATTAGTTTGTAGTAACAAGTACGCTAGCTTTCTTTCCCCCAGAACAATCAGTGATTTGGCCACAGTGGTTTGTATTTTTCTGTGTGTTGTAATGGTTTCTGCTTCTTTTTGCTTATGTAATTTTTTGGATTACACAAAAGGTCTGTGATTTTGAAATCAGCTTTATAGCCCTGCAAATATCTCTGTGGGACAGGTGAGGAAGGAGAGTGGTGTGGAATTCATTTTGGTCAAATATTCTTGGAAATAAAGATTAGATAGGCTTATTTAATCCTTATTTATGCCATATGTTCAATTATACTATTTATTGGTTATTATTCAAGTTACTCAGATGATTAAACACTGAAGATATTAATTTCTTTATACACTGTGACCACTTTATTAAATAGAGCTGTACACTAGCTTGTTAATGCAAATATTTCATCAGCCAATTTCAATGTTGCGGCAGCAACAGAATGAATGACAGCATGCAGACGTGGTCAAGAGGTTCAGCTTTTTTCCAGACTAAATGTCAGAATGATATCATCTTCTTAAAAGTGATCTAAGTGACTTTGGAATAATTGTTGGTGCCAGACAGGGTGGTTTGAATATCTCAGAACTGCAGATCTCCTTTGTTTGCAGAGAACGGTGTGTAGCATCCAGTGAGTAGCAGTTCTGCTGGCAGAAACGCGTCGTTACTGAGATAGGTCACAGGAGAATGGCCAGAATGGTCGAAGCTGACAGGAAGGTGGCAGTAACGCAAATAACCATGCTTTTCAACTGTGGTGTGCAGAAGAGCATCTCTGAACACACAACACGGCAAACCTCTAAGTGGATAGGCTGCAGCAGCAGAAGACCAAAACATAAGTCTAATAAATACCAAATAAAGTGCTCACTGAGTGCATTTCCTTTTTACTTTATATTGTCTAGTTCAGAAATTCTGCAGCAGGTGGAGACAAAGTACAATAGAATATAACTGCTACAGTGATGAATGAAATGGAAGCTCACTTTCCTGTGTACAATCTCTATTCTGGATAACTGACTGTGAATTTAGAACATAAACTGTAAAGATTAATGATGCAGATTAAGCTCTATAGCTGGGATCTATTGTTAATTTGTAAACAAAAACAACTGCAATTTTACATTACATTACATTATTGGCATTTGGCAGACGCTCTTATCCAGAGCGACGTACAACAAAGTGCATACCCATAACCAGGGATAAGTTCGCTGAAAGACCCTAGAGGTAAGTACAATTTCAACTGCTACCTGTACAACAAAGATAAGGACAAGGGCCTTTTTTTTTTTTTTTTTTTTTTTTGAACAAACAAACAAACAAACAGAGCAAAAGTTACCAAAGTTAACTATCCAAACACTGCTTACCTAGCCAACTAAAAATACCGATACACAAAGCAAGTCACAGAGACAACAATTAAGGTTCACAGGGAGGTAGGGAGGGATGGGGAGAGGTGCTGCTTGAAGAGGTGTGTCTTCAGCTTGCGCTTGAAGGTGGGGAGAGATTCTATAGTTCTGACCTCAACGGGGAGTTCGTTCCACCACCGTGGAGCCAGAACAGACAGTAGTCGTGAGCGTGAGGTGGAGGTTCTGAGAGGGGGAGGTGCCAAGCGGCCTGTGGAGGCTGAACGAAGAGGTCTGGCAGGGGTGTAGGGTCTGATGATTTTTTGCAGATAAGCTGGGGAAGACCCTTTAACTGCTTGGAAGGCTAGCACCAATGTTTTGAATTTGATGCGAGCCATGACAGGCAGCCAGTGGAGGGAAGTAAGCAGGGGGGTGACGTGTGAGTATTTGGGAAGGTTGAAGACCAGACGAGCTGCTGCATTCTGGATGAGTTGGAGGGGTCTGATGGCGGACGCTGGGAGGCCAGCCAAGAGGGAATTGCAGTAGTCCAGGCGGGACAGAACCATCGCTTGGACCAGGAGCTGGGTCGAGTAGGGGGTGAGAAAGGGGCGGATTCTCCGTATGTTGTATAGGAAGAACCTGCAAGACCGGGTCACCGCCGCAATGTTCTCGGAAAGGGACAGTCTGCTGTCCATCACCACGCCGAGGTTCCTTGCACTGGGTGACGGCGTGAGTGTGGTATCCCCGAGGGAAATGGAGAGATCCAGATGGGGAGAGGTATTAGCAGGGATGAATATCATTTCAGTTTTACCTGGGTTGAGCTTTAGATGGTGGTTGTCCATCCAGCTCTGGATGTCCCTCAGGCAAGCAGAGATACGGGCTGAAACCTGCGTATCAGACGGCGGGAACGAGACTAAGAGTTGGGTATCGTCCGCATAGCAGTGGTAGGATAGCCCATGTGCAGTGATCACAGGGCCAAGGGAGCGAGTGTAGAGAGAAAAAAGAAGCGGGCCAAGGACTGAGCCCTGGGGAACTCCTGTGGCGAGGGGCCGAGGTGTCGATACCGAACCAGCCCAGGCAACCTGGAAGGAGCGACCAGAGAGGTAGGACTCAATCCAGTCCAGGGCTGTGCCACAGATGCCCGTTGCTGACAGGGCAGACAGGAGGATGGAGTGATCCACAGTGTCGAAGGCAGCAGAGAGATCTAGAAGAATGAGGACAGAGGAGAGGGAGGCTGCTCGTGCGGCATGAAGTGACTCACTGACGGAGAGGAGCGCAGTCTCTGTCGAGTGGCCCGATCTGAAGCCAGACTGATGGGGGTCTAGCAGGTTGTTGTTAGAAAAGAAGGAAGAAAGTTGAGTAGAAGCGGCTCGTTCTATAGTTTTAGAAAGGAAAGGAAGAAGAGATACCGGGCGGTAGTTCTGGATGATGCAATTGGGAGATCTTAGGGGTTCAGGGTAATAGGAAAATAGATGTAGCCCCATGAATTATTTGTATTTGTTATTAACATGCACTGTATGTTTTTGATCATCACATTTTTCTCATGATGTATTTGCATGGAATACATCTGATCCATAAATTATATTGTTGTAGTGAACTAAACCATTTCCACTATCTTCTCAGTAGTTCAGTAGCTTCATATTACCTCCAGTTTGAAGATTTTTCCAGACATCTGTCTGTGATTTATATGTGATGTAAATACATGCTACAATGAAAAATACCAGTAGATCTCTTCCTGACCTCTCTCATTAGCAATGCGTTTTTGCCCGCAGAACTGCTGCTCACTGGAAGTTTTTTGTTTTAATACCATTCTCTGCAAACTCTCAAGACAGGAAATATTCAGGAGATATTCTGAGATACTCAAACCACCCTGTCTGGCACCAACAATCATTCCACGGTCAAAGTTACTTAGATCACATTTCTTCCCTATTCTGACATTTGGTCTTAAAAACAGCTGAACCTCTTGACTACATGCTGCCACATGATTGGCTGATTAAATATTTGCATTAACAAGCTGGTGTAAAAATCTACCTAATAAAGTGGTCACTAAGTTGATTTTGAGCAGATGATGGATGGATGTGTCTCAGTAGTTCTTACTAGTCAGTTAACGGGTATGCAATGTTCTAACCAGTAAATCAAATGGTATGAATTTACATCCAATAGAGAGGAGTAATGGCGGCACGGATGGTGCAGTGGGTAGCACTGCCGCCTCACAGCAAGGAAGTCCTGGGTTCGAATTCCCGTCGGCCAGGGCCTCTCTGTGTGGAGTTTGCATGTTTTCCCCATGTTCGCGTGGGTTTCCTCCGGGTACTCCGGTTTCCTCCCACAGTCCAAAGACATGCATGCTAGGCTGATTGGAGAGTCTAAATTGCCTGTAGGTATGTGTGTGTGAGTGAATGGTGTGTGCCCTGCGATGGACTGGCTACCTGTCCAGGGTGTATTCCTACCTTTCGCCCAATGTATGCTGGGATAGGCTCCAACCCCCCAGCGACCCTGTTCAGGATAAGCGGGTTCAGATAATGGATGGATGGATGGATAGAGAGGAGTAAAGATGCTCCACATCAACACATAAGAAAACAATGTGCATAACAATTCACATAACACATCCTTCCATCCATTATCTTAACCCGCTTATCCTGAACAGGGTCACAGGGGGGCTGGAGCCTATCCCAGCATACATTGGACTGTGGGGGGAAACTGGAGTACCTGGAGGAAACCCACGCGAACACAGGCAAACTCCACACAGAGAGGCCCGGCCAACTGGGATTTGAACCCAGGACCTCCTTGCTGTGAGGCAGCAGTGCTATCCACTGCACCATCCGTGCCGCCCCTTCATTGTGTCGATGATGGTCATTGTTGGCTAAAAGATTTGCAGTTACTGTCCGCCATTATTTGTTCAATTTTTAAGAGGTGTGCCAAAGTCAGTCCTTTGCTGTATAGCACCCCTCATGGATCTTCTGTCTTAGCTTGCAACATATACTGTATTTTTTTAGGTTTTGACAGCACTTAATTTATATGATTTTGTAATTTTTACCAAGATTAGTCCTCAGGTAATTATATTAATTAACTTTCTTTTCATTTTCTATTAAATGATATATATACATTTGTACCATTTACACAGAAGATTACCTGGACCTTCCATTATGGAGGCTAAACATTACAGCTTAAGTACTATGGTTGAATACGCACAAGAAAAAATTATCTTTTTTATTTGCATTGCATTGCCAAATTGAACTATTGCTATTGTTGTAACTTTATAGACACACCAGTGATGGTTGCTGCAACTTCATTTACACAGGAACTAGATGACTTCCCTTTAAACTTCCTCTACTCTATGTTAAATTGCCAGACCATTGTGTCTGTGTTCCATGTACTGTTCACCCCCCCCAGCTTAATTAGCAAGCCATTTGAAGTTATGAAGGCAGTAGACACATCTGAACAGAAATATCTACATGGAACAGTCTCTTACCAAAAAAATGAACTGCTAATAACATGTGTCACAGTTAAACCTGAAACAAGAGAAATTAGCTAAATCATTCATGCATTTATGCCCTTAAAATGGCATTCTGCTCAAGTACCGTGAAGCCTTGCTTTAGGTCGGTGTTAGGAACTGAGTGTTAAAGAGGAACTGAGAGACAAAGCTACAGAAGTTCTGCTCTTTATCTGACTCATCAAACAGTCACATGCAATAGGACTTGATGGGGAAATGAGACTAATCAGTTGTACCTTCCCATCAGCACATAAAAAGATCCTAGATAGAAATTACAAATGCAGGTATTTATTGCCTTCTTGTGAGGCTCTGTTTGTATCCGGCACCAGATCCCTGCATGCAGGCCACATTGTGCATCTACCTTCCATTAACTCACACACTCTCACAAAGCCATGACTAAGGCATGTCACACTTGAACATACTGTACATTATCTTCACCAGGGTCTTGACAGTAGTGGTATAACCTGCCAGAGCCTCATCACGCAGGGTTGGAAATGGTAGTTTTGTTGTAAAAATCATGTCCGTGCACCAAGATGATTCAGGCACTTCTCTGGACAACCCATGGATGTGTTAAGACCTCACACTGACAGGGATGTTTGACACACCTGCAGTCTCCAGCTGGGTTGTTGACCCAGCTGAATGAGCACACATTTGGCCTCTAGGGGATATGGGTCCACTTGGGAAGCTTGACCCTCACACCAACTATTTGTTCAAGTTGGGCAGCTGCTACAACACAATAATCTCCCTAGCCTCTCCAGCCTTAGGGAAACACATAAGCAAAATAAATAAACAAAATATCATAAGAGGTAATTGAAGGGATTCTTGAAGTGAAATTTAGTTTGCTAATCGTTTTTTTTTTCAGATGCATTTTGCCAAAAGTGAAAACCAGAATCTCTAAGAGTCCCTCAAAAGTTTGAAAGGACCGCTATTCTAAATGGAGTACGTAGCATGCATTACCTGTATGTGATACAGCAGCCTTTCACTGTCACTTCGTTCAGTCATCACCTCCCACCTTTATTTTAAGACTTTAAGCCCACCAACCGGCTTGTTTAAAGTACCGCGCCATTACACATACAGGTACATACACATACAGCCACACATGCGGGAGGACGTATAAACCCTGAGGCTCAATGACAGCTTAAAAACACGCCTCCTCTAACAGCTGCATCAGGCAGGGGTTAGAGCAGCCGTGTGGGAGCCTCATAAATCCAAAGCCTGGCTCTTTTGTCTCTGGAGTTTGCACTCCTCTTCCACCTGCCAGTGCTACCTTGTTCCCCCACTCGCCACACAAACCTGCCTTGTTTATTCTGTCTGACAGCTTGTTTGCTCTCTGTCTTTCTTCATGCTAGTCCTCAATGCCTGAGGTGCCATCAGAACAAGCCCGGCAATTCAAGGCCAGTCAGAGGACGAGGGATCTTGAGTACGAGTTGTCATAGAGGCCATATGTGCTATACATGAACATGCATTATATCCTGTACTGTCACAGTAATCAACTGTAGGTTCCTTCTGATCCTGCAAATTGCAGTGGATCTCCAAGGCTTATCATTTTTGATGTGGTTGTTTTACATTTTGATTAAAATCCAGTTCAGTTACAAAAAACCCTGTATTTGTTGTCCAAACCTGTGGATTTCTTTTTTAGAGCTTCTGCCTTCCTCACTATGAACTAGTAAAAGGTGTATTCAGTTTTTCATTACTTTCTTCTCCAACAACATGAAACCTTATTATGATAAGTGCCTGTCATGGAGGGTGACTGAAACTGACTGCTCTACCTTTTGTTGGGATATCACTCCACCCATTCACAGATATGGATCCACCTAGGAATGCAGACGAGTAATGAACTGCCTGACACTGTCAATATATATAACTGCTTTCTTCAACACAGCTGACAACAAAACTCCAACAACTTGAATGATTTTTCCATCAACATCTTCAGCTGTCAACTGAAAATTGTATTTACCACACAAAGAAATGTTATCCCACTCAGCTCTTTTTGGCCACAAATCAGCATATTTCAACAGGTGGTGCAACTTGGGATAGCTGGTTTATTGGATTTGATGGTACTCATACTGAAAAGGAAGGAATTTACAGGCCAATTACAGTGATCAGGAAGAGCTGTGATGCAAAAGATCAGAACTTCATTATCACACATTAAAGTCTAGACCGTGACATTACATTATAAATTAAACATCCTCCAGTTGACAATTCATTATCAATGACCATGATTTTGGGTACATAGCACAGGCTTTTAGCACTCATAATTGTGGGACCATTATGGGTGGTCTATAAGGCTATTTATTAAAGATTACAATTATAGTGGGCTGCATTTAAACCAATAATTAACTATTAGTATCAAAACCATTTCAGAGGACAAACCAAGGAAAGCAAGATTCAAATTTACAGTTGGAGGAGATACACATTTTAGCACACTCAACATTCATAGCAAAGGTGCTTGACCCTGGAAGAGGAAAGATAAGAGAATATCTGTGCTGCCAGGCTGACCCTTTATTTAAGAAACTGTAACTTATGAAAGACCTGCAGTCTCTCAAAAAATATATGACACAACCGATAACTCAGAAGTATGGATGTTCTTCGGCACTCTCTCTCTTCTGCAGTCAAGGACTTTCCATGTCAACAGCAAGTATGCATGTTTTGTTTCCCTTCCCTAGTAATTACACAGCTTGTGCCAAGAAAGGCCATTTTATGGCCTTTATCTAAACACAGGAAACAGCAGTAAGCCCAGCTGAAGACACCCAGAACCCCCTTTCTGTGGCGTAGTAAATGCTCATAAAGTTTCTCTGATGACGTTTCAGTGCACTGAGAGCATCCATCAACCTCATCCCCCAACCATCGCTCTCATCATTACTGAAATACACATTATTTTACTCAGGGCGGAAATAAATTATACACTGTATTCACAGGTTCAACAGGTCATGCACAGTGAAATGTCTTTGCCTCTTACAGGAAGTTATAGCATTTTGTTGTGGGTTTGATCTTAATTTTGGACCATAGCAGTGATTCATGCTCTTGCAGTAGACCAGCAGAACACATTTTCTGAACCTCAATAAATCAATACAAAGTGCTGTACAATAGGTCAGGGTGAGGGGATGTGAAATATCATTTCTGAGAATGTGTAGTACAAAGGGACAAACTAGCCTGCAGCCCTTCCCCTCTATCCCATTATAGCCTATCACTTCCTATCCCTGCTGAAAAAAAAAGTTCAGACCAGCTCCCAATTCAACATGGTTTAGCTGGTCGACCAGTACAGACCAGCTCCCAGCTTGACATGGTTTGACCAGCTCAAGCTATGTTTTGAAACAGCTCAGACAAGCTACCAGCACTAGTTGGTTGACCAGCTCATACCCAGCTAGGCCATCTTATGACCAGATTGACCTGCTTAATTTTCAAGCTGGTCAAGCTGCCATAACTGAATTTTACACCCGGGGTCCGAGCCCATCCACCTACCTTTTGCTTCTTGTCACTCGTCTGCTCTAGCCAGTTGTCAGTGCAGGAGGTTTCCACACAAATCTCCGTTTCCATTCATCATGACAGGGAAAAAAATATGTACCAAGAACAGCTCAAACAGTGTGATAGTTGGGCTGCTCCTATGCAGTGATATTACACATGCATGCAATTTGACTGGAAGTAGAAATCATCTTAACACCAAACAATGTCTTCTGTTCTGAAGAAGCATAAAAATAAAATAAACAGCTTGGAAAGTTTGGTAATCACAACATTACTTGGAAGAATTTGTTCTCAGGAAGTGGATTATAAACAGACGCCACTTTCAGCCCCCCACCAGCCTCTTATCTCTCTTACAGGCTATCCATTTTCCTCAATTTATGCATTTAGATGGAAGAAACTACGGTTTAAGGAGGACATTCTATTTTATTTGGCTACAGAGGAAGAACAGCCTCCTTCAGTTTGTGATCTGCTCATAGATTAGATGTAGCCTCAACATATAGATAAGATCATTTGTTTAGTCATTGCTGTTCAACCATTATACTATCCTAAAACAGACAAGTGGACTCCCATAGCGTTGTGCCTGTTGGCAGAAGGTACCAGGATCTTGAGCTGATGACGAGTCATAGGATATCGGTCAGTTCATCTCCAGTTTTTCCAAGAATTTGTCACCCCGTGGAGTTAATTAGCAACAACCTTGGACAGCTAGGGCAGAGTTGTGGACTCGAGTCACAAATTTGATGACTTTAGACTTGACGTGCCAAAAAGTAAAGTACTTGAGACTTGGACTTGGATTGATGCTGGTTGACTCGAGAGACTTGTTTGAGTGTTTTCTCAATGTTTATGCAAGATGCACCTCTCTCATATTTAAAATCAAACATTGTTTCAGTGAATAGTTTCTGGTATGGTATAAAAGTCTCTCCATGATTCAAATCAATCTAGTTATATACTGTCTTCAGAAAGAAGTGTATTGCACAATGGCAATTGAAATAAGGTTTTTAGTCAGTATCATTATAATTGATTTCTTAGGTGAATGTCTTTGGGGTCATGGGGTGCTCAGAGCATGACACATAGCTTACTGCACCCAACATAAAACATACTAAGCATAGGCTTTGAGTAGAGCCTAAGCCTCACTTCTGTGCAGAGTGAACCCCGGAACAGCTCTTTTTACTTAAATCCATTGGTGAAGCTGGTGTGAGTCTCCGCCACACAGTCCAGCTATTTACACCAGTACAAATACACACTCCATGACCCTGCCTTTTATTATTTTTGTCCACATTGGAAAACAATAAAATAACAATTATTTCTAGCATTGTCTGTGTAGTTAATTTATTTACTATTATAATGAAACAATTTAATCTTAATATTAAAATGAAAAAGTGTTAAATTGGCATAAAACACCCTACGTTGGAGACATGAAGACTTGGCACCTGAAATTAGGGACTTGACCTGAGCTCGGTGACTTGGGACTTGACTTGAGACTTGAAGGTTAAGACTTGACACTTACTTATGACTTGCATAACAGTGACTTGGTCACAACTGTGGCCAGTGGTAGACCTTGTTGATCCTTGTGGAATGTATTTGCCATAATGGTATTAAACAATGAACCCACTGTGGTTCAAATGACAGGAGGGACTGTTTACGTTAAGAACACGTTATATGGCCGTGGTTCCCCTCCTGGGGGTTGGGACCCTTTGAAAAATGAATGCATTAATATTACTTTTTCAAACAGTTAAGATGCATCTGTTGAAAACATGTACTGAATCTGGACTCATTTGGACTTCTTTTTCCAAATGTAACACATGGGTGAAGATATTAGTAATGAAGTAAATTTGAAAAGATTATATCAACAATCTTCTCTTTGGGAATGCTAACCAAAACATTCTTAACACAATTACTATATATCGTTACTACCTCAGAAGAAAACCCAACTGTAGATTTGGAAAAATGCAGGTGAATTAATTTTAAACCCTTTCGTAGTACCCCGGTTTGAACACAAACCTGAAAATGACATACCCAAAACAAAATGGTTACTATTCCCGAGCGCCTTTGACAACAGGCAAAATCCTGGCCTCTTCTCAAGGGATAACCCATTGGAGTTTTTTTTCAAGAGTCAGAATTACGGCCATATTTTCCGGCCAGTGTCTTCCGACAGGCATGCAGATGCTCCTGGTAATTTCGGGACCAGCAGCTCGCTGAAATGGGAGGAGAGCTGCTGCTCTGGCTGTGTCATTCCCATGACTTATTGCAATTTTTTTATTGCAATTTTCCGGTCAGGCAGGTCCAGATTTCACCCATTTGCCACCACCTGCTCAACCTAGGTCTAAGGCACAAGTTTCAGAAATGAACAGTTTTCATGGATAGTATACTGTTCAGTTTGTCTTTCATATTGCTAAATTCGACAAGCGGGAAAATGCATTGTGTTTATTGTTCACTGAGTAGTAGAGACTATGGAAATTGCCTATACAAACTGTACAATATGCATGGATCTCAATGGTAATGTAAAGAGTTAATTTGATTGGATATTAATTAATCAAGGTGCACCAAAGCCACTGATAGTTTTGTGAGCATAATCCAACCCATTTTCCACCTGTACCATGCACCTTGATCTGTGTGCCCCTCGTTTGATTTCGGAAAATGGCAAAATGCAATAGCCACACCCAGTACGCCACACTCCTCACCAGACGACTGTGCCAACGTGCTGTGCGATGTTGATTCTGGAAAATAGGGTCCAAAATATTACTGAAACAAAGTAACAGAAGCTCAAACATGGTTGAAGTGGAAGTTTTTTCGCACCTAAAACCCTTACCACATTGCCCGCCTAGAGGGCACTTTCCACAGTTTTATATGATAAAAGTGCCAATATCTCCAACAAATTACTGCACACCAGTGGAGGCTCCTCCATAGAGGTGGAGGAGGCCTGGCCTCCCCAATAATTTGAGAGAAGAGAGAGATTTAAAAAAAACAATAAATATATTTATTTTATTTATTTTAACAAAAAACATATTTTTTATTTTTTATATTCATATTATTTTAGTTTTGTTCATAAATCTAAATTTTCCCATGGCTAAAACCCAATATTGCAATTGTAAAGCAACAGGCCAGATTTCCCTATCAGTTTGTATTAAGGGAGGCCAGGCCTCCCCTAGGAAATTCGCTTTTCATAGAAGTCAATGTAATGCATTTTTTTTCATGCCAATATGTGATTGGCCAGATCACTGAAAATGGGTGGGCAACGGAGGCCTGGCCTCACCATGCATTGTGTCCAGGGCTGAAAGATTGACATTTTGTTCGTCCAATCACATGCTACTGGTTCATTTGGAATCAACTGTCCTTTCCTTTCCTATTCAACACAGAAGCCATTTTGAGAATTCGCTAGTCACTTCAGTCAAACAAACACTCGCCATAGTGGCTACGAGTGTCCCATCAACTTGTGCTTTTCAGGAAATTTAGACAACAACCCTGGCTATCATCCCTGGAGTTTATAGCTCATTTGGCCAAACACTTTTGCTTAAAACTACCTCGGAAGTCGGCGAGATTCTGGCGCTATTTGAGATCTTGGGCTGGAGATATGCAGATTCCAGATACTAGGGAGTGAGAATGACATTCAATAGGTCATGTTAGACACCATTTGGGATTTATTGAACAGTTTTATTTTTAATGTAGTCCATTTCGTTTTATTACAAGTCAATTTAATAATCTTCCATATCAAATTACTGAATTGTTGCTCTGTGAGGAAATTCACTCTAAATACGAATAGAGTGCTGCCCTCTAGTGGATAACGTTAACGTTAGATAAAGCCAACTGGAACCATATTTTTACATATTTTATATTAAATATATTGAATAAAACTACATATGATAAAGAAAGTGTTATCTTATCTTTTTTATATGCTAAACTTGATTAAATTGGTGATTACATGTTGAAGCTGTAGAAGAATGAAAAATGTAAGCTAAACAAAATAGTTTTTAACTACATAATTAAAATTCCTGCCTTTTACACATGTTCACTTGGCATTTATATTAGATCCAAATGTCATTTCTCAGCTTAATTATCAGGCAGGCTCATAGACTTACAGCAATGTCATTTCTTCAGGAAGGCACAAGGCTAAGCTCTGCACAATGAATTTCATCAGCCAGAACTTTCTGACTGTAGCTTACACTCCAAATAGTATGTCTTTGGCCAGCACAAAGACAGATAAGAGAACAGGGAACATTCCATCGCGAGTGAAGTGAGCAAGCGGAAAAAAATGGCCTCCTCAATTCTGGAAGTCACCAGCCTCCACTGCTGCACACTCATGGTTTAAGACTTGCAAAGTAAATGACATGCATGAGAAACATAAGGTAAACATGAACACATGGTTAGAATGTTAATATTACCCAAACCTGACCTAACGTTAGTAGATTAGTACGTAGACATGTGAAAATGAAGCAATTAGGGAAGCATGAGCGACAGCAAGGGAGAGAGAGAAAGCATGAAAGCAATCAACGAATGGAACAGCATAACATGAAACAAACATAAATCGTGACATAACAAGTTTGTGAACTGTGACATGAATAAACTGTATAACGTGACATGACATGACAATGAAACGTAGCGAGAAATAAAACATAAAAATGTGACGAGACTAGGCTAACATAATATGTGACATGACAATAAAATAACTAAGACAATAACTAAACATGAAACATGACATGAGAATGAAACATGACAGTGAGACAGAATAAATCTATATACACAATAGATACATTAAAATTGTAAAAATTACAAAACTTCTTATGTTTTCGTAACGGTACTGAAATGACCTAGCAATGCATTTATGCAAGAATAAGAAGTAGTTAAAGACGACATTCGCTTAGGTATAGTCCCTGACAATGTATAGTTTTCTCTAAAATGGCTGAACAGATTTCGAAATATACTTCAACGTTAGTCAGAAATAGGTAGATTAATTTTTTCGGATGTCAGTTTTTTTCGTAGGAGCCGAACAAACTTCATGCGTATTCTCAGCTGTTCGTATTGTGCACAGAAATGAAAATGCACGGTTTTAAAGCATGTTTTGTTATTTAATTATTCCATTAATTCATATTTTATTAGTGGCAAAATATGCCAATTGGATATTAAAATTATTCATATTGTATAAAAACGCAACAGGATTCAACATTATAGTATACTCCCTCAGTGAAGCCTGGAAGGCAGCAGCTTGTGAAAATACTAAACTGATTGCAATGGGTTTAGCAAACTAGCTAACTCAGTAACACAGATACAGATACATAAAAATACATTGAGGAAACACTGCTAGTGAAGTAATAATATGTACACATAATCTATGGTTGGCAGAGCTGAATCCGCTGCCTTGCAGGCTTCATTGTAGAAGGAAAGTGCCAAATACCATTTTCTTTTTACCTGTTGCATAGTGCGTGTTACTTGAGAAAGACAGCTAGGCTATATTGCCAGGCTTTAGTCTTCCCCAGCTCTGACAATTCACTGATTTTAACTGATTTAAACTGATTTTCAAAAATGCTTTAAACTATATAAACTTGTCTGCAAAAACGTAATATTTCATTATATGATATGTGTACTTATATAAGCAGATAATCATAAGTTAATTGAATTCAAAAGTTAAATTCTTAAATGAAAATAGAAATCTTGTAAGCTCATTGGGATGGGGGGCTGAATTTCTTTGTTATTTCAATATCTTAATACCTACTGGTGTTTTTGATTACGTCTATCTTAACAGATGCTCCAGGCCTGTAGAATCTTTTTATGACATAAAGACCACCCACCATATTTAAGAATGCATAGCATCTAATCCTACATCAGTTTCACGCTTCTTCCCTCTTTTGGAATTGCACAGTACTGCATGTGAATAGATCCCATGTATTTTTATATCTTTTTTTTTTTTACATGAAAAATTCTACGGGTCTGGAAGCACCTGTTAAGATAGACATGATTATGAACACCAGTACGTACCAATATATTTACATAACTATACAATGCACTATTAAGTGTTTATAGACAAGTTTATACAAGCATTTTCAATCATGAATAAACTGGTTTAAGCAGGTTGTTTTAATGTTGTGGCTGTTGTGGGTGTATGTTTTTGGCTTGTGCATAACTTTAATCTCCGCTTCAGAGAAGCTTTTTCTTTTTTTCCTTTTTTCCTTTTTTGCATTTTAGGGGCGTCAATTTATGCTAATAACACATTTTGTGAAAGCACCTTTGAGGTACTATTACTTGGTATTTATCAACATACACACGTAGATATGATTTTTTTTATGTCAAGAAATTGTATCAAGGATTGTTAGAGTATGCCTTTTATTGTCTGAGTCTGTGGTGAGATGAGAGTTGTAAACCGTGTGGGTGGCAAGGGGTAAACAGGAGTTTTATTTCCCTGCTTTGCAAATAAGAGGTTGATAAGCATCTAAACTGCTGTTCTAACTGAGTCTTTTTAACAATCTGGCATTGCCATTTAGCGTTTTTTGTGTTTTGTAATTTTTTGTGTATTATATAAATATAAATGCAACAATAATTTAGGACATTTAGGACGACTCAACCAAAAGGGGGCAAAGTTGATAGGGTTAGCCTGTAGCGTAGTGGTTAAGGTAAATGACTGGGAGACACAAGGTCGGTGGTTCTAATCCCAGTGTAGCCACAATAACATCCGCACAGCTGTTGGGCCCTTGAGCAAGGCCCTTAAAACCCTGTATTGCTCCAGGGGAGGATTGTCTCCTGCTTAGTCTAATCAACTGTATGTCGCTCTGGATAAGAGCGTCTGCCAAATGCCAATAATGTAATGTAATAGGGTTAAGTGGATGCAGATGCTTCTGAGTCTGGTCAGCTTATAAGCACAATGGATTAAAAAAATTAGATCAAAGTTCAAAAGGCAACCAAATTCCAGTATTTTCTCATGTAAATTGTTATATCTTGTTGAGTATGCAGGATATTTTATTGTTCCTTGATTGTAATTCAACAAGCTTTTCACAAGCTGGGTGATTGATCATTTGAATCCCAACTGCTCTTTATTGCTTTGCATTCAACACAGTATCTCAATTTAGAGCACAGTTGCCACCAGGTGTGTCAAGCTTGGCTGATAAGCGAGGCCATTGTTTTTACAGCACAATAACCTGGTATATGATTGGTCTACAACATGGTGCACTCTGCTTTTACCCTTCCTTGCTTAAGCTTGGACTTGGTGACTGAATTACTGTGTAATCTAAAGAAAGAGAAACTACTGGCCTTGATGAAAAACCCCACAGAGACACAGGGTATTTTTAAAAAACGGAACTAAAATTAGGCTCAGAGGAGCATAATGTTTTGCATGAGGAGGATTTGAGGAGCCGTCGACGGGGGAAAGGCGGAACACTACTCCTTATGCAAGCTCTCTGCTGCAACAGACTGTGAGGTGACACCGCAGTGGCGATCAAAGGCAGATTTGGTTACATGCATGCCTCCTGCAAACCCAGAAAGGGAAACTGGCACTCCCTGTGATCTCTGTTTGAAAGCCACGCATACTTTCTTATGACAGAACCTTCAGCCATAGAGACAGCGAGTATAGGAACTTTCACTGTGTCATTCCAGGGCACTCTTTCATGTACAGTGCCACCCTACTTGACCCTTCATTCTATACCTGGTGCATGAACAACCCTTGGTACATATCCATGAGTTCACACTTGTGTCTTTGCATAAAGAGGATTAGAAGTGAATGCTAGTATTAGGGCATGTCTGAAAGTGGGATTGTGAAATGCACTAATCGCCTAGTCAAGTCCATAGGGCACCCCATTTTCATTTGCTAATAAAAACCAAAGCATGCTCAGATTAAGGTAGGTTGAAACCCTCCCTTATTATAACACCATTGACATAAATGAAATGCACAGTATTACAGAAATCCAACACATATTCTGTTTAATTATGGGGATAAACAAGTGCTCTTACTGTATCTCACATTATTTCAAGAGTGGTGTGTATACTGCATGGTCATAAAACAGATAAAAATTAGCACACGCAAACACACTCACACACATAACCACACACACACACACACACACACACAGACCCATGCACAATATATTGTAATGCTTCTCCTTTCAACCCCTTCCACAGTTCACGAGCAGAACACAGGGCAAAAAGTGGGGGTGGACGGGGTTATAAATACAGTAATGGAGGAGGGGTCAGGAGTATACAGAGGAAGTCTCCTTCTCTATTTGCACTATCCTTGACACCACCCAGCCATCATTCTGCCATGGAGACTGAGTGAACAGATGTGGCCTCTTGGTTAAATAAAAAAGACCCTAAAAAATAAACAGCCGGAGAGAGAGCCTCTCCACAGGAACGTTGTGTCACTCTCTCAGGTTACCTTCCCCCAAACTAAAATAAAACTCCCAAGTAAAAATGTCTCAGAAGCCAGATGACCAGAGCCCTGGTCTGACTGGGCAGGAGCAGAGAGTGACTCAGAATTACACTTATCCAAGAGGCTTGTGGCGTAACAAATATAACTGGAGTGTGGGTGGTTTAAGTACATACCCTGGTGTGTGGTTCAATTCAGGGGCCTGCAAATCTCACTCTACAGCAGTGAGAAATTGAGTGAGCACTATTGATAATTCAGGTATTTCTGACAGCACTATTTGAAAGTCAAAGCACATAGCTAATATCTCCCAGGTGCTGTTCCCGGGAGAAGAATGAAATCACTCCCTTTGTAGTTATTTTTCCTCAAGCTGATGACCTCATTAGGCAAGGTTACCGTGGCAAAGGTAGACAACTATCGCCGTTAATTTTTTGGCAGCTGAACAATTTCCAGAGGGTCTTGTGTGACTAAACAGAGAGGTTTCAGTCATAGTAACGGGGCAGCTGTTGTTAAAACATAGCACCCGCTGTACCTCACATCTTGTGTCCTGTCCAATAAGATTTCTTTATAGATAAGTTACTATCTATAATGGTATTAGCAACAATAAAAGTGGACTAGATATCTTTTCACCTCTTTCTGCAAAATGTCAACCACAATGATCATATACGTGTGTTTGTACAGTATGTGTGTGTATGTGTGACTGCATAAATTATGTGCATGTGTTCTAAAAATAAAACATCTGGCCCAGGAGGCTCCTGTGAGTTGGGCCTCCAAGGTTTTTGTTTTGAAATATTTGGAGGATCAGGCCAGTGGAAGTGGAGTTCCAGGCACAGAGGCTGGGTGACTCACAGGAATTATTCATTTCCAGAGTAGAGAAATAACAGAATCCCTCCCCTGAGCGCACACGCACACATGCACACATTGTCCCCCAATCCCTTTGCTTTCTTTATTCTGTCCAAATGTCTTGTAAATGTTTTTCCAGCTCAGTGCCTGTCCTATGTAACCAGTATATTTAACCAGGATGGATTAAGGAGAGATTCTGCCCCTGGACCATGTCAGAGAGTCAAGAGTCAAGGGCCAGCCTGTAGCCTAGTAGCTAAGGCACATGACCAGATCCTGGAAGGTTGGTGATTCAAGCCTTGGTGCTGCCATGATAAGATCCGCACCGCTGTTGGGCCCTTGAGCAAGGGGGGATTGGCCCCTGCTTAGTCAAATTAATTATCTCGCTTAGATAAATGTATCAGTGAAATAACAAATCATGATTAAGCTGAGTAGAACAGAAATGTAAAAGTACATTGTGGCGAAATACAAAAAAACAAACATCCTTCCCATTGTTGGGAAAAAGCATTTAGCCAACTCATGGCTATGTACAAGTACAGTGAGGCACTGATTTTCATGTCCTGTAGTGGTGAAAACTGAAATTTAAAGAAAACTTCAATGGAAGTAGGTACAGGAACCCAGCGGAGCTGCACATACGAATGACCACTGTTGTATCTGACTGTCCTTGTGACAGTTGATGCATGACCAAAGCAGAAGTGGAGCGAGGGGAATGGAAGCTTGTATAAATGAAAGTAGGACAGGCTGAAAGGAGAAAGGAGAGCTTGTGCCGGTCTGGCCTGAAATTCAGGAGGCGTCACGCGCCAGGCTTAGTTCCAGTCTCTTTGGTCCTCTCAATGCACCTTTACACAGTACTCACTAAAGTGGAAGAGGGGGAGGAGAGGGCACAAATGCCCTCCTTGACAGTAGGATGCTACGAGCGATATCGTGAGCGGCAGTCCATACAGTAGTAGACACAGGGCCCACGCATTCATAAGCATTGCTTTATTTAAACAACAACCATTTATTTATTTTAGAATACTACATTGAGTTGATATGTGGTGTTTTAGGTCTGAGGAATGTCACAGAAGTTTGAAACTACAAGTTAGCCACAAATGGTCAGCATCATATGAAAAGTGGGTCTTAGAAAACACTTTGATTCCCATACAGTTTTTTCTGAAATGTAAAAGCAAAGTATAAACAAATGACTGTGGCGATTTTTTCTCACATGGTGTGTTTTTATTTCTTTATAAAATGCCAAAGATTGGATAAAACAACAGTCTATGTTCTAGCAGTGCTGGCCTAGGATGAAGAGAACTCCATCTTCTTACCATTGGATAATTTGATTGGTTTCAGAAGGCAAAAACCTACTGTACACAACTCCTCAACACGCATGTTAACAGTCTACCCCTCCCACACACACAAATACACACACGCACATGCACAGCTCGCTGCTTACACACACACGGACACACACACAGATACAAAGATCCAGTTCTCCTCCACTACACACATACACCTCTTAAATCAGAGCCAGAAACAGAAACAGAGTTTCCAAAATTCTACACAAACATTATGAAATAATAACAATGACCATGTTGGTGCACAAAGAGCTTTAAGCTGCAGTATTGTGCAAAAGTCTTAGGCACGTTTAAAAAATAATGAAATTACCAGTTTTTAAAAAAAATAAAAATCTACAATTTGAAGCTAGCCTTCCCCTTTAAAAATGCATCAATTCTCGGGATACACTATCTTGTATCAGTTTGTAGGTTGTAACAAACATATTCAAAAACTTGCCACAGTTCTACTTCAGCCATCTCACTTGCTTTTGGCTATCCAGGAAATCCCAGACAGCCTCAATCAAGTTTTTATCTGAAAAGTGGTTTATTGCTTAACATGCTACTTAATTTTAACAAAATGCTAAAATGTCACTCTAACATTTTCTTTTTTGGAAAATGATTGTTTGAAATCTTTTGTTATTTTCCAGTGACACACTAATGCAGAAAAAAAGTCAGAAGCATCAACATTACAATGTCTTCATCCATCAGACAAACATAATAATATTTTACATTATATTTGATACCATGTCCTGACTGTATCCTTACCTGGGATCTTAAAACTTGAACTGTGAGCATATTACTCCAAGTGTGTTTTTCTTGGCAAAGGGCCAGCTTCAGTAAAATAAGGAAAAATACAGAGCAGACCAGCTTTCATAAAAAAGATTTCAGTCCATTTGTCCAGCCTTGGCTGAAACATCTCGCTAGAGCACGAAGAGACTGCAAAGTGCAGGTGACTGTTGACAATATTTTGCAATAGTTATTCAGTTCCTAGCAATAACTATATACAGCCTTCTCTGTCATATTAATTTCAGGCACTGTCATGCTAATCAAAAATGTATTTCCGATATTTGATTAGCTGCGTATGTATTGTCTTTAGCGTTCTTTTACAGAATGCCCAGCAATACCGGAGCCAAGTTCGAGCAGGACAGCTCAGATTTGAAATTGCTGTCCAAGAGATCTTCATTTCCTCAAGTATAGTGGGAAAACTGGCCAGCTGCAGACTCCAACTCCAAATGAATGAGAGAAAGTGGGATAGAATGTGAAGGGATGGAAAAGTTTAACATTCCTGGAACACATGCCTGGATCCCTGTGAAAAACAGCCATTCCGGGAAATGGCACAGAAAGCGGGCAGGAAAAAACACTCCCGGTCCACGCCCCCTCCCACACGCGAGACCCTTAATGACAACGACCACAAATCAAGGAGACCGCAAGAGCACAGACTGAGGCCTCATTCTCCCTTCCTGGGATATATTAGCGATTATTTCATTACCAAACCTGTAATTCCGCAACCGCATCCCCCAAAAAGGTTTATGTAGGCCTGATTTTAATAAATCATAGAAATGGCTGAATACACAGTGCTGCATATATACTGTATATATTCTCAGTGATCACTTTATTAGGTACACGTTTCTAGTACTGGATAGGCCCTCCCTTTGCCCCAGAACAGCCTGACTTCTTCATGGCATGGATTCAATGCAGTTGCAGCAGATTTCTTGGCTGCAAATTCATCTGGTGAATCCCCTGTTCCAGCCCATCCAAAACATGCCCTGTTGGATTGGCCCATGGGCCCCTCATGGGTCATGGGCACTGTGGTCATAAAGGGATGCACATGGTTTAATACCTTGTGTTAACGCCACTGGCGAAGATGGCAGCCATGAGTCTTTTCCTATAATTTATGAAAAGAACAGATTTAGATTTTTTACCATTCCTCCATGCAGAACTTTTCAGAATCATTAATGTTTGCGTGATTTGCACTGCCTCTTCTGTTGAGACCACAGGTTTTTGATGGGTTTTAAGTCTGGAGACTGAGACTGAGATTGCAGAAAATGGATGTTGTTTTCACTTTCACAACCATTTCTGTGTGGATTTTGTTGTATGTCCGAGTCATTGCACAGCTGGACATTCTACCTATGAATTTCAGTTTCCTAGCAGAGACAACCAGATGCTCTGCCAAAATCTCTGGTTACTTTGTTAAATTAATTATTTAATAAATAGTGCCCCTGGACGACTGAAAGCAAAACATCTCCTAAACATCAAGTACCCACCTCAATATTGGATGGTAGGTATGAGGTGCTACTCCTTGTATGCATTCCTCTTTTGCCACCAAACATGTTGATGGTGCATCCGGCCAAAACATTTAATTTTGGTTGCATCTGACCATAGCACACTCTTCCAGTCCAATGATGTTTGCCAAACTCCAGATGCTTGATTTTGTCTATTTTTCATTAGTAAGTGCTGTCTTTGTGCCTCCCCATGGAGATTTGGACGCAGATTCATCCACAATTCATGAAAATAAAGAGGAGAAAAGCACTGCATATTAGCATAGAAAAGTGACATTTCAATAAGTACAGCTTTTATTTAGAAACCCTTTAGAATTCGACAGCTTTTAGGTGTATGCACATTCTTTTTCAGTGATGTTGGAGATTGCCTGGGACCCATAATTTTGCCATTGCCTGATGTGGATTTGGAGAAACAGTAGAACAAGTATTAAATTAATAGGTGTTTTTTGTTTTTTGTTTCATTTTTAAGTACATTCTTTGTGTGTACCATGAGTAATTCCCCTCATATTTCATACGTATTAATGTCATGATGGTACACTTGTGCCCTTCAAATTATGAACTTATTTTCTTAAAAAGAAAATGACTGCCATCATCCAAATCTCTCGTGTGTTGCTACAGTTATACGGCTTTATTTAAGAGCAGTGCAAACATGGGTTAAGGGTGCCAATAATTCTGGAGCAGACTGTAATAATGTTTTAATCTACAGTATTTCCCTTTTTTGGCATCTTGATCTTTTGTTTGTTTATGGAAATAGAAGAGGCAGTGCTGATATGCCAGTTCCACTCTTGTAAATAATGGGTATTTCCTAAATAGGATAACTTACCTGCTCTGCTCTCAGCACCTCGTCAAAGCAGAGACACAACATCAGGGGTGACACCTCCTCTCTTTCTGAGAAAATGAAAGGGAACATAAAAGAGGTGAGGTTATCTTGACTTAAGAAAGACAAAGAGGATGAGTCGGTACTTAACATAACATTTATTATATTTTATCATCATAGCAATTAACCACCTGAAACTGACTAAAATATATGTCCCCAAAATGCTCTCGTTTGATTTTAAAAAGTAAATGCTATTCAGTGAATTGAGTATGATAATAGCTACTGTAATGATGATGAACAACACGTTCTTTGGTGATTAGAGATCTGAACTGTGAATGAGAAGGAACCAGGTTTTTATTCTAACTGAAACAGTACGATTGAATCCTTAATAGCATACAGGCTACATCGAATACTGGCTCCAAAATGAGCAAGATAATCAATTAATGAGTCATTAGTAAATGAAACATGTTACATAGGATATGAGGTTAATTTCCTTTTGCTTATAATTGGGGGGCTGTGTATAAACAGCTCAGCTGTTCCTGATCTAGCATTACCCCAATCAACCAAATAATCAGGCAAGGAACAACAATGTATACACCAACCAAAATAAAACTATAATGCATGTCAATGATAATTCAATTCAATCAGTCAATTGTAATGATAATAATCACATTAATAATAAGGATGTGTGTGCGACTATACATATGTTTTGATCACCTTATTGGATATGATATGGACAAAATGGCAATGAAATATGATCTGACCGGGATGTCACTTTTCACAATTATACTATTCGGCAACTAAATAACATATCATATAGCCACATTTTGACAGACAAGCATAGGATAGGTTATTCTTGTTATTCATATAACTTCATTTTAAATTAAGACTATTTATATATTTTCTTCAAAATATTTGACACTGTCTCTGTGAAAAAATGGAAATGGTGAGTTACTTGTTAGCTACCATGCAACGATCAGTAATAATTAAAAAATGCATGGCGTTTTCATGCCTGTGATACAAAACTCTGGCGACAGAGGGGGTCGGTGCCAATTGTGTATAAATCAGCTGACTGCATTTCATTGTTTAGTGTCAAAGGCGAGATATTAATTTTGTTTTTGGATTCTTTGGCTTTTTACTTTATTTGCATTTTTTTTTAAAGAGTTAGGATTACGGATAAATTGAATAAAAAAATATGGAGTATGAGGTGGCAGATGTAGTTAAGAAAAGGAAAAAAGGAATTGAAAAAGAAAATGAGGAAGGAATATTTGTAATCAAATAATAACAGCCATGATCAAGTGGGAGATTTGTTAAAAAGTCAGTGAAGTGAAAGCACTGAGGGTATCAAGGGGAGACATCGTAATTATAGAATGGAAGCCAACGAAACAACGAGACAAGGCACTAAAAATTACAGAAGTAGTTTGTTTCCCGATGAAAGAAAAGGCAGCAAACATGGAGTCGTTAATGGAGTTCCTCTGTATGGTAGACGGCCAAAACGGTTTATGGAGAACGGCCCTCGGTTTATGGAGAATGGCCCTTGGTTTATGGAGAACGGCCCTTCGTTTATGGAAAGTGGCCCTCGGTTGAAGGAAAACAGCCCTCGATCTATGGGAATAGTCTCTCTTTCTATGGAAAATGTCCTTTGATCTCAGATATACTTTGTTAGCTGTAGCATGCTAACTGAAAATAACAAAAATCACTGAATTTGGCCGGGAACCGGAAGTAACCAACAATTTGAAGTAAACAACATTACATTCAGTAAAAATGGACAATCCTGAGAGATGAATCGTTTTGCTGTGTAGGCTACGTTAATGTTGCACGTTTTACTAAAGCAAAATTGTCAGATTTTTTTGATTGAAACGTTTAAGCACCCTGTTGATATAAACAGCTGGTAGCGGGTTGACCAGTTCAGACCAACTCAACATGGTTTAACTGGTTGATCAGTTCAGACCAGCTCCCAGCTTGACATGGTATGGCCAGTTCAAGCTATGTTCTTTTGTTACTTTCGGTTCCGGGTCACGCTCAAGGGAATGTCTCTGAATTGTAAACAAACATGGCAGTGCCCACAAAGATAACAGTGGCTAGCTAACTAGCCACGAAATAGCAACAGCTATACTATTGAATGTGCACACAATAGGCAACCCTACAGTAACGTTAATGTGGCTAATGTTAGCTAGCTAGCTTGCCAACGTGGCTACTGTTGTAGTCACCAGCTGGTTAAATTAAGTGATTTTCAGTGAAATGTGTTATTTTTAACAGTTAGCATGCTACAGCTAACGAATGCGATCAAATGATGTTTTCCATAGGCAGAGAAACTTTTTCCATCGATCGAGGGGTGTTTTCCATCAACCGAGGGCCTTTTCCATAATCCAAGGGCCATTTTCCATAAACTGAGGGCCTTTTCCATACACCCACGGACGAGGTCCATTGACTGTTGTTTTCCTGAGATGTCGTCTGAGGTCCACCGTAGGCAAGGATGATGCTAAAAGGGGAATATAGTGAGGAAAGAACAGGTCAAAGTTAGGACAGTGGAAAAAAAAAACAATGACAACATTGACGAAATATAAATATGGATAGAAGAAGGTTTTTAACTTTTATTGCGATAGCTATTAATTGTGCTAGTGAGACTGTCACAAAATCGGAGATAATCAAGATGGTGGTATGTGCAGCTAAATACATTTGGGATATAACAGATATTAGGGGGGACGATATTCAGGGAATTTTTGAGAAAGGGTTTGGTGGTAGTCAGATGCCAGGGAAATGAAGAAATCACAATGAATGTGAGTCCTAGTGTGACCATATAGATACAATTTGAAATACATCAACTTACCAACTGGCATACCACAGTTGGCAGCTAGAATACCATGAGTACAACAGTACTATTATATATAACTATATATAAGTGCCATTATAATCTATGGCATACACAAGGCTAATCATGGTAGTGAGGTAGGGAGGGAAAGGTGCAGCCTGAAGAGATGAGTCTTCAGTCTGTGCTTGAAAGTGGTCAGAGACTCTTGCGACATCCACATGAAGGGGCCAGAACAGACAGCAGTCGTGTCCGAGAAGTGCCGGTACGGCGATGGGGTGGTGCCAGGCCTCCCAAAGCAGCAGAATGGAGGGGTCTCGGAAGAAAGAAGAAGAATTAAGAAGAAGAAGAAGAAAAAGAAGGAGAAGAAGAATTAAGATGAAGAATGAGAAGAAGAAATTAAAAAAGAAGAATAAAAGGAGGACAAAGAAGAAGAAGAAGAAGAAGAGGAGGAGGAAGAAATAAGAAGAAGAAGAATTAAGAAGACGAAGAAGAAGAAGGAAAGGATTATTATTGTTGGGCGTGACTAACCCGGTTGCCCCTCCCCGCGCACACGCTGAGTGTTCAAGCAGGCTGTGTAAATTGCCTGAGTTTGAATGTTCGGTCTACTGAAGGCACCGTGTTCAGACAACCGATCTCTCCGTTATTAACCCAGAAAGTGGGCTATCCACCGATGTTCCTTCCGAATTCTTATTTGAGTTCAGGAAGTTTTACATAATATGGAGAAGAGATGCAGAAAATAAGAAGTTATTTCAATTACGAAACAACTTGTTTTACTGTATATCCGTTCGCTACATCGTGTCACACAACAGCTGGAATATGTATTGAAACATTGGGACTAATTTCGAATGGAAGCTTATCGAAGCGCACGCTGTTAGTAACTGCGTAGCTAGCTAATGCACTATTTGCGTGTTCATGGGATTTTAACGACTACAGAACAAGTTATCCTGTTCAATTCACTTTCGAAGAGAAATCTCAGACTGGATGGTACTATCAGCCGAAATCGGTCTGTTTGAATCAGTGAAACTACCTTGGCCCACGCAAGGAGTGATCGCGGATGCTATTTACGCTGCAAGGATTGTCGGAGACACCAAACTATCCCAATTTGAATGCCTTTGCAAGGAATTAGCTGGTTTCTGTGCTGCAGACAGGGGTTCAGTTTGTTAGGAAGGGACTATGGGGAGAAAGAGGAGGAAGAATCTTTTGAGTTGCGCTGCAAGGACGAGACGACGTACAACGGGAGGGTAGGTATCCATCTATACTTACTGTCTGGTATTAAACATGGTGATTGTGACTAGTGTAATATCTATGAACAATTTGCCAATGTGACTGAAAATATCTGCGAGGTATTTTCCTTATACTAGGTATAGCAGGGACAAAATATGATTCGTTTTTTGTTGTAAGCGTATTGCTACGTAAGTGGCATGGTATTCCTGTACACTATAGGTGACCTAACTGTCCCGATTGTCTTATAATTACAATTTCCATAAGCAGTTGTACTGCTGTGCGTGCTACATAGCCTAATGCAGACTTAGCCATTGGTCACAAGTGGTTTTCACCAAAGAACTTACTTTCATGCTCAGTGAACCATGTCTTTTTGTTCCACATGTCAGTACCATGCTTTTCCGTTTTATAACCAGTATTTAATTTCCCCCAAGTTACAGTATATTCGTGTTTTATAATCATTACTCAGTCAATTCGACACCTACTCTATATCGAACTCAGGTTAGCATATAGAGCCCTTCTTAAAATATGTTCACAAAGTTTTCTATACTTCGCAGTGGTGGTTATATACATTTGGATTTGTCTGGTTCAACTTAACAGGCATGTACAGGCTGCACGTTTATAGCTTTGCGCCATATGGCAATCGTTCAAGTTTTGAGGGTTCCAGTCTTTTGGCATCTGTCTACCCAATCAGCAAGACAAGACTGCTCTGTTCTGCTTTTCTTCTAATTCCACATTGTTTCGCCTGCCACCCTGTTCACACGTGTAAGAACCACTTGTTGTACATGGATGTATTTGCTGTAGATCAGGAAATTATACCAAAAAGTATTTGTTTTTCCGAAAGCCATATACTAATTTAATTAGTTTGCTTATTACATTATGGGTCATTCCGTCCTTGACATCACAACCCTTGTAAAGCTAGCATTAATCGTGGTTTAATTATTTGGCATTTTAACCATTTACTGGAATATTATATTTGAATAACATATTTGGACGGAAAGTTTTCCTTGCAATATTTTGAAAATAATCTGCATGTCTCTGATCTCTTCAGAAGGGCTTTAGTATGACACAGTGTCATTTCAGCAATCAACTTTCTTTTCTTTGGTCTGCCACTCAAAGTGGGCAGGAGCAGTACGAGTGTATTATATGGCTAATGTCAGAATAAACACACTGTCCCGTAGCATTTCTATTTAAACTCTCTGTTTAACTGACTGCTAGCTGACACAGTCGGCCCACAATCAATTGGTCTATAGAATGTGCCACAGGGGTTTTGTGCCTGATTAACCTTAAGTAAGGGCTGTGTTTCAAATGCATAGTCCATTCTCATCCCCCATGCCATCATACTGTGTTGAGAGCTGCTGAATCCCATGGGCCCTTTATTCAGACGCCTGTTCGATTAAAGCAGGGACACAGTGTGTACCTGTAGTGCTGATACAGTACACTCTCTGTCTCTGTCTGTCCCTCTCTTGCTTTCTCTTTCTTTGTCCCTGTCTCTCTCAGTCTCTCCTTCTCCCACTCTATCTCTCCCTCTCTCCCTCCCTCCCACTCTCTTCCGCTCTTTCTCTCTTCCGCTTTCTCAAACAGAAATAAATAGACATGCACAGTCTATTTATGTATTAACGCATCTTTTATTCATTAAGCAGAAAAGCCCCATTAAGCTTGCCATCTCTTTCGTAAGGGGGACCTGGCCAAAGCATGGTAACATCTTAATGTTACGATGTTTCGTTCCATCGCCTCTGACCTTTTGCTCTCCTGATTACTCTCTTCTTGTTGGATGTGAGATCAATATCCTGATGGAGACGGAAGTTATCAATACATGATACTTCCTGGAGTGTTTCTCATGTTGTTTCCACAGTAACTGACCAAGGATGAGTCAACATTTTTTGTCTGGAGGTTCTCTGCTGCTCTTCTAAATACAAAACCTTAAGGATTATTGTACTGTGATGGAATCAAAGAGGCTTCTGGCCAGCCAGATTCCCAAACACGTCCCTGGAAATATAAGTCTTAAAATGTCAAAGGAGTCTGTTCCATTTTTGAGATCAGGAGCATTCTCTGCATTGTGTTTAAGCTGTGTCCACACGAGAAAAACACACGGCTCTTCAGCAAAGATTACTTGGAGTCCTCACAATAGATAATGCACAGATTAGTCGATTTATTCATGTCAGTTGCAATTTTATTTTAACTCACTGTTCATATCCCTGTGGATTAAATATTCTGTCAATTCCTGTTGAGACTGAGCTGTGAATCAGCCACAGTTTAAAGGCATATTGCAGGTCAATACTGAACATGTCCACAAGGTTACTTAGTCCAAATAACAGTAAACCAGTGTCAAGCAAATGCCAAACCACATAGCCAATCTGAATATGTCCTTGTCAGAGATGTAAATGTGTGAAATTCTGTCAGGCTCACATTTCCATGTTTTTTAACATCATTGCTTTAACATTTCTTTTTTGTTGGGTGAAAAGTCCAATACACAAAGAGTGGATTAGCTTTCCCTGTAGAAGGGGAAACTGGCATGCAACGTGATGCTAATCGTATCCTCCCGACTATGTGACGTGTTCTAATTTGCCTGGGTTCTCCAGGCCACCCATCTGGTTCTGTGGATAGCATTGACAGTTGTGAAGCATTTCCACTGGGTTACTCACCCTCCCATGAGATGGGGTTGTGGAATTAACACATCAGGGGTACCTCCGATTTGGATGATTCATGCGCTGCCCCTCTCTGGCGAGACTTGTTCTACCAGATCTTTTCAATTGCATGCTCTTTCTCCCCCTTCATCAGATACGAGGCTTGAAACCTCCTTTTAATGACGTTGAACACACACATACGCGCGCACACACACACACACACACACACATAAACCCACACAGACAGCCATTGTTTATTTGAAGAACACCGAGACATGAAGAAGGGCAGATTTGAAAAGCCAGGCTTCAGTCACGCTTCAGGACAGAGCCAAGGGATTTTCAAATGTGATTACTCCACATGTGTGATTTTGGACCACCGGTGCAATTAAAGTGAGTAGGCTGTTTTAGTCCTGCGTTTTTATTTTTTATGCATTATGGTTACATCAGTCTCTCAACGGATTATCATTCCCAGAAATAACCGGCTGTTTCCCAGGTTCACGTGGCGAGGGAGACCCAGGTCATGTGGAATTCAGCTTGGCTATTCAGGGATGCAAGCTATAAACTGGGGACGTCATGGGGGAGCACACTCAGGTTGGCCCATTCACAAATCCTCTGGCGAGGCACTAATTTTGTAATGACAACATTTATTTACTCAGCGTGCGTGGCATTTTGCATTTCCCCAGTCAAACATTAACTAAACAGCCATCCATTTTTTGCCGCTTTATAAGTCTTTGTGTATGCGTCAACCCGACAGGCTGAATTTTATTTGCACAGAGGCTACAGTATGTTTTCAGGTGTGAGCCTAACTTACAGTGGGCCACTCCTGGTTTAAATGCCTGTATGTGATCGAAAGCAATCCTGAACTGGTACAGAGTTAAACATGAGACCTTTCTGCAAATTTTAAAGCAAGATTGCTTTTTATTTTCATTTTTTACTTTTTGTAAATTATAAAAAAGGAAAAAAGTTTGGGAACCCTTTTGGATTATTCTTTGTTACTTTTTAAAAAGATGATTACTAAGGCCCAGACCCAGGTGATTTACTCCTTAGAGCTTCACTGAGTCAGGTGATTATAATTCCAGGGCTGAACTTTTTATTCTGAAGTAAGTCAAGTAACTATTCTGGGTTCCTCTAAACAGTTGTCCAAGGATTTCAGAATGAAGATGGTTCAGTTTCACCAAGAAGGAGAGTGGTACAAAAACTCAATGTTCAAACGACCTATTTCCACTGTCAGAAACATTATTTGAAAATGGAAGATGCATGGAACAGAGGTCAAGGCAAGGTCTGGAAGACCAAGAAAGATTTCAGATAGAATGGCCTGAACTTTGGCCTGTGTAGAGAAGAACACCTTGCCAACTGCATGGAGGTGGATCCATTATGCCTTGGGGTTGTGAGGCAGCTGGGGGCACAGAGGATTCCACCAAATATCAAGAAATTCTAGAGGCTAATGTTCAGAGGTCAGTCCAGACACTAAAGTTGAAGAGAGGTTGGGTATTCCAGCAAGACAGTGATCCAAAGCATACCTCGGAATCAACCATGAAGTAGCCTACCTTCAGGAAAGACTGATTAAGGTTTTGGAATGGCCACCACAGATCCCAGATTTGAGTATTTTTGAAAATCTGTGGAGAGATCTCAAGCATGCCTTACATGCAAAGAGGCCAAAGAATATGTCTGTGCTGTTCTGCCAGGAAGAATGGGGGAAAATTTTAATTGAAAAACCGAGAATTGAAAGACTGTTAGGTGGCTACAGGAAGCATTTGCAAGCTGTTATAGTTGCCAGAGGAGGAGTTACAAAGTACTAATGCACAAGATTTTGCCCAGGGCTTTTCCCTTTTTTATTATTTTGAAACTGCAAAAATTAAAATTAAAGTAATATCGACTTAATTTCTTTTGAAGAAATGTGTCATGTTTAACCATTTAGAGGTCAGGTTTGCTTCTGTTCACTTAGATATTAATTGTAAAAGGCTTTTTGACCAGGGCTGCCCACATTTTTGCACACTGCTGTAGCTCTAGTTTTGACATTTGACTTTGGGAGCTATGGGCCCACAGATAAGCTGGATAGGGTTTCAACAGGAAAACCAGGGCTGCAGCTAAGGCAGCCTGAGGGAAAAATCAGCAGTGCCTGATCAGCAGGACACAGGGATATTTGCAGTAAAAATCTCACCTCAGAGCACAGTGAAACTAATGGCACCTGGTCATGCATAGTTTGGGAATTGGATTTGTTCGGAACTCTTTACAGACTGAAATGTTTGTACAGCACCTTTATTTTAAGAATGTGATTCTGTTATTTATATTATTACTCGCATTTCTTAAAGCTTTTTTTTGTAAATGCTTTCTGTGCTTGATTGATTGATTGATCTTCCCTGTTCAATTGAGCCAACCATAGGATAGGCTCCAATACACCAGACCAGCTCAGTAAAGTACACAGTTTTTGAATCCAAAACAATTACGTTTTCGACCCAGATCTGGACTTTACCACATCACACTCCTTAGCAGTAGTGTTAAGACATGCTCCTCATCTAATTTGATATTACACCACCCGGATGACTCACCCCTGATAATTTGCATAGCACAAGTTTGTGGTGTTGGCAACTAATTCACTGCGTTGCACCAATATTGAAGTATGGGCATGTTGAGATAATTAATATATGTATGTAAAGCACAACAGTAATGTGTGTAGCCATTTGTGAAGAAAAAAATACTATCCATCGTGACCTAAAAAAGAAAAAAACGATATGGAAATGTCAGTAAGCTTCTGATTTCCCAAATCAACTTAAATGGCTTCTAGCACTATTAAAGAACAAATGTGTTTGTCAAAGTGTCAAACAACACATTCCGATGTATGTTTGGTTGTAAACCAGTAAGCTTTTTGTTTCATTATGCTACTTCATTTGAAATTTGCTCCCCTCCAGAAATTCTCTTTATTGTAGAATGTAGGTGGATCCTAACACACAGTTAGAGGGTTAGGTGTATTTCCAGTTTTTTGAAAATATGACTCTATTTTTGCATCAGTGATAATAATAAGGAGAATCTATTTTTTATGATGCAAAGCTGAATAAGGTGTAATTGTGTAAACTACTTCCGGGCTCATACCATGCTTGCTTGGCTAGCAGGTCTGTAACTCTATCCGAATCATTCCCTGGGGTTCTACTGTGCATAGATTTGGAGCTGTCTAGTTGTCAGTGTTTTCAGATGTGTCGGTTAACATGTTGTTTCTGTATTCACCTACTTAATCTCTAAGGGAAAAAGACCATCATAAATATTTTTTTCAATCCATTAATATATCCTAACTCTGGATTTGACAGCAAGGAGGCATTTAACATTTGTCTATATTTATATTTCATTCAGTCCTCAAGTACATGTTTGATATATTTTAACTGTTAATGTAAAGTAGGTAGGCAATAGTAATAGTAGTAGTAAAGTAGTAGTAAAACACTGATATGCTGTTTGATTAGCATATTTTTATTTGTAGCATTTCTTTTTGTAGGACAACTAGTTTTGCCTGCTCAGTATTAAATATATTTAATTTCTGCTCATGGCTTGCTAACAACACAAGCAATGGTTCTGAAAGTTATCTGCTGCTGGCTGTCACCTATGGCATTCAGTTTCTTAACAGACAGACTGTCAGTCGGAGTAGCCAGCTAACTGCTGTCTTCGGTAAACAGTCTAAATAGAAGCCTTTACTCTGTTAGCTTGCATGCTAACATTGGCGGTATCCAGTTCTCATGGAACTTGTTGCTAGGAAAGTTATGCCGATTCCTAGAAAGTTTCTCTGATGCTGCTGTCACATTTTCTAGCCAAAAAAGGCTTCAGAAGATTGATGTGAAAGGATTGGGTAATGAGACACCCTCAGAGGGGGGGCCTGAGTGTGAGATTCTTTTCAGCTGTGGACTCGTTTTACTGGCTTTTAGGGCAACAACCTAGGAGTTTGTTGACTGTGAATCCTGTAGCATTTCTTGTAGTGTAAGCGGCATTCAGTGAGAAGAAGGCTGGCACTGTGCCTAAAATTGTACATTTCCAAGAACTTGTCCTCAGCTTAACCTTAACTAAATTTCCTGAATATTAAGGAACAGTAGTTTATAAGTTCCATTTAGTATGTTTATGAAATAATTGAAACAATACACAATAATTTGTTATAAAATGTGATGCACAACATCCAGTAGTCTTGTACCCACAATGAGAGCATTCACACTATAACCTTTTCACCCAACTTTTTGATCTGAAAAGGCGCAGGGTAGGACAAAGGAACCTTGTGTTCCCCTTGTTCCTGTATTAAATGAGCTATTTTTCAGCATATTTCTCCCCATTCATTCACCCTTGTTATCTTTAAAATATTAGCCAACCATTACAAAAACAGACTTGGATGCACTGGAACTGCCAAATAACAAGCCCTGGTGTACAAGTGCACAGAGAACACTTCACTTCTGTCTGTGAAAAGAATGTTGACATACATTGTTGGAAACTGTAGGTGACCGAGTACCCAACAAGCTACTTCTTCTAAACCCTAAATGTCATCAACCTGTGCTGTGCCAGATCAGCTACAACTTATAATTACTGTATAGGTCAGTGGTTGCTGGGCATGTTTTACAGTAAGGGGAATCCAAGCATTTGAGGAGGCCAGAAGGTGGAAATAGTTAAAACATGAGACAGTTCTTGCTTAGCTACCACATTTAGTTCAATTCACATGTTGTTTTATTTAAGTTTATGGGCAATTCCATAGATTAGTTGACATGACCTGAAAAATTCAGGGAAAATATTTATTCTTCCTGTGTGGAATATGAGTTCTAGTTTTGTGGACCGAAGAAAATATTGATATATATATTTGTTCATAATTTTTTTAAAATATCAATAAAATTGTAATAACAGTTGTCCAGAATGAATATGGTTAATTTCCACCAACTTTTCAAACTTCCTATTTTTACTGTCAGAAACATTATTTGAAAATGGAAGATAAATGGAACAGTTGAAGTCAAGGCAAGGTCTGGAAGACCAAGAAAATGTTCAGATAGAATGGCCCGAGACCTGGTGAGAAATACTCAGAAGAACCCACACCTCACTGCAAAAGAGCTGCAAAAAAGAGTAGCAGACACAGGTCAAGCTGTTCACAGGACAACAATACAACATACTTTAAACGACAAAGCAGAACCTACATGGGAGAGTCACCAGAAAGAAGCCTTTCCTAAGAGCTCAACACGAAATTAAGCATCTCAAGTATGCAAAAGAAAACACTGAGAAGCCTGATGCCTTTTGGAACAATGTGCTTTGGACAGTCGAAACCTAAATTAAACTTTTTGGGCACCACCAAAGAAGGTATCTTTTGGAGAAAAAATGGTGAAGCCTTTGTAGAGAAGAACATCTTCCCAACTGTGAAGCATGGAGGTGGATCCATTATGCTTTGTGGTTGTGTGGCAGCTGGGGGCACAGGAAATACTGTGTGAGTGAAAGGCAGAATTGATTCCACCAAATATCAAGAAATTCTAGAGGCTAATTTTCAAAGGACAGTCCAGACAATTGACGTTGAACAGAGGTTAGGTATTCCAGCAAGTCAATGATCCAAAGCATACCTAAAAATCAACCATGAAGTACCTCCAGGAAAGATGGATGAAGGTTTTGGAAGTGACCTTACTGCGGTAGTGATCTCACCAAATGATGATAAAACTGGGAACACCGAACTTCCAATTTGGTATTGCGGTGAAGTAATTTACCAACATCTTACAGACTGGATTTAACTCCATGAAAGTAAGGGAGGATAGGAACCCACATACATTATAATGGGCCAAAGTATAATGCAGATTAAGCGAATAATGTTGATTATCTCATTCAATTGGATGTCAATTTGACACGCGCCACCTAATTAATGTTGGTGCAGACCAGAAACACTCCTTCATGGCAGTGGTATTCCCCAATGGCTGTGGCCTCTTTCAGCAGCCACACTGCCCAAATATTTTCTCGAGTGAGGAAAATTAATATGAAGGATTTTTTCTTGCTATGATAAATATCAGGAGCTGAACAATTGATAATTAATCATCAATATTCAAAATAAATTAATAATGTTGAACCAGGCAATTTTTTTGGGAAACAGCAGATTCCCTTTGTTTTCTGATGCATTTACTGAATTTACCTGTGTGTTGTAGGACTTTAGGGTTGATGGCAGAGCTAAATATACAAATGGCATTATGTGTACATAGGTAGAAAGCTGCAGCCAGGATTATGTTTCATCACTGGATCTTTGTTGTCAAGGAAGATTTATTTAAGGATGTGACCAGAGAGCATACTCCGGACAACTGAAATGTTTCTGTAATCTAGTGGCTAATGTTATCTAATAGAAATTACCACATGAATCACAAGCATTACAATGACAGGAGCGCCACTAGATTGAGCTCCAACAGATTCACCACAAGCAAATATACAAGCATTCTATCTGTTCCTTCACACCCCGTCCCAGTTAGGTCTTTGATGGCCTTTGAACCTAATAATGTTGATTAAATGTGGTCTGTAATTCCTCTTGTCTCTGTGTGTTTCCTTGTTTGATTTGTCAGGGCCCGCTGGAGGTGACTCTCTCTCAGCCTACACGGACAGCCAATGGACCAAGCAGGTGAGTCAGAACAGAAATCCTCTGTTTCCTTTGTGTGTCTAAATAAGCTAGGAAGTACAGTATGTGCTATGTGCTATTACAGCTAGAATCTGGGTTTTGTAGACTCTTGTTCATAGGAAAATGTCCACAGCAATAAATGATCTGCAATCTTGTGGCTGAATGCAGACATTCGGGATCATAAGAAAATGGCCCTTGTTGAAGTTCTCTGTCAGTCACTCATTGCTGTGAAAAGGCCCAATTAGTTTATAGGCATTCTAGAAGCTTATCAGAAATTACATCAGCTACACGAATATTAGGCAATGTCTGGAAAGGTGTAATAATTCCCAATAATCATTAACTTCTCATGGAATGTAAAAAGCCCTGCCCTAAGTGACATTATTACTCTGATACCAGGTGTTAGCCGACACTTACATTTACATTTTACATTTTAGTCATTTGGCAGACGCTTTTAATCCAAAGCGATTTACAAGTGCATAGGTTCTACCATAAGTCAGAGCATCACATCCAGAAACTAGCAAAATACACAGGAAATGCTGTTCTAAACATAGTTGTCATCAGAAGTTTATTTATTTATTTATTTATTTATTTTTTGGGGGGGGGGGGTTTAGACAAGGATAGGGATATCAGAAAGGAGGGGCAGGGGAAATCAGGAGGGAGGACTAAGGTAGAGTTTGAAAAGGTGGGTTTTGAGTCTGCGTCGAAATAGGGGGAGGGATTCTGCTGTTCTGACAGTGGTAGGCAGGTCATTCCACCACTGAGGAACCAGAACGGAAAACAGGCGTGAACGTGCAGCTCGACCGCCAGGTGCACGTAGAGAGGGAACCGTAAGGCGACCAGAGCTGGCAGACCGGAGTGGTCTAGCTGGGGAGTAGGGAGTGATCAGGGATTGTATGTAAGGTGGGGCAGTCCCCTTAGCAGCCTGAAATGCCAACACTAGGGCCTTGAAACGGATGTGTGCGGCAATGGGAAGCCAGTGGAGGCCAATGAGAAGCGGGGTGACATGAGCCGACCTGGGCTGATTGGTGATCAGGCGGGCTGCAGCATTCTGGACCAGCTGGAGGGGCTTGATGGCACACGCTGGGAGACCGGGAGACCACTTCAATTAAGGCACTTCAATTAATTTGTACTGTGCTAGCTAAAATTTCATGGATATTGGTTATCATAATGTGGTTCCCTGCTGAAAAGAACTGCTTAAGCTAGGTTTTGAAACAGTTGGTAGCTGGTTAACCAGTTTAGACCAGCGCTCAGCTCGACAAAGGTTTGACATGCTTCGACCAGCTCAAGCTATGTTTTGAAACCGCTGGGAGCTGGTTGCATGTTGCTTTTGCGATTGAACTAAGTTCCCAAGACCTAATCCAGCTCTCCTTGTTGTTCTCAGATGCATATTCTCTCATTGACTCTGTCCCCTCACTAACATAAGGCGTACACAGCCTATGAGACAGTCGAGAGTTGTTAGACTAGTTCACTCTGGCACGGACGTGTGCGCGCACACGGGCGCCCGCTTCCCTTCCCGCAGTCCAGTGACTCAGCCTGGCCGACTGTCTGCTTGGAAGCTGAGATAACGGCACGCAAGATAATGCCCCGGCAGAGGGAGAAATTTCACTATGGCAACAGTGCGGCACACACCACCCTTCTCCATTATCTGGCCCCATACTGGACCTTAATCTCCCTTCTCGCAAACCTCAGAGCACCTAACAACCCCTGCGGAAAAACTCAGACAAATACAAATGAGGAAAAAAGGGTGTGTGGATTTCTCAACCAACTGTAACCCGAAAGAAAGTCAAACAGGAAGGAGAGGGTGATTTGGGGGCTGGTGACAGTTTGTGGGGTGAGATGAGGTCGCGAAAAGGGGGGGGGGGCGCAAAGTGCCCAAAGGGTTTGTGGAGATGGACAGGATGTTAGGCAAGAGGAGGGGGGAGGTGATACAAGGTGACTCAGTACCTCAACACGAACATACGGTAGGAAGGAGTGGTCGGACCAGGCAATTACTGAGGGTGTGTGTATCCCATAACTATTCAAAGAAGAAAGAGAAGACAAGGTCCGGGCTGAACATGATTTACAACTGTCTGCTCGCGGGCATTTTTAAGAAGCTAACTGTAGCTTCAAGGGATATTGCTCTCTGTGCTCAGACAGAGAAAGGTTTGATTCTGTGCATTTTTTAAAGCGATGGAATAGAAGCTTTATGCATCTTGTTATCCTCACCATTTCTGTCCTGTTCTTTTCAAGTCAGAAGATGTCCGTCTGTGAAATGTTAATTTGGCACATACACTCAGTGACTACATTATTATTATCTATTTTAAACTTTTTTGTCTTTTGCTGCTGGAGCATATACACTTCAAGGTCTGACATGCTGTGTGTTCAGAGAGGCTCTTCTGCATACCACATGGTTATTTGAGTTACTGTCGCCTTCCTGTCAGCTTGAACCAGTCTGGCCATTCTCCTTTGAACTCCCATTAACAAGGCATTGTTGTCCACAGAACAACCACTCACTGGATGTCTTTTCTTATTCCCACTATTCTTTATTATCTCTAGAGACTGTTGTGTCTTAAATCCCAGGAGATCGGTTCAGGAAATCAAACCACCCTGTATGGCACCAACAATCATTCCATGGTCAAAGTCACTTAGGTCACATTTCCTCCTCATTCTGATGTTTGGTCTGAACAGCAGCTGAACCTCTTGACCATGTCTGCATGCTTTTATGCATTATATTGCTGCCTCATGATTGGCTTATTAGATATTTGCATTAACAAGCTATGTTTGATTTGCACTTTGTTGTACGATGCTCTGGATAAATGCCTGTAATGTAATGTAAAGGTGTACCTAATAAAGTGAGTATAAGATAAATATGGGAAATATGATCATTCCTCACTTACAAATGGACTTCACAAGTTGCACACACTCTGGGAAGGTCAGAGAAAACCACAGTGAGTCTCCCAAGAGCTCCATGACATAGGTGCTAACAAGCACTGTGGCTAATGCACATTCCCAAAGTACCCAGGGTGAGGATAGTCAGACAGGCACAAATTGCCTGTTGCAGGTTTTCACTTGAGCCGAGAGATGCTGACTATGAGCGAAGTTTCATCTGCATGCCGTTAATCATCCAGGCTAACCAAACCTTAAACCACACAGTGCTTTGACAGGGCTCTGACACCCAGCCAGGTGTTCCTGTCAAAACATAGCCCTGCTAATGGTGTTGGTGAGGGCATGGGCCATTGTCTTGACACTCATGTCTTCGTCTCCCCTCGTCCTTCCTGTTGGCTTTGTTTGCCACGGCTTTACAGAGTGCAGAGAAGCATGTAAGCACAGCCATTGGTAAATTAATAAATCAGGGTTGTGCTCAATTCAGAATTGTAGAATTGATCCTCCACAGGATTTACAGTGTGACGTGCAGGAATTAGTATTGTATTCAATGCAATTCCAAGAAATTCTACCTAATCAAATACAGAAGTTTAATTATACTTGACGTCAGTTTCTATTGTTTTATTGTGTTTGCCAGTTACCAGAGAGTATACAACTTTTCTCTGGAAGAAGAAGAATTATTAGCATTGTGTTTTGTCTTGTATAACCTTCAAGAATATTCACAATTTTTCCAGGGGGAAGTTTTGACATTGGTGCTTATTGCCTCGTGAAACAATGCTGTTATAATAGACCCAGCCTTATGTAATGAATGAGTAATGTTGTTTCTTATTGTGTAAGTTTACTTCACAGCTGACATTACCCATTAACTTTATTTAGCAGATCGTCCTATCCAAAGCGACTTACAACAAAACAATGTACAATGTATGTCTGGATATATATGCAGGCTCTTGATAGGGCCGTCAAATGCATTTGCCAATTTAGCCTTATTAATATGAGCAATACAGTAGCCTACAAACAACATACCCAGACTGGCGTGTTAGGAAGCAAGGAGTAGCCTAATGTTAAAATATCTCTGTACATTAACTATAGACAGTAATCAAGAACCAAAGTGTACATTCTAAATGCATACCCTTAATACATTTATTATAGTCTGCATTGAAGGATACTAGTTTGGTGTGACCGTCTCTTATCACTGGTTTGGTGCTTTTCTAATATTTAGCAAAGCTTAATAAATCCTCGTAATTGGGGCTGTTTTTCTAAAGCTAAATAAAATTTAAAAAGTTCAACCTGCCGACTAAGATGATGTTTGTTGTTTTTTTTTGTAATACAACAAAAGATGGTCCAGCATCGTGGGAATTAAACTTGTTAGTGGCTATATCATAAGCTAAGCCAAGGATGTTCTGCATTATTAAATCTAGCTAGCAAGCAAATTTGTTAATTTGGGAACTGATATGTTAATTTATAAGTTACCTGGTTAAATCTTAGCGGCACATAGTAGCCTACATCTTACTTTTTTAAATGATACAACTATGTTGTTGCTATGAAATGAATACAATACGTTTAATTGTTAGTTAGCTATGTTACTGTCCACACATTATGCTTAAGGATAAGCTAGTGACTAAGGCAAGCAAGATCGTGTAGCGCATAGTCCAGCTATTTCATGACCACTAACTAAATAAATAAATATTTAAAAATTGAATAAATTACTTACCATTACATGCTAGATCTGTGACGGAAACTCGGTATTGAAAACAATTCTGGCTGCTAGCAGTTGGTCTAGAACCCCCCTTGCGGCTGACACATTATACTACAGTGTATCGACAAAGGCGTAGACGGACACTTACTGTTTTTCCACCTTATTCATTAAAATGACAGCGTTGCAAATTGTGGGAAGACAAAATATTATTGCAAAAAAAAGGCATCCAGTCATAATAGTCTTGGAGGTCAAACAGCTAGGACTGCCCTGGGATATGCTGTCTTTAATCAATGCATTTCTATATCCACTATGGGGATATAGACAATTGGGGATCATTGTTTGCCATTCACATCCCTTTAGCAAAGCACCAACTTATTTGTGTGCTGGAAACTCAAAACCAAAATGATTAAATATAAAAATGGGAAATTTATGATTCAATCATAGAAATGCCTTCTTAAAGCTTGATGTTAAAGCAGAAATTGTTTGCCTTGCAGTTTTGTCACTTATTTGGTCTGTCTCTTGCTCTGTCTCTCTCTCCCTCTCTCACTGTATGCTTCCAGAAGCATTCCTTAGCAGTCCCCTTGAGTAAACAGATTATTTTTAGACAGGAGGTCATATACTCTTAATCACTAGATTCCCGCTTTCCCACCATCTGAAGCAGAGGTCTGTCTAATCCCTTGGGTATGAAGGGAGGTCTAGCAAGGATTTGGGTTATTTCTTATTTTCTGTCCTCTTGGGTTTCCAGTAGAGGACCTACAATGGCAAACATGGAACTGTAAATATACACAAGAACACTCTGCAGCCTTCAGTTTCAACAAATGTTCATGCTGATTGCTGGTGGATTAGTGTTTTGGCAAAGTACTCTCCTGAACCAGCCGTCTTCTTTAAGAGGGACAATGAACTTAGACACCTTAGCCTGAATATCTTTGTCAATGTACTATGCTGTCTCAAAGGTCTCAGTCTGTCACTTTTGCTTTAAAGCAAATCCCCTGCAGTGGAGTCTTTGTATTCTGTGCTTTTTTCAGGCACATAATTAGAATCTCCCCCATTGAATGTGACCAGGCTAAAATCAATGGAGTATTGACAGCACTTGCCACAGGCGTGCCTGGTAGTGGAGCCTGACTTTATGGTTCGCTGCTCACATTCAGTCTCTCCTCCGCGGATATCGACACTGTCTAGAATGCAAAGTGCTGCTATCTACCGTGTATTAGCCTTTGCTCCTTTGCTACACAATAATATTAAAATGCAGCCTGGCTCAAAAGAACGCTGGGTCAGACGATCATGTGTCCTATTAAGGTACATATATGGCATTTTTGACCAGTTAAGGACCACAAGTTTGTCAAATAGTGAGTCTGTCCTCTCTGTCCCTCATGGGAAAAATTGGCAAAGGAATATCTGCCCTGCCAGAGCATTTGCTCTGAGCAGCTGAGCTTTGTCCATCAACCAGTAGATAAAAGGCTACCTTTAGTTGCATATGGGAAGTATAGGAGCATGTGCAGTGAGCTCCAGAATTATTGGCAAAAATACTGTAAACTAAACAATGTAATTATTGACTTGATAAACTTCAACCATTTTCAGTCACATTTATTTCCCACCGGCAATAAATTCGGCACCCTTGGTTTAATACTTTGCGCAAACACCCCTGGCAAAGATGACAGTTTTGTTCATTGTGCTCAATAAGGGCTGACTTTCCGCCACCCTTCCAAAGAGTTTGTTGGTATGGAGGTGCCATTTTATGGTTCTTTTTGAGTCTTGGTAACTCCACGATGCAACCAATCTCTGTAATTTCTTAACTTTGGTTCTTTATGGCCTTCCTCACCATCTTCAACTGTCCATGGGGACAACATGCACTTGCGTCCTCTTCCTGGCAAGTTTGCAATCATTCCATGTGTTACATTTTTTTTCATTATTGCCCTTACAGTGCTAATTGGTATGTTTAACAGTTGTATTTTTTGTACCCATTACCAGATTTCTGATGGTCAGTTTCCATCTGCGTCTGCTTGTTAACTCATTTTTATACACTCGTGAAACAGGAAGTGATGCACAATATAGTGGCACAATATAGTTCCTTTTGACTGAGATTATCTAAATTAAGTAAAATTGTATTGCCAATTTCACTTTGTTAGACAAAATGAGATTTCTTAATAAAAACATTGAAACATGAGTAAATGTATTGAAATGAAAGTATACAGTATTCTCATGTTTGAACATAACATATATATTATCATCTGTGTTGTTTATTATTTGCAGCCTTTTTTGTCAAGGTTGCCAATAATTCTGGGACCCACTGTATATTTACATTTGCTCATACGAAATAATTCTTAATTTCCTCCTCTCTGTTGGCTACTCATGTTCCTGCACTCACAGGTGGTTCTGCTTAGCATTGAGCGGCAACACGGCATTGAACTCCCATCTGGACCACAGTTTTCCATGTATTCTGTTTCACTTCCGTTAACAAAATAAAAGCTTTACTTTTTTTGCTTTTCCCTTTGACAGGACATTTTTACTTTGGAATCTAGCCATTTTTGGCAATTACACTACTGATGTGTCCTTTGATGGCACATACATTCACAACTTAGGGACACGTTGCTTTTTACTGGAGCAACCCTATTTGCCAAAAAAGAGCTTGAAGTAAGTGAAAGCTTGGAATATGAAAGCATAACATCTACTTGATCTGCTTTTTTTTGCCAAAAGTTTGTGGTGCCTTTCTTTGAAATGGAGAGATATGAAGGAAAGCCGACGGGGTCAAAAGGCACGCGGGCTTTTGTGAAGGAGCCGTTGTTTTTGCGAGGGCCCGTTTCCTGGTGTTGGGCCTCAGGGGTGTCATTGGGACAAAGAGCTCACGGTTTCCTCTGTCCCATTATTCCAGTAGTCTGATCCCTGTGTCAAATTGTTTCCTGCATACTGCTCACAGGAAGCCTCTGCTGAGGGCCTCGGTCACAGCCATTGCTGGGGATGCTGGGAAGGGAGGGGCGGGAGTCGGGACAGCTGTGGAGGCCTGAGAGGTTCATCTGTTTGTCTGCCAACACATATCTGCCCTGGACCTCAGTCTCCCTCTCCCTGACCCAAAACCTGCTGTCCTTTCCCCTGTGGACACACAGTAGCAAAGAGCGGGTCTTTTTTTGCGTAGTAGCTAACTGTCAAATTCTACGTCTTTCTTGAGTGCTGTCCTAATATGCTACACTAAAATAATTCCAGCCTGCTCTCTTTAGATTTTGCACACTTTGGCACCAGGCACGGAAACTGGACAGTCAAATTATCATTGAAATACATACGCATGGTTTGCTGTAATTAAGTCGAAGCAATTAGTTACTCCCCAGCATGTATTTTCCTTCTGCCTGCTTTCTTCACAGAATGTACCACCCAAGCCTTTTTTTGAAAAAACCCATGGTGTGTCCTGTCTTTATAATTATGGTTTCTTCCTTTTGCCTAGCAGACGCCCGTATTCATAGAGGCTCACAATTACATATTGTTTCCTTGACCTTAGCACAGTGGTAAAAAGTAGCTAGGCAACGCTGGTCCTGTAATTGGTCACTGAAGTTGAAGTTCATGATTATACAGGCTGTGCGGAATGAAAGGTCTCGCCTTGCCACTCAGGTGGGAGTTCAGATCCCACTCGTGATTCCGCTCAGGGTTTTCAAAAGTGCCCTCAAGGCCTTTTTAGGAAGAGAACCTGTCTCGGCCAGATATATTTGGCTGCATGAGTCACTATTCATATCCCAGAACAGCCGAGGCACCTGGGCTGAATTAGAGTTTATTCAAGATAGATGCAAAATATGCACATGATACGAATATTCTATCGGTTCTGCTGTCTGCCTATATATATTAGGACTATATATCATCTGAGGGACCAATGGCATTAAATAAGTCTAATGAAAATGTGCAATACATTTTCATTTGTAGTAACTGTGGTATGAAAGCAAACAAAAGGCACTTGAGGCTGTTCTATATTCACAATGCAGGACAGGCATGTTAAATACCATTGATCTGTGACTATATTCACAATATACAGTGGGGCTTTATTCTTGATTTAGCTTTGTACTTTGTACAATTTTATATTTGTAACAAAACAATTCACATGTGAAAATTGCAGCACTATTTATACATGTTCCAGGGTGCTATAAATGAGGAAAACGATATTTCACAGGTGTTTCTGATGTGTCAGATGTCAGATGTGTTTTGCTCCCTTGTTGCAGGTATTTGTGACCTTACAGTATCTAGGCCTCCTTCCAATCACCTATTGTTTTACTTTCCTTGCTTTTCCAACTGCTAGCTCCACCCATTGTGAGAGGTGAGAAAAAGATTTGGGTGATATATGTGTTTGATAACCTTTTTCCCCTAAAAGTAATGTTATACTATTTTAAATGCTCAGTTTTTTTTATAATGTCCCATTTGTCTGGAATGGCAGTACTACATAAAGCTTTATAGTGTGTGGTGGTGTATTGGGTTGGAGTGCGGTTGGTGGGAACTGCGATTGTCCGTCTGGACAAGTGTCCTGCTTTCTGTTGTCACTCTTGTCTGTAGGTCATTTGGCAGGAGAAAAGCAAATAAACTTTGGAAGCGTTGACGCAAGTAAGAATCCCACAGAGAGAGGGGCCGAGGATTATGCATATCCCAAGATAACTTTCCCAAAAAACTTCAGCTGTCATTGATGATATGAACAATGCATTTTTACTCTGGCACTTTTAATATTTATTCTCTCAAAATATCTCTATATATTGCTACTGCTAGAGAAGTATCCCTTCAACTGGATATAACCACCCATATTCAGGGAGGCAAATTTCTGATCCAGCAAAATCACAGAAATTAGATTAATAAATCATATGAGAGTCGGTGGCGTTTCAAATGACAAACTAATCTTGGTGTTCTTATAAACAGGCCCCACGATCAAAAAGTTTTCCATAGCCAGTTGGTAGGACTGTGTGAACAAGTGTGTTGAATGGCTTTCATTGATTGAATGTAATGACCATTGCATTGGGTAAAAAGCAAACCCTTAAACAGATCTTCTGTAACTTAATCCCTTTCAGTTAAATTGTGTTTTTGTTGCACCTGGTCAAATGGCTGGCTGAAAGAATGACCCAGTGAGCTTGCTAGCTAAATAGCTACGCTCAGCTAACTTGCTAGATAGTCCAGTCAGCTTTTTAAATATATGGGCAAGCCTAACCGTGATAGTTTTCCCCATTAAAAAAATAAGAAATACCCAGACAAAACCTTTCAGCCTTGCCAGCTGTTTCTAGATTGTGTTGCCAGTAACAATACATTACTTGAATGTTCATTCACCTAAATTCGGAGATTACATTGCGACAAGCCATAAAGCTAAGTCTGGAACAGAGACTAGTGAAGTGATAATCAGACACAATAAAAAAAAGCATCAGCAGTTTGTTTGGTATGTCAGCGTGTGTCTGGGGATGCATAGGTAGAAAAGGGACCATTTGGGGAAGTGCTAGGTTTGCTCCCCCCAGAATGTGCTGTGTAGTGAGATGGGTGTGGCATTGGTCTCTCTGATATGTAGATTGCGCTCCCCGTGGTATCATTAGTGCCACTTATGCTTAGCATCTCCCACCCGTGACAAATATGTGAATGGCAGTCCCTGTCTGTCTAGGCAGCTGCCTTAATTAAAGACTAATGCAAATCCAGATTCGCAAATCTACCTTGCACATATGCTCAAATACAGGCTCACACACTTCAGCCTGGCACACGCGTGCATACACAAACACACTATTTCTCTGTTATTTCCACAAATTTCTCCTTGTGCCTCCTGACCATGACATCCTTACTTAATTACTAAACTTTTATATTATGTTAAATGCATTCAGCCCTACCTCATGGCTTCTCATTTTGTGAGATTGTGCAGGTTAGAGCAGACCTGGGTCAAATATTCAATTGTTTTGGATTCAAATACTTTTCTACACTTTATGAAGCTAGTGTATTGGAACCTACACAATAAACTGATTACCTATTTGACCTGGGTAGTGTTTTGTGCCTTTCCTCTCCACAATGTACCATGGTAATAAAGCGACAGTACTAACTGTGATCAACCCCACAACTAAAACACAGCTGACATGCGTCTAGCATTGCATTTTCTCAAAATGAACAGTTGCAGGATATGCAGACATATGGAAACCCAATTGGACTGAATTAGCCTTTTACCTACTAAATGAATACCAAAGCAGATCAATGGTCAAAAGAGATTAGGGCCTCTCCATTTCCTGGAATCATCTCAAAGGAAGGAAGTGAGGAAGGTAATGTTTGGTAGTTAATTAAGCAAGCCTTGTATATTGCGTCCAAAAATAGGAAAGGGATTAATCGAATGGTTGAGCAGAAATCTCATAAATGAAACAAGTGGGGCTTGGTGGAGACTGGTCTGCATTTCAAATGCTTCTGTGAGAAGATGTTTCTCCACGCAAATTAAATCCTGTTTTTGTCTTCATGTATTTTTTTGGAAGCGTCACAGCCCCGATTGTTGTTTTTGTGGGAGTCTCATGGCTTCACAGTTCAGAAACTCACAATACTTTCCTTGTCCAGCCAGGACTTCAGAAACTGCCTTGTCTGTCATTTACTCATCAATCCCTCTCCAGAGTGCATCAGCTTGCTTGCTATCTTCACCAACTGTATCTTGTAAGAATGAAATCCTGACAATACAGCACAATACAATACACAACTTTTGTTACATTTGACAATTGCAACTTAAGATGCACATCTATCGCTTGGTTGACCTTTTCACCTGGACATCAAAATTTTTTTTTTTTCTTTAGCAAAGCTGACGAGCCAGTCCCTTGGTATTGTGTTATGTTTGTTGGCTGTGACTTGGTCAGCATCTGTGTTTCATGTTTATTTTCAGGTCCAGGCGTTGGCAGCTAAACCTATATGGCAGAGCCAAGCTGTGTAAAGAGCTTTGTATGTCTGTGGCAGGACTTTGGAGAGGTAATTGTAAGATAGAAAGTTTTAAAGCTTCCCTTTTTTTTTTTTTTTTTTAGCATTTCAGATGTCCCAGACGAAATGAGGAGCCTCATCATCGAGAAGAGCAAGATGGGGTTTGATGAGGACCCAGAACTGGTTGTCAAAGGTATAGCTGATGTTTTCTACAGTTTTAACATTCAGGAAGGTGTTCACTACACTGTTCAAAACACTGCTGTTCTCGCCTACATTTGCCTTTCATGTGTCATTGTATAGGCTACAAAATGATTACATCAATAAATCTTAGACATATGTACAATACATTTGTTGGACCTATTGTATATATTGTCTCAGCAGCTACTCCAAGATTGCAGAAATACCAAAGAAAAGGGTCTTCACACCATACCTTCTGAAAAGAAGATAATCAGAGTTATATTTTACTGCTGGAAGCCAGAAATGTAAAGCTTGTAAACTTGTATCTTTGTCTAGTCCCTTAGGACCTCAGTTTTCTCATGCTTTAGTTTCAAGGACTTAATAATCATCCAGGGGGTAGTATATATTGTATAGAGAGAAATGCAACAGAGCCATGGTCAACCCTTGTAGAACAACCAAGGTGATATCAGTGTGTCACATCCCAGCTCCAAGCCAAGATATTAAAATGCAGACACTTCCCCAGCATATATTCTTTAGCAATTAATATACGTTTACATAAATATTTGCTGTATAATCTCTCCTTCCCTCTTGCCTGTTTTCATGTAAAATGGTGTAATATGAGGTTAAGGTGTACACTGAACTGACTCTGAGGCATACTTGTGTGGTGTTCATTGACAGCCAGACAGCTCCTGCATGATGTGGGTATTGACTGTCCCAACTAAAAAAGCATAATTACAATCAGGCACTTAGTCTTTGGTCTGGATTTTCAGTAAAACCCAATCCTCCATTTTGGAGTAATGCAGAGTCGGTGAGAACTACGAGGCAGCTAAAACTCTCACAGCCCCATCTTTACACTGGCAGCAGACCAGACACAATTTCCATTCTAGTGACCATTAAAAACATTGTCCATTAAATATTTTCAAATTTAGCTTTCGGGTTCAATGGAATGAATGAATGGTTGGCATTTATATAGCGCCTTTATCCAAAGTGCTGTACAATTGATGCTTCTCATTCACCCATTCATACACACACTCATGGCGATTGGCTGCTATGCAAGGCGCCGACCAGCTCGTCAGGAGCATTTGGGGGTTAGGTGTCTTGCTCAGGGACACTTTGACACTGCCCGGGCGGGGGATCGAACCGGCAACCCTCCGACTGCCAGACAACTGCTCTTACTGCCTGAGCCATGTCGCCCCAAGAGAAAAATTTCAATTTTGCCTGGATATTCAGATGTTCTTATTTAAATGGAAATTGTAACGGGATAAACCCCTTGAGAGGTATCCTCTTGTTTTCGAGGGGGTCCGAAACAAATAATTACAGCACAAACAGAACAATCCAATACACAACAATGACAGAAAAGACACAAACAAGTACAAAACAACACGACAGGGAAAACAATTTACAACCTTCGATATAAACATAAAAAGGAAAAGAGAAGAAAATTAAAGAAAAGGGATCAACATAAACAATCAGATTTTTCATGAGAAAACTGAATATTTTTAAATGCATGAAAAGATGATAGCAAATGGATATTAGCAGGTAACTTATTCCAGTCAGAGGGAGTCTGAAACATGAAAGCTTTTTTTCCAACTTCCTTTGAGACTAAGGGGACAGTACAGAGAGCCTGCTCGGAGCCTCTAAGTGCAGAGGTAGATATGTAGGTAACAAATTGTTTCAGGCAGTAAGGATAGTCAAAGTTAATACATTTAACAATAAATTGGTACCAGTGATATTGATGTCTTTTATCTAGAGGGAGCCACCTGAGTGTGTCTAACATTGTACAATGATGTGTAAAAAAGGAACAACCTAATGTAAACCTACAGAGCCTGTTCTAAGTAACATCTAGCTGGAGATCAGTTTTGGAAGCATTCTGGTATACAATGTCAGCACAGTCAATTATTGGTAAAATTAGTTGTAAAACGAGTCTTTTTCTGACATTAGATGTACAGCAGTGCCTGGAGCGATACAGAACACCAACACCAAAACTAACTTTTGTCATTACATGATCAATGTGTGGTTTAAAGGTAAGTCCAGAGTTGATCCACACACCAAGATATTTTATTATATCAACTTTCTGAAGAGCTCTACCATCATTGTAAGTTAAAACCAGAGTTAGATTTGGAGTTGAGGTTCTGTCTCACAGCAAAAATCATTGAATATGTTTTTGTTTGATTGAGTAGTATTTAGGAGGGCTTTTTTTGTCTAGCATTCTACCATTGGGGAAATGGTTCATCTTTCATGTGTCGAACGATAGAATGTTGAGTTATTACCTCCTCAGTTTCCTTGTTGCAAGTTCGGTTTCATTTGTGCTTTACGGACAGATCAAGGCACACCTGCTAGGCGAGTTATTGTGAGTAAGCTGGTGATGCTTCTGGGCTTGTGCCCTGCCCTCACAACGAACCAGCTGTCCCAATGCAGTGTGGGATAGGTGCAGAGGTAGTGGTGTTTGACACACAGACACAGCTGGATTCCTCAATGCAAAACCCTGAGGTGTGTGGATTCCAACTGCTCGACAATGGCGGTGATCTGCTTTTGAACTCTGAGCAGTCTCTCTAAAGTAAAATACGGCACCTCAGCTCAAAGTTCACAATATATTTGGTGCATTGAAATAGTCCCACATAGCCCTCTTTGCTTGCAACTGTGAACGTTACACATAATGCATTTCATAGCCAGTCCAGCTGTGCTGAGCTTCTTCTCACACAAATCATACGTTAAAAGAATTTTAAAACAATTCTTTAAAATGGCAGCAAAATCAGGTTAAAATGATAAAATATAAGCTGACATGGGTCAGCACAGCAACAATGCAGATCTAGGAAGGCTGCTAAGAAGCTGAAGCAAGGTAAGTCTGTACAGTACAGTCATTGGGAGGGATAATAAGTGACCACATTCCATTCTCTACTGAGTCTAGACACCTCTCTAGCCTCTGGAAGATTAGTCGAGTGACCATACTCATTGGCATCCGTCCTTGTTTATTACTGCTCAGATGTGGTGCATATGGAATTCCAAAGATTTTTTTTCTTCTGCATGGGGAAATTTAATTGAATTAATTATTAATGTCCCTATTCATGACCTTGTTGACATCAATGTCCAGGGATTGCCTTGGCCACAGTGCTGGGATCACTCGTCTGATTTTTCATGTGCCCTGCTTGGTAACTTTGCACCATAGACAGTGTGGCTCCATAAAAACACACTATCCCGATAAGTCACACGGACTCCTTTCCAGGAAATGTGCCAAATGCAAATAATCCTGTCGGCAGCGTGTTTGAGGCACCTATGAAGCTGTAAGTTAAGTTGCCACACAAAGGAAAGAAACTCAGAACAGCATTTATGAACGGCCTGCACACCTAACCTACCACACAACCAAACGCACTCCCAGCCTCCATATTCAGGTAGAAGGTTCCAGAGAAGGATGGAGAGAACAGCTAGAACATTATTATTGCTGAGTGATGAAACGTATCATATCTTCATTGGATCAATGTTGTGTTCATTGCTGTAGATTTCTCTGCCATTGCAGTTGCAACCCATGTGGAAGTCATTATTCCTCCATTAACGACAATTACAATCAGGAGTTTGAGAACAACCCCCAAAAAGGTTGTGTTTGTCCTGTGAACGTCTGCCTGGAGATCTACCCGTCTCCTTCATTTGCCTCCATATTTGAAGCACACTGTCACAAACTGATACTCCCATGTAAAGGCCAGATTGCATTTTACTTTTAGAACGGTATGATAATCCTGCCATGTTTAGTATCATGGCAGATTAATCAATTTTTCTTGGACAAGCTGAAAAAAGCACGGCTGTCTTGGCATGCGTATAATTGGCAAAATACTCTCACTCATTTTACTGAGAGCCCAAAGAAAACAGAAATGTTTTTTTAAGACTTTGATGTAAACGCCGCCTCGATGGTGGGGGTAGGGCTGCGGGGTGAAAAGTCACAAATGAAACAAATTAACGGTGAGCCTGGGCTCCCCAGGGAGACATTAGCAGGCGGTGAGAGAGAATCCAGATGGAGAGTCGATGGAGGTCTGGGGATCCTCACTACAGGCAGCTGTGCTCTCTCTGCCACAGTTAAAAGCCTCTGAAAATAGCATCAGCCACCAAACTGCCTTAACCCCTTCTGTGAACGTGCACACACACACACGCACACACAGACACTCACACTGCAACAAACGCACTCAGGAGGCCATACATTTTACTGTGCATTCCTTTTAGGAGTACCCTTCACAAATATTACAAATAGTATTACTTTTTGTGAATGTTAGCTCTACAGTATTTTCCAAAATAGCAGTAGCATTCTACAGTAATACATTAACAAGTAATACAGATGGTACATATAAGTACCACTGGGAATGTGAGCAGGTTTTGGTTTAATAATGCACAGGTCATCATGTCTGACATATCAGACACAGACATGCTGTGGACATAGCGTCACTTTGCCATTGGGTCCTTGTCATTCCTCAAGCTACTTTCAGGTCCCAGACTCTGTAGTTTAGTCTGCAATCAAGGCTGATCTGTGGGTCCCCTCCCCCATTCTTTTCTCAGTTTATACTGGGTGACTGCCTACATTTGTTGTCTCTTTCCCTGGCATTCAAGACAGGAGATGAACTGGAGATAGCTTGCTTGGTGAACATCGATCCCCCTTTCCCCCTCACCGTACACTCCTCCACCCCCTCAGTGTGCAAAGTCAACATCCGCTAAACCGTACTTTCTCCCGGCAGGGGTTTATCCAAAGCTCCACGTACACCCCTACCCCCACCACTTCTCCTTTGGGATGCTATGGCTGACCCTCTTTCTGACATGTACTTTTAGCTTAGTCGAGGGAGTAATGTTTCGAGGTTCACAGTAAGCAGATGTTCAGCCAATGGACCGGCATAGAGAAACTTATGAGATTGAGGTCTCACTCTCTCCGCAAAAGACTGAAGTGGATTAATGTTGATATTTTAAAAAGGGAAGTAGTGAGGCACAAGGATTTTGGAAACATATCTAGTAGTTGGGAAGAGAAAAGTTCTCTGAGCATTGAGATCATTTTATTATATACACTGTACTGACTGTAATGACCATAATTATTGCTTACCATAATGATCAATCTGCCTATCTGACCACCCCACCCCTCCACACAACATGCTCTCTGATACAAGTTGAACTATCTCGGTCTGCCTAGCTTTCCCCATGGTCCTTTATGAACCGTGGTCCTGCCCCTGTCCTGACCTGTGACCATCCTCCTTCCTGTTGATACAGGTGCAAGAAAAGTTTGGCATGGAGTACTTCATCAGTGTATACCTTGACCTTGTTAGAATATAAGTAAACTGAGTGATTGCTTCATTCATCAGTACTCATTCACCTATACTCATTAGCCAATTAATGCATGTTCCTTGAAGTGACATTTTACTTCTGGAATGAACACATGTAAACATGACTATTAAATCCTAATCTTAACCAAACTTTTTGAGCTGTGTTAGTGTTTTGGAGATGACAGGAATAATTAAGAATTTATTAATCCAACATCTGCTACAATTCAGTATAAATCCTATGGCTAGTTACTGTAAGAGCAGACCTGGTATGTATTGTATGGACCATGTTCCAAGTAAGTAAACTGTCGTCTCTAAGTTAACTGCTTTTTTTGAAACGTTGGCATAGTTTGGCAACATCAACTGCCCAGTACTTGTTGTTTTTATTATCATGAACACAAATTTAGTTAAGCTTTATACAGCCATGTCTAAGCTTGGGTTGTACTGGTGCTACCACCAGTGTAAAGTCTGATCACACAGTCAGCCATATGAATGTTCAGCATTTTTATGCCCAGCTTGTGCAACCAGTCCCAGATGTGTTGGCACTTGGAACATGTGGCTGAGAGAGCATTGTGGCCTTCAGTGCCACATATCTTTTTCTCCTGTAAGCCATTTTGTTAGTACACTTACAACGTAAACATTCACACGGTCAAGAATTCTTTGGCTAAGAAACTTAGAAGGGGAAAATCGGAATATACGTGTGTACTACACAATAGGAGCAGTTTGTATAAACAGGAACTAGAAATGGTTGAAAAGCGAGAGCCGACAGAATAGAAAGGAAAGATTTTAGGTTTGGGCACCTTGGCCTGGAGCACAAGTCTCATTTCGCATTCCTTGGCACGGGACGATGGTGCTGTCCGCGGGAACGGGGGGTTGCGTAACCGACAAACGCAGCTGCGTCGGTTCTTCTGGGGCTGTAAATAAATGGTGGACACTCGCTGAGGAGGTGGGGTTGGGGTTGGGAGGAGCCAGACTCAGCAGGCTGAAATAGCAACATGCGTGCGGAGGGGCAGACTTCAGAAGCAGACGGAAAATCCTGCTGTGTCCTGCGAGGCTCGACCAGGCTTTTTTCATTTTATTTTCTAGGCCCCTGAGCTCCATTTTCCCCTCTCTTGCAGGAGTTGGCCTTTCTCATGGCCCTGATGGTGTATACTGGGCAAGGCTGTGTGTGTGTGTGTGTGTGTGTGTGTGTGTGTGTGTGTGTGTGTGTGTGTGTGTGTGCGTGTGCGTGTGCGTGCATTTGTATGTGGTAGTTCAAAGGGTGGGTTTAAAAAACGATACTGGCTGATATACAGTATATAGAGACTGAGATATATGGTGATTTTCCCACTCAACATAGCAGAATTTAAATTGCTGTATTCCACTTAAAGACTTGAACATGTAAAATAGTTAATTAGCAAATATTCCCAACACTGAGACGAAAATAATGACGTAATCTTTGTACACAACATGGTGAGCTCTATTTGTAAGAAGAGCTACACTTTATATGCTCCATTCGGTACAAGTAGTTTCATGCTTCCTCTTATCTTATCTAGGAGATTAGATTAAGTACTGTATGTGTATTTCACTTTGCAAATAAATGTCCGCAGAGTAGCCAAAGTCTTATTCGACGGTATATTTCAGACACTGATTTAAAAAAAAAAACTTGTTTTCTATTTTCTATTAAACATATTTCATCAACGGAAAATGAGCAAGCAGTATCATAGCAAGAGACTTGGCTTAACCGAGCTTCTCATTAGAGCTCTTTTTTCTTTTCACAAAGAGTCTTAATTTTCTTCTGGTAACATATTCCATATGAGATTGCATAAGAGGGAGGGGGAGAGCAAGGCAGAGGGAGGGAAGGAGGAAATGGGGAGATTATTTCTGTTGCCAATAAGCATGCAGAGTTTAAACTGCAGCGGAAACGGCGGTGACAGGTTCTGGGTAGGTGAAAGCACGTGTTTGTTTTCCCTCCGTATACATGCTCAGTCTCTGCAGACAGCCTTTGCCCAGGTGTCCATTCTAACATCCAGTTAATCACACAGCCTCTTTCTGACTTTTGACATTTGCTGTGATTGGCTGCGGCGCTGCTTCTTTTTCATGTGAAGTAATTTTCAGGAATAGAAGCTTTAAACTTAGCATTTTTGCAGAGAAGATGTAGGATTGCAAAAATGTTTCATGTTTAGGGACATTTTGAGTTTTGAAAAATGTTTCAATATTTTCAGAAATTAACAGGACATAATAGATCTAAGTTCTTCATGCTAGGATTTGGTTTGTTGGGGTTAAAAGATACAGATGTTTCCTTAGCCATGCCAGCCAATTTTGAATGCTTAATTTCTGTTAACTAAAGTTAAAGGAAACTCTCTTTCAGTGTATGCCTGTGTATGCCATTTATTTATTTATTTGTGGCACGCATGCCAAATTGCTGTTGTGCTATTAACCTTTTTTTAACTCCATACATTATAATAATATTTACATTTCATATAATCATCCCTTGTTATTGTTTATCACCCAGTTTAATTATCCTAAAGCAGGGATCATCAAGGGATAAGAACATATACATGTTTTCAGTCTCAATATCAGCTTAGCTTTTCTCGCCCAGGTTACTGCTGACACATAACGACTCAAAAGTGCTTGTGTCCACCAGGCTTTTTCATTTGACTTTGTGTCACACATTATCTTATTTGCTTGATTATATTAGCTTGTCAAGTTTGCTGGTTGGAACAGTAATGTTACTGTACTTGGGGGTTAAGTTTTAACTCAAGGCGGCTATTCCACAAACTGAATGTTTTCACAACGAAAGGAGGAAAAGGGTTCCTCTTCAGTGTCTTAAGTGTCTGTGGTCCTGTGTTGGTAGGTTGGCTGTACCGGGAGGTGCGTGGGGGCTGGATCCGACAGCGGCGGCACTGGTTCGTCTTGACTCAGGACTCCCTGGACTACTATACCAGCCAGGAGAAGAACGCCCGCAGACTGGGCACCTTGGTGCTCACCAGCCTTTGCTCCATCATCTGGCCCGACAAACAGACCTACAAAGAGACTGGTGAGACCCGTCACCTTTGCCGCGGCAGAACATGGGCTGTTGATGTCAAATACGGGTTTGTGGAAAGTCGCTGTTATAGTGGACATTGGTGAAATCCCATGTGGGTGATCATAGGGGAAAAAAAGAGTGATTCACTGGAACCTGGTAAAATGGCCTTTTGAAAAACCAGATTCATTCAAAATGTCTTACCATGGAATTCCGTAGGGATTTCTGTAAGGACAGAGGGGAGTTATGAGTAGTAGGTGTCTCTTAATCATACAAGCTGCTGCAATTCTGTGTGGCTTGGATTAATTGACCACATCACTACACTCAAAAAAAATTTTTTTTGCCAACCAGTACTCTTCCACATGGGACTTTCCTAATGGCAGGAACTGAAATCACGTTTTCAGCCTGTGAATTACGCAGCATCCATTCAAGGGCTTGTCCTTGAGGTGGAGCTGGACTTAAACGTCCCTCTTTCTGTGAAAGCAAAAGCTAAATGGGTTCATGCGCAGTAGCGCTCACAATATTTTTGTGTTGGTTGGCACTTCCATTCAAAATAGCAACCTCAATATCTCACCCGTTTCAAAACCAATCTCAATGGAATTTCGCAGGTCTACGACAAAGGTAACGGCCTTGACAACTACTGATTTATTCATTACTACGTTGTATCATTTCTGTTTTATGGATACCCTTAAAAAATGAGCATAAATCATTGACTTTTTTTGCGCAAAAATAACTGTTTAAATCCAATGGATCCCTACACAAGACCACTCATTCTGTGAGTCAACATGGCGAGACACAATGCTAACATGAAGCAAATCTGACCGTTATGTTCAGCAATGTTATCGCGTGCAACTAAAGTTAGTAGCCAGCCAGATGACATTCCGACATGAAAGTGGCAGCAGCAAAGCAGGCACTTTGTGAAAACATGTTGGATACAGTAAAGCAAGGGCGGCCAAAAAGAGACCAGCTAGGTTGGTGTACTGTACATAAACAGAAATATTACAGTGACAGTGTTAGCCAATGCCAGCTAGTTAAGTAGGCTAGCCTATAGTTAAGCTTTTAAAAGTAGTTTGCAGTCTACCTTGCTTGCTAGCTGACTGGCTGATATTTCTCATTACACATAACAATGGGAGAACATGCAATATCGCTAGCAAAATAATATCCAAATACCTTGTTGATAGCAGACAACTGGCATCTCCTTAAGATTTGACTGAAGAATTGTGTTTCAGGCTATCGTTGAAATGGATGGGAAAAACAATGACACTAACAATACTTTTGAATCATCAATCGTTATGCATACTAGCTATAAAATCAAAACCTTCGGTTGAGAGAGAACCCAACCAAAAATTCATCATCAATGACCAGTAGAATGCATCCGCGTGTGAGAAATGGGATTTTCTTTAGTTAGCTAGTGGGCCAGCCAAGGGTTTTATTTTTATTGCATATTTAAAATTACCTATCAAGTATTAATTGGACCTCCTGGTGTAAAAACTAAGGAAATTAATCACAAAAAAAACTGTTACGTGAAATGATTGTGTTTGCTGAAAGCCTCAAAAGACAGGAAATTAAATTGATCAGCCCTAACGTTAACATAATCATTGAGTGACTGTGAAAGCACAGTAGTTAGCCATGACTTTGTTTATTTGGTCAATTACTTTTGGACAAATATTAATAATTACGTATAGGTCCATATACTTACATACTGTAGGCTATACATCTGCTTCTACACTTTTATCCAGAATGACATAGAGTAGGCTTATATGAATGAGATCATAGCAATATACACTCTGTACTCTGTGTTGGTCTGCTATGTACCAACAGTTTGTGGGCAAGCTATTTTGTAAGAGTCATACAAGATATGTGGTCCCAAATATGATACATGGGCATGTTGAAAATAAAGCATGCTTTAGAAAAGTGCAAAATAAGCCTCTAACTTTAACATGCAAAATTGCCAATACACTTTACAGTGCAGTAATCTAAGATTATGAATTCTTTGAGAGGTTTGAATCTTAAACAGTCTGCCCAGCGGTGAGCACATGTTGTTTGACATGAAGTAGACACTGTACATGGCTATAACATGTCAGAGATCTGTGCTGATACCTTGATGGAGAGCAGGTTGATGTTGTCATTAGGGCTGATCAATTTAATGTCCTGTCTTTTGAGGCTTTCAGCAAATGCAAACATTGAACTTAAAACATAGTTTTTTTTGTAATTAATAGTGATATTATTATTATTATTATTATTATTAGAATATCCCACTTCACAAGGCATGTGTTAAGCACTTGGCCATCACAAAATAATATCATATAACTATGACTGTAGATTCATGGTGCATTTGGCAGAAGTCCCTTTACTTCACTTCTCCTTACTTTCTAGATGAGTCAAATGGGCTAAAATAGGTCACACGATGTGACATTCATATAGCTAAGGCTTTTCTTTCTGGGGAATTTTTCTTTTTTTCTTGCTTGCCGGTGCCATAAAGAACAGCCCTATGGCTGTGTGATCCTTAACCCTGTAGCTAACCGCAGGGGGAAGTGAGAGAGCGGGAGTCGTATGGAGAATTCCCTCTTCCAGACCGCATGTCCAGAGCGGGAAACACCCATGTAAAAGAACCGAGTATCCCTTGCAACCCAGAGCTGTGTCAGTCTGTCCACTTCCATTCCTCCAAGTCTTTGTTTCTTTTTTTCAATTATATGTACATTTTACCAGAATATTTGGGGAACTTCTGAACTAAATGTGTCTCAACCCATCTGTAAGCTTGAATACTCAATTCTTGTTAGGATAAAATAAGAAAACAATAAGATTGGCCGCTTCTGTTCTCAAAGGCAGGGTTTTTCTTGGTACTGCACCTTTCAATTAGCATCAAATTGGACTTTTAAAGCTGATTTGAACCTGTGCTTAGTGATTACAGAGCTCTAATGAGGAACGAAACTCAAAACCCAAGCAGGCCTTGAGAGACCTGACCATATTTTCTGTTAAAAAATGTTTTTATAAAGCATAGGCATGCATAAATACAGAAGGCAAACGGAATGATGTTTCTCATCATTACAATGACCCTGTTCTCTCTCAGGTTTCTGGAGCATAACGGTGTATGGTCGGAAACACTGCTACCGGCTGTACGCCAAACACGTCAACGAGGCCGTGCACTGGGCCTGTGCCATTCAGCAGGTCATCGACAGCAAGGCCCCAGTTGAGACACCCACCCAGCTACTGATTCGAGACATCGAGGTAAGCCCATCCATGCGCAGTCCACCCTCCGGCAAACCATATTGTCCCGCCTCAAGGGCCCATAGCCATGTCATCAGAAACGCTGCTTAAGTTGGTTTTTTTTGCCTCCGAAACCTGTCCCCCTTTAGCCACATTGTCCACACAAGCGTTCACTACACTTTGCACTTTGGCAAGACTTGCTTCCCCCTCAAGGGATAGTTTTGAAATGACCTCATGTAAATGTACAAACTTGTTGAGAAGCACACCAAAAATAAGAGTGCGAAGTCGAGTTTGAAACCTGGTCTATTTTAAGTGCAGGTTTTGGGCACAAGACAGCTTTTTGGCCGAAAAAGACGCGCAGGATAAATACTTGGACTGCGCTCCTGAGCACTGGTTAAACATGAAAATGCTCCCGAGCACTGCCTCAGGAAAACGCATCATTGTACAAGGCTTTCAGCTCGACGGCATTTCACCAACCACTCTATTTTAAAAAAATGATTCCATTCATCACATTGGAACAAAACAAATACAGCTCATTGCGCCAATGTTTAAAAGCAAGCTAAAGTGGGAAACCATTGTGCTGAGTACAAGGCTTTTCTGGGTAGACCAGTCACCACAAGTGTTCCATCAGCGTAGCTTCGGTTCGACAGCTTGTACTGACCTTCGGGTTGCTAATGCTATATCGGAATGTGGTTGTGGAATTCACAGAATTTATCGAGGAAATAAGTTGTCTCTCTTTTAGTCACACAATGTGCAAAGACTGAAAGATACTTTAGGGGGTCCACCTACCAATGCCCCAGCATATTCATGTTGGGGCTGATCTGGGTATATAGGTCCCCAGACTTCCATTAGCTTAACAGAGGAAAAAGCACCCTCCTCCAAAATATATAAGTATATACAGTGGGCTCCAGAATTATTGGCACCCTGTCTGTCTGCCTCTGCTAAAAAGCTGAGTCGTGTTCATAGGTAGGACAATGATTCCAAGCATACATCAAAATCCGCACAGAAATTGTTAAGTAAGAACAACAACCATGTTCTGCAATGGCCATCTCAGTCTCCAGACTTAAATCCTATGAAAACCTTGTGGTCTGAACTGAAGAGGGGGGTATCCCAAAGAAAATGCATGGAGCAGTGGTCAAAAAGTGTTCTCTAAACTTATCACAAATTATTTCCAGGAGTGTTTGCACAAAGTATTAAACCAAGGGTTCCAATAATTGTGAAACCAATTTTTTGGGGAAATAATGCACATTTATTTGAAAAATGAAAGACTTTGGTTGATTCCATTACATCATTTTTCAGTTTACAGCACTTTTTGTGCATATTTATCAAGGGTGCCAATCATTCTTGAGCCAACTGTAAATGTGAAAACTGTGGCCTGGTCTCGCATTGTGCTTGATAGAGTCCCATACAGGAAATTGCTTTACTGCATCAGAGAAATAATGTCATTTACAAGACACTGGTTAAAGAATGGATTGCACTTTTCCCTCCTTTGTCACTATTGACAAATCTCCCATTCCTAATGGGAACACACTGAGATTACAGCCCCCCTGTTGATAGCTGGATCAGAGAAAGGCACCAGCATGTGCATGGAAAGGTACACTGAGATATAGGAAAGAAGTCCTTCTTGGGGAGATTGTGGATTGATTTGTTGTTACAGACTAGTTAATAATGAATGAGTCCCACATTTTGCCCTTGCATCAGTCCCAGTATCGACTGCTTATCTCCAAAACCCTACTGTGCAGTTCCTGTTTGCCAAAGTCCCTGAAGAGATTGGATAGATATAACCTTGCACAGCTGTGTGTGTGTGTGTGTGTGTGCGTGTGCATGTGTGCGCATGTGTGCATGCAGAATAGACCCAACATGCTTCTTCAAACACGTGCAAAGAGACAAAAAAAAAAAAAACCTTCCTCAGTCTATGTCGGAACAGCACATTTTCTCAGTATAAACACGTTCCTCCATTTGGCTCAAAGCGTCCTGTCAGTTGCTGCCAAGTCTTTGCAGTTCGTACAAATGACAAATTGGGCCATGGGCAATAACGTTTCACAAACATCTCCACAGAATGTGCAAACACAACCCCTCAAAAGGTAGATGAGCGGGCCAATAGAGGCCCTGCTTTAAACGTGACTCTGGGCAGCCCGATACATTATTAATGGACTACAGGTGCTTGGAGTTGGGCCTGAAGTGGATTTTGTGAATCAGCGCAGCGTCTGTGTCGATCCTGTGGATGTGCCGGGGGTGGTGGTTGGAGCTTTTGTAATGCTGGTTACACGCAAAAATTGGTTGTGTCAGAAGTGAGTTGTGGGACAAGTTTTTTGCAATTATGTGTGGAAGTCTTGTCAGCGAGCCCATTGTGGCTATAGCAAGTAGCTGTCAGTTTGGCTTCCATACCCCGCCCCTCCCAGTTCAATCTTACAAAGGAAGTCCACATCATTCAACACAGTCTGCTTCCTTCCAATGGGTGGGGTGACACACTGCGTTCATGTTCATCTGTATGCCTGCCAGTCTCCTCTCTGGAATATCCTGGCTGTCTGCTCTATTGTGGACATACCAACCCTTCTCCATGCACCATCAATCGTTCACCGGTTTCACCTCTGCAGCCAATCAGTAGGATGCATCAGTCACTTCATAAGCTTGCATGTGCTTTTATATGCTGTATGCCCTGTTTTCATATAGAAAAGTTGCTTGTGTTTAGGATCAGCTCAATTAATCCATGGGCTAGGTTTGACCTGAAGAACAGGAAAATAAAATTTTTTCGGCTTCAGAAACATGAACCTCAACACATCTCTGTTATAACTAGAAAAGCAACCACCGTAGGACTTGTTCCTGAACTACATGTCATTGGCTCCTTGCAGAGTCCACTGTAGTGGGTGTGGCACTAGTGCATGTCCAACAGGAATATTACCGTTGTCTCAGTGTATTTGTGTCCTTTCTTTTTCACTCTCTCTCTCTCTCTCTCTCTCTCTCTGTGCAGGAGAATAAGTTTAACCTGGAGGTTGTGGAGCAGATCTACCAGCACAACCCCATCCTAAAGTACACTCAAAACCCCCTGTATGCCCCACTCTTGCCTTTCCCCTATGGCAGCCTGGACCATACCTGTGAGTGACCCTGCCATACACTCGCAATAAACAAGAAATTAATAATGAAAAGAAGATAACATATAATAACAAGAAAGTGAATTTGTGTGTATATATATATATATCACCAATATAAAAGAAAGGCTTACAAACCATGCCTTTCCAGTTTATGCAAATTATTGATACATGATTCATAATACCTTATAAGCACCCATGCATGTTATTAAACTGGTGTTTTTTATATATAGCACGTGTTGACCATGTACTACCTTCCCCTATTCCCTTTCAGACCACAGCGGGAAGGGCTACACCACCCTACGGGACGAGGCTGTGAAGGTGTTCAACTCGCTGCAGCAGCTAGAGACGGCGCGGGAACCCGTGCCGCTGATCCAGGGAGTGCTGCAGACCTGCCTGGACTTGCCCCCGCTGCAGGACGAGGTCTACTGCCAGCTGGTGAAGCAGACCAGCGGCGTGCCCGCTCCTGACCTGCCTGCTCCCGACGTGCCCGCTAACCTGCGGTACTGGCAGCTGCTCACCTGCATGAGCTGCACCTTCCAGCCCGGGGCACCCGTGCTCAAATACCTGCGCTTCCACCTCAAAAGGTGAGGCCACGAAATAACTCTATGCCAACCCCAACTGCCGATTTCCTACACTCTACTCGTTCTTCTCCATGGCTGTGTAGACCAACTTGGTCTGGTCTTGTTCCTCTTATTCCACTCTGGAAGAATGGCTTATGCTGAACAGCTTGAGGCCATTCAGTTCACTGGTCTTGAAGGTTGTGGTAATCATCTTGGGCTGTAGAACTAAGACCATCCTGATGTTTTGTACGGCAGGGGTTCTCAAACTTTTTGGGGCCAGGGACCCCTTACAGGGGAGAAAATTTTCCAAGGACCCCTTCATAATCCTCACACCGATTAAACATATGTTTAACTGCCCTTTGTACTCCTAGATGCCGTAGGAATTATTTATATTTTTAACTTTTCAAATAAAATACTAAATACTTCGAGTTTCATAGAAATGAACTTAAACAAATTAATTTTGAATAAATAAATGTGAATACCATTTCTATACTTTTAAACTCAGGGTAATTTTTATTCAAATTACATTTTGACCTCACAGCATTTCTAATTTTCAAGTAACAGATCTTAAAGCTTTCAGAAAATGAACAGTAGACTGGCAAAGTCCTAATGAACCCAGTTCATTTTAAAACCAGTTAAAAGCTTACTTAAGTGGTTCAACCTTAACATAATGAACTTATTGCCCCTCGTTCAAATTATTGGCAGAAAACTGAACAACATCATAACAGTTTTAGTAATTAAGCCTAGTCATAAAGTTAAGCCTAGTCATATTTGCATTAGGCTCTATCAAAGTCTTATCACACACAAATCAATTCACACATCACTCACATCAATAACTCACTAAATTAGTGAGAAGGATGAGCCTGTCTCTCACAACACAGTTTCTCTATTCATGGAGTGATGGATGACAAACAGACTCTAAGATCATCCTCCACTTGTAAACGAGCCCTGTACTTATTCTTTATTGCAGTCAAAGTGGAAAATGATGATTCACAGAGGTACGTTGTAGGAAAGGGGAGCAATATTTTCATTGCCTCAGCAGTGAGTTCGGGATACTCATGTGAGAGGGAGGGCCAAAAGTTTGCATGATTAACCTGCTGGAATCGGGCCTTCAATGTCCTATCACAGGATAACTCCAACAGCTGCTCTTCTGCCTTACCTGTCAGGCCATTTGCTGTTGCAGCTGGTGCGAAGGGATTGCGCACCCAGTCCCAGGCATCAGTGTTCACATCGGAGAAGTATGAGCTGAAGTGCTCGCTCAGTGATGTGAGGTGTGAGGTGGCGACCTTCCTCACTGTAGCCACAGAAAGGTTGTTTGCATGGAGAAACTCCGTCATTTGGGGGAACATGTCTGTTATCCCGTCTTGTATCCTCCTTCTCCATAGGTCTATTTTCTTCATGAAGGCAGTGATGTTGTCGCTGACTTCAAGGATGGATGCGTGGCCTCCTTGGATGGAGAGGTTGAGGCTATTCAGTATGTTGAATATGTCGGCAAGATATGCCAACTTGGCCACACACTCCGGGTCTGTAAAAAACTGTGCGATGTCGGGTTTTTCCTCTCTCATAAACTCTGCCATTTCTCTGCGTAACTCAAACACTCGCTGCAAAACTTTACCACGAGAGAGCCATCGCACTTCAGAGTGATATAGCAGTGTGTCATGTCCAGCATCCATATCCTGGCAAAGTTGTCCAAACAAGTGTGATTGCAGTGCCCTTGACTTCACAAAATTAACTGCAGTCACAGCTCTGTTCAAAACAGAGTGAAGATCTGATTCCATGTCTTTGGAAGCGAGTGCTTGCCGGTGTAGCATACAGTGAGTAGCCATAATCCTCGGATTGACAGACTTTATCCGCGCAGTAACTCCACTCTTTCGGCCGGTCATCGCCGCTGCACCATCCGTACAAATGGCCACACATTTTTCCCAGCTCAGTCTCGCTTCAGTCATGAAAGCATCCAGAAGTCTGAATATTTCCTCACCTGTTGTCCTGCCTGGCACCTCCTTGCAGAACAGAAAGTCCTCCAAAATGTCTCCTTCCCAGGGATAGCGCACCAAAACAATCAATTGAGCTGCATTGGAAATGTCCGTTGATTCGTTCAGCTGAATAGAAAACTGCTCACATGAACGCAGTCTATCCAGTAGCTGTGACTGAATATCAGCCGATAGTTCTTCAATTCTCCTCCTCACAGTATCATTTGAAAGCGGTACAACAGTTTATTAGCTGCCTCTGTCCCAAGCACAGCTTCACAGATTTCAACTGCCGCTGGAAGAACAAGTTCTTGTCCAATTGAGTGTGGCTTCTTACTTTTTGCGATCCGTTGAGCCACCAAATAAGAAGCCCTCTGTGCTTTTTGTGACCTTGTGGTCAGGTTCACCAGTCGTGTTTTCTGACGCATGTATCCCTCACACTTTTGCCAGAAAAAATCTTTTGTTTTGTCCTTAAACTCTGGGTGCTTTGTAATCAGATGCCGCTTTAGCTTGGCGGGCTTCATGGCTTCATTTGCTAGCACCTGAAGATACACAACACATCTTGGTCTTCCGTCGCTGTTCTCAATAAAACCAAACTCAAGATAACTGTCGTCATATTTTCTCAGTTTAGCTGGTTTGGGTTTAGCATTACTCGATGCAGTGGACGGTCTTAAATATGTATTCATCGCCGCTAGCTAGCTAATCAGCAGCAGGAGCTGTGCCCCCTGAGCAAAGTGATGCGAGCGAGTGATATGTGTCAGATTTACATGATACAATCATATGAGAGTTTTTATTGGCCCAAAGCTAACTTAAGTGGGAGTAATTCAATCAGTATGTGCGTTTGTTTTATTGACGCAGTGGTTCCCATGTGTACTTGCGCACTTTTTTAATGATATGGCATAACTTTAATAAGTTATTGCAAATAAATTTGCGGACCCCCAAGCTATAGCTCCGGACCCCCGGGGGTCCGGGGACCCCAGTTTGAGAACCGCTGTTGTACGGCATATGGGACAGAAGGAAGAGAAGGAACCGGTGGTTCAAGAGAGGAGACTTCAGATGGGGTGGGGAGAGAGGGAGTGCAAGGGGTGGGAGGTCTGTGGGGCACCCACTTGAAGAGTGCAGTCGGCCTGCGTAAAAAGAAACAAGTGAGCTGCTTTCTGCTGCAGAGGAAAGGAGGGGGTCTTTGTCTGAACAATTCATTGTGATGAAGAAATCACCTTTTCATGGAGGATCTTTTTCCCTGTGTCAAGCTGGTTGCTGAAAATGCACTTCTTTGCCTTTTGCAGCATCCCAGGTGGGAGTGGGGGGGGGGTGAAACTAGAGTGAAACTAGGCTTCATTGGAGGTTTCTCAATTCTATGGCAGTAGCGCAAGTCATCCCGTGCCTATAGCTAAAGCATTTGGAATGGCTGGTTTATTTTGGGCACCATCGAGCGGTGCCGTCCGCTCACTTCCTGTTTAGCGCCGGCATCCAGGGAATTCGAAGAGAAATACCTTCAGTGGTCACGCTGCCGAAACAATGCAGACCCACTGAGTGGAATTTCCTCCTCCAAACTGCCAGAGAGGATGACCTGGAGGAAGTCCCTTTGCACCCAAGTTCACAAGTGGAACCGGGTTTTCCTGCTGGGCCCTGTTGAAAGTTTCTACCTTCTACGGCTTTCAATATCTTTTTAAGGCATACAGGAAGGATAATCTTTTTATAGCCTTTTTGAAAATGCTACTGACAACAAAGCCTTTAATATACGATTTATGATGATGAAAACCATCTGTGCCAGAGCCAAAACAGAATGTGTAACATGTGCAAAACTTTAAGTTCAGCAACATTACTCACATTGCTATATATATAGGTGCACTTGAAATGAATGGTGTCTTGTTGATGCGAATGATCTTTGTCAATGTCCCAATCTAACCCTCTTACCTTTTGTATTTCTACTCACTTCTGTGTCGCTTGGTTTAGATCTTGTTGATGTCAGTTGGCTCCTCCAAAGCCATCAAACACATTATTTGCTGTCTGCCATCTCTCAGAGTCCAGAGCCTGCATCCAGATTCGGAGATGGACAACTACGCATCCTTCATCTCGGAAGCTCTGGAGAAGACGAGGTGCCGGGAGTGTGTGCCTTCCTGGGAGGAGATTCAGGTGTTGATGAGCCGGCAGGAGATGATGTGCACGGTGCACTACCCTGGACCAGGGTCCTGTCAAGTTCCCATCAGCTCCCACACCACCGCCGATGAGGTGAGGCCTAGTCTTTCTCATCAACTGCATTCGGGGACCTCTTAAGCCTGCAGTGGACCACTTGCAGTGGCTTCGCTGTGGAGGTTTTTCCACTTCTCACTTCCATTTAAGTTGAACCTGGAAAAAATATGACTGAAGTTCATGCACTGCTGTGTTCGGTCTTGTTAGCACACTAGCTGTCTGGCGTGTTCTGGCATTGTAAGCGCATGTAATGACCTGGACTGATGTCCGGCTCTCCCTCTCTTTGTCCCTATCAGCTGGTGAAGAAGATTTTGGAGCGGCTGGGGTTGCAGCACAGCCGCAACACCTTTGCTCTTTTTGAGCAGAGCGCGCAGCGGGAGCGACCAATAGGCGGCAGCACCATCATCGCTGATATCCTGACCAGGTTTGAAAAGTAAATACTGCTTGAAGCTCAGATGACCCATGCTGAAGGCACTGAGTTCATTTGGCTCTCTTACCCTGCTTTCTCAACAAGTATTACACAACCAGTAAACAGAAATCTATTTTTTTTAAGCCTTCCTCTGTGGATTGTATTGCGTGTACAAATGCAGACAGTTACAGCCAAGCAAATGTTCTAAAATTAGATTAATCACCTTGCATTTCTGATCCAGGTCCTTTTAGGACAGCATGGTTCTGTGGTACACACAACACACCCAACATGAGGGTGAACCTGTTGAACCTTCTGAACCTTCGTCCACAGAGAGATAATATTCTTGGCAAGGATTAAGAGATTAGTGTTTTTCTAAGAGGGGTGTGCCACTGGACCCAAAACTACAATTGCAAATAAATACACAGACAGCCACACTTGGTGAATGTTGAATGCCGTACATGGGCATATATGAACCAACACTGCAGAGGCCACTGAGTGGGTGTTCAGTTTAGTGGGCACAAGGTAGGGCCAGGATATCAGAGTTCCACCTCGTAAGTCAACACTGATCATTCCTGATTCCTGATGGTCCCACTCTCCCTTCCTGTTATTTTACAGCATTTTCACCAAGGAGTCTGAGTCAGACGCTCAGTGGAGACTTTGCTTCAAGTTGTACTGCTTGCTGGACACAGAAAGTATCCCTACCGACAGCATAGAGTACACCTTCCTCTTTGAGCAGGTAAAGCCTAAAACAGTCTGCAAGCTTATTTCCCTTTTTTATTTAATCAAATAGCATCTCAAAGTCCTTTTCCTGCAGTGCCATGAGATGATGGTGAGGGGTCAGCTCCCGGCCTCGGAAGAGGACCTGCAGGCCCTGGCTGCCCTGCGGCTGCAGTCTCTAATCGGGGACTTCAGCACTCATTCCCCCTCCCCGCCCTTGGACGAGCTTTTCCCCGGCCACGTGGTAGAGGCGCGGGTCCTGCTGGCCCTCAAGACGCCCCAACCCCCTTCTTCCACGGCCCCTGCCCCCCAGGCCCCACCCTCGGGCTGCCCGCAGCGCTTCCCCAACGGCCTCCTCACGGGGGCGCTGTGGAGCCACACGGCCGCCCACAAGCAGAAGGCGGAGCAGGACCTGCGTCTGCGGGGCCGACTGAAGGAGGAGGGCGCGCTGGTGATGGGGGCCATTGTGGAGCGCTGGAAGGGCCTGGCTGGGTCCAGCCGGGAGGAGAGCATGGCCGCCTACCTCGCCATCGCCCGCCAGTGGTCCGGGTTCGGCTGCACGCTGTACGAGGTAGACTTCTACATCGTAAGTGTGCCACTCGTTTTTGAATTGCTAAGCACAGACAAGCTGTTGTCTGTTGAAGGTGGCTAACTTTTAGGGTCGCCCTTTTGTTTTTCTCAAACGCCCAGAGCTCCACAGGCAGTTTCTCGCAGAAGTTGTGGCTGGGGGTGGCAGCAAAGTCGGTGTCGCTTTACAGGCAGGGGGATGCAGAAGCCTTGGAGTCCTTCCCCTATGGACAGATCTGTTCCTACGGAGTATCCGACAGCAACACCTTCAAGATCACCGCCGGGGACCGGGACCTGCTCTTTGAGACCAGTAAGGTACATTTGGTAAGGGGGTGTCTGGATGTGTATTTTCAAATGCCCATTAGAAGCCCTATAATAAAGTTGATGAAGTCCTGCAGAGATTGCCTGGGTTCTGTACAATATATTGGGTTTTTTTTGCCTTTTCGTTACATGCTAATGATTCCTCTTTTCCTGAATCTGTCAGCAGTTTTAACAAGCGATTTTAAATCATATTGCACATAGCCATTGCTCACAGTGTCTGCAATAGATGTATTGAGTGAAGTGTTATTTAGGAAGTTTATCTAAACATTGCTATGGACTTGTGATATAGTACCTTGCACACACAATTGTCATTGATCGTGCGTTTCTGGCCGGCTCTGAAGGGTTAGATCTAACTTCCATCTCTTCCACTTCTGCTCACTTTTGCAGCTGACAGAAATCGTACAGCTGATGAACGCCTACTTCAGTGCAGCTTGCCGACAGCAGGTGCAAGGCAGGACTGAAACTGAGGGAGGCTTCTGTTTCACCCCCAGCGTCCTGGAGGTGCCCTCTCTCCCAGTCTGAGGTGACCGCTCCACGACCCTCAGTGCTGAGACTGTTTGAGCACTGAGCTTTGTCTGCGTGGAGGAGGAAACAATAAACAAGCATTAGGATGTTGATTTATTCAGCCAAAACGATACAGTTCACCAAGCTGTTAAACTCAACGGTGTGGGTGGGGCGGGGGGGGGGAGGGGGGTGTTAAGTGAAAAGTGAGCCAAGCAAGAAATTGGCAAAAGCACATTCTCACATACAGCAGGAGAGAAGACGCGCATGCAGCACATTTCTCGGCCCAGCTCGCAATGGATATTATCGTGCAGCACAGCACGTGTTCCCATCCAAACAAACGGAGAGTGGAGAAGGGGGAAAAAATGATTGAGAAACAAAACGTCTTGGCCTTGGACTCTAGCAGAGCCTCCATTTCCAGAAGCTGGTGGTACAACAAATTCCAGTGATTTTAGTGCGTACGCTGAAGTCAGTGAGTCATTTCTCACCGTCGTCGGCACGTGACTTTTCCCTCCGAAATGCCTATGGTGCGAAGTGACGCTGGGTGGGAGGAGTAAAAACAGTTATTTCCCTTCAGTGTGGGTGATGTGTAACAAAAAACAGTAGAGGACCCCAGAATGACGGCACAGGATTAATGTTTCTTCTGTTTGGATAACGGTCTGTTTTTCATCCCCCAACATCAGATGTATTCTTTCCAGTATGTGGTAATGATTGTAACAGAGCGACAGCATTAAGCACTAATCTCACCTCTCCCCAGCCTAGCAAAGCGCATTAGTTCTACCATCCTCTGTCTGCTGACACTTAAAATGACTTTTGTATTCAGCATAACCTCTTACTACAGTTGATTGGAATGACTTAAGTTAGGAAAGGCGGGACTGACTAATTTCTTCACCAATCTGTACCATATATGTTCAATACTCCTGTAAGAACAAGCACACACTCAACTGGTGAATTGGAATTCTGTTGTGAACCCACATAAATGTCATAGTCACTACTTTTGAAGATACAAAAGTTGTAATGATTTCAAACAAAATTTGAACGCGCACCTCTGCCCACAAATACCGTCTTATATCTGCTGAACTTTCAAAATAGCTGTAGCTTTTTTTGTTAATACAATTATTTATGAGTACTGTTTTGTTGTGTGATAGTTTTTTTTATTACTTTTTAATATTTCATTTTTCCCTTTTTGTATGTCTTTATACGGACTTGTATACAAAACATTCTTAACATTTTGAGTATAATCCTGTCTTTTGGGATACTCATAGTGCCCTCTGTTGGCAGTGCTTTCCTGCATTCCAATTGCAATTACTACACAGTGATATGGTGAACACTGCTGTTGCTTCAACTCTTTATTTATCTGGTTTGAATTACTCAAAATGCACCCAAAGCAGCAAGTCATGTGTTATTGCCAGGACCAAAGAAAAAGTGGGTCGCTCTGAGTTACATAGTGAGAATGTTGTCCCTGAAGCTAGTTTTTTCAACAACTACATTGTCATCTTCCACTGCTTAGCTGACTGTCCTCCATTGCCCGGGAATAACAGTAATGTGGTTCTTGGGGAGGGTTGGCTATATTTCATAATTTTACAATTAATTTTGTGCCCCCTCTGTAATAAAAATAGTAAAAGGATGATGTGATTGCCTCAATGTTATTGTTTGGTGAATACAATTACAGCATTTAATTCAGTTTTTCTTTCAAAGGTTATCCAATCATGCACTGGCATTTATCAGGCAAAACAGTAGCCACTCACACCACACCAATCTGGGCACACCTGCTCAAAAAGCCTTTTACAATTTATCTAAGTGAACAGAAGCAAACCTGACCTCTAAATGATACAATGTTGAACTTCTTCAAATTTTAAAGCAAGATTACTTTTAATTTTTTTTGTTTCAGAATAATAAAAAAGGAAAAAGGCCCTGGACAAAAGTCACTTAGTATTTTGTAACCACTCCTCGGGCAACAGCCTGTAAACACTTCCTGTAGTCGGTTAAGAGCCTTTAAATCCTTGCTTTTGGAATTTTTCCCCATTCTTCCTGGCAGAACAACTCTAGCTCAGAAATATTCCTCAGCCTCCTTGCATGTCAGCATGTTTGAGAATCTCCACAGATTTTCAATAATATTCAAGTCTGGGGACTGTGATGGCCATTCCAAAACCTTCATCCGTCCTTCCTGGAGGCAATTCATGGTTGATTTCAAGGTATGCTTCAGATCATTGTCTTGCCGGAATACCCAACCTCTCTTCAACTCAATGCCTGGACTGATCTTTGAATATTAGCCTCAAGAATTTCTTGATATTTGGTGGAATCCATTCTTCCTTCCACTCGCACTATAATTGCCTGTGCCCTCAGCTGCCACACAACCATAAAGCATAATGGATCTACCTCCATGCTTCACAGTTGGCAAGGTCTTTGCATAGGTTTCACCCTTTTTTCTCCAAACATACCTTCTTTGGTGGTGTGAACCATCTTCATTCTGAAATCCTTGGACAACTGTTGAGGAACCCAAGGTTGTTAACACCAAACAGCTTTTTTGAAAAACATACTTTTGAAGGTGTGGAGTTACTTCAGAATAAAAAGTTCAGCCCTGGAATTATACTCACTTGACTCATTGAAGCCCTAATGAGTAAATCACCTGGGTTTGGGCCTTAGCAATCATCTTTTTAAAAAGTAACAGAATAATCTGAAAGGGTTCCCAAACTTTTGCACAGGGCCCTTTTTCTTATTTTAGCTGGCAATGGCAAAACTAGGTTTAGAATTGGGCTGTTATTGTTGGTATCAAGAAAATAGCCAACTGTTTACAAAATAACAAAAAATGTGTCACTGTCCAATGAATTATGGTGATCACTGTATATATGTGTGACGTTATATAAAGTGAGAGACTGAATGCATCATGCAGCTCGCAAACAAGTTGAATGCAACTTCCCCCCCCCCCCCCCCAATCGTACAGTTCCAAATGGAGCCATTAGACCAGAGGTGTCCAATCTTATCCTAAATGGGTCGGCGTGGGTGCAGGTTTTTGTTTTAACCCAGCAGTAACACCTGATTATACTAATGAACTAATCATGGTCTTTAATCAAGACCTTGATGAGTAGAATCAGCTGTCTTAGTCCTGTGCTAAAACAAGAACCTGCACACACACCGGCCCTTTCTGGATAAGATTGGACACCCCTGCATTAGACGGTGATAGACGAGCTGCCTGTAGCTGTAGCAGAGATCATAAGGTGGTACATGTAATTGTGCTCCAGAGGAAGACTCTGGGCTGAATGTCCACCCTTCAGTTGTGGAACTGCAGTTTGTGGCTTCCAGTAACCAGTTCCAGGATGTGTAATCCTTGTGGTTTTGTCAAAAACGAATACCAAATTTGTTGAAAGTTGAGAGACATCCAGACTTTGAAAACCACAATCCCTTTGGGTTGGCCAGACATGGATTAGAGCGCTTTAAGTAACTACATTCTTGGACTGCCTCATTATGGCTTGGTTGTTGTCCGAGCGAAGTAGCCACTTGTTAAAACTGTACATGTGCAATCCAAGCATACTTGCCAACCAACCCGATTTTCCCTGGAAACTCTCGTATTTATTTATTTTTTTTCCTTTTCGTTAATTCGTCTGTACCACATGTAGGCTATAGGTTTCCCCCCGGATGACAATACAGCGACACCAAGGCTGTATCCGAAATGGCTCAATATTCACTAATTGCTAATTCCTAGTGAATGTCCATATGGTGCACTACATACTAAATAAAAAGTGAATTCGGACATCACACTTCGCAATGCATCAGCGTCATCAAGTAGGCTACGCGCTGCTGCATAAAACCACACAACCATTATTAGCTGGTTCTTAAAACATGAGTCCAGAGATATTAAACCATTTTTCTCTTGCAATGCCCAAGTTGGAGCTCACTTAAACCTGTGGCGTAAAATTTTTTATTCACAATTTTATCGTTCTTATAAACCTGAATGTGGAAACACTGGCATGAGGTTACTTACCTTGAGAGTGTTCAGATGAACACTATCTATCTATACATTTATCTTAAGGGGAAGGATGGGATTGCAATGGGTTGACATGAGAACATTCTTGTGTAGCACAAACACACACTATAGTGTTTCACGACTATCAATCTGCAACAAAGCACAAGCCAATCACATTCTGACATTCTTTCAATTGTATTTTTATTAAAAGAGAAACATTCAAATATTTTGCAAATGCTCTGGGCAACAGGCATTTTACATTTTATTACACACAACCTTTTCAAAGCATAAACTAAATTATGCATTCCTGCTTGCCAACTGGGAAAGACAATGAGCCTCTGGTAAGGGGTCAGACACCCCCATCACATAACAAGCAGAAAATGACACTTCATGTACAGCAGTATGAGTGAAGATGATCGCCTCTTTTGAATGAATAAGCAAAACTCGTGCCAGTGGAGTAACAAATGTGACAATTTTCAATCATCATAACCCCATAATATAATGGTCCTATTAAGTCAATTGTCAATTTTAGAGGGTTTAAAGTTGACCCCTAATTATTTCCCCAAAGAATCTATAGTTTCCATACTGTAGAATGTCTTCCATCTGATAGTCTTGCCCGACTTGCAGTTCTAAATTACAATCTATTCTTGGCTTTCCACAATTGCTGTAATTTATTGCAACTTTTTGAAAGGATTCGATTATCATGCAAGCCTGAATGAATATGAACACTTGAGAATGCAAGCCGAACCACAAAATGTTTAGAACCACAGGTGTATGCAATTTTCCAGCGTATAGAGCTTAATGCACCATTACAAATGAGAGGGACGTCATGTGACCACTGAATCACGAATAACACTAAACCCTTCAGGATTATGTGGGTAGGAATGCAGTTAGCAGGTAGAGGAAACTCCACACATTAATGAGGTGGTAAATCTCCAAGCATACACAGCTAGTCCTACTGTAATACACAAGTCTATTTGCAATCAGTACAACTACAAGTAATAACTTGGCTGTATCTAGAACCACAACATGGAAAGTCTATTCCCTTCTTGTATGTGCCCACAGAAAAATACCCAGATTTGCTGCTGAAATATTCATGAGTCTTCCACCTGTGTTTGGCTGTGTTTGGCTGTTTGAACCAGCACGTGAAACAAATGATCTCTTGATTTTTCTGGTTGTTGGTTCTGATTGTAAAAGAAACAGCCATGTACAGGAAAACAAGTTATAGTACATTGTAGATCCTTCACACTACAGCCTTTAAAGGAACAAGTTTTTCAGGGCACGGATTAAAGACCATGCATTTTCACATGGTCATAAGAAAAGATACAACACAGTGTACAAATAGAAATAACAAACGGGGCATTTTTCAGATCCACCATAGTGAAACCAAATATGAGTAAATGAGTAATGTAAAAACTATTTTTCCATTTTTGAGCATACAATATATAGTAGCTCATTACTAGTACTGCTCATTTTATAAATCCTTTGCTCATCTTTTCAAGGGTGTGAATAATTTCTGGGGCCAATGTATGTAGCTAATATTGCAATAAAGTAGATTCAGGCACTAAGTCAGAGTTGGCCAACTTTGGTGCTGGAGAGTCGTAGGGTCTGCTGGTTTTTGTTCTCACCTGAAAGACAACAACCACTTACAGTGAAGACCAAGGATGGGCAGTTAACCATATGCACCATGACCAATTCACTTGCCTTGTAAATTAGACCACAATAAAATGTTACAACAACATTTATCAGCTGCTGTTCATATCCTGGAATGTGGCTAAAAAGAACAGATCATGTAAACGATTGGGCTAATTAAATAAATAAGCAGAAGTTGGTCTGAAATGAGATGCGGCCCTCCTTGCCCATTCCTGGTGTAGACCATAGAAACCCGGTGAGGGGAGTTAATCGATCAATTAAAGTTAAGTGCAGACTAACAGACCCTGCGGCTCTCCAGGCCCTGGGTTGACCACCCCTGCGCAAAGGTACACAACATCCCACGGGGTGTGGAACCAAGGAGGGGGGCGGGAAGCTTCAATTACTTGAGCCTTAGAAGCTCCTAACGTGGTCGTACGGACCGAGGGAAAGCCACCGGACTGCGTGACAACATGCCTGGCTACCGCTATGGTACATGCAGAGAAGCAGAGGTCGTGAGGAGGTCACTGTTCCTGGGAGCCCCAGGAGATGTAGTCGGGGCGCGTGGCGGCACTGTACTCGTCGATCAGCTGCTGGACCACCTCACGCGAGTCGTCCAGCTCGTTGAAGTTGTCTTTGAAAATGTCCTCCTTGCGAAACTGCTCCAGGAAGGCCTCGCGCTTCCGCAACTTGTCGTACTGCCGGCACGTGCGCTCGAACAGCTACGGGGAGGAAGCCCACAGTCAATCGCACACTTCACATTTTTTCAGCCTGCGCCTTTCCCCCGCCCTCCCTACCTCCCTGTAATTCATAATTAGCCATGCATGTTGTATGCTGTAATTATTGCACTTATTACAATTATTTTTAATTATAACTGTGTTATTTCTTGGTCAATTTATCTGATTAATCTACAAGGGTTCAATTTTTTATATTTTTATATAGGTGATCACTCCAGCACTTGGAACTGTACTTTCCTCTAGGGTTTTCAGTGTACTTGTCCCTGGTCATGCACTTTATTGCACGTGACAGCTGGATAAGATTGTCTGCTAAATGAAATGTAATGTAAAGTAGAACAGATTTGGTGCACATGACTAACCAATACTAGAATAACCAGCTATGATGGTTACACTCCCTTTTAGTGCAGTATCAATACACTATTATTTGCATAGCAGATGTCATTTTCTAAGACGATGTACCATACTTCCCCTTTCCTTCGGTTATCTAGTTACATTTCCATTCCTTCCAGCACTATACTGTGCTGCTGTGGTGCCACTATGCTACCCAATAATACATTAGCACTACTGCAGTTGAAGCAGGCACACTACTGTACTACACCTAACTGTGAGCCAGTGACAAGTACCCACACTACAAGCCATGCATCTCACTGCCAAATGGTAACATATTGACAATGTGTGTACTATTTATGGCAATATTGAAAGGAACCTTTGCCAACTTGAGCACATACTTTCCATGATGGAAATAACCAAAATGCCAGATCCTGTGTAGTCAGGTAATGATGTATTAGGCCAGATGCAAACTAAAGCTGCCTTCTTGGTGAACCATTTCACTCACTGAATCACCAAGGGCACTGTACTTAAAAGACCTTGGAATAATTTCTGTAGACCTGTGCCGAGATCTCCGATAATAATTATCCCCAGAAAATGAACGCAATACATTATCCAAATATCAAGCAGGGTATGGAAATGCATTAAACAACAGCTGGCCACCCAAGAATGTAGAAGAAAGAGAAAACGCGGGCCCGTCGGCGGTTGGCTTACAGAGGAGATGCTGGTGTGATTGGCCATCATCAGTCCACTGACGCGGTGGGCCGAAGGCAGGTACGGAGACTTCCTCGACAGGGCCACCTGAATACTGGCGGGTCCCCAAGGGATGAAGCTGGCTAGTTTCCTCTCTCGAATCCTCTGGAGACTTTTGTGCACCTGTCACAACACACAGCATTGAGTTTTACAACCATCTCTGGTCGACGAGCCAGGTAATGATCATCACCATGAGGGCTTATCAGTCAATTCCTCTGAATCACGGTCGTGGGCAGGACGATGCAGCTCGGAGAAAGAATAAATTATTATCCATCGCAAAATGAGCTGTAGTGACTCTAGGAACTGAAAAGGACGGAACCCACCCCAACTTCAGCGATGAAAGTGCCAATTATTTTAAAGGTTTGATAAAGAATTTTTTTTTTTTTTTTTTTTTTTACACCGGTGCAACCTTCAAAATAAATTACTTGCATGGACAAGAAAAATGGTCACAAATGGAGACCATTTAGTCAGTCTGGAGCCCTGTGTGTGTGTGCGTGTGTTTGGCTGTCAGCTTCATCTGTCAGCGGGTCAGCTGTGTCTGAAGTCTGTCATCTGCACTCCTCCAGAACACAAGGCTGCAAGAGCCCCCACGAGCCGCTCGAATACTCATTAACTTGACCATCGTTGCTTATTCTAAGAGCTGTGCTGGTTTAAAGACTGTAGGGAGAGATGCCTGACCATTAAAAGGAATGAGACTTTGCCCGGGGTAACGTACCTGTGTGGGGTCCACCTCGCCCTGGATAATGTTGAGGATGGCGATGTAACAGTGGTTGGTCTGTCTGTCCCTGGCTGTGGAAACCATAACGTTCTTAGGCTGCAGAAGCCTCCTCATGACATCCAGCACGGTGGTCTTCCTCACACTGGCCACCTATTCAAATAAACACACGTCACCCTCCACTGTAAGACTATGGCCGATAGGATGGTCATCTGAGGGGAAATCCCGGTCAGAGCAGAATGTTTCCCAGATGACTGCGAGATCAATCCGCATCACAAGTATTAACTACATTTAACCTTAATTCATGTATTTCTTAATTATGCTGATTAATTAGTAACGGAAGGATTTTTAAAATTAATTATTGAGGCAAGGAGCTATACTTGTCAACAGAGAGTGTTCCGACATACCGACTGGTCAGTGGTAAGTGGGGTATAGCCAGTCATGAGGAAGTGAAGGCGAGGCGTAGGGATGAGGGAGGCGATCAAACCAATCAGATCGTTGTTCATGTAGCCTGGGTAGCGTAGAGTGGTGGTACTGGCAGACATAATGGTGGAGACCTGTACAGAAGACAGTGTGATGAGGTACAGGACATGTTGCATTTCCCTGCTGAAAAATGGGTAACAATTACAAGCACACCCAATCATAAAATGGCTGCCGTCTGTAGAATTCTAAAATATACACATTTGTTGGCTCAGTCATCAAGTCATCAAGGGTCCAATGTATCAAATGAAAAAAATAGTTTAACTAAATTTAGTAACTAAATGGAAAATTTGACCCAGATCTGATTAGTGTTCAGAATAGTTAATAATAGGCATGTAAGAAGCCCTTTGTGTGCAGAGCAAGCAGCGACCCTTCCCTCATTCATTATGACACACTGTCTCTCAATGACTAATGACACAACTATGAAGCCCAAAGCGGCAACTTCTCACAATGACTAAATTGTCGCTGTAATACTAATGGCATGTGGCGTTTGGCTTCAGTAACTCACCAGCTGATTGATTTGAGAAAAAGAAGGGTTCTGGATGTGTAGTCTGTCCGTGGCAATCCTGTTCAGAGCCGTGTTGTCCAACACCACCTAGAGTGATGGCAAGAGTGAGATTTAAAGAGAGAAATAGTTCAACCCCTTAAGTCTTTTTGCATCAATTCCTCACAGTGCAATTTTCAATCACTATGGTAGCAGGATATACCGTTTGAAAGCGTTAAATCTGTATAACCTATTTTAAAATGTCATTGCTTTAGCAACAACAGTTCCTTATTTTCTAAAGTGGGTAGCAAAACAAGAGTGGGGGGGACATCACCTTCTCTACATTTTGGAAATCCACATACTACAAGAAATAAGGTAATGTTAGTGTCATTTTCATGGCAAGGGTCCAGCAAATCAAATGCATAATAGTTTCGAATTCTAAAAATGTGCTATCTCGGAGAAATGTTGATAGAACGTCCTTTGTTTACTTAGAATATCTCTGGAGGAATTATCATTGTTGTCCATATCGCCCTTGCATACGTCTACAAAAGTACTTGTACATATGAATGCTATTATCTATGTTTTGCATAGGCTCTCCGGAACATGAAGACCACATACGAGTGTAGGTAATGCAGTTGCAGAGAAAATGTCCATGTAACAAAATTTCCCACTGGAGCAAAGACCGTAGAAAATAAAGTGTTAAACAGGAGAGATTAACAGCAAGAAACTTCCAAAACAAAATAATAAATATTAAAATAGTAATATCCAATTCTGTTATCACAAGAACCCCTTGAACCCAAGAGGGGGTTACACAATACTGCATTAAAAATAGCAGCAGTATAAACAGATCTAAAAACGTATTTATGTGATCCTGGAGGCTACAATGAAAAGAAGGCTTGAGAAAACCATGTGGTTTACAGCGTACAGTGTAAACCACAGCATCTCCTCTCTGACACATAACCTCTATGAACCGAACCATATAATGTGAGACCAGTCCACCCAACATAGTAATAACAAGTTATTTGCTAATAAAACATGGCCAGTTGATACTGAGGGGAGGTATACTTTGTTCGAAAAAGTGATTCAATTAAATGCAAAAATGCCAAGGAAAAAAAGAAAATCAAAACAGAGTTTGAACTAACTATTTTTGAGAGCTAGAACAATGGATAAAGACAAATTAAAATGATCCTGGGGGTTGCATGACAAAAGCCTTGGGAAACCTACTGTTTGAAAATGTGGCCTTTTTGCAGGGTTCTCCCGAAATAAATGTAACAGTGGGCGTGCTCCACTCTGTTCCCCGATTTACATCACTGTGTAAAATGGCCAGTCTCACCTGTATATCACCTCGTACCTGACTTCTGTGAACTACTTCGACAAGGAGAGAAAAAATCATTTCCTTCTGACTGCATGTGCAGTTAAATAAAAATTCAGAGCAGAATTGAAATTCAAAACTCTTAAGTTCATCCTGATTGCTTAGTGTTAATATGGAAAATTTTGTCCAGCAATAACAATAAATGATGCTAGGTTTTCACATTTCATAGAATTTTTCAAGTAGTTTTTTAAACATTTATAAATTAAGTCTAAAACCTCTCACTTTAACTTTTAATATTAATTTCATTTTGGAGTATATAAATATATTTAGCTGTTCAGAGAAAACAAAGTTTAAGAATACCTTCAGCACTGGTCTAAATGATCTCTTAACCCAGTCTTTTAATGGGTGGTTTTTAGTTTAGTTGAATGTATGATATCTACAGTGCGATTCACTGATGGTTAACTGTCACTTTGCACAACCATTGAGAACTTTTTGAAAAGAGGCCGTCTCACACATCAACAGCGGAATAAAAACACTATGAAGTGCCTGGACTGCCCCGTTCCGAGCTGGCCAGACCAGAGGAGAGGAGTATTTTTCCTCTGTACCCCTCAGACAGGGGCAGTCCGGCGCCGTTCGGGGGTTAGCGGCGCGAGGCATCTCTGCTGCGGAACGTGCCGGAACTCACCACGCAGTCCGCGTTCTGCGTCAGCCTCTTGAGCGTCAGCAGGGAGTTGTAGGGCTGCACCACCACGTCGCTCATCTCGTCCTGGTTGGGGAACACCGAGTACGTCTGCACGAGCTTCTTGGGGTACCTTGGTAGACGGAACAGTACAACACGGGACAGCTTTCCATCGCACTTTTTACGCTCGAGTGTAGGCTCAAGACACTTACTAGTTGACACAATTGCGTGGGGTGTATGATTGGATTGCTTAGAAAAGGACACAATTCTGAACAGATTGGTCACAAGTTAGCCATTTTATACACAAATTAAGACTCTTAATTTCCCTCTCAAAGCACACGAGTTTGATGCATTGAATTGTTAAAGTTTACAAAATTTTCTCCAGAGGGAACCCCCCTCGAGGGTTTGTAGTCTCTGCACCACAGTTACCCAGAATCCTGTGGGAAATACTGTCATCTATAATGTCAGTTAGAAATAACCTGTTACATCATAAGGAGCGGAAGAATGAACCAATGAAAACAGAGAAAGTTGAAAAGTAACAAGAATGTTTCTGGTCTTATGAAGGGGTTTAAAAAACAATGGGCCTCATGCAAGAACATTTTTGTATGAACGAAAATAAATAAATAAACAAAACAAAAAACAAACAAACAAAAAAAACACACAGGGAGAAAGCACACGCGGCTCGTCCAGAGGCGCCCGGCACAATTACAGCAGTGTTTAATTACAGGAAGCCGGAGCGGAGGGGCGGTTATTTATAGACTACAACGCCACTGCTGAGTCCATGGGGTTAGTCATAGCACGGTAACCGTGGAGCTCCGCGCCGGCGTGCACTAACCTGTCGTTTAACCTCTCCAGCAGATAGGAGCCCAGGCCCGATCCTGTTCCACCGGCGATGGAGTGGCACAGCACAAAGCCCTGCAACAAAGAGGCACACACTTACTGTAGAACACGCAAAATACATTCTTAATCAGATAAACACCATGCCTCAGTTTCACACTGAGCAGAGCATTCCGGTTGTCTCTCAGAGGGGAATAGTCAGTGAACTCAAAAGATTACCACTTAAAACCTGTGCTGTACACATGGTAGCATACAATGTATAGAATGTGTATACAACATGGTAAAGTCGCACATGCAACATTAAGACTACATTAGGCAAACTGTGTAACAGCATGTCCCAGGCACATAAATGAATGTACTTTACATCACAGAAAGCGTAACTCCTGTGAGCCCCCTGTGCTTCCTCCCGCCGTGCTCAAAAGCCTGGAGGCAGGCCGTCCCACCCAGCGAACCGGGCCCTGCAGTGCGCTCTCTCTGCCACCCCGGACTGCCCTGAAATGTGCGCCCTCCGCTCCAACCCCATCGCTAACATCCTACCTGCCACACCCAACCGCGCTTCCGCACGTAAAAAATAACATCGGAGGGTTATATAAAGAAAGGCGAACAGTTGTGTGAGTCTAAATCGGGAGAGCGCCGCTGCTGTTGTTTTAAGGCCTGTGAGTCAGAGGTTAAGAGCGGAGGCGGGGGAGGGGAGGCAGGGAGTAATATGGAGGATGACAAGGGCGTTTTTCATCGCTGATAACGTGTGGGCCGAGGTTGAATATTCTCTTTCTCCGCTCCCCCCGACTTTACAATGTGCTGTGCCAGCAGAAAATGAAAAGCTTGCTTTCAAGACCGTAGAAAATAATTTAAAAAACCGACTCCACACGTCAAACGCATATGGAGGACCGTTTAATTACATTCCCCGGATAGGGCTCCCGCAGTCATTACACATGTCGTCCACACCCAAGGCACCATCTTGTAGCCGAGTGGTTAAGGTACATGACTGGGACCCGGAAGGTTGGTGGTTAAAGCCCCAGTGTAGCCATGATAAGCACCACACATCTGGGGCCTTTGGGCAAAGGCCCTTAACTCCGCCGCTTACTCTAATAAAGTGTCAGTCGCTTTGGATAAAAGCGTCAGCTAAATAACAAATTACCATCAGCTATCGTGCTTTTCCTCTCTTCCGCTCCTCTCTTTCTTCAGTCAGAGCAGGGCCAACCGTGTAGTAACAAGATGTATGTGGAATTCATTAAAAAATTATCTGACGTATATCCCTTCCTAACGCCCACCGTCCACAAAAATCTGGAAACCGTTACGATGCGTAGTCAGTGACTCACCTCCAGGCTGTCGCTGCCATCTGCTTCTCGGTCGATGATGTCAAAGATGTCTTCGTGGATTTTCTCACCCTGGGACAAAAACCGTTACTAAACTTGGCATATCCTCTAATTTTTCCCTACTTTGGAGAGTTCAGAACATAACTCCAGATTTAACCTGCAGTGAACAGCTGACAGCTCCCAGCATCCCACATTTGCCAATTTTTGGCTCAAAGAAGCCAGACGTGCAACTACAGTCCATATACACCAATACACCGGCCACATAGTCATTACCAGAACACATTTCATTAACTCCTGAGATTGTGGTAAATATTAAAACATTTTCTTATGAGGTTGACTTGGCTGGGACATAAATTTAAAAGGTATTCAGCAAGCTAGCCCACTAGTCAATACAAATTTTAGGCCCTTCCTCACCTGAGAGAACCCACTCGCCCAGTTGTTCCCAGCGCCACCGCCATGTTCAGAAAGGTAGATGTTCTCCGGGTTATAGAGATTGGCATAAGGGGAGTTCAATATGGAGTGAATGACCCTGGGTTCCAAGTCCAGCAGCACTGCCCGTGGGATGTAGTGCTCATCATCTGCCTGAAGAAAGCAAAATGGAGGGCAAATGTCAAGTGAATGCAGTATTTAAGTATTACAATTACATTAAGTAAAGCACGTCTTCTCGCAGGTCAGTCAGCTCCCTCCTTCCCTCCTTCCCTCCCTCGGGAGATGAGCGGGCTTTCTGTAGCCTACTGGCCAGTCTCCTTTGATGCTAGGAGTGCAATTCCACAATAAACCAGACGTGCGTTCAAGACAACGAACGTTCCTTATTTACCTGTGATGTATTTTTAGGTAAAAAAATAGGTAAGAACTAATGTTAGATTGATTAAAGTGCATTATAAGCCAAATAATTGTTAACTTTTGTTCTCTCTGCATTTTCCCCCATCAGCAGCAATTTTTGTTCACCATTAGCTAACATTACCTAACGTTAGTGCCAAACAGAAAAGTTTGAAAATGTTCAATGCACGCCAGCTTTCATTTAATTTTTTTGATGCTCTAGTGTAGGCTCAAGCAAATTGCAAGTTCATAACTGCATGGGATTGATGATTCACCATATGTTTGAACATAAAATATAGATCATTATCCATCCTGTTTATTTATTTATTTTATTATATGTAGCCGTTTTTCTCAATTTCTATTAGGGGTGCCAATAATTGTGGAGCCCACTGTATATTATGTGTATCTGCAAAATGGTTTCTCCATCAATTGAAGTGCACATCTTTGATCAAGTTTTCATCAGAAAGGTGAAGCAGATGTGTTGCATCATCAGACGCAATGTATAATCTATGTATTCAATCTTAATAATACAACTTTTGTTTCAGTGATTCCAGCTGTAGGCATCAACAACACATTTACTTGTCACTGCTTGCGGACTGAGTAGAACTGTCCATCCATCCATCCATTATCTTAACCCGCTTATCCTGAACAGGGTCGCAGGGGGGCTGGAGCCTATCCCAGCATACATTGGGCGGAAGGCAGGAATACACCCTGGACAGGTCGCCAGTCCATCGCAGGGCACACACACCATTCACTCACACATTCATACCTACGGGCAATTTAGACTCTCCAATCAGCCTAACCTGCATGTCTTTGGACTGTGGGAGGAAACCAGAGTACCCGGAGGAAACCCACGCAGACACGGGGAGAACATGCAAACTCCACACAGAGAGGCCCCGGCCGACGGGGATTCGAACCCAGAACCTCCTTGCTGTGAGGCGGCAGTGCTACCCACTGCACCATCCGTGCCGCCCTCTGAGTAGAACTGTGTCAATTGAAAATTTGGATTACTTCAGCACAAGACACCAAAAAGCCACAATCAACTAGGATAACTGCACCACCTAGAGGTGGCTGGCTGGTTCTTATAGATCACCAGCAGCCATATATGACTGGGCAGAATTAATTTCAACAAAGATGATGCCAGACAAACTCAAAGATAAACTCAAATATCTTGGAGGAAATGCGAGCAAAATACAATTCGCGGAAGTAATAGTATTCTGTTTTGAATTGGAATTTACTGCAATTTTTCCAACCTTGTCACAAGTGAGCCATTTTATGCACAAATTAAGTAAGAAAGCTCAGTAATAACATAGTAGCAATGCCTAGACGGTCAAAAAACAAAGAGGCAAATGTGCAAAAGGAATAAATACAAAATAAAAAAATAAGATCAAGATCCATTAACTTCGACAAAAGATAATTTGACAATACCCCCAGTTTGGACACTTAATTTAATTTGAATATTTATGAAAATAAATGGTGTTGGCATCAAGCTCGTCCGCATCATTAATAGACATTGTCACATTGTCAGGAACAGCTCCCAAGGTACTGGCCCAGGATCATCTTTTTCCGATTACACCACAGCAAACTTCAAACAGCTTGGAGCTTCTTTCACAAATCGTGTATGAAAGAGAACCAGTCACATGCATTTCAGCAACATTGTGATTAACATATGTTTTCCAATATGTAAAATGTGTTATATTTTCAATGAAAATTGTATGCCAAGATGGCAAATAAGAACAACTGTACATTTTGGTTTTGCGGTTTTTGTTGACAGATATATAAATGCCGGCATTTATATAGCGCCTTCATCCTAAGTGCTGTACAATTAATGCGTCTCATTCACACACACACACACACACACACACACACACACACACACAGACACAGACACAGACACAGACACGGTGATTGGCTGCCATGTTAGGCACCAACCAGCTCGTCAGGAGCAATTGGGGTTAGGTGTCTTGCTCAATATATACACATTATTTTAATACCCTTAAGAAGTCTGATGACATCACTTTCGGATTATATCACCGTTTCAAAAATAGGCTTGTCCCTCCTACTAGCTACTATCTAAAAGCGAATGTCAGCCATAGAATTGTACTCAGAAGGCAGTAACATGGTTGCCAGAGCCCTCATGGAAACAAGAAGCAAAATGAGCACACCATGCACATAGCACATTGGCACCATCTGGTGTCTGTAAAATCCATAGCAGCTGAACATGAAAACGAAAGCAACATAACATTATTTATTTTGGATACACAGAAAATGTGCAGAACTAGAGGCCTTCTAGTATAGCAGTAAGTAAAACTGGTATCATGACGCACACCCCTGTTTTCTTGCATGGCTCCAAGTAAAAGTCCATACCTGGTAGAAGAAGACATCCTTGCGGTCAGTGCCCTCGGTGGCAAACTCTTCCACAATGCCCTCTGGGCTGATGCCATGCTCTGCACACAGCTGCTTCCAGAACTCAAATCCAACTGCCAGAGAGGGAGGAAATATTCATGCTGCTTTTCAACACTAGCGCTTTGCAATACTTGTTCTCTTGGACAGTTCTTTGCTTATAGACCAACAGTATATTTGTGATGGAACCCTACCTACTAGATTAACAATTTCAGTGGTTTAAGAAACAAACAAATGAATATTGATTGTGTTAATTACTTTAAACAACCACAGAAATGACTTCTGCTAGAAAACCTTACTGTTTTGCAATAGCAATATAAATATTTAGGGGCCATTGCAGTTTAGGTAAGTTAGACTAAGTTCATTCTATGCCTTCACGTTACTCACAGTGGAGGAGGAACGATACACTCAAATGGCACAAGCATTATGTGTAAGTTACTTGCCAAATTCAAAGGATAGCCCACTAACGTTACAAATGTCATGGTAACGTTAGCTAACTCACTAGGAGGTGAGGGATTTTTGAAACTACGTCAATTGGTGAGTTAGCCAACTGTTAACTAAATATGAATACAGTTAACGAGAATTTGCCAACTAGCTTATGTTAATTTAGCAATCAAGCTAGCTGCAACGTGCAACCAGATAAGTTACCCCAGTCACAGTTGCTGGCTAAGAAGCTAACGTTAGCTAAAAGCAAGTTTAAGCAATGCATTCGGTTACTGCCTGGCCTGCAAATACGTGACAGCCTGCCACCGAACTACTACTAGCCAACGCTAGCTAATTAATATTGTTAAATATTCCTACAAAAAAAAAAAAGAATCAAGCAGGCCTTGCCTGAGTTCGAATACTCTGTGGCTAACTTACTAGCTATTTATTGTGCTATAAATCGTAGCATTAGCTGACTATAACTAACAAGAGGAAAAATTACAACTTACTCTGGTTGCCACACTGTCCTAACTGTAAAGTGATAATTTCCCGGGGCATCCTTTTTTACTCGTGGTATCCCTCGGATGTTTGCAAACAGTTTAGCTGTTGATTTCTTTCATTGGCGAGTTCCCTTCGCTCAGTGACAAGCTAACAACACAACTGGCAAACCGCTTGATACGCGCCTTACTGAAGTACGCATGCGCCTTAAAAAACTTTATTGACTCCTTGAGCTGTTCATCCAAATTTTAAAGCAATGTGTTGGTTAGGTTGCTGTAAAACTGTGACAGACCTGCGTTCAGATTGTTATCAAATTAACAATCAGACAACTTGTAGCTAACATTCAACTTGAACTTGAAAATAGGACTTTATTGCAATTATCTGCACGTCTACTGTAGCTAGCAACAAATATAAATATGAGTGGTCCTGCCTTTGTAAATGAGTATGTTAACGTTAAATTAAGTTACCAGTGAACAAACAAGAGATACCACAAGCATTGGTGGAAAAGGTTGCTAGCTAGCGATCTGGATATTGTATTATTTTTGATTCACTGAGATCACCTACGTAATGGACTTGGCTAATGTGGCAAGCTAAACCAAATGGGTATTGCATATAACATCTAAGAAAGAATTGACTTTCCTTTGGGTTTTGCAATATTGGTATTGCTCAAAGCTAAAGTTAATTAGATAGCTAACTTAGCATGGCTAGCTAGTTAATATCGCAGAAAGTTAGCAATCTGGATAGACCTGACGTAAAATGATTTGTGTTAAGGAAAGATATATGCAGCCCAATATCTGGATACCGAGTTCGCTAGCGCCATCTTTCACGGTCACGTGTAACGATATAGCAAGCTTGTGCGGAAAAAATAACGTAACATTCAGCTAGCTGGCTATCATGCTAAAGGGCTGGATTCGAATGAACAGCCATTCAGGAACTTTGGAATACAGCGCTAGATGATGAGCAAGCTAAAATGACAGCTCTGTTCTGAGATATTGAAACCGAGAAAGATTAGCAAACCGTTCTGTTGCCATGGGGTTTTCCTGACATTTTATGTCACCAAGACTGAGCTGTGAAGATTGACAGTTTTGACGCACGCGAGCTGGATCTGTTCGGGTCGAGAGAAGAATGTAGCGTTTGCTTGTAGAACATATCGAACGTATTTTGAAGTTTTTGTGTGTGCATTAATATCAAATTCAAGTATAATATGGCTCTAATAGAAGGAATTGAAGACACGGCCAAGGGCTGTAAAACGATGGAATCTGGAGCAAATATCGGCCTTTGTAACGATAGTCGACCATGTTCTAGAACCGAACAAGTACGGGTCGCTGAAGCGGCGATCTTGGAGAGGTTGGGACCCTACGAGCCAGCGATAACCTACCTACAGTCGGTGCTTGTGTGGGAAAGACCACTTCATAGTGTATTACAGTACACGTTTATCAACGTCGTGTTCTGGTAAGTTAACTTAACAATTTAGGCACCATATTGTTAGCTTCATAAAACACAACTTGCTTTTATGGTAACGTTAAACGGTTATTTGTTAGCCACAGCTGCCCACAGGGACTAATAGCCTGGGGACCCCTGAATCATGCATGCAGCTACGAGGAGCTAACAACATTAGTGCGCAGAATCGGTGTCTGTTTTGATTAGCTAACTATATAATAGACTCCCTGTTCTCGTTTGACGGTCTGTAATTTACAACACTTGCACCCGGGTGCAGCAACATAATTAACATGGGCAAGTGGGTGAATTATAATCACTATCTGTTCTTATCACTGTTCATCCAAAGAACACCTCTTATTGTATCATTGATTATTGTAGCAGATAGGGTTAATCCTCAGGTATCGACGTTGACTTTTTGGTGTGATCTCTACAGCCCTGCAGGCATTAATGTTTCACGTGCTGTCTTGTAAGTTACTGTATTTGGAGTACTTGGACAAAATGGAACCAGTCTTGCATGACTTGTTCTATTTACCAACTTTCCTTGTTGCGTCAGTCCAATTGTCTGGAAAAGTTATGAGTCAGACATTCTGAATCGATTTTGTTTTCATATGCGTAAGAATCGTAAAAGATGTGTAAATTGGACTTCCAGACCTAGGGTGAGGAGTAAAAAAGAATCATTCAAAGGGATATGTATACTAGCCGGTTGTGGGAGTGCATTAGTTACTGATGTGCTGTACAGTAATCTGGCCTGAGGAGCCTGCTCAGTCCTAGTGTATTGAAAAGGACAGTAATGTGATCCTATTCTTTGCATGCATCACTTCGGCCATAGAGCCTGAGGGTTCTGGAGGAGGATGGCTTGTCTACCAAGCCTAAGCTTGCACATTCATTTGATTAAACAAGGCTGGCATCCATTTCTGCAAATAAAATGCCCAGTTTCTGTAAGTCATTCTACGATTTGGCCTAATATGTGTTTTGGATGTAAGCTAATTTAAAACAGAATTTTTGAGGTGTGTAGTAGGTCAAATTTGCTTAGCAGTGATGTGGTTTTCTGTGCTGCCAAAAAACATGGCCTCAACATCCAACTGCTGTCCTTTCACAGATTAAAATCATGCCATTATTGCTTTGCTACAGTCAGTCCTTGGATTCACTATCCCCAAATAATATGTTTGTCCATATTCCTTTTGATTTTGTTTTAGTTGCTGCTGTATGTTTTTCATATTTTGTGCAGTAATAATTCAGAATTTTGATAAATAAGTGAACCAGTGTTCTTTGTAGTTAAAACAAGTAATTACAAACATCTTTCATTTAAAATACATTTTTTGAAATGGGATTTCCAATGCATGTATGGATGTTGTTTTGCACTTGCTGGGTACAGAATTGGAATCTAAGCAAAGAAAACCAAAAAGTAATTATGAATGCATATACACTGTCCAGACATGCATTGTAGGTTGCACGTTTCGCTCCATAAACCCATCCTATAAAGACACCTTTGCAGCATTTTTTGTATAGGAAACTGAAACACTTTCTTTGTATGGTTGTTTTCTGAACTGTTCCCTAAAGGATGTCTAGTCTTGAATATACAAATTAACAGGAAACATCTGTGATTGAGAATGGAAATGTTCCTCTCACACAGATGCACAGATGAGTACAATTGGCCTATAAAATCGCAGCCATGAGCGTGTACATCATCTGTCTTGTACATTGGGAATTAGGCACCTCCTCACTTCTGCCACTAGAGCTGTTTGGGTAAAGATATTCTCTGCACGTGGTATGAAGCATGCAAAAATATTGTGTGTCCTAAAGATATGCCCAGCGTTCTGTGAACGATGACTCTGCAACACTGCTGAAGAAAGATATTGGCATACTTTGACTTCCACCAATAAAGGCCACTGCCTGTGAGCACATACGGAAATTGTCCTTCCTTCTTAAGCTAAATGCTTTTTCCACTCCTTAATTGTTAATTGTTACTCTTCATCTCATAACATTTCCAGTTTAACAAATACATCATATCCACTATTAGCTTAATCAAATGTCCTCATCAGCCCAGTCTCATTAAATAGGTTTTTAAGGATGTGCAATATGTATTGACATCTGCATAGCATACGCATGTTGGCTGACACCGATACAAATTTCAAATCAGAATTATTTCTTTTGTTGTTGCTTTCAGTCACATTGAAAAATAATCCCACAGTCAACATTGCACTTAATATACAGCATTAGCGGTTCATCAGATGTGTGCCCTTTCTGACACATGTATGTAGTGTCACCTTATCAGCCAACACATCTTCCATAATCTTAACATCAGTCCTCTGATTTTGAGCCTTTATTGGCCAACACTGAAATGACCTTGATCTTACTGTGTGTCCCTGTTGCTTTGGTCACTTCCTGCACAGTGCCTTTCAGAAACACGGACACAAAGATTGGGGTCTTGCACCGAGGATGGCAAAGAGACCGTCTCTGTTTTTTTGGGGGTTTTTTTGTGACGGCTGTGTGACTCTGTTCCCACAGGTTCTTTGCCCTGTGCTCTCTGCGCCTGCTGTTCCTGCTGTCTGCTGGCCTGGCCGTAGCGGTGTGCCTGGACATCTGGGGGAACAGGGTCTGGCACAAGATTGGATGTGAGGCAGCTCTCTGTTTTGTGCCACCCCTTATCACTAGAACACTTAAAATTGGTGTTAATCGTTGCTCTATTAAATCCTCAGAATGCTGTATAATTTGACAAAATAGTTATTTGGGTCTTTTTGTTCTCGTTTTACAGTGATGCAGTCAGGTGGAAAGGAAAGGTAAGTTGACATTTGTATCAATGATTTTACAAAGTGAGGGTTTATGGTGTTTAAGAACTCTGTTGTTGTGGGGGCCATTGGTCCCGATGACTCGACAGTTTACTGTCATTTAAATCAATGCATCAAGACGCATAGGTGATCTGCCTGGAAATGGCCTGACTCTGACTCAGCTATGAGACAACCAGGATAGTCATTCAGTTGGTCCATGCCAGCTCCAGGAGCTTGCAGCTCAGCACCTCTCCTTTTATGTGGATTGGTAGATAATGATGAGATATAGGACTCCTGAAAACTTGAGCTTCATACTCCTTCATACATACCTTTTCTTTTGCCAGTAGCGCCATTTGAATTTCGCTGGGTGTCCCATAATGGGATTTTTACAGATCCATAACTTGGTAAGTTTTGTATATAAGGGGAATTTTGTATGTAGAATTCATATCCAGCCTCAGAAAACATGCATCTGCTTTTGTTTAGGGGATATTTGACCCTAAAATTTCACTTTATTTTCCACTGGGGACCTTTTTGAGGGGTCATATCTCCCTCGTACATATTTATAGTATACATATTTCTGGTGTCATTTTATTTGTAAATGAGTCATCCGAGGGCATGTTCTCACTGTGTTAAGATAAACATGATCCTCACAACATTAGCTGAGATATGACGCATGGAAAATTCAATTTGGCCTTTTTTGGCACATTTAGACCAATGTCAGAAATTTCACCCGACCCGACCCAGTAGGTATGTAAATATGTATAAAGTTATGACACTGGTTTTTGGGCGGGTCCAAATATGCCATAAATGGCCAAATTCAATGTTCCATGGGTCATATCTCTGCTAATGTTATTAGTAACATATTTACTCTATTTACATTGCTCTCAAATGACACAAAAGGTTGGAGATTGCCTGCCAAAATTGGTCCCTGGGGGAAAAAAGGGCCAAATATCTCCAAAACAAAAGAAGATGCAGGTGATATATGAATTCTACATACAGAATTATCCGCACATACAAATTTACAAAGATTTAGGGCATTTCTTTACAAAGTTATGGACTTCCAAATATTTCAGTTCTTGCTACAATGCGACACCCAGCAAGCTTTAAATGGCACTCCCGGGAAAAAGAAATATGAAGTTTTCAGGAATTTTACATCTCATAGTTCTCGACCAACACTTCTGTGGTGCAGCCTCCTGGAGTTGCCATGATCAAATTGTTCAAATTGATGGGGGAATTTTGCTCTGTGTCCATTAAAGACCAGCTGAAACGGAAGTGATATGATGTATATACGATGGAAACGGATATTTCGGGGCGAGGTTTTGAAGCGCAGGGAGTCGAGTTAACTGACCTAAAATGAGGATGTGATCATCACGCAACTTTACAGACTCGTGAAATAGTAGCATCTGGGGCAGCATGCCAATGTAGTAGGTTCATATAGTTTCACCAATAGGTGGCGCTCACACTCCTCAATTCATGTACCAATCAAATTTAAACTTTGCATGCAATAGTATGTCTTTCTGTCAGCCCCCAATTGGATGTAAAATGATAAAGTCATGTCTGACAAAATATGGCCACAATCACCAATCAAAACTCAGCAGTAATTAAAGACTTGGTGAGAATTTGCGCAATGGTAATATATCCTTTTGAGTGCCTCTGAGAAGGAAGGGCTTGGTTTTTAATCCAGCAAGAGCCCCTTCTGTGTGGAGTTTGCATGTTTTCCAGGTGTCTCTGTGGGTTCCCTTTATTGCATGGTCCAATCATCTAGAAACTTTGTCCACGTGTACTACTGCTCCAGCAAAGTCTCTGCGTTTGCTGACTGCTTCTATGCTGCTTGGACCTTGTCAATCGCTGCTTGCAGCTATATTTGGTTGCTGTAGTTTGGTTGTAGTGTTGGACACCATTAGAATGGGTCGTCACAGGATGCCGATGCCATTGAATGGTGCTTGTTCCTGCTGTGAAACAGCTGGGGCCTGGTCCACCCGGGGGTCCTTAGTGTGCCGGAGCTGAGCCACCACATGGCGGAGATGTGGGTGACCCTGTCATCGTTCATGAGGAGCCTTGAAGAACTTAGACAGTACAATCCAGCCAAGGTGAGGCTTCCCCGGAGATCCATAATTTTCTTCAGCATTTCATTTATGTTATTCTGCCTTTAATGTTCTTCTGTAAGTTTTGTCCCTTTTGTATGTTGCCGCTGAGATTTGTGTTACTTTTCAGCAAATGGTTTGGTTTTGTACAATGTGCAGTGTCTGCAAAGTGTTTCTTCTTACACGGTAGTTTGGTCCAAAAAAATAAAAGTGGTCATATTGACATTTGTCTGCTGATCAGTCGCTGTTGTCATACTGCTGATCTACACAACTTTCACCACCATTGGTCTTTCTTAAATTCTAAAGTGTCCCGTTTGGGCGGCCTGTAGCATAGTGGTTAAGGTACATGACTGGGACCTGCATGGTCGGTGATTTGATCCCCAGTGTAGCCACAATAAGATCCGCACAGCCGTTGGGTCCCTGAGCAAGGCCCTTAACCCTGCATTGCTCCCGGGGAGGATTGTCTCCTGCTTAGTCTAATCAACTGTACGTCGCTCTGGATAAGAGAGTCTGCCAAATGCCATTAATGTAATGGAATGTAATTTTTTCTTTCTGCTTAGTTTTGTCTCCTGGTCTGTGGTTTCTTCTCCTTTGTGGCAATGCTGGGACACTACATTCCAGGCTTGGTGTTCTCCTACACTGCACGTAAGTACAACAGACCTCCTGAACAGGAAATGGAGCCTCCTCCTTCTGTTAGGAAATTGTAGGTTGCTAAAGCGGTCACAGTCCTGCCTGAATGGATTGCAGCCAAAATAGCAGTGGGCTGAGGAGAGCAGGTCAAGTCTTGAGCCAGGAAGTGGAAATAATTTCAGTGAAAATGATTTGGTGGTTCGCGCCTCAGAGCCTCTTTTCTGTAATTGGGACACAGCAGGGGCAAAGTCTTGCTTTTGTATTTGTGTTTTGCCTTCCATCTATCATCTGTGACCTTTATTGTTTTGCCTTGAACAAAGTCGGCAGTAGACAGGAAGTGTGCTGTTGGAGTTAATCGATCCCCATCACACTGGCTGTGCTAATATGGGCCTGTTGAGTAGTTGGAGCCCAGGCTTTGCTCGGCACTGGCAGCTGCAAAATGGGGCACATTTGTTATTTCACGTTGTGCTTCTATGTGGCACTGGTGCCATGATGTAACCGTGCAACAGGTGTGTCTCTAACCGTCCCTTTTCTTTCCTCCACTCTCCTCTCCTGTTCCCCACCTGTGCCCAGTACTGGCTGTGCTGCTGTGCCCTCTGGCAGCGTGCCACAGAGTGCTGCAGGGCATTCTAGTGTACGTGGAGCCAGCCCTGCAGCGGCTGGACTTCAGTGCCAGTGGATACATGATGTCCAAGCCCAAAGAGAACCAATGTAAGTACATCCCCTAGCCAAGGCTCTATGCATTGTCGATGTGTGAGTCAGTTTGGATTTCCACAACTGGATTTTCTCTTTCAGGATAAAGACTAAAAAGTGTACGCATTACATATTTGCAGGTTCATATTCATGTCAAAATACGTTTTTGTTAGGACATGCATACTAAAACTCAAACAGTTAGTTAGTGGGAATCCTTTAGTCTGTTATTCGTAGCATTTTCAGAAAAAATATCCCTGTCTTACCATTGTCCAGTGGGCAAGTCCTTGGCATGAGTTCATCCAGTACTTACCTGAAAACTTGTCCCACTGTCGCTTCCTCTCAGCCAGTAGGTTAAAAGGTGCTTACCTCTGACTGTGTGTTTGTGATGCTAGTCCTCCGCAGACCCATCCGACACGCTCCCGCAGGTGACGGCAGTGACAGTGAGGAAGAACTGTCTGCCTTCTGCCCACAGGTATTCAAACTGCTGACAACGACAGGAAGAGAGCTGTGCTCTTAACTGTGTAATGCGTCACTTGCAGTTTACTAGAATATCCATTAATCTAGTTGAAGTTACTTTATATACAGTATATGTAATGTTCCATAATGTTTGCCACAAAAGCATTGACAAATTATATCATTGGGATCGCATTCAGACCATTTTTACATAATGACGTGGAGTCTTTTCCTGTGATGCTTGACAAGGTTAAGGAATACATTGTGTTCCTATTCTTCTATGAAGATCCATACAAGATCCTTCACATTCTTGTGTTTGCGTATATAAACTGCCCTCTATAGTTCAGCCCACAGGTCTTCAATTGGATTGAGGTCTGGCGCCTGAGATGGCCATAGAACATAGAATTTGTTGCCACAGAAGCATTTCGGTATGGATTTTTAGGTATGCTTTGGGTCATTGTCTGGTTGGAAAGTCCACCTACAGCCTCAGTCTTGTGGTAGTCTTTTTATGCATCTCTGGTTTGACTCCAAACATACCGATGCTGTATCTGACCAAAATGTTCAATTTGGTCTCATCTGACCACAGCACCTTTGTTCAGTCATACCTGAAATGAGACCAAGTGAGAGCAAAATTGAATGTTTGATGGCAAGGCCAAAGTGGAGACCAAAAGGAGTTTTATTTATGTTATTTATTTATGCCCAAGATCTAAGCTGTCACTGGTGTTGGCGCGCTTGTCTTCATTGATAATGTAACTGTTGATAACAGCAGCTGAATTAATTAAGTGTACAGAAGCATCTTATTTGCTCAAGTTCATGCAAATGCCTCCAAGCTCCGTGCTTCATCCTACACCAAAGCACAAACATACTGCTACACCAAAAAAAGTTTTTAAAGCCGAAAACTGGAAAATTCTTTATGGGGATTTGTTGGATAAATGGCTTTAAGTCATCAAGGGTATCAAATGAGCCTCAAACCACTGTGCTGCTGCCAGATATGCTGTAGATACAAAAGTTATTTATTCTCCTGAATATTCTTTCCATTCAGTTCAACAGGGAAATTTGTCCAGAGAAATAATTATCTTTATATCTACTGCATATCTGGCAGCAGCATGGTGATAGCTGTGGTAGCTCTGAGCTATTGGGTCAGGTACCTTGATGACATCAAGAAATACAGGACATATTGGCCAATAAATGCTTTGTCTCATCTACATCTCAAAATTCTGCTCAGACTTGAAGACTTGAAATAAAAGGTTTAATAAGAGGTTTTTTCAATACAAATTTTATTCTCGAAATTGAAATGCGTGTTATTATCGTAACTGATATCAGTTTGAATCAATATTTGGTGGATGTGTAGTGGATACAACCCTGTGTGATAATTGATAGTAATTCTTTTTTTTATTTATTTATTTATTTTTTATCCAGCCACATTACAAGTCACTTTAAGGCAACTAGCCCCCAAAACAAGCAGAAGCTGTAGATGACTGTAGACTGTAGACAAAGTACTAAACATGACTACAATCATTTACATGGTGAAAAATATCCTTAAATATAAGCAATATTAAAATGTGATTACAAACTGAAATAGTGGAGTACAGAGCCAAATCAAGAAAAATATGTCTGTCACAAACATTATGGAGCTTGCTGTATATGAAACACTGTGCGATATAGATGTAGATTGAGGTTTGAAGCCATATGGTTTGAAGAACAGTGGAAAAACTGCACATCCATAACTACAACTACAGCAGATTCAATTCTGAAAACGATAAACAACTTTTTTTGTGTTTGATGGACAATTGGACACCTCTCTTGTGCCCCAGCTGGATGATGCTGTGGTGGCTAAGGAGTTGGCCATCACAGACTCGGAGCACTCTGATGCTGAGGTCTCATACACTGAGAATGGTACCTTCAACCTGTCGAGAGGTCAGACCCCACTCACCGAAGGCTCAGAAGGTGAGTGGTTTGCATTGCATAACAAAGCCAAGATTTTCCTACTTGCTTAAAAGGCCATATACCCCCGTGTGCCTCTGACGTAGTATGCTGCCTTCCGTAAAATTCCCGAATGGTCCCTGCCGTTCTTCCACAGACTTGGACCGGCACAGCGATGCCGAGGAGTCCTTCTCCTCCGACCTCCCCGACTTCCCCTCCATCAACCCGGAGGCCACTCTGATGGATGACGATGACGACGCCAGTATCGGGCTCCCGAGCTTGGGTCCCTCACGCTCCCACGGCCCCGGGAACGCCTCGCTGGACGTGGAGGCCCAGCTGGACATGGACCAAGAGAGCATCGACGACGAGCTGTCCCTGGGCGGCCTCCCCCCTGCCACCGACCTCACCGCTGAGCTCAGCGGGATCATCGCCAGCAACATGATTCAGGCCGCCCTGGCAGGAGCCCTGCAAGCCAACCGCCCCCCGGCCGGGTCTCGGAGAGCTGGTTCCGCTTACCGTAAGCAGTCCAGCTCCGAGCTTGACACCGACCCGGAGGGCGAGGACTTTGAGATGCTGGATCAGTCTGAGCTCAACCAGATGGATCCCGTGGGACCATCCGGACAGGGAGGAAGGCCAGGAGGGCCCCAGCAGCACAGGAACCAAGGGCCCGGCTTCCTGTCCAACCTGCTGGGAAAGCCGAAGTAAAGCTCCCGTCTGTTCTATCGCGGTGTCCGAATATGGGACAAGATGTGATGGACGGATGCACGGGGTGGAGGTTGGGTGTCTGAAGAAACCAGTGCAGTCACTGCAGGGTAAAGTGAGCACTGTAGGGGAGTAGGTTTGTTATTTTCATTTGCCTTGTCATCCCTTCTCCTTGGGTCTATTCACAGGGGATCATTTTTTGCCATGCTCATCAATCTATGCAGCCCTGAATCACCAGTACTAGAGATGTTTCTGGCTTTTTGTCAATCCAAGCTCTTAATTATGTAATAGGATCAGTTCTCATGACAAATATGAGCAGTTGACCATGGACCCAAGGTGTCCCTCATTAACCATTCGGACTCCTGGTCCAGTTATATACCGTTAAAACACTCAATGTAGGGAAAAGGAGACCGCCATGTTAAAAAAAACAAAAAAAACAGGGTTACTTGTTGAGCAATAGGAAACCATTCTAAAGATGTGACATGGTATAAACAGACCATGCTGACATCATTTTTTATGCCATAGCCATAATGAAAAAGTCATTCTCAATGACTGGAGCCTGAATGCAACTGAAAATGGGCATACAGTATCCTGTTTTGTTTCTCTGAAAAGTATCAACTTAATGTAGGACCAAAGGAGTACATTCCTGAGTTTTTAAAATGCAAGCCTAATAAGGAAAAGTATAGAAAGTAAAAAGTTTAACTATGAGCAATATGAGAGATCGACAGATTAAAACAGTTGCCATCACAAATATTTCTTCACAGGAAAGCTTGTTTGGTTCTGTAAAACACCACCATACACAGTGCGTTCCAAAATGATTGGCACCCTTGTTTAAGATGACCAAAAGGCTGTATAAAATAAAGTACAAATGTCATGAGTTATACTCTTTACTCAAAATGGGAACATTATTATTATTATTATTTTATATGAATGAAGTTGCTCAGATAACTATAAATAAAAACAAATCCAAAAAAGATGGGTGTCAAAATTATTGCTACCCATGCCTTTTGTACTTTTCACCCTCTATTCACAGGGATGAAACTATTGCTGTCATCTTCTCTAATGTTTTATGAGATTTTTTATGAGGTGTTATTCACCATTCTTGCAGATCCTTGAATTATGTGAATTAACAAAGATCGCCCCCAATATGTTAACCAATGTCATAAAGCACTACAAAAAACCTGAATTGGTAGTTTTATTTATCCTTGTGAATGAAGAGTGCATGAAGTACTAAATACAGAGGTGCTAATAATTATCACTTTTTTTCTTTTCTTTAAGCAATTATATTTGTAGACAATAAAAGTGTTCCCATTTCTGAGCAGAAAATATAGTTAATTGCCTGTTATTATTTTATAGACCTCCCTCATCTTTACCAGGGGTGCCAGTAATATTGGAAGGCATTTTCATTGTATACCCAGCTGAATTATTTTGGGCCGATGGTTGGATAAACGTTCACACGGTACATAAAGTTCACAAACCAACAGAAATTCTAAAATCTAAATCTTAATTTCAGAGGCAAATATCAAATCAAATGTTGACACAGTTTTGAATGAGCTTATATGTGTGGGATTCTGCAGCGTTTCTCTGTCCCATGGTATGTGTGGTTTTCCTAGCACTCTTGACAAACTACCTGCCTCAGTGTCAGATCTGCTTCTGAGCGTCTCTTGTGACACACTGCAGCCATCTTGTCTTCACCCTATGCCCTGCCTCCATGTCTCTGTGTGCAGGGACTGTGAAAATGCATTTCTGTCAATAGGAGTTTCTCGCAACAATGTTTTCTGCAATCTGTGAAAAAAAACCGTGAAACCTAACTTTATTTGACTACACTACAGCATATATAAATAAAATATATTTAATGCAGGGTAATTGATGGCATTCTAAAAATCGATTACAAATTGTAGCCAAACAGGAGGACTCCTTCACTTTTTTCATCCTTTAACAATGCAATGTGAACGACACACTGAAGGACCAGTTTATTTGCTGATGGCAACCTGTTCACTGAATCCACTGTGGGCAAGGTTTTTTTTTATCATGTTCTATCATTTATGTTCTATATACTGTGTTGCATTCGCACATTGCATTTATATGCTTCAGCTTAACAGCAGTGTCATTGTATTACTTGTGATAGAATTTTCCAACCTGTGTTCAATATCCTGACCATGTTATCAGAGAAACTTGCAACAAATTTCATTGTTTGTATTGTAATGGTTTTTATTTTATTTTTTACTTTAAACCCATCAGCTGCATGGCACCAATTATCCTTGTCACTTTTTATTGTTTTATACAGTTCTAGCATCAATGTGCAGAATCTGTGAAACTTCCATTATGATCACACTTATTCCTTTGTAGCTTTCTTTTGCATTAAACTAGCAGTGAGGGCTTGAATTCTAGATTTCATTTAATCGTGGGCTGAAGTCTCTTAAGGACATGGATAGCCTACTGACCTCAGGTCCCACTGACCCAAGACCCAGTGGCCAAGCACTGAAAAGGAGATGAAGAAACTTTAAATGGAGGATGTCTACCAGTACATCATTACCTCTAGAGTGGGTAAACGGAACATCAGCCAGACAGGCAATAACTGACATACTTGACTATGTATGGTGTGACCGGTCTGGAAGTTTTAACTTTTCAAATCTGGCTCAACACATGCCCACTGAGTTGATGGATATCTTTGTGAAAGTCCTCCTGAAGTGACTAAAATGATGTTCAGGAACTGTGACTGTGAATAATCCTACCTTCATCAGTCTTGCCAGTGTGTCTGAAGAGGTGAGTGTGAGGCTGCAGTGATGTCGCTACATCTGACGGCTTAATGCTGTATTTTTTCAGCAGCAATTCCTTCTTGTGCCTGTTTTCCACTTTACAGCATAGAATAGCTACAATAACATTTGACATTTTTGTGCCCGTTGTTCTTTCGTTTTTTGACCACTTGCTGAACAGATGTTTATCTGACCCTCTCACCTTTCCCAGTGGGACCAACTCAATTCTTGTTGGGTTCATTTAGCTGGTGTAATGGCTCAAGCTTTGTGTGCTTAGTTTGCCATATCAAAACGGCTTATCTTTCACATGGTTGTAATGGTGTCTCAAATTAATAAAGCTTCTGAATGGGTTTGGTGCATTTGTGCAGAGATTTTGAATATGTGAAGTGTGAATATTGTCTTTTTGGCATTCTGGGTGGGATACAGGAGTCACAGAAGAAATGTGTGTAAATGCATAAAATATAGGTTATAAGTATAAGAATTGTGATTATTAAGCAGTGTATTGAATTTGGGCCAAGCTAATTCAGTAAATGTGTACAACTAAAGGATAAAATGTTAGACACATATGCCCTATGTCCTTTCAAGGCGTAAGTTACCATTTGGAAATATAGAATATAAAAAAATGGGGTGGGCATCTATTTTTGCTGTTACATTGTTTTCCATATGATGGCAAGATTAATATCTCCTTTTGATTTTTGTCTTCTGTCATCTAAATACAATGCAGTTTTGAAGTGGACAAACAAGCATCAATAATTATTTCGCTTACAGAGAAGTGTAATATCAGTTTTTAAAAATGTAAAATTATTTATATAGGGAAAATGAAAACCCAAGAACTATTCTAGAAAAAAATATTTTTGTAATAAAAGTATAGATATGTATTCTTAGGAGATGTCATGTTCCAGAAAGAGACCATGATATCAAAGTTATGTGACTCGTTTGTGATGTGGAACATTGTTTCTGCAGTCATGTGCCCTGTGTAAGTGTCAACAGTAGTGTTGCATTTTCTCTGAAACTCGTGATCATTTGTAATGTGTAAAAAATAAATAAAGGCAAAGTCTACATATGTGATACTGCTTTTTTCACCCAATATGCTACAGTTTTGAAAGATTATTTCTGAATAGAACCAAAAATATATTATGACAATATTTTTCATGCCCAGAAGGTAGTGAAATTGGACAGAATTTAAGTGTGCTGGCTCATGTGAGATCCTTCCATGTCACCAGCTTGTGTTGGCCTTCAACAGCTGACTAGACGTGACTGTGCATTTTGAGTCTTGTTGATCTGTGTCATGGCTATAAGGAATACGACTTTAGTTGGCTCTTGTGATGCGTGATCATTTCTACATACAGAAATGTTCTTGGCAATACCGTTACTCTTGCAGCTTGCAAGCATTCCTGCATAATACAATATTGATAGTTTCCGATATGATGTGCTCTAGTTAGCTGTGAGCACCGCCCTAATGTTCTAGCTAACGTTAGCTAGCCAACATAATAGCTAGATATAACCAGTGAAAACTAGCTAACTAGCGCTATTGGAAACCGTATTACTGTAAAACTAGTTAGCTAGCTAACCAGTTTTACTAACTACACTCACTGAGCACTCAATTCGTTTTTTTATTTTTTTTATTACTTTATTTCACCGACTTATTCATGCGATTATCTAATCAGCCAGTTGTGTGGCAGCAGTGCAATGCATACAGTCATGTTGATACGGGTCAGGAGCTTCAGTTAATGTTCACATCAATCATCAGAATGAGGAAAAAATGTGATCTAAGTGACTTTGACCGTGGAATGATTGTTGATGGCAGACAGGGTGGTTTAATTATCTCAGAATCTCCTGAGACTTTCACACACACTAGTTTCTAGAGCAGGGGTGGGCAATTCCGGTCCTGGCGGGCCGGTGTGTATGCAGGTTTTTGTTTCCACCAATTACCCTGGCAAAATGAACTAACTGGCTGCATGCACCAACACTGGTTCACTCAGAGATTAGATCACAGTAAAACCGGGGGACACGAGAAGTCTTCGGCTGTCATTCATCAAGAAATGTACTGTAGCTAAAATGTCAGATGGCATAAAAGGCTAATTATGTCATTAAGGCCAGAAGTTGGTATGAAATCCAGAAATGGATACGGCCCTCTTTGCCCACCTCTGCTCTAGAGTTTGCAAAGAATGGTGCAAAAAAATATATATATAATAATTATGATGAGGAGAATAATAATAATCCAATGATCTGCAATTCTGCAGACAGAAACACGACATGAGAGATGGCCAGACTGGTCAAAGCTGAGAGGGAGGTGACAGGAACGCAAATAACCACACATTACAGCAGTGGTATGCTGAAAAGCATCTCTGAACAAACAACACATTATAACTCTTTAAGTGGATAGGCTACAGCAAAATAAATCTAATAAATACCTAATAAATTGCTAAATTGTGTCAAAATAAAATCAATCAATCAACCAATCAATCAATCAGGGTCCATGCAGTAATGCAAGGTACATTTTTATAAGCTACGTTCAGTTTCCAGGTTTGTAAATAATTTGCGTGTCAACAACTACACCTCGGTATATCGCGTTGTGCTGGTCATTGGAAAAGTAGATCGCAAGCCAAAAAAAAGTGTGGGCACCCCTGCTCTAAATGCCACGGTTTGGCTATTTTAAACATTGACGAAAAATAATCATAATATTGTATACTCCAAATGGCCATTCTGTTTAATGCCTGGCGATTTTTTTTAAATTCCATAAAAATGGAATTATGGAACACTGCCTTTACCGTTGTCGGTTGAATTCCGATCAATTCCAATTAATTTGTTTAATGTCTGGAATTACCTAATGCGTCATACTTAATTGCGTCACAAAGTAGTTTTTTTTTTTGTCTCGCTTTTGCAGATGCTCTTTCTCTTGCGTCACAAAAGTATGGCATTGAACCGCAGTTAAATATTAATGTCACACGAATACCAGGTCAGTCTTCGCGAAGATTAACGGGAAAGAGCATTTTTTTCGATTTACATTACAGCAATATAGCAAGAGGTAAAAGCAACTACAGTATGCATATCATTACAAAAAAATACTACTGAATACCATCTAATTGGGCGATGCAGCCGTCTTTGGTATGAATGATTGCTGTGGTGTTTATACGTGTCTTGATTACAAGCACATTGTTAAATAGCGTAATACTTTCAATTTCCCGAGTGTAGCAGCATGTCTTCAGCCAACGTTGTCCTCGGAGTGCAGACTGGAGCGTCTTACCAACATTTCCCTTCTGACAGCAACTTCAACGGTGAGTGAGAATTTCAACATTTAATTCTAGGCATTGATATTAATAAGCCCGTTATTGCAACGAAATCCGGAAACAAAAAGTGAGACCGATCCTTGAATTGAGCTGATATATGGGGGAAATACCAACCACCTGATTAACTATTATGGGGGAGTAACGTGTTTCTTATCCGGTCATTGGTTCTATTTATATTAAAAAGTCAATGACATGTGAAAATGTTACAGTGCAAATGATTCAGCCTGGCCCCTGTGAAATGTTCTATTCATGTGTGAATTATAGTGAGCGTGGTCTTAATTTGGGCAGCACGGATAGTGCAGTGGGTAGCACTGCCGCCTCACAGCAAGGAGGTCCTGGGTTCAAATCCCTGTTGGCTGGGGCCTCTCTGTACGGAGCTTACATGTTCTCCCCGTGTCTGCATGGGTTTCCTCCGGGTACTCCGGTTTCCTCCCACAGTCCAAAGACATGCAGGTTAGGCTGATTGGAGAGTCTAAATTGCCCATAGGTATGAGTGTATGAGTGTATGAATGTATGAGTGTGTGAGTGAATGGTGTGCCCTGCGATGGACTGGCGACCTGTCCAGGGTGTATTCCTGCCTTTCGCCCAATGTGTGCTGGGATAGGCTCCAGCCCCCCTGCGACCCTGTACAGGATAAGCGGGTTAAGATAATGGATGGATGGATGGATGTGTGGTCTTAATTTGAATAATGTGCAAATCTTTAAATTCACATGTAAATCACATGTGTGGAGGGAAGTTCATTACCAGTGCGTTCTCCCAGCATCCCAGAGGAGCCCGCGCATGATGCTGGCCATGGCCGTCAGCGCTGACGGGCGCGACCAGGCTGTGTTGGTGCTGCGGGAGAGGGACATCATCCCCGTGTACAACCTGCAGGAGAAGAACCAGAGCCTGCGCGCCCTGAGAGGGGAGGACGCCTCCGTGTTCTCGCGTGACTGGAAATACCTCCTCGGCCAATCAGGAGCGCCGGACTGGACACTGTTCTGCTCCCACCCCATGAATCAGGTAAGTGTCAATCACAGGGCACAGGGAGAAGCCTCACGCTATAGTTGTAGTTTTATCATGTGTGTTAAAGAGGACTCCCCCAGCAGGGCGACCAACTCAGAACGTGTTGCTCTGGAAACAGTATAATTCATGAACATTGCGAGATTCTTGTCCAGTGTCGCAGTTTGGATTGGAGTTGGGCTCGTGAAATAAAATGGAAAGGGGTTTTTAGCTGAGGCCTGCGATCGTACACGTAGACACGCAGATCTTTGTGTTGTCCTTCGGAGAGAGGGCTCTCACAGAGTGCTCTCACAGAGGGCTCTCTCCGAAGGACAACACAAAGATCTGCGTGTCTGGGAACGGCCAGAATGGCTTAAACCAAAATGGCTTATTTTATTGATACGTTGTGGTGAAGAACATGCACCCTCAGAAAAAAAATGGAATCACAGGGTTCCTTTTGGAACCATTTTTTTTCCTGAGAGTGTAGATCAATGCCATAAAGCAGCATCATACATTTTATACAAACGGCAAAGGTATCGTCAGTTCCACAGAAATTCATATTTTTGGTGATTAATATATGCCTTTGTGTATTTCTCAGATCCCCTCAGACACCTACAGGCACGATCCCACTCAGGTTGTGGCCATGTATGATAATCTGTCAGAGGCCACCTCATCCACCTGCACCGACCAAGGCCAGCTCTACAGCACCGACCTGACCAATATAGAAGTGAGTACAGACTGAAGTATAAGAATAACGTATTGCAAGTTTGGTTAATGCAGAATATGTGGTCTGCTTATGAAGAAGTTTAATGTTATAATGATCTAGCTTTAAGGTGAGTGAAAGACCTCCTTTCTTTGCTTTCATTTAGAGATTCTGTCTGTTGGGACAGATCTCGCTCCAAAACGTGGTAACTTGTTATTTATTTTATCCAGAGCAACTTATAGTTGATTAGACTATAAGGGCCTTGCTCAAGGGTCCAACAGTGCACAGATCTTATCGTGGCTACACCGGGGCTTGAATCACCAACCTTCCGGGTCCCAGTCATGTACTTTAGCCACTAGGCTACAGGCCGCCGCCCTGCGACACATTTCTATAGGCAACAGGACTTGCCTGAATATATGGTTAAATAGGTTGAATAAATAGTTTTAACCACAATTTCATTTACAGTGATGTAAAATTCCATTGTGGTTTTAAAATAAATGATCACATTAATTGTACCTGATGTGGACTAAAACTACAGACTGTGAAAGTCACAAACCTTCACATGGAGCATTTTGATGTCTAATCTTAAAGCCTTCCAGTATTTTAAATGCTCTTAATAGATGAATTGCAGCTTTGCACTTAATAAATTTTTAAATTTTGTCATGTTTTGACAGTGCCATTTTAAAAGGCGAGATTTGAGAAACGGCTTTACAGTCAGTGTGTTGTGCTTGACAGATCATCACAGAAGTGCCAGCCAACCCAGAGACCCACAACACCAAGTATGACCTGGAGGAGACCCTTATTACCCACTGTAAACTGGAGGAGACCCTTATTACCCACTGTAAACTGGAGGAGACCTACACCACCAAGGCTGATCTGCAGGAGATCTACACCACCAAGGCTGATCTGCAGGAGACCTACACCACCAAGGCTGATCTGCAGGAGACCTACACCACCAAGGCTGATCTGCAGGAGACCTACACCACCAAGACTGATCTGCAGGAGACCTACACCACCAAGGCTGATCTGCAGGAGACCTGTACCACCATGGCTGACCTGGAGGAGACCACCTCCACCAAGACTGATCTGGAGGAGACCCATATCACCCAGTCTGACCTGGTACATATGTTCACTCATGTCTAAACCACTGGGAAAAAAACATGTTTGTCAATGTCTGCCTGCTTGTATGCATTTAGTGGCTGCCACATGATTGGCTGATTTAAATATTTGCATCAATAAACTGGTGTACAGGTCTAACAGTGAGTGTATTCACAAATATGATGAAACTAAGCCCTATATCTGTGCTCTTTCAGAACTCAATCATGATGGAACTGAAAGAAAAGATGCGAACGCTGCAGACAGAGAAGTTAGCGCTACAGCTGAGGGACATGCAGCATGACTGCAATGTGAAAGAGATGAAGGAGGAGTTCACTCAGGAGACCAAGGCTATGCGGCAACAGATCATGGTCAGCCGAAAGGATGAGCTAACGTTCGCCAACATTTTAAAACTTCTTTTCTGTTCGCCACAAAACGTTAGCTAACTATTTTTAAAATTAGTGTGCTGCCGTGAACGGAAGTGGCTGCCAACGGAGAGAACAAAAGTCAACGATTATTTGGCAGTTATAATGCACTTTAATCAATGTTAATATTTGTTCTTACCTTAAAAAAGACATCACAGATAAGCAACTAATCAGCTAGCTGACATTGTTAAATCTAAGCTGCATCCATTTTTGTTCAAAATGCGTTGGTGACGAACTAAATGGAATGCTAATTTCAAATAGTTCAACAGTAACTGTTGTCTGCGAACGTAGTTCCCCCTGGAACATTCGCTGTCCTAAAGGCACGTCTGATCGCTGCGTCAAGCCTCACAGCACAATTATACAAGACCGTCCCTATTGATGCCACTGCCGTAAACACAAAGTCTTTTTTATTGTTGCTGACCTGATCGTCTCGCTTTAATCTCCCTGTAGGATCTTGAGGCAGAAAAGGAGGAGTTGGTGTCGGAACACGACAAGACTTTGGAAGCAGTGGGGCAAATGTTGGAGGATTTAAGTAAGAACTGGTTATCAGTAATTAAATAAAGCCACCAACACCTTTTCAATGGTACTCTATTCAGGACAATTACTTTTGTGAAAACTTTTTTTTATATTTTGAAACCCGAATTTAAGGACTGTCAACACAGGGTGAGTCACCATGTCAGTGAGCCTTTTTCAATGATAGGAAGGGATTTTAACAATGTTTTAACCCAAAAATCTTACCTATTGTACCTTTAAGAGTGATGTTGCATGTGGTCATATTTCGTATGTGTGAATTTGCCTGTATGGATTTCATACATGCACTTGTTTTTTTGTACGGTTTAATGTCGCTCGACTTTGGTAGTCAGATATATTTTGCTAGCCATCTCTGAGTGTGCAGCTCTGTGACCATCCCTCCTTTGCAGACTCGACCATGCACGAGAAGCTATGGCAGGGGAATGTAGCCTCACATTTGCTGCAGGAGGAGCTGGAGGAGTGCAGGCAGCAGCTGCAGGGTGCGGAGACCGGTCATAAGCGAGAGATAGAGCAGCTCACCAGCGCCTACGAGTCCAGACTGGAGCAGCTCACCAGCTCCTACGAGTTCAGACTGGAGGAGCACCGGCACCAGCTTCAGCAGGTGGGGTTAGCCTAGTTTGCCAGGCTGCTAATGGAGAGGAGTGTAAGGGTGATGAACCCAACCCCTTTCAGGATGCAACAAGTATTTTCAAATCGGTCACATTCCACACAGTGTAGACGGGGCCCAGGGGAACACACCGTATTTTAAAAACGGTCACATTCCACACAGTGTAGATAGTCACATCGAGGATGTGAATAGTCACATGTCAATTCAGTCAGTCCAGGAGCTAGCTCAGAAAGCACTCTTCTACATTACACATTCAACAAGCATGCATATTTGTGTAAACATTTGATTTCTGTGTAAAATATTAACATTTAATTTTGAATGTAGCCATTTGATGTGAAGGTAAAAGGCACAATTGGGTGGAGATTAGTTATGGTACCAGACCAGATGAAGGTCTTTCTGACCTGAATCTACGCCCTGCTTGTCTCATTCCGGCCCCAGTGCAAGGACAAGGCGCGGCAGCAGAAGATGGAGTACGAGCTCATGATGAAGATGACGGCGGAGGATGGTGACAAAGAGATCATGGCCATACGATGCAAGTACGAGGCCAAGTTAAAAATCCTGAGGGACCTGAACGCCCAGTACAAGGATGAAGCCTGGATCATGAAGGAACGGGTATGGCAACCGAGCAAACCGCCTTTGCTTTGAGTGGTTAAGAAAAGTTATGGAACTTTAAAGGTTATGGAAGGTTGCTATCGTTTTATATGTACTGTAGATACATGTGGGTTATGGGTGTTTGTGAAGCAAATGAGTACATCTGTTTGGCTGCATCCTAGTTATTAGGTAAAACCTGACTAATGTGGCCAACTGACATAGAGATGAGGTGCGTTCAAGACAGCGAACGCGCACGGCAAACTAAGTTTGCAGCAAACCCTGAGTGTTGAACGATTTTAAATGAACATTCCATTTAGTGCGACACCATTTTGAATACAAATGGAGGCGACTTAGATTTAACAATGCTAGCTCACATATTCGTTGCTTAGGCTACAAATATTACATTGATTAAAGTGTATTATAACAGCCAAATAATTGTCAACTTTTGTTCTCTCCTTGTCTTTCCCGTCGCCGCACTACCTTTTAAAACAGTTAGCTAACATTCACCTAGAACAGAAAAAAGTTTGAATATGTTTGTGAACATATGCTAATGTTTGCGAACATGAACACACCTCAGGTAATAACTGACTAGTGTGGCCAAGTGACACAGAGCTGTTTAAGACTTATGTTGCATTCCAGGTGAACTCGGAAACTCATACTGTAGCTCCAACTTGGGAGGTAGGAGCGTTCCCATGGTTCCCAACTGTTAATAACATGACGGTTGGCCAGAAACTGTCACTAGCGCTGGTGCTTTCTGAACATACACTGTTCCTTGGGATCAGAAAAATTATGTAGGAGTTGACTTTGGTTTCACTGTCATTGTGTAGCTATACTGTCAATCGAGCTGTTTTAAATGACGTCAGTGTCCTGTTACTTGGCAACTCATATAAGCACCTTATAAATGTGGAGTGAATTTTGTCCCTGTAGGTTGAGCGCCTGGAGGAAAACAATAGTAAAAAGAAAAACAAGGAGATTGAGAAACTTGAGGCAGAGGTGAAGAAGAACCTGAATATCATTAGCAATCTGGAAAATGACGTCTTGGGCCTGAAACAACAGATTATGTTGAGGAATGAAAACATTGAGGAAAAAGTGAGTTTATTTTCAGAGGACATCCATCAAACTCCCATTCCATCTTCAAACAGAATCCAATAGCATACAATCAAACAAATCTGAAAATGTTTGAGGAGCAGAACTTTTACATTGTGTGTCGAGAAATATAAAGGCCTTTCTCTCTGCAGGAAATTCTGATTTCTGAAATGAGGGAGAGGAACACTGGCCTGCAAAGCATGAAATTCATTCTGGACAACCGCGTTAAAGAACTGACAACGCAGATCGATCCCAAAGAGGAAATAATCAAAGAGCTGAAGGAACAGATAGGAAAGGTAAAGACATCCGTCCGATTTGGTTTCCTTTTTTGTTTTCCATATTTTCCATTTTTCGCAAAATAAAATATAGCTTGGCTACCATAGGTTAGGGGTTAAAACCTCAGCGAATGGAGAACATAGAGCTTGTTATTTTATAGCCTACAGTCAATGATTGTAACCAATGAGAAAACACATCTATAGTTACGCTCAAATTTTCCTACAGCAAAGCACTTAACTGTTTCTCTTACCTAAGATAAACATCTAAGGGTTTATATGCAACACCCTGAGGTAATTCCCTTAACTAAGGGGAAATCAACCCTGAAGTGTCAGAGTTAAGGAAAACAAACAGGTGTTTTATGCAACTGGGCAAAAGACGTAATCTGTGCTTGTCTCAGAGAGAGAATGCTCTTGTTGCTTATGGATGTATACTTTCGAGATCCACGTTTAAATGGCCTTTGCAAACTTTAGATGATTAAATGTATTTGATTTGTAGATGGAGGAGGAACTGATCGAGTCCAGCGAGCAAAATTCCTGGAAGGAGAGAAGCATCGCAGACCTCAAACTGAAGCTGAACGCCAAAGACAAGGATATGCGGAAAAAAATGGAGAGGGTGCGTACCAGACCTGGAGGCTAATATATCACACAGAGCAGTGGTCTACTGCAGGGGGATAGACCCTGTGTATCACACTGACCAGGAGCCTACTGTAAGGGCATAACCCCAGTGTGTCACTGATCTGGGGCCTACCATAATGGTTGGTTGGCATTTTTTAAATATCGTGCCTTCATCCAAAGCGCTGAACAATTGTTCTCATTCACCCATTCATACACACACTCACACACCAATGGCGATTAGCTGCCATTCAAGGCACCAACCTGCTCGTCAGGAGTTTTTGGTGGTGAGGTGTCTTGCTCAGGGACACTTCAACACACCCAGGGTGGAATCGAACCGGCAACCCTCCAACTGCCATATGACTGCTCTTACTGCCTGAGCCAATGTCGCCCCATAGTCGTAATAATTACTGTATATTAATCTGGCCCAGGGGTTGCTCATGTGGGAAAGTCATGCAAATCACACTAACCATGGACCCACTAATACTGAATAAGAGGGCCTACTACAAGGGGATAATCCCTGTATTTTACTCTGATAAACCACTGGTCTGACCTGTTTTCGACAGGTAACCTCATCCATTACCCTCGTTCTCTTTGCAGGCATGCGATACAAGTACTGTGGTGAAAAGATTCAAGGCTGACCTCCTTAGCTGTGTGGGCTTCATACAGGATCCCAAGAGGCTGAAAGAAAGTGTGCTTCAGATGCATGCGCGGTACATACGGCAGTCTGATGTGAGTATTACATTACAGGCATTTGGCAGATGCTCTTATCCAGAGCGACATACAATGATAAGAGTAAGAGTAAGATGCATGTAGCTGTAAGTGACACCTACATAACCTCATATGTAAATGGTTGGCATTTATATAGCGCCTTTATCCAAAGCACTGCACAATTGATGCTTCTCATTCACCCATTCATATACACACTCACACACCAACAGCGATTGGCTGCCATGCAAGGCACCAACCAGCTCATCAGGAGAATTTGGGGGTTAGGTATCTTGCTCAGGGACACTTCGACACCCCCAGGGCGGGATTGAACCAGCAACCCTCCAAATGCCAGACGACTTACTGCCTGAGCCAATGTCTCCCCCTCATCCCTCATAAGCATTTCTTAGCAAACACAAATAGTTTTCCAAATGTGATGCACTAGAAAATATGTTCAGGTACATTAATATCAATCAGAAAAGGAACGCAAATCTTCAGTGTTGAGGTGCAGTCAGTCAGGTGATTTGAGGTCTCAAATTATTGTTAACTCGAAAATGACGTTTATGACACGTTCAGGAAGATCTCCTGCGGCAGGACCTGGGCAAGCTGAGACACGGCCGCGAGGAGGTCGATGTTGCCAGGAACATGGTGAAGTCTCTCCAGAGGAAACTGGCCAAAGAGACTGAGTTCCACAGCACTCAAAGATTCAAACTGATACAAGTAAGGGAGGTCATTTTATGACATATACTGTTAACCAAGGTTGGAAATGGCTCTCCTATTGCTTAGGATAAAAGCGTATGCTAAATACAGTATGATGTTCTGTAATGTAACGTATAGCAGTTTGAGCCGTTGAGCCGGGTCTACCGACAAGAGAAAGAGGTTAATACACTGAATGGAATCCACCAAGAGGAGGCTTTCTCCCAGGATGGAATGATTCACATGCCTGTGATCTTAGCTCTCTGCATTCATTGGCACTTTTGGCATTTTTAAGAGATGTTTTATGATTGAAATGATGACAGCTGATCAACTCAGCTATGTGTTTAAAGTGGTTAATCAGCCAGCAGTTAAAACCCTGAGACTCGGACACCTTGTACACTCCTTTAGGTCATGGAATACACTGAATGCAAGTGAACCTGGCCTCCTTCGGGAGTTATGAAAACAAGATCGTGTTGACAGATTTAGAATGTGTCATACAGTCAATATTGTGCTTGGTTGTTGCCTTCGTGCAGGAAAATTCCACCTTGATCAAAGAGCTCAACGATTTCATAAGAGCGCTGAAGGACTCTCAAGATAAAGTCCACGATTATGAGAACCAGTTGTCAGTTTACAGGAGGAAGAAGCCATCCAATTCCTCTGGCACCAAAGGTATGTCTTCCTTTTGCACTCATCACCTTCCTTTTGTTGGTTTGAAGAACAAACTCCCACACTGTAAAACACTTCAAACAAGACCCAATTATGAGGGTCTTTATTTCTGCAGAAAGAGTACAAAAAGGCATTATGAACAGCCATCCTCCCAGCCATGGCCTATGATATATTGGTTTCTGAGACAGATGGTTAGTCAGTCAGCCTGGATTGGATGGGAAATTACAAGCACTTTCAATTAGGACAGAGTACATCTTTTAATATAACCTGTAAAATAAAATGCAACAATGTGCATTAAAGCACGCTAATCCATAGGTGCAATTTACAGAGGGAAGGGGAGGGGGGGGCGTGTCCACTGCACTGTTACAGACAGCGGTAATGTACACTTAACATAAAGTTTCTCATCTGCACTGAAGGTACCCATGCACCCCCTGCCCCCCTGCACGTTTGAAACTGAAATGATGTGTTCACCATTCACCCATTCTGGATGATGCACAGCCGCCATTTTGTATGATGCCCAGAGCAGCCATTTTGTATGATGCCCAGAGCAGCCATTTTGTATGATGACCAGGGCAGCCATTTTGTATGATGCCCAGAGCAGCCATTTTGTATGATGACCAGGGCAGCCATTTTGTATGATGACCAGGGCAGCCATTTTGTATGATGCCCAGAGCAGCCATTTTGTAGCAAAATGCTGTCAGCTGTGGTGCAGGGGGCAACTCACTGTATATGCCTGAAACAAGCTGTTCTTTCCCTAGGGCCAGGGTCTACTTCATCCCCGCGTGGGCCACACAGTCTGGCGACCAATCTCACCCGTAAGGAGGTAGCGCAGAGGTTGATTCCCTGGCAGCGTGCTTAGATCGAACGGCTCCAACAGATCCTCAACCCAACAGGGAAGTGTTCACCAATAACTATCCACAACACCCTCTCACCTACTAAAATACCCTCTTTTAGCCCACCAATACCTACCCACAACACCCTCTCACCTACTAAAATACCCTCTTTTAGCCCACCAATACCTACCCACAGCACCCTCTCACCTACTAATAGACCCTCTTTTGTCCTGTAAGGTGGCTTTGGAGTCACCTTGATTCAGAAAGTCAGAAGTTTACATACACCTGAGCCAAATCCATTTAAATTCAGTTTTTCACAGTTCCTGACATTTAATCCTGGTAAACATTCCCTGTCTTAGGTCAGTTAGGATCACAACTTTATTTTAAGAATGTGTAATGTCAAATAGTAGTAATAATAGTAGAGAGAATAATTTATTTCAGCTTTTATTCATATCATATCATATTCCCAATGATTTAATCGTGTTCACCAATCGTGTTAATCGTGTTAATCGTGTTCACCAATGACTATCCACAACACCCTCTCACCTACTAAAATACCCACTTTTAGCCTATTGTAAAACCTCACGCTAACCCAATGACGGAATTTAGCGAGGGCCGTAGGGGGTTTTGCATGCTTGCCCTTCTGCTGTTACTGGAAGAATATTAGTAGGGTTTAATAGTAATGACCGCTATGCAGAGAGTCTAGATCAGCTAATGAATAAACCACGTTACAAAGACAGTAGTACCACTCTGCCTTCCGCTCTTTACTGGTCTGGGCTGACCAAGAATCTCCACAGTAGGGTCAATACATCTACCTTCGTTATCTGACTCCATTTCAGATATAATTTAGAAATTTGGGTTTGAAACATACGCAACCTCGGGAGTGATTACACTCGACTCGTACCTGCGCCACCATTACTCAATATATGCTCCCGGGATTAGCATTTATTGCTGAAATCTCAGTTCGGCGGAGAACTCAGAGGCTGAGGGTCTAGCCAACACAATACATGCACTACACTGACATGATAGTTGCGAGCCCAGGTCGGCGTACATTAAATGGGCTCCTTAGAGCTAATTTGACAGGAACCAGCGTCGTAATGCCTATGGGTTCCCTTCACACCAAATTACAAGAGCCATGCACCACCAATCCTTTAATGGGCCGAACTTGACGGCCTCTCAGCTTAGAACTACCACGAATAATACAAAGCCACTGATCAGTCGGTCTCTGGTCTAGATCATTCCCCTGAGTATTCAGTTGTAATTTAGGCTGAAAAGGTACAAGATGAATTAGAGTCATGGAGATCACGCAATTTACAAACAAAATAGTTTATTCGCAGACAGGTAGTTTATTAGCTTTAGAATTCCAATAGTCAATTACAGATACACAAATTAAGAATAGAGATAGAGTAAATCATCATACCTAGCCTGCGTTGGCTACACACAAACAAAGAGTAGAACATGCAGGGTGTGGGAAGCCGATTACGATCTTCCGCTGCTACACATACATACATACATACATACACAAGACATGTTGTGTGGGAAGATCGTATTCGACTGTAATCGGCTTCCCATACTCTGCATGTTCTACTCTGTGTTTGTGTGTAGCCAACTAGGTATGATGATTTACTCGATCTCTATTCTTAATTTGTGTATCTGTAATTGACTATTGGAATTCTAAAGCTAATAAACTGGTGGCTAAAGACCGACTGATCAGCGGCTTGGTACATTCGTGGTAGTTCTAAGCTGAGAGGCCGTCAAGTTCGGCCCATAAAAGGATTGGTGGTGCATGGCTCTTGTAATTTGGTGCGAAGGGAACCCTCTGGGCATTACGACGCTGGTTCCTGTCAAGTTAATTCTAAGGAGCCCATTTAATGTACGCTGACCTGGGCTTGCAACTAATATTGGCAGTGTTTTGCATGGATTGTGTTGGCTAGACCCTCGGCCTCTGAGTTCTCCGCCGAACTGAGATTTCAGCAATAATGCTAATCCCGGGAGCATATATCGAGTAATGGTGGCGCAGGTAAGAGTCGAGTGTAATCACTCCCGAGGTTCGCATATGTTTCAAACCCAAATTTCTAAATTATATCTTAAATGGAGTCAGATAACAAAGGTAAATGTATTGACCCTACTGTGGAGATTCTAGGACAGCCCAGACCAGTAAAGAGCAGAAGGCAGAGTGGTACTACATGGTTTATTCACTAGCTGATCTAGACTCTCCGCATTACAATTTAATCCTACTAACATTCTTCCAGCAACACCAGAAGAACAAGCACGCAACACCCCCTTCGGCCCTCGCCAAATTCCGTCATTGGGTTAGCGTGGGGTTTTACACCACCAATACCTACCCACAGCACCCTCTCACCTACTAATAGACGCTCTTTTGTCCTGTAAGGTGGCTTTGGAGCCTTGATTCAGAAGTTTACATACACCTTAGCCAAATCCATTTAAATTCAGTTAATGGACTATAAAGCCTGATGCAAGAAAGCGCGCTTTGCTTTTCCATTGTTTGGGTGTGTAGGGCCAGAATGTTTCTATACAATGACTGTTGCAGATGCTACTAACGACACGGCTTTACAGTCCATTCATATTTTATTTTTACACCGAATGTGAATGTCATAGCTGAATGTTATCGTTTCAGACAACGCAACCAGCGCCCAGGTGAAACTACAGATCAGTGTGTTGCCGTTTTAAAAGAGCTAGTTAAAACGTGTCAGTCTGGGGCTATAGGAGAGGAGATGATTCGGGACCAACTAGTTGAGAAGACGAATTGAGCGTGCATAAGGGAGCGATCACTACTGGAGGCGCAATTGACCCTACTGAAAGCTGTGATGATAGCTCGCCAGATTGAAACTGTGTTGCACTAACGTTGCACATTACTTTAGCCTCTGCCTCTATCGTCTCAGTTTCACTCTGGTTATCCTGAGCTGCACTTTGTTTCAATGTCCAATTAATACTATATTTATTAATGCTTTGGTTTTTTTCAGATTTTTTCCCTTTTTCTCCCAATTTGGAAGCCAATTATATCCTATCTAATTCAATTTGTATCAGGTAAACTATCATCAAGACTTCAATCAGGTAAAATATCATCACGGCTTCAATCTGGTAAGCTATCGTCACAATAGGGGCGACATGGCTCAGGCAGTAAGAGTAGTCGTCTGGCAGTCGGAGGGTTGTCCGTTCGGCCCCCCGCCCAGGCTGTGTCGAAGTGTCCCTGAGCAAGACACCTAACCCCCAAATGCTCCTGACGAGCTGGTCGGCGCCTTGCATGGCAGCCAATCGCCGTTGGTGTGTGAGTGTGTGTATGAATGGGTGAATGAGAAGCATCAATTGTACAGCGCTTTGGATAAAGGCGCTATATAAATGCCAACCATTTTTACAATTTAAATCTGGTGAGCTGTCATCACAGCTTTCAGTAGGGTCAATTGCACCTCTAGTAGTGATCGCTCCCTTATGTGCGCTGAATTCGTCTTCTCAACTAGTTTGACCCGAATCATCTCCTCTCCCGTAGCCCCAGACTGACGCGTTGTAACTAGCTCTTTTAAAACGGCAACAAAGTGACCTGTAGTTTCACCTGGGTGCTGGATGCGTTGTTTGAAACGATAGCGTTCAGCTACGACGTTCGTTTTCGGTGTAAAAATTAAATACTAATGGACTGTAAAGCCGTGTCGTAAGTATCATCTGCAACAGTCATTGTATAGAAACATTCTGGCCCTTACATCACAGAAATCCGTTTCAGAAATCGCCCCTAAACCGTTTCCAAACGTGTTTATGCCTTCAATGGTAGCGGCAGTTCTCCGAAATTTTGTAGATTTAGCTAAGGTGTATGTGAACTTCCGACTTGAGTCAGGTAAGTAGTACTTTAAGATTATACGCATTTCTCATTTCAACAGCTGTTACCACTGTTACCTGCAGGCTCTTGGGGAGTTGGGAGGCTTCTTGGTTTGCTCATGACTGTTTTTCTGTTTCTCTGTCCTAGTTATGCTGCAGCTGGAAACTCCTGGAGGGGTTTGATGCTCCCCACTCCCACCGATGGGGCAACTGCCCCCTTACCCGAGTCACACCGAGGCCTGCTGTCTCTCCCCAGTGTGTTCACCACTCCACTCTTCTAACTGGGGTCTCTTTCCCCGGTCTTCCCGGCCCCAGTGCAAGGACAAGTCGTAGCAGATGGAGTACGAGACCAAGTTAAAAGATGAGGGGGAGATGAGCACTCAGTACAAGGATGAAGCTGGCATTGTGAAGGAAAAGGTATGCCAAGCTACGAAACCGCCTTTGCTTTGAGTGGTTAAGAAAAGTTATGGAATGTTAAGGAAGGATATGGAAGGTTAAGGAAGTTGTCTTATTATGTCGATACATATAAAACAACCCATTTATGGTTGTTGCCTTCAGGCAGGATGTCTCCACCTTGATCAAAGAGCTCAATGATTTTAGAAGACTAGAAGAATGATTTTAGTCTGTCAAGATAAAGTCTATGATTACAAGAACCAGTTGTGAGTATACAGGAGGAAGAAGGCACCCAGTTCCCCTGGCACAGACGGCATTTATACCTGTTGCCCTTGCCCTCATCACCTTCCGTTTGTTGGTTTGAGGAAGGAAATCCACCCTTTTCTTCAGTAAAACACTTCACTTCAAACAACATCCAATTATAAGGGTCTTTATTTCTGCAGAAAGAGTACAAAAGGGCATTATGTACAGCCATCCTCCCAGGGAGGCTGTGCCACTGTGTGCCAGTACCAAGGACACCCACCTCATTAGATAGAACATAACATTATCCTTCTTGTCTCATGGAAATAATTATTTTGTATGATGCGCAGAGCAGCCATTTTGTATGATGCACAGCAGCCATTTTGTATGATGCACAGCAGCCATTTTGTAGACATTTTGCAGCTGTGGTGCAGGGGGCAACTCGCTGTATATGCCTGAAACGGGCTGTTCTTTCCCTAGTGCCAGAGTCTACTTCGTCCCCGCGTAGGCCACGCAGTCCGGCGACCACACTCACCCCCGAGAAGGAAGCACAGAGGATGATTCACCGGCAGCGCGCTGAGATCGAGCTCCTTCGCCAACAGATCCTCGAACCAAACAGGGAATCTGTAATGCTGGGGGGAACAGAAGAACCAAAAGCAGACAGGGGTGCAGAAAAAATGGCAGGTTTAATTGCAAACGCAGGGGCAGACAGAGCTGAGTCAAGAAACAGGCCAGAGGTTAATACACTGAATGGAATCCACCAAGAGGAGGCTTTCTCCCAGGGTGGAATGATTCACATGCCTGTTATCTTAGCTCTCTGCATTCATTGGCACTTTTGGCATTTTTAAGAGATGTTTTATGATTGAAATGATGACGTTTTCAGAATGACAGCTGATCGACTCAGCTATGTGTTTAAAGTGGTTAATCAACCAGCAGTTAAAACCCTGAGACTCGGACACCTTGTACACTCCTTTAGGTCATGGAATACACTGAATGCAAGTGAACCTGGCCTCCTTCGGGAGTTATGAAAGCAAGATCGGTGTTGACAGATTTAGAATGTGTCGTACAGTCAATATTGTGCTTGTTGTTGCTTTCGTGCAGGAAAATTCCACCTTGATCAAAGAGCTCAATGATTTCATAAGAGCGCTGAAGGACTCTCAAGATAAAGTCCATGATTATGAGAACCAGTTGTCAGTTTACAGTAGGAAGAAGCCATCCAATTCCTCTGGCACCTTTTGCACTCATCACCTTCCTTTTGTTGGTTTGAAGAACAAACTCCCACACTGTAAAACACTTCAGACAAGATCCAATTATGAGGGTCTTTATTTCTGCAGAAAGAGTACAAAAAGGCATTATGTACAGCCATCCTCCCAGCCATGGCCTATGATATATTGGTTTCTGAGACAGATGGTTACTCAGTCAGCCTGGATTGGATGGGAAATTACAAGCACTTTCAATTAGGACAGAGTACATCTTTTAATATAACCTGTAAAATAAAATGCAACAATATGCATTAAAGCACGCTAATCCATAGGTGCAATTTACAGAGGGAAGGGGAGGGGGGGGCGTGTCCACTGCACTGTTACAGACAGCGGTAATGTACACTTAACATAAAGTTTCTCATCTGCACTGAAGGTACCCATGCACCCCCTGCCCCCCTGCACGTTTGAAACTGAAATGATGTGTTCACCATTCACCCATTCTGGATGATGCACAGCCGCCATTTTGTATGATGCCCAGAGCAGCCATTTTGTATGATGCCCAGAGCAGCCATTTTGTATGATGACCAGGGCAGCCATTTTGTATGATGACCAGGGCAGCCATTTTGTATGATGACCAGGGCAGCCATTTTGTATGATGCCCAGAGCAGCCATTTTGTAGCAAAATGCTGTCAGCTGTGGTGCAGGGGGCAACTCGCTGTATATGCCTGAAACAAGCTGTTCTTTCCCTAGAGTGCACTTAGTCCCCGCGTAGGACACGCAGTCCGGCGACCACACTCACCCCCGAGAAGGAAGCACAGAGGATGATTCACCGGCAGCGCGCTGAGATCTAGTAAACATTAAGACTCAGACATCACGGGGGAAGACGAGTGCAATGAATATAAACAGAACACCAGACATGAATATGAAAAATAATAAACTACAAGAATAATGACAATAAACAATGATAAACTAACACAGGACAGTGTAAATGACGTTGTATGAATGAATTACTTGTTCGTGAATGACTTGGTGTAAACCGGATGTTGATACGGGATGTTGTTTTCATATAAAGGCGGGTAGAGCGGAAAGCGTGGTATACGGAGGTTGAGAGAGAGAGAGAGAGAGAGAGAGGGAAAGCTTACCGTTATTATTCTACAGCTGGTCAAGGGCGCACACGGTAATTTAAACTTTTGTTGTACATCACATCATCATAATCCCTTTATTTGTTATGTAAATGAAGCGAAATCGTGTGTGGTGTGAAACTTTTATGCTGTATGTTAACGTTTGTAAATGCTTACTTTGAGATGCATGAGCTAGCTAGTTGTAGACTACTAGCGCACGTTCTTTCAGCTCGTAGGCTACTCACTATAAAATGAATATGCTATTGAGCTATTATTGAAAATATGCATTGAAATGATGTACTTTTGTCTCTTAGTTTTCACGTTGTTCCAACTGAGTTCAAAGAAGAATAAATGCTCAAGAAAACATCAGTATGAAGCGTGGACTCAATGATTGACCAGGCGTGTAGTTACAGTGAAAACGTGGCCTAAACTCCATCCTGAGGTGCTACAACTCCTGCAGTGGACTTCAGGTTTCAGCGTGCAGCTCTGCTTCAACTCCTGCAGTGGACTCCAGGTTCAGCGTGCAGTTCTGCTTCAACGCCTGCATTGGACTTCAGGTTTCAGCGTGCAGCTCTGCTTCAAATTCTGCGGTGGACTTCAGGTTTCAGCATGCAGCTCTGCTTCAACCCCTGCAGTTGACTTCAGGTTTCAGCGTGCAGCTTTGCTTCAACGGCTGCAGTGCACTTCAGGTTTCAGTGTGCAGCTCTGCTATCTTAAGGTCAGACTATACAATCTTAAAGTGCATTCTCAGGCAATTGATGGATAGTCCCACGATAAGTTAAAAGGAAATAGCCTGGTGAAAGTAAAGGTATTAGCTTAAAGTGTTAAGTCTAAAGTGTCATCATATTTACGGTAAAGGATTTAAGCAAAGTGTTATGCTGTCACATATTGCAATGTCTGTGTTTGTAATGTCATTTCTCACTACAAGTGTTTAACCTGAGCAAAAATGTCAGCGCACGGTAACTTGCCAAATGAGCTAGGAGATGAGCTAGTTAGACAGACTGATTCTCTGCACCAAGAGGTAGACCTATTGGAGGAGTCAGATACTGGGCTCAAGCTAGATGAGCATAATTCAGCTGCAGCAAAGGTAGATGTAAGAAGGAAGTCTTCTCGTGAGAGACGCTTGACACCAAAGATGCTGGAGTTGACAGAGCAACAATCAGTTCATAGAGAAAGGAAGTTCTACTCAGAGTATGAGAAATGGAAAATCCATGTTAGGGAAATCCGTTTAACACTAAAGCATGAATGCTCTGATAGTGACTTGTGTGAGATGATGGATTCTATTGAGAAGCTTGATTCAATAGCTAAAGTAGAATATGATAATCTACGAGACCATTCATCACCCTCTCAGGAAGTGTGGAGAAAGATCGATGCATGCTCAGCTGTAACAGCAGATCTATTACAATTAATGAGAGTACGCCTAACTGAAGTAGGAGAGGAATTTGATGCTGAAGCTGAAAAGCCAAGGCTACGTTTGCTACTTGACAGGGACTATGCTAGGTCCGTATATGGATCCACAGCTTCCAGATCCACTGCACTCAGCAGCTCCAAACCTCCCTCAGAGACATCAAACATATCAGCCAAGAGAACTGAGACGGCAGCTCAGTTAGCTGCGAAGAAAGTTGAATTTGAAAGAGAAGCCATTATTGATACACAGCGTCAACAGCTGAAAAGACTTGAACAACAAAGAGATCTTGAGGTTATGGAAGCCAAGCTTAAAGTGTACATTGAGGAAGAGTCAAAGGGAAATAGTCACAGATGTAGCCCAGCATCCAGCGATGTGATAGATCCTCGTCCCGTTGGCTCCCATGCAAAATGTCAGGAAGCTCCAATAAATCTAGCAAGATCTTTAGTACAAGCTCTAAATGATTCAGTCGTCCTTACTCGACTCCCGGTTCCAGAACCTGCTGTATTCTCTGGGGACCCGTTACAGTTCATACAGTGGAGCACAAGCTTCAAAGCTCTTATAGATCGACGCTGCTCAAATCCTGCAGATAAGCTGTTCTACCTGCAAAAGTACATTGGTGGAGAGGCAAGGTCAGTTCTGGAAGGTAGCTTCTACAGAAAAGACGAAGAAGCCTACCAGCAAGCATGGGAGAAGCTGAATGCCAGATATAGCCACTCCTTTGTAGTACAGCGTGCGTATAGAGAGAAGCTTAATGGGTGGCCAAAGATCGCCGCAAAGGAGTATGTTAAGCTAAGAGAATTCAGCGACTTCCTACAAGCTTGCGACAATGCTATACCTCATGTCAAAGGTCTGCAGATACTTAACGACTGCGAAGAGAATCAGAAGATGTTAGTCAAACTCCCTGATTGGGTAACATCAAGGTGGAATCGCTACGTCACTGAACAGCTAGATCAGGTCAAAGATTACCCCAGCTTTAAAAAGTTTGCTTCATTCATCTCAAAGGAGGCACGTATAGCGTGCAATCCAGTCTCGCCATTGTATGCACTGAAGCCCTCTGAAGAAAAGCCATCAAGCGGCCAAAGGCAAATACATTTGCTACTAATGTAAAGTCCCACATCGGTGATGAAACCAAGACAAAAGATTCAAACAGACCCAAAAAAGAGAACGCAACTGCACATAACTCAGGCCCAATCAAATGTTTGTTCTGTGAAGAAAATCATCCATCCATCCATCCATCCATCCATTATCTGAACCCGCTTATCCTGATCCGGGTCGCAGGGGGCTGGAGCCTATCCCAGCATACATTGGGCGAAAGGCAGGAATACACCCTGGACAGGTCGCCAGTCTATCGCAGGGCACACACACCATTCACTCACACACTCATACCTACGGGCAATTTAGACTCTCCAATCAGCCTAACGTGCATGTCTTTGGACTGTGGGAGGAAACCGGAGTACCCGGAGGAAACCCACGCAGACACGGGGGGAACATGCAAACTCCGCACAGAGAGGCCCCGGCCGACGGGGATTCGAACCCAGGACCTCCTTGCTGTGTGGCGGCAGTGCTACCCACTGCACCATCCGTGCCGCTGAAGAAAATCATTCCATACATAAATGCCAAAAACTAACGGCAAGCTCTGTGGAGGAAAAAAGAAAGTTCATTTACTACAATAAGCTGTGTTTTGCATGCCTGAGGAAAGGCCACAACTCCAGAGACTGTAGGAACAAAGCCATGTGCAGCATATGCAAAAAGAGCCATCCCACTCCATTACACGAAGACCGTCCCCCTGTGGACAAATCTCCTTCACAAGGTGCCCAGCACTTCGAAGGAAATGCATCCTCACTATCATGCTGTGTGAATGGAGGTGACAATGGGAGCACGTCAATGATAGTTCCAGTATGGATATCATTACCTAACACCACTGGACCAGAGACCCTAGCTTACGCTTTACTGGATACTCAGAGTAGTAAAACGTTTGTCGACCAGGAGGTGTGTGAGAAGTTGCAAGCAACAGGGGATCCAGTCAAACTTAAGCTCTCAACCATGATGGGAAGGGACTCAATTGTGGAAAGTCAGAGAGTCAGTGGCTTAAGAGTCAGAGGTTTTTCCTCAGATAGCCCTATAGACCTACCTCCTGCCTACACGAGAGACTTAATTCCACTGGAACGTGCACACATTCCCACCTGTGCAACTGCTAGTAAGTGGAATCACCTTGCAGCCATAGCTCATGAAATGCCCCCGCTGATGGATTGTGGGGTGGGACTATTGATCGGCTATGACTGCTCCAAGGCTTTGGCGCCGCGTCAAGTCATTACAGGAGGTGACAGTGAGCCTTACGCCATAAATACTGACCTGGGCTGGAGTATTGTTGGAAGCGTGCCCCAGTGCGTGAACTCCAAGGATGTGACAGGTCTGTGCCATCGCATGTCAGTCAGAGAGCTACCACCTGTGACGCCAGCCGCTGTTATTAGAGCACTCGAGTCTGATTTTGCTGACACCAGCCCAGGAGAAAAGAGCATATCGCAGGAAGACATCCAGTTTCTGCAGGTCCTAAAAGGAAGTATCCAGCAGAATGAGCTTGACCACCTTGAGATGCCCCTGCCCTTCAAAGCACGTCCACGCCTCCCAGCCAATAAGAAACTTGCCTTAGTCCGGCTAAAGCACCTCAAAAAGAAACTAGACAGAGACCCTAACTTTAAGAATGATTATGTGAAGTTTATGGAAGGTGTCTTCAAAGATGGTGATGCGGAGAGAGCCGGCAACGAACCAGAGCCAGGAAATGTGTGGTATATACCACATCAGGGGGTCTATCACCCCAGAAAGCCCGATAAGATCAGGGTAGTCTTCGATTGCTCTGCGAAGTATGAAGGCACTGCCTTGAATGATCATCTACTTACTGGACCTGATCTTACCAATGGGCTGACGGGAGTACTATGCAGATTTCGCAAACACCCAATTGCTGTGATGTGCGATGTGGAAAAAATGTTCCACAGGTTCCATGTCAGCAAGGAAGATCGAGATTATTTGCGGTTCCTGTGGTGGGAAGGTGGAGACACAGTGTCTGAGCCCAAAGAGTATCGCATGAGGGTCCATCTCTTTGGAGCGGCATCATCTCCAGGTTGCGCCAATTACGGCATGAAGTATCTGGCTAAACAAAACGAGAAAGAGTACCCTTTAGCAGCGGACTTCATCAGACAGAACTTCTATGTAGATGACGGCATCATAAGCCTAGAATCTGTGGACACAGCGATCACGCTGGTGAAAGAAGCCCAAGCTGTATGTGCTAAAGGCAAACTACATCTTCACAAATTCATCTCCAATAATCGAGAGGTCTTGGAATCAATCTGTGACAGTGAACGAACCAAAGGAGTGAAGGATGTGGATCTCAATCACGACGATCTCCCAGCCCAGACAGTGCTCGGAGTGCGGTGGAATGTAGAGTGTGACACCTTCACTTTCAAGGTCTCACTTGATGAGAAACCAACCACGCGACGTGGAATTCTCTCAACCGTGGCTTCAGTGTACGATCCATTGGGATTCCTGGCTCCATTTCTCCTTTCAGGAAAGCAAGTGCTCCAAGAGATGTGCCAGAAGGGCATTGGGTGGGATGAACCACTTCCAGATGAGTTGAGGCCAAGGTGGGAGAGTTGGGTGGACGATCTAGGGAACCTGCAAAGGATTCAAATTCCAAGATGTTTCTCACCTGAAAACCTTGGAAAGATCCTGAGAACTGAACTGCATCACTTCTCAGATGCCAGCAGTCAAGGCTATAGTCAGTGCTCATACATCAGACTTGTGAGTGAAGACAAAGTGCATTGCTCCCTGATTATGGGTAAGGCGAGAGTTGCACCTACGAAAATAGTCACAATACCAAGACTTGAGTTAACTGCTGCAGTGATCTCTGCTGCTGTGAGCAGCATGCTAAAGGAGGAGTTAGAGCTCAGGGTTGATGGAGAGTATTTCTGGACTGACTCACAAGTAGTCCTAGGCTACGTCAGCAATGAGGCTCGAAGGTTCCATGTGTTTGTAGCCAACCGTGTCCAGAGAATTCGGGAAACAACTGACCCAGAACAGTGGCATTATGTCGACACAAATGAGAACCCTGCTGATCACGCCTCAAGGGGCCTCAGGGTAGCAGAGCTAATCAACTCAAACTGGTTCTCCGGACCCAAGTTCCTATGGGAAAGAGAATTAGTTACCAAGCAAGGAACTTCAGAGCTGTTGGTAGGAGACCCTGAGGTTAAGGTAGCACAAGTGCTGAACACAGTGGCTGAAAGGCAGGACAGTTTTCTAGAGCGACTGTCATGTTTCTCAAAGTGGACCACCGCTGTGAACGTTGTTGCACGCATTCAACGTCTGGCTAGGAGGACTAAGAATGCAGAACCTCTAAATGTGGAAGAGAAAAGGAGAGCTGCACTTACTCTCATCAAACTTGTGCAACAAGAGGCCTTCAAAGAAGAACTGCACATCCTGAACCAGAAATCTGGAAAGCTTCCACGCAATCACCAACTCTACCAGCTTGATCCAATCCTCCATGATGGTATACTTAGAGTAGGAGGACGAATGAGGAAAGCGTCCTCACCCTTCGATGTGAAACACCCAATAATCCTCCCAAGAGATGGTGACATCACACGCCTCATCCTCGGCCACTGCCACGAGAAAACCCAGCATCAAGGCAGGGGGCAAACCCTGAATGCAGTAAGAGCCAATGGTTACTGGATTGTTGGTGGCAGTAGGGTAGTAGCCAAATACATAAGGCAGTGTGTCACGTGTAGGAAGGCTCGTAGACCCACAGAAAAGCAACGGATGGCAGATCTACCAACCGATCGCATCGATCCCTCACCACCGTTCTCCTACTGTGGTATGGATTGCTTTGGTCCGTTTTACACCAAGCAGGGTCGCAAAGAACAAAAACGATATGGTCTCCTGTTCACATGTCTTTGCTCCAGAGCGATTCACATAGAGATACTGGAGGACTTGACGACTGATGCATTCATCAATGCCTTGCGGTGTTTCATAGCCATCCGAGGAGCAGTGAGACAAATTAGATCAGACCAGGGATCAAATTTTGTAGGAGCCAGAAATGAGCTGGAAAGAGCTCTAAAGGAACTGGACAAAGAGAGAGTGGCAGCATTTCTGGCAGAGAAACAGTGTGACTTCTGCATGAATGTACCAGACGCAAGTCATGTAGGAGGTGTTTGGGAGAGGCAGATAAGGACAGTGAGGAGTGTACTCGGTTCAGTCCTTGCACAGAGCGCTGGAAGATTGGATGATGCTTCTCTGAGGACATTGTTCTATGAAGCCATGTCAATTGTGAATAGCCGCCCACTTACTGTGGATAGTATCAATAATCCCACAAGCCTGGAGCCACTAACACCCAACCATCTGCTCACGATGAAATCCTCAGTCCCGTTGCCCCCACCGGGTAAATTTGTCAAGGAGGACTTGTATGCCAGAAAAAGGTGGAGGCGGGTGCAGTACTTGTCAGAGCAGTTTTGGTGCAGATGGAGGAAAGAATATCTTGCTAGCATTACTCTTAGGCAGAGATGGCATGCCCCAAGACGAAATGTGCAAGTCGGTGATGTCATCGTCAAAGAAGATGTTCCTCGCAATGAATGGAAACTTGCCAGAGTTCTTGACATATGCAAAGATGATGACGGACTTGTGAGGAACGCCTCAGCAAGCCATCTGTAGTTGAACGTCCCATCCAGAAATTAGTCATTCTAGTAGAAAGTAGTGGAAAGCCCTGTCCCTCAAGTGAGATGGTATAAATGAGTTCAAGGGTATTTTGAAATTACCATTGATTTATTGTTTCAAGGTATGTGGTCCAATATTTGTACATTTGGTCATAAATCAAAGGGTAATTTGGTGGGAGTGTAAATGACGTTGTATGAATGAATTACTTGTTCGTGAATGACTTGGTGTAAACCGGATGTTGATACGGGATGTTGTTTTCATATAAAGGCGGGTAGAGCGGAAAGCGTGGTATACGGAGGTTGAGAGAGAGAGAGAGAGAGAGAGGGAAAGCTTACCGTTATTATTCTACAGCTGGTCAAGGGCGCACACGGTAATTGAAACTTTTGTTGTACATCACATCATCATAATCCCTTTATTTGTTATGTAAATGAAGCGAAATCGTGTGTGGTGTGAAACTTTTATGCTGTATGTTAACGTTTGTAAATGCTTACTTGGAGATGCATGAGCTAGCTAGTTGTAGACTACTAGCGCACGTTCTTTCAGCTCGTAGGCTACTCACTATAAAATGAATATGCTATTGAGCTATTATTGAAAATATGCATTGAAATGATGTACTTTTGTCTCTTAGTTTTCACGTTGTTCCAACTGAGTTCAAAGAAGAATAAATGCTCAAGAAAACATCAGTATGAAGCGTGGACTCAATGATTGACCAGGCGTGTAGGTACAGACAGAACACAGGAACATAACAGAATCGCCCACCAAGACCTACCCACAGCCCCCTTCACATACTAAAAGAACCACCTTTGTCCTGTAAGGTGGCTTTGGTAAATGACTGGGACATGCAAGGTCGGTGGTTCTAATCCCGGTGTAGCCACAATAAGATCCGCACAGCCGTTGGGCCCTTGAGCAAGGCCCTTAACCCTGCATTGCTCCAGGGGAGGATTGTCTTAGTTTAATCAACTGTACGTCGCTCTGGATAAGAGCGTCTGCCAAATGCCAATAATGTAATGTATTGTAATGTAATGCTTTGGAGACACATTGATTCATAAACATGTATACAACAAACTACGGCTCATTTACATTCTTTCTGTTGCTTCCACATGGGTACTCTTCTGGAACGTGTTAGGGAAATTGCCCTTTAAACAACTCTAGCTATACTTGAGTTTAACTTTATTAATTTGCAAAGAAATAACAGAAAGTGAGAGAGCTCTCTGATTTGAATCAGACATAGTAAGAGTCTTATACACACTTTTCCACAAGGGCAGAGACAAAAACAAGGAAGACATGATGCTGACAACCTAGGATTATTATCATTTAGTCTCCAGATAAACTCCAACCTTGCCCTTGCTGTAAGACCGGAATGTGCTAGCTACCCCCTTCAAGGAGAAGCACAGACATTAATCTCACAGACTGTCTGTCTGCTGGGGTGTGAGAGACAGAAAGACTCATAGTAAACACTTAATTCAGAAAGTGGTCTAATTGTAATAAAGATAAAATTGGGAAAGCCAGTGTGCTTTTGGAACTGCTTGGCCAGTCTGTTCAATTAGAACAATCCCTAGAGCTGTGTAAAAAAGTTCAAGCTATGACCAGCTTGAAATTACCAGCTACCCATCTGTTTTAAAACCTAGCTTGAGCTGGTCAACCCATGTTGAGTATGGAGCTGGTCTGAACTGGTCAACCAGCTACCAGCTGTTTTAAAACCTAGCTTGAGCTGGTCAACCCATGTTGAGTATGGAGCAGGTCTGAACTGGTCAACCAGCTACCAGCTGTTTCAAAACCTAGCTTGAGCTGGTCAACCCATGTTGAGTATGGAGCTGGTCTGAACTGGTCAACCAGCTACCAGCTGTTTTAAAACCTAGCTTGAGCTGGTCAACCCATGTTGAGTATGGAGCAGGTCTGAACTGGTCAACCAGCTACCAGCTGTTTCAAAACCTAGCTTGAGCTGGTCAACCCATGTTGAGTATGGAGCTGGTTTGAACTGGTCAACCAGCTACCAGCTGTTTCAACACCTAGCTTGAGCTGGTCTGAACTGGTCAACCAGCTACCAGCTGTTTCAAAACCTAGCTTGAGCTGGTCAACCCATGTTGAGTATGGAGCTGGTTTGAACTGGTCAACCAGCTACCAGCTGTTTCAAAACCTAGCTTGAGCGGTTTTTTCAACAGGGTCTTGCAATACATTCTGGATGTAACTGACAGTTGTTTTTCTTTGAGCACAACATGAGGCAATATGAAGCAAAGTGACTAAAACACAATCAAACCCTTTCATACACTGCCTGGCCAAAAATAAAGTTGCTGTTTGGGTTAAAAAAGGCAAATACTTCACTGTGATCACTTAAATGCTTGGTGGAATCGTAAAAAATCAACAGAAGAACATTTCCACATGCACAATGATACAAGAACTCAAAGGATTGGGACTAAACAGCTGTGTGGCCACAAGAAAACCACTTGGTAGTGGCACTTCGAAAAAAAGGCTTCAATTTGCTAGGGAGCATACCGATTGGACTCTGGAGCAATGGAAAAGGGTCATATGGTCTGAGATTTACCCTATTCTAGAGTGATGGGCGTGTCAGGGTAAAAAGGGAAGCACACAATCGATAAGTCTTCTGCTGCTCTAGCCTATCCACATATAGGTTTGATGCGTTGTATGTTCAGAAATGCTCTTCTGCACACCACTGTTGTACTGTGTGGTTATTTGCGTTACTGTCACCTTTGCACCATTCTCCACAAACTCCAGAGTCTGTTGTCTGTTAAAATCCCGGGAAATCAGCAGATTTCAGAATAAGTAGGTGTACAAGTGTTCGTAATAAAGTGCTCAGTGAGTGTATGTGTTTGCATGGAGGTAGCATCTATTTGTAGCTTTGGAGACTCTGTGATCCCAAGGTGACAATTGTCCAACTGTGTTTTTTTTTGTTTTTGACCCATCCTTACCGTGGTTCAAGCTGGTTCATCACAGATCCAGTTGTTTTAACTTAGGATTGATAGTAGATACGAGTATTTTCACGCATTTAGGTTTTTATAGTCAGTGCCTGATTTATGAAGGCAAATAGCCCATTGCCTCATTTAATTTGTGTGTTCTCTGATCTTCCCCAATTTGATGGATGACTTATGCTGGCTGTACACTGTGCGATATCAGCAATCTTTTACGATTGGTACGTGCCACACTGTGTGATGTATGGAGCCAGATTAGAGACTTTATATTTGTAAATAAATTTAAAAAAGAATTGTAGTTAAAGATGTTGAAACTAAAAAAGAATAACTTGGTAAATCAAGTTGCATTACATACGGGTCAGGAGCATCAGTTAATGTTCACATCAATCATCAGAATGAGGAAAAAATTTGATCTAAGTGACTTTGACCGTGGAATGATTGTTGGCAGCAGACAGGCTGGTTTAATTATCTCAGAAACTGCTGATATCCAGGGATTTTCACACACACTAGTCTCTAGAGTTTGCAAAGAATGGCGCAAAAAAATAATAATAATAATAATGATGAGAATAATAATAATCCAATGAGCTGCAGTTCTTCAGACAGAAACACCTTTTTAATGAGAGACTTAGAGGAGAAAGGCCAGACTGGTCAAAGCTGACAGGGAGGTGACAGTAATGCAAATAACCACACATTACAACAGTGGTATGCTGAAAAGCATCTCTGAACAAACAACACATTATAACTCTAAGTGGATAGGCTACAGCAAAAAAATCTAATAAATACCAAATAAATTGCTGAATTGTGTCAAAATAAAATCAATCAATCAATCAGGGTCCATGCAGTAATGCAAGGTACATTTCTATAAGCTACGTTCAGTTTCCAGGTTTGTAAATAATTTGCGTGTCAACAACTACACCCCGGTATATCGCGTTGTGCTGGTCATTGCTAAAGTAGATCGCAAGCCAAAAAAGTGTGGGCACCCCTGCCCTAGCCTATGCTAATAGGTAAGCTGGATGCCAATTTTTCTGAAAATAATACAATCAGGTCCATAAATATTCGGACATCGACACAATTCTCATCTTTTTGGCTCTATGCACCACCACAATGGATTTGAAATTAAACGAACAAGATGTGCTTCAACTGCAGACTTTCAGCTTTAATTTGAGGGTATTTACATCCAGATCAGGTGAACGGTGTAGGAATTACAACAGTTTCTATATGTGCCTCCCACTTTTTAAGGGACCAAAAGTAATGGGACAAACTAACAATCATAAATCAAACTTTCACTTTTTAATACTTGGTTGCAAATCCTTTGCAGTCAATTACAGCCTGAAGTCTGGAACGCATAGACATCACCAGATGCTGGATTTCATCCCTGGTGATGCTCTGCCAGGCCTCTACTGCAACTGTCTTCAGTTCCTGCTTGTTCTTGGGGCATTTTCCCTTCAGTTTTGTCTTCAGCAAGTGAAATTCATGTTCAATCGGATTCAGGTCAGGTGATTGACTTGGCCATTGCATAACATTCCACTTCTTTGCCTTAAAAAACTCTTTGGTTGCTTTCGCAGTATGCTTCGGGTCATTGTCCATCTGCACTGTGAAGCGCCGTCCAATGAGTTCTGAAGCATTTGGCTGAATATGAGCAGATAATATTGCCCGAAACACTTCAGAATTCATCCTGCTGCTTTTGTCAGCAGTCACATCATGAATAAATACAAGGGAACCAGTTCCATTGGCAGCCATACATGCCCACGCCATGACACTACCACCACCATGCTTCACTGATGAGGTGGTATGTTTTGGATCATGAGCAGTTCCTTTCCTTCTCCATACTCTTCTCTTCCCATCATTCTGGTACAAGTTGATCTTTGTCTCATCTGTCCATAGGATGTTGTTCCAGAACTGTAAAGGCTTTTTTAGATGTTGTTTGGCAAACTCTAATCTGGTCTTCCTGTTTTTGAGGCTCACCAATGGTTTACATCTTGTGGTGAACCCTCTGTATTCACTCTGGTGAAGTCTTCTCTTGATTGTTGACTTTGACACACATACACCTACCTCCTGGAGAGTGTTCTTGATCTGGCCAACTGTTGTGAAAGGGTTTTTCTTCACCAGGGAAAGAATTCTGTCATCCACCACAGTTGTTTTCCATGGTCTTCCGGGTCTTTTGGTGTTGCTGAACTCACCGGTGCATTCTTTCTTTTTAAGAATGTTCCAAACAGTTGATTTGGCCACACCTAATGTTCTTGCTATCTGTCTGATGGGTTTGTTTTGATTTTTCAGCCTAACGATGGCTTGCTTCACTGATAGTGACAGCTCTTTGGATCTCATATTGAGAGTTGACAGCAACAGATTCCAAATGCAAATAGCACACTTGAAATGAACTCTAGACCTTTTATCTGCTCCTTGTAAATGAGATAATGAGGGAATAACACACACCTGGCCATCGAACAGCTGAGCAGCCAATTGTCCCATTACTTTTGGTCCCTTAAATAGTGGGAGGCACATATAGAAACTGTTGTAATTCCTACACCGTTCACCTGATTTGGATGTAAATACCCTCAAATTAAAGCTGAAAGTCTGCAGTTAAAGCATATCTTGTTCGTTTCATTTCAAATCCATTGTGGTGGTTTATAGAGCCAAAAAGAGGAGAATTGTGTCGATGTCCCAATATTTATGGACCTGACTGTATATGCTCCTGGCATTTTCTAAACCTTAGCTGTCAGAGAGCTTTCAAGGGAGAGACAATATTATTGGATCTGGCAAACTTGTCCATGGTCCATACAATATTAAATTGCTACGAATCAGCACTGGACTAAACCCTTTTTGCAATGGAGATTTTCACTAAATGTTCTTTTAGTCGAGGAATAGGCTTAATCCCTGTCTGGGAAAGTGGCCCAAGGTTAACAAATCTCGTAGAGGAAGAGCAGCCCTGGATCATTGTTGTGCCACCAAAGGGCTGCCCAGCCAAACCGATGGAACCTGGTCCCATGCTCTCTCCTCCCCCTGAATATACTGGTTACCAACAATGCCAGATATTTTATTGATGTGGAAGAAAAATTAAATAACTTCACATTCAGATATACACTCTGGATGTAACGTATTAAACACATCATCCACAAATCTAGTTACAGCCATTTTCACACATAGCAAATCCATTGTTTGATATATACAGTGCATCCAGAAAGTATTCACAGCGCTTCACTTTTCCCACATTTTGTTATGTTACAGCCTTATTCCAAAATGGAATAAATTCTTTTTTTTTCCCTCAAAATTCTACACACAACACCCCATAATGACAACATGAAAGAAGTTTTTGAAATTTTTGCTAATTTATTAAAAATTAAAAACTAAGAAATCATATGTGCATAAGTATTCACGCCTTTGCTCAATACTTTGTTGATGCACCTTTGGCAGCAATTACAGCCTCAAGTCACACCTATCTTTGGGCAGTTTCGCCCATTCCTCTTTGCAGCACCTCTCAAACTCCATCAGGTTGGATGGGAAGCGTCGGTGCACAGCCATTTTCAGATCTCTCCAGAGATGTTCAAGTCTGGGCTCTGGCTGGGCCACTCAAGGACATTCACAGAGTTGTCCTGAAGCCACTCCTTTGAGATCTTGGCTGTGTGCTTGGGGTCGTTGTCCTGCTGAAAGATGACCCGTCGCCCCAGTCTGAGGTCAAGAGCGCTCTGGAGCAGGTTTTCATCCAGGATGTCTCTACATTACTGCATTCATCTTTCCCTCAATCCTGACTAGTCTCCCAGTTCCTGCCGCTGAAAAACATCCCCACAGCATGATGCTGCCACCACCAAGCTTCACTGTCGGGATGGTATTGGCTAGGTGATGAGCGGTGCTTGGTTTCCTCCAAACATGAGGCCTGGCATTCACGCCAAAGAGTTCAATCTTTGTCTCATCAGACCAGAGAATTTTGTTTCTCATGGTCTGAGAGTCCTTCAGGTGCCTTTTGGCAAACTCCTGGCAGGCTGCCATGTGCCTTTTACTAAGGAGTGGCTTCCGTCTGGCCACTCTACCATACAGGCCTGTTTGGTGGATTGCTGCAGAGATGGTTCTCCTTGTGGAAGGTCCTCCTCTCTCCACAGAGGAACGCTGGAGCTCTGACAGAGTGACCATCGGGTTCTTGGTCACCTCCCTGACTAAGGCCCTTCTCCCCCGATTGCTCAGTTTAGACGGGCGGCCAGCTCTAGGAAGAGTCCAGGTGGTTCTGAACTTCTTCCATTTATGGATGATGGAGGCCACTGTGCTCATTGGGACCTTCAGCAGAAATTTTTCTGTACCCTTCCCCAGATTTGTGCCTCGAGACAATCCTGTCTCTGCAGTCTACAGACAATTCCTTTGACTTCATGCTTGGTTTGTGCTCCGACATGCACTGTCAATTGTGGGACCTTATATAGACATCATGTCCAATCAACTGAATTTACCACAGGTGGACTCCAATTAAGCTGTATAAACATCTCAAGGTTGATCAGTGGAAACAGGATGCACCTCATTTTGAGCTTCATGGCAAAGGCTGTGAATACTTATGTACATGTGATTTTTTAATACATTTGCAAAAATCTAAAAAAAAAAAATACTTTTTTCACGTTGTCATTATGGGGTATTGTGTGTAGAATTTGGAGGAAAAAAATACATTTTATCAATTTTGGAATTAGGCTGTAACAACAAAATGTGGAAAAAGTGAAGCGCTGTGAATCCTTTCTGGATGCACTGTAGGTTTAACTATCGCTGACGGTCATCATTAATACTCGTTTACAGTCATTTGCGAAAGGTAACGTTTAGCTCATATATGGTGACAGCTTCGCCTGTTTTGTTAACAGCAGCTCTACGACACATTTCTAAGAAAATAAGTATATTAGTTAAAATAAGCGTTCACACGCGTGAATTAAAAATAAACGCATAACAAAGAGGACGAGGCGGAGAAGTTTATAGTCCCACAATGCTCCACGCCCACGTCGACGCGCGAAGTTGGGTACCTTTTCCAAACAAACGGTGCTTTGCTCGGTTCATTCATTGAGCTGTATATTTCATTAATGTACATGCTGCTTTTTTTTTTTTAATCCAGTCTATGGATAAAGGCTAAACCCATTGGCTGACACAAGTCATCTTTGCTTGAATATACCTAGCAACACTCCTTGGAAAACCTTCTATTGCCATCTAAAGAATATCCAAGTGCAAAAATTAGCATAGCTAACGTACTATTTTGAAAGCTTCCGTTGAGGAGTGTAAACGTTGAGTGTAACGTTAGCTAGAAAGTTGCTGGCTCGGTGGCTGACAGAAAGGCAAAAAAGCAAGTAATGTTAGCTAGATTAGCCAGCTAAGTTAGCATCTTACTGTAGCTAATGTTAAACCTGTTAACGTTAAGTTAGCTACTTAACACCAGATAGCTAATCAAGGTACGGTTTAGCTTGGCTAACGTTGAGCACTGCAGATATGAGTAAATCGAAAGATGCATCTGGTATGGATACTGTTTTTTGTTATTTAACATAGCTAATATGTAGCTAACATTAACTCACTAACAGCTTTTTAGCTAAGTACCTATGTCTACCAAGTTGAATGACACGTTTAGCTATTTGAAAGTGACATCTTTACTAAGTTGCAATTGTATTGTAATGCGCTGTGGAGGTTAGGTAAAACTTTTAAGTCCTAAAACTCATTTATTGACTTCAATTGTGAACTTCGCTTGTTAAATGTCTTTAAAGTTTCAGTCTGTGTGCGTGTGTCTAGCATGTTATACTTTTTGTTTTATTTGTAGGTGTAGCTGTCATTCTTGACTACTTGAATGAAAAAAATCGACCATACAGCGCTCAGGATGTATTTAGTAATTTGCAGAAAGTGCACGGCCTGGGAAAAACGGTGAGACGAGACCTGCAACTAATTTAATAATTCTGCCATTTAATTCGACCTCGAAAACGTACCCCTTTAACGCATTCATGGTCTATCTCAAAGGCGGTGGTTAAGGCGGTCGAGCTGTTGGCGCAACAAGGAAAGATTAAGGAGAAGATCTATGGCAAGCAGAAGATATATTTTGCAGATCAGGTGAGTTTAAGTTAATTGCAGAAAGTCTACAGAAATGATCTATGTTTCTTACTTATTAGCTAAATCCTGGATGTTGCAGTCTTAGACGGTGGTGGCTTCTGTGGTTTCTCTTAAGTCAGAAGATAATTTAAGTCTTGTAAACAGTTTAAGTTAGACATTGTAGCCAGTGAATGACTTGCGTGAACTAGCCCAAGTGCTGAAGCAAACCAAATAAGACACTGCAGCTGTACTACTTTAGTGCAATACCCCTGTGCTAATTGGACAGCTCACAATTTCAACATTAATTCAGCTACCAAAGTTCATCAGTCACTGTAGTTACATGTTTATCTTCGTAGACTGAACATATGTTAAAGTAATCTGACTCAAATTATAATTCCACCATTAACAAAAATAAATCCAATCAAATCACTTGTTTATCCAAAATTTAATCGTAGTATATTTTAACCCTGCCCCCTCAGTCACAGTTTACAGACGTGAGTGACACTGAACTGAAGGGTATGGATAGTCGGATCTCGGAGCTGAACAACGAGGTTCAGATGGTGTCGCAAAGCTGTCGACAGCTGGACTCCGGTAAATGACTTTTGGATGATCCTTGGGCTTATGTTGGCATGGTTGTGTTTTTGCATGTCTTGCTATTTTTCCCTGCCTGACCCGGTCTTTTCCATGATGCTGTTTGCACAGAACTGAAAGAGCTCAACAGCTCCCTTACCACAAAGGAAATGATGGCCGAAATCCAGGAGCTGACACAGGAGTGTGCCACGTACAGCGAGCGACTGGCAAAGATCAAATCAGCCACTAACCATGTCACTCCTGAGGAGAAAGAGAAGGTCAGGGCACCAAGACTCCTCATGCCAGGTCACCTGTTACCTTCTCTCTCCTGTTATGAGTCCAAGTGAACCATATCTTTCTTTCTTCATTTTTTTGTAGATTTGTAAGGAGCAGAGTTTATATGTTAAAGAGTGGAAGAAGAGAAAAAGATTGGTAAGAATCCCTTTTGTTAACAAAGTGGACATCTTCAGTACTGTAGTAGTGGTCTGGCTGTGTCTAACTCTCATGAATTGTTCCGCTTCACACTTCTTGGGTGTCATTCAGGCAAGTGATATGATGGGTGCCATTTTGGAGGGATACCCAAAGAGCAAGAAGCAATTTTTGGTAAGCAATGATTTTTATCCTTGGGTTTCTCACATTTGTGGGGAAGCCTGTAACCCAATGCCTTGTTTCCCAGACTGCAATGTCTTTAGTAGCCTGTGGTAATTTCCTTTGCTCAGTGATGCCTGGAAGGCAGCAGGTTCAGCTCAACCAACCACAGATGATGTGTGCATACTATTCAATGGCAGCTATTATTTAATGTATTCTTATCAAATCTGTGTTACTAGGATAGCTGGTTTGCTAATCTATTGCTATTCATTTTTCTAGTTCTAAGAGCACCTGCCTTCACTGAGGGAAGGAGAGTACCTTGGGCTCTTTAGTATGTTTGAGGGCAAAAGAGAAAGATGTGCATTGTTGGAAACTAGTTTGAGTAAGCTGAAAAGCAAGTTTACTTGTTTAGGTTTGAATAATTTTGCATAATCTGCAAAAATATACTTGTACAATTCACATTAGACTGGATAAATGATAACAACTGAATATGGATACAATAATTTACATTAGGTAACATGATGCAACCTTGTCAAATGTGCATTTCTGGTCAAAAAGTATTGCTTGGTATTATCACACATTTGTACATGTGGACTTGGATTCATTCATGTTTGAGGTCGTTTTTAACTTTTACTAATCTGCTGTATTCAATTCAGGAAGAAGTTGGCATAGAAACAGATGAGGATTGTAAGGTGACAATGCCAAATGTTTGAGTTCCAGAATGGCAACATTCTGTGTAGAAATGTGTTGCTGGATTGACTTAATTGTTGAATATTATCAAACATGCTATTTACAGAAGATTGTTCCAAATTTGATTTGCACTGTAAAAACAAAGTTTTCTAAAAGTAAGAAAGGACTTCATAACTGATGTCCATGTTAATTCGCCCTAATTATTGCATTATAAATATTATTGGTACATAGCTATTAGTATATGCTGTAAGTATATACGTTTTGAGTGTATATATGCTGTACAATTCACATCACTAATGGATAAAGTATTTTCTTCTAAACTATTATACTAATCTCACATTTGTCTCTCTGGTGTTCTTGAAGAAAGAAATGAATTGTGTATTTAAGCTGGTGAAAACATTTTTATTTTTAATTGAAAGTTTTTGTCCCTATCCCACCTGATCAAGTTCAAGATTTGATGGGCTAAATTGATTTAAATAGTTGGACAGCTCAATTAACATTTTACTGGACACAGGATGATTCAATTAATGCAATAGTTAATGCAAGTGGATTGGATGTCCATTAATGAGCACAGCTGCTCCTACACCAGTACTTTGAAACAATCAACAGCATATTAATCAAGCAAAGCAAATGCATCAAGCAGTTTAAGTGCACATCCATTTGTCAATTAGGCCTATTCACATTGGGAATGCTAGGTCCTGCATTAGTGACAAACTGCACCCATTATAGTTGCACTTGCATTCACGAGAGCATGAAACACAATTATATTCCTTTTGCATCTTTGGAATTTTGGGCCAAAGGATTTAAGTGTGGTACTGAAAATGTTTGCATTACTTATTGAAATCTGCATCCAGGTGTCCACTGGGATTCCTTGGTTTGGCTAACACCCCAAATATTTGTATTTGCTGATTTAAAAAATGAGCTAATTTCCAGACAGACACATAACAAACCCTGTTCTGAATACTTTTTCACCAGAAATGTCCCTTTAGGTTTAAAGGTCCCATATTTGTGGAAAATGACATTTCCCTTGCTTTGCGGATTATAAAAGTGTTGAAGGTGCCATAAAAACACTGAAAGTATCAAAACGCACAGTCCCCATATACACACAATCCGTATGAATAAAACGTGCAAATTTAAACGAGCCGTTTCGAGGTCCGTGAAGTTATGATCTCAACGATATGCTCATTTGCTTCTGCACGGCCCACCTTGTTGCCGGAATAAATCTAAGTGCTCAGCACAGAGGACGTTTGACGGAGCTAACAGGCGAATCAGAATAAAGGTTTACCGATATCAATGAGCCTTAAAGGCACAGTCACTAAAACAACCTGTTCTGGGTAAAGCTCACAAGAGGCGCTGATGAATAGACATGTGAAATTAGATGATTTAGATTCTTAAAATCACACATCTTATGTATATGAGGACCTAAATTAAAATACTGGAGAGGTGTACAATATGGGACCTTTATTCAATATAATTTGGAGATAAAAGCTGTCCAACAACTGATTAAACGATGAGTGTCTGGACAAAAATCAGTATGTAGTATGGAACTAGGGGCAGAAGATAAGCAGCTTGCTGATAAAGGCTTCACATACTGAATATCAGATCTGGGTAAAGATGCATTTGAAATTCTTAAAATTTCTCCAAACATACCTGCAGATTCCTGAGTTGTAAAATATGACATGTTGCAAACTAAAGAATAAGTTTCTTGCGGATATTATTGGGAAAATGGTAAACGTATTTCAAATATTCAATATATCAAGTATTTGACCCAGGTTTTCTGAAAATACATATGATACAAGACACTGTTTCTGTGGTGCAGGCCAAAGTCTGGAGACATTTGCACCATGAGTGCCCAAGGTAGACCACAGCTCAGCCTTTACACTTAAGTTTAGTCTAGAGGCCCCTTGCCACAGTAGTCAGTAGAGCTGGCCATTCAACTGTCGAAGCACTCCCACCACAAACTCTCGCAGCGTCTGTAAGGAGACAGCAAATTAAAAAGTTAATCTAGTGCTAGTCATTGCAATGCTGTACCTGCCTTTTTTTGAAAAGTGGATATATTACAGAATGAGAGTTGCTAGGATATCCCTCTGATGAACCTCATTTCTAATCTTTAATTCCTTTGTCCTCCTGAACTGTTGCACAATTACCTGGGGCTTGCAGTGCTCCTCGAGCCAGCTGAAGATGCAGGCAGAGAGTTCCCGGAAGCTAGACACTGAGATAGAGGCACTGAAGGATTGGAACAGGGAGTCCATGATGTTTTGGAAAACACGGAACTTCACCTGGTCCGACACATTATCCTCACCCTGTTGTGGATTGTCTTGATGTGCCTTGACAATGTGTTCATAGTTTCTGGGTGGATGGAGAGAGCCGGTCAAACTTGTCAACTCAAAGCACGTAATGCAGATGTCAATGGTTAAGAACAGATACAAGTTTTCAGCAAGAAACATCAAAACTGATGTAGCTCGTTAACCACATATTATGGTTGGTTTCTGCTTTGTTCCTGGTCCCTTATACCTTCACTTTTTGCACTTTGTGTTGTAGATTTAATTTTAAATGGATAAAATAGCCATTTTGCCCATCAATCTAACTGAATAGCCCACAATTAGAAAGTAAAAACATGTTTTTAGACATTTTAGGGAAAAAAACCCCCCTCTTTTATATAACTATTCAGGGCCACGTTTCCAAATAAAGGTGTCTCTTAGCGTTCTACGAAGACTCGAAAGGTATACCTTACTAAAGTTGTTTACTTTCCCAGGCGTGTTCCCCAAACTATCCCTTAGGAGGTTGCTTAAGGCATAGCTTCTACGTGCAACGTTACCAGGCCCATTCACTACTTCAAACTGCTTGACTGCGTTATGAGAGAAAGTGCCATTAATGTGGTATTTTAGTGATATTATTCGCCAACAACAACTGTAGAGTTATTAGCACACATATTGCTTAACAGATTGAGATGTAACTAAGAGCAACAGCTGAATTCAGAGGCTAGCAGTCGTAACATTGGTGTAGCGTAGTGGTTAAGGTAAATGACTGGGACACGCAAGGTTGGTGGTTCTAATCCCGATAAGATCCGCACAGCCGTTGGGCCCTTGAGCAAGGTCCTTAACCCTGCATTGCTCCAGGGGAGGACTGCCTCCTGCTTAGTCTAATCAACTGTACGTCGCTCTGGATAAGAGAGTCTGCCAAATGCCAATAATGTAATGTAACAACATCGATAAGGTATAGCTAAATGTGGTCCAGTACTACTTATAGAAGGTATAAGCTAAGCTAATAACGTTTCGGGAAACACGCTGAAACGTTAAGGTAGAGCTTAAGGTATAACTTACAAATGACGTAGCGTTCAGAAGGCTTTGGGAAAGGCAGCCCAGACCTTTAATTCGGAACTCTGAAGCCCATTTGGCAGCAATTACAGCAATTCAAGTCTTCTTGGGTCAATCTTTACAAGCTTTGCACACCTTGACTTGGGAAGTTTATCCCATTCTACCTGGCAGATCCTCTCAACCTCCGTACGATTGGATGGGAAGCATCTGAGAACTGCCATCTCCACAGATGTTAAGTCTGGGCTTTGGCTGGGCTGTTTAAGAACAGCCAGAGACTTGTCCCAAAGCAAGTTCTAATCTCAAAGATTAGATCAAACAGGATGCAACAAACCACAATTTGGAGTGCCACAGCAAAGAGTCTGAATACTTATGTAATGAGATTTTAGTTTTTGATTTTTAATAAATAAAAAAGAAAAAATTCTAAAAACCTTGATGGACAAAAATAGTCATTTTATCTATTTAAAATTAAAGCTACAACCAAAGAAAGTGTGCAAAAAACAGAAGGTCTGAAAACTTCCTGAAGCCACTATGTTTTCATAACTTTTGCATTTCAATGTAAACACTGCTCCAAAAATTCATCCTTGCTTTTCATGATATGCATTTTTTTAATCCTGAAAAGCAACTGACAACTCTATTCTTAATGATGTCTGAGTCTAGTAAAAAATTTGGTGAAAATCAGATAAAAAATCTGGTCAGAGGATACAGGCCAGCTACCAAAACTAAAAAAAAAACTAAATGGTAAATGGCTGGCATTTATATAGCGCCATTATCCAAAGCGCTGTACAATTGATGCTTCTCATTCACCCATTCATACACACACTCACACAACAATGGCGATTGGCTGCCATGCAAGGCACCAACCAGCTTGTCAGGAGCATGTAGGGGTTAGGTGTCTTGCTCAGGGACACTTCGACACAGCCCGGGCGGGGGATCAACTGACCGGTCTATTTGTATAAACTATTTTACGATACCATTGTTTTAGACGTCAATGGCTCAAGCATGGGAGGACCTCCCCTATGTATTTTAGAATTTCACTGATGACACGAATCAGGCAAAAATTTGAATCATTTTCATGGGAAGGGTCCAGAGAACCAAATTTGTTTTTTGTTTTATTATTGCTTGCATAATTTGTTTGGGTGAGATGCCTTTATAATCCCGCATGGGGTTTTTATCTCACCTTCACAATTTGTTTTATTATTTGCCTTGTACTTCTATTGTTGTCTCATTGTGCTAATAAATAAATAATAAATAATACAATAATAAATAATAAATCCATAATTTATTTTAATTCTAAAAACATCCCAAATGTGGAGAAACATCAATATGAAAAAAATCTGGGCAAAAATCGGTTTCAATCGGTCCTTTTAAAAAGGGATGTTTTGGGGGGAATGGCATTAGTGTAGGTTCAAGTTCCTGATGAGCTTACATTTTCATGATTTTCAATGCCATCACCTCCTTCCGCAACATGGATACTTCCTCTTCCTGTTTTTTCTTCTCCTTGTGTAGAAACTGGATGTAGTCAATAGCTGCTCAACACACACATAGACACAGATTCAAGATTATGAATTCAGAAAAACAGCCACAAGTAAAACAATGAAATATGAATGTTCCTTTTCCTGCTCATTTCATTCAATATTTTCTTCTGTCAGCAGTGGAAGCCCAGGTTAAGGATCATTTGTATCCTTGACAAGAGGCACTGAACCCTAAAGACTGAAATGAATGTCTTTAGACAATGGAATGGAAAAATTTTTTGTAGAGGACTTGCTTTTCTGTAGGACAGTGGCCTTGCTGATTTTCTGTGACCCCACAGCGAACTCAGACTGTTGTTGGCATGTGGGGACAATTGACTGCAAGTCATCGTAGCCTTTCTGTACGGAATGCAAAGAGCACAAAGGACAATAACTTCCAGCAGTGCAGCAGAATCCTGGGTAATGCAGTGAAAAGACACTTAAATATCAGACTAGTTTGTTTAGAAGATTCTCAGTGACTTAATTAAATGCAATCGCACATGTAATACACATTTGCGTATGCATTTACATAATGATGCACAGTTATCACGGCATATTTACAAGCAAAGCGCACATTGCATTGCAAAGATAAACCATTGACAGGGAGGCAGTAGCCTAACCGAAAAAGCTTAGTAACTGGTTTGGCCTGGTAAAGGAGACACACATAAGACACACCAGATGTGGATCATGGAGTCCATGCCAGCTGCAGTGCATGCTGCCATTAACCCGTTATGGACTAGGCACCAAATAGAAAACTGGCATCACATCCGTCTGTTCAGAGAGATTTAATGCGCAGGTCACACCCGTCTGTTAAGGGAGATGTAACGTGCAGGTCCCATCCGCCAAAGGGGTTAAAGCTAAATAAGGGGTTAAAGGGGGGAAATAAGAAATTGTAGGTTAAGAACAGATTGTAAATTTTGACTCAAATTGTTATCCTATTTGTATTCAATTAGAAAAGAATGCAAAATAGAAGCATTTTCACTAATGGTCTCAGAATTTTGGACCCCACTGTAGCTTAGTAACTTGTCGCTTTAGGCCCTGCATGCCTACATGCCTAAACCAAGGCCTATTCTCCTCCTCTCTGTTTCGTTAGGGTCAGGCCAAAACAAGGTAAAGGACAGGGAGGTGGGGTGTGGACTGGGAATGAACATGATAATATACTTCAAAATAATGAACAATCAGTCAGCAAATCAAAAAGGCCAAGTGAGAGTCGTAAGTCAAACACAATATGGTTATACAGTTAACAAAGAAATCACGAATCCACCAGTCACACGCGCAAAGGTTCGCAAAGCTAGTCTACCCAGAACAATACAACTGATGGCCTTTTCAAAGAAAATAATAGGAAGTGGAAATTGGCAATCTCTGGCAAACCAAAATATAGTCGTAAATTCAGCAAAGAACTGTAAACAAAGCTTACGACAGAGATCGTAACCACATAGTGATTGCATTTCTGTAAGGTAGGGATATGCCGTGATGCTTTGAAAAATGCAATCAATGGCCACTAGTGTTTAATAAATACAATTACGAGAATTGCTTTTAATTCTGTCACGTTTCTTGCAGAACACAGTGGCCATAGGGTGAAATGCAATGGTGTGTGCTGCATTATCATTGTGTCACAAAACAGCGCACTGACACTGAAAAGCAATACAGCCCGTATTGTATTTCACTATGGGTGTTTGTGACAGAACACGCAATAAATATTATGTGTGCATCATTATGTAAAAGCAAACGAAAATGTGTAATACATTTCAGCATGTGTCGCTGTAGCAATTGCATTTAATTAACTCCATAGACTTGACCATATCCCTGCTGGTGAAATTGCTTACTTTAGATTTTTGGTGATAATAATAAACTCTAACACTTCTGATTACTGGCAAGCCCCCCGCCTACCTTGATGGCATCCCTTCGTTTCTGCTCTGCCTGTGTGTGTGCCTTCCTCCGCCGGTCTTTGTAGGACTCCTTGTACGATGTCTCCTGTCTGTAGTCACTATCTTCATCGTCTGGTTTCAGAAAACAATCGCAGTCACACAGTCGGCACGATGAAAAACAGTCAAGCTGCAAATTTACTGTCCCGGTCTCCACCCTCCACCGAAACGGTAAACATTATAAATTAGAAAACCAAACTGAACTCTCAGGTTGGCTTCCTATTATGGAACACAATCCATTGTTTACTTTCCCATGACCTCAATCCATAAATTATTCAACTCGTATTGTAAGATGGTGCTTGATTCTCATTGAAAATAATGTCACCTTGCTGACAGACATTGCATAATAATAAATTAAAAGGCCTGGTTAAATAAACAATACATAATAAAATACATTTTACAATCATTTTACAAATGTAATTATGGTCTCAATTTACCATTTTGGTTGGTTATCACAATTAACAGTTGACACCTTGACAAATTTTACCTGTATTTGGTACTGATGAGGCACTTGTAGACCCAATGCTATTGGCTCTAGAACTTCCCAACCCTTTCCCAGTGTTCTCAGCCAAGAAATCTGTGCAAGAGATAAGTAAAAAGGTTATATTTACAAGATAATCGTGATTTACATTTACAAATCCGCCATTCTAATATTATCCCTACAGCTAAAAATCACACTACATTCCCAAAAGCACACAGGGCCACACGGACAAACAATTAATCCAACCCGGATTTCCCAGAAAAAAGACAATTTGACAAAAAGGTGACAGTTATTCAAACTGAAACAATATGAGGTAAAAAAAAAAACAATAAAAAAAACACCTAAATAATCCAATCAAAATATTTAAAAACGACAGGCAAAATGGTACATCTGACAATTAATTATTTTAACTACAACATAAAAAGGTGCTGAATAAAGCTGAGGTGAGCTAACAAGCCAAGTCTCTTTAGGTCATACACTGATGGTTTCAGAAATTAACAACAAAAAAAACATTATTTTCAATTCACGTCCAATTCAAGTCCATCTGAACTTGATAGAAACCTCTGATGGGGAAAAAAGTGGAGCAGAAATTCGTATTAATCCTAAGCATAATTACTATACAACAGATGTTTTAATGCAAGAATCTATAAATAACCTGTATTTTAAATGAATTGAGGCAATTAACACAAATGTGTTTTATTAACCCCTTCAGTCCCAAGAGCGCCATATGGCACTCAACCGTAACTACCGTAAAATCCCAAAAGTTCTGAGACCCTCTTAAAATCCTAAAATGTTCTCAAATTTCTCAATTTTTGCAACCAAAGCCAAAACTCCTTGGGATTTGGGTGGTTCCACGTCATATTTGGTTTGGGACTGAAAGGGTTAAGCCAACACAAAAATAATTCAGCTATTAAAGATATTTCATTAAAAAAAAATAAAAAATAAATAAAAATATTTTTCTTTAAAGATGCTGATGGCTGATAAACTCAGCAGCAAAGCACTACACAGTGACTGAAAAGTTTGAAGAATAGTCTTCAAAGCCCCTTGTTATATTGCCACAATGTGCCACAAACTTTACCTACAATTCTCTTCTCTGATCAGAATTTAAAGACAAATACTAATTTAAATGAAAACTGGATCCAAAGGAAGTCAGTTGAAGACAAAGTACATTATACTTACTCTGGTCGAAGCTGCTGTCGCTGAACACGCCATCAGCCTGCTGAGACATTGCGAGAACAGACCCAAATGTGAGCACGGGGAAATAAATGAATTCAGGAGAAGGTTGATACAGTCATTTATTCTTACATTTCAATATGGGGGTGGTCTAACACCTTTTCACACAAAAAAATATTTTATTGCACTTCAATCAAAGCAGCAGGTGGGCCTTCAAACAGGGCAATCATGTCCTACCTTTTCATTATGAGTTGCCTTTCCAAACTGAGACTTGCCCTACATTTCAGTTATATTTTATTGTTGCCCAGACCATTCTGACTGTTGTTAAGAATGAATGCAACTTTACAAAGCAACTACATCTATTTTAAATATGGATAAACACCAAAAAAGAAAATGTTTCATCAAATGTTCAGCATGCCAAGAAATAATTACAGCTACAAAACAACATAAAAATAAATAAATGATTAAATAAAAATACAGCTCCATCTTAACATTTAAATATACTGACCGGTGTTTCTTGGTCCTGAGGCACATGCATATATTTACTTCAATTGAACCATTTCTCAATTGCTAATCTTCTATACATTTATGTTTTTAAAATACAGGATTTGATCCCCTCAGATGCACCATCTCCTTATGTATGAGCATTATCTACATACAGTGGGATTTTACTTAAATTACACGCCATCCCCTCTGAGCACCAAAGTGCATATGCTAACAAGATGAGACGCAACAAAACAGATTAAAAGAAAGGGAGACAAAACAGAAAATGAGCACAACAGCTACACTGCCTCTAGGAACAGCATTATGATTAGGGGATGAATATGCACACAAAAAATACAATAGCAAATTGAAGAGCATGACCATTCGGTCTTTAAATATGAGATGAACTAAATAAATTCCAAGTCAGTTGGCCCTCCAGTCACTAAAAAGTGCTATTTTTTCCAGATTAATTTTTCAGATTTCAAGATGCTTCACCTTGATGTTTTTTTAAATATTATTTTTAAGGTAATAATGCATTTTATTTATAGAGCAGTTTTCAAGGTAAGTTCAGGGGAATGCATTTAAAAATAAACTGGCACCAACATATATATTTTTTTTACCAGGGTCAGATAAACACGTGACTGTGGAAACCAAGATACTACTTTAAAAATACAAAGCATACAACTTATGATTTATCAGTGTGTATCAATTAGTTATTTTATAGTTAGGTGTCGTACGCAACGTTCTTCAATTAAATGTCACTATATGACCACTATGCTACCTTGATATAAAATGTGACTGAAATGTAAAGATTTAGAATTCTGAGCATATCCACAGATGCCACTTACAAATTCAGTTAGCCCAATTGTTTATAAGTTTAATACATAATTTATAGGACTAAGTACATGGAGACATTATTCATATATTTTGATGTACAGCGGGGTGCAAAACATTGGGTACCCCTGCTTTAAATTTCTATTAAAATGAATCTGTATGTGATCAAAAGCAAACCTGACCGCTAATTGGTACACAGTTAAACACGAGACCTTTCTGCAAATTTTAAGGCAAGATTGCTTTTTATTTTCATTTGTTACTGTTTATAAATTATTTTAAAAAAGGAAAAGGGCCCTGAAAAGTTTGGGAATCCTTGGATTATTAGTAGGGATGTGTACCGAGAGCCGGTATTTTTTGGTACCGGTTCCTAATTGGTCGGTACCAGAGTACCGCTAAAGATTCTGGACAAACGATACTGTTTTCGGTATTTTCTACCTAACCTACCTAAAGAGTCTACCTAACCGTCGCGTAATTATGACACTGCCGCCGTCGACAGGTTATGACCGTTGTTTTCTCTAGTAGTCAATATGTCGGCCGTAAGAGCTAAGCGCTCCAAGGTATGGGCTCACTTCATCAAACTCAATTAATCCTCGGCTCAATGCAATATATGCAAGAAAGTAGTTACGTCAAAGGGGGGTAACACCAGCAACATCATGAAACACTTGCAGTCTACCCATAGCATAAAGCTGAAGGAGTGCGGCGTGTTTGACTGCCTAAACAACGCATCTAAAGTTAGCAACCCGGCAGACGCTAACAACACCGTGCCCTCCTCCGTGCAGGCAGACTCCATTACATTACATTATTGGCATTTGGCAGACGCTCTTATCCAGAGCGACGTACAACAAAGTGCATACCCATAACCAGGGATAAGTTCACTGAAAGACCCTAGAGGGAAGTACAATTTCAACTGCTACCTGTACAACAAAGAAAAGGACGAGGGCAAATTTTTTATTTTATTTTTTTTGAACAAAGAAACAAACAGAGCAAAAGTGACCAAAGTTCACTATCCAAACACTGCTTACCTAGCTAACTAAAAATACCGATACACAAAGCAAGTCACAGAGACAACAATTAAGGTTCACAGGGAGGTAGGGAGGGATGGGGAGAGGTGCTGCTTGAAGAGGTGTGTCTTCAGCTTGCGCTTGAAGGTGGGGAGAGATTCTTCAGTTCTGACCTCAACGGGGAGTTCGTTCCACCACCGTGGAGCCAGAACAGACAGTAGTCGTGAGCGTGAGGTGGAGGTTCGGAGAGGGGGAGGTGCCAAGCGTCCTGTGGAGGCTGAACGAAGAGGTCTGGCAGGGGTGTAGGGTCTGATGATTGTTTGTAGATAAGCTGGGGAAGACCCCTTAACTGCATGGAAGGCTAGCACCAATGTTTTGAATTTGAAGCGAGCCATGACAGGCAGCCAGTGGAGGGAAGTAAGCAGGGGGGTGACGTGTGAGTATTTGGGAAGGTTTAAGACCAGACGAGCTGCTGCATTCTGGATAAGTTGGAGGGGTCTGATGGCGGACGCTGGGAGGCCAGCCAAGAGGGAATTGCAGTAGTCCAGGGGGGATAGAATCATCGCTTGGACCAGGAGCTGGGTCGAGTAGGGGGTGAGAAAGGTGCTTCTTCATCAAGTCACGGTGAGTGTATGAATCATTAAAGGGGAAGTGAAATACTAGATTAAGTTGGCATAATTTACAAGATTGATTCCCAATATATACATCCTTAAAGGTTTAAGACTATTAAAAATAATAAGTAATTAAATTACCCTTTTTTAAAACATGCGCAGCGCCATTTTGTCCGAGTGTATAGCGTGACGTCACTCTGTCCAGAGCGATCTCGGCTGCTGCCAGAGAAAGTAAATATGTTGCTTTTCCTTAACAAAAACTGTTAGGGCTAAATGCGTCAGGAGCAGAGCCTCCCCTACACTCTTCTGTTTACATGTATGCGTCTGTTGGGTTGAACATGTAGGCTTTGGTCATCTCCCTAGGTTTTCTTTTTATTAAATCTATTCTGAGAAGCATTTGTAATTTTAAGTTAAGCTTCTGTTCTGTTGAAGCATTATCACATTGACAGTTACCTTTAAGGCTGTATGGAGCTGCCTGCTCGTTTTTTTGACATACCTCGCACTGCACATGTTGACTTGCTAAGGGCTTAAAAGGCAGGTGCTGTAAGTTGTTTAATGATGTTGCAGGTGTTACCCCCCTTGTGGTAATAAAAAACGATTGAATCTTTTACCATCTTGTAACGTCTTTATTTTATACACTAAATTAAACGCCGTGGTATCGATAAGACACTAACACTAACAGTATCGGTATTGGTATCGGTATCAATAAAATCCTAACGATACACATCCCTAATTATTAGTAATCATAAAGATGATTACTAAGGCCCAGACCCAGGTGATTTACTCGTTAGGGCTTCAGTGAGTCAGGTGAGTATAATTCCAGGGCTGAGCTTTTTATTCTGAAGTAACTCCATGCCTTCTAAAGTATGCAACTGCAGCTGGCTGTTCTGTCAGGTGTTAACAACCATGGGTTCCTCTAAACAGTTCTTCAAGGATTTCAGAATGAAACTGCTTCACTTCCACCAAGAAGGAAAAGGCTACACAAACTCTCTCAATGTTTCAAATGACCTATTTCCACTGTCAGAAACATTATTAGATAATGGAAGATAAATGGAACAGTTGAAGTCAAGGCAAGGTCGGGAAGACAAGAAAGATTTCAGATAGAATGGCCCGAGACCTGGTGAGAAATGCTCAGAAGAACCCACACATCACTGCAAAAGAGCTGCAAAAAAGAGTAGCAAACACAGGTCTAGCTATTCACAGGACAACAATACCTACATGGCCAGTTGCCAGAAAGAACGACCTTATCACAAAATGAAGCATCTGAAGTATGCAAAAGAAAACATTGAGAAGCCTGAAGTCTTTTGGAACAATATGCTTTGAAACCAAAATTGAACTTTTTGGCCACCACCAAAGAAGGTATATTGGAGAAAAAATGGTGAAGCCTTTGCAGAAAAGAACACCTTGCCAAAGCATGGAGGTGGATCCATTATGCTTTGGGGTTGTGTGGCAGCTGGGGGCACAGGAAATATTGTGCAAGTAGAAGGAAGAATGGATTCCACCAAATATCAATAAATTCTAGAGGCTAATGTTCAAAGGTCAGTCCAGACATTGAAGTTGACGAGACAATGATCCAAAGCATACCTCGAAATCAACCATGAAGTAACTCCATCAAAGATGGATGAAGGTTTTTGAATGGCCACCACAGTCCCCAGACCTGAATATTATTGAAAATGTGTGGAGATCTCAAACATGCCGCACATGCAATAATTCTGAGCCAGACCTCCCCGTGCTACTACCTCTGGACGCCTGGTGCCTCCCGCTCATTGTGGCTGCACTTGACGGACATGACTACTGTCTGTTCTGGCCACACGGTGGTGGAATTACCTTCCTGTGGATGTCAGAACCGCAAACTCACCTTTTCAGGCTCACTGCAATAATTATCCACATATGCTATGTGTATGCTATATGTAATAATTGCACTTGCATTTAATTATTTTACTATTCGGGGTGTTCAAGCTGCTCACTTATTGCTACTATCTGATTATTCTACAAGGGTTCAAGTTTTTGGAAAATCAGGTTTAAAGGGCACAATCGAAGGCATGATGCTCATGCATTTGTGGTATAGTAGGGTTGCAGTGCATAACCCCCTAATTACAAGGACAAATGCACATTAGATTGTTTAGAAAACCATAGGCACTGTTCTAGAGATATGGTCAGACGAATCATCCATCACCATATTCTCGACAACTGGGCGAGTGCATGTGTGGCATAGACCAAGAGAATGATACAGGGCTGAACATTTGACCGCTACATTGAGGGGGTACGGTGGCTCTTATGATGCAGGGGGCATTTTCCTGGCATGGTTTAGGTCCACTTGTTAGGTCCATTAGAGGGAAGGCTCACTGCAAATCAGTACAAAATGATTCTGATTGATCTCCTTTATCCTATGGTGAAACATTTCTAACCTGATGAGAGTGGTTTCTTCCAAAATGATAATGGCATGAGGGGCTACTGAATGGTTTGTTGAGTATGAAAATTATGTGAGCCATATGATATGGCTTTTGCAGTTACCAGATCACAACCAAATTGAACACCATGGGAGATTTTGGACCATGTTAGACAGCGCTCTACACCACCATTTCCAAAAGGAAGTGAGGGGATATCTTTTCCTTCAGTAGAGTTCCGGAGACTTGCACCTAGAATCTATGCCAAGGCGCATTGAAGCTGTTCTTTGAAGCTGGTTTTTCCTTGAATTTGTCAAGCGTCTGTATATCAGTACTCCATCGAACTTTGATGGCGTTAAATAATTCAGAGCTCAGAAAACCTAAAACCATATTATTTGAAACCAACCAAGTGACTGTTAGAAATATGTTATCCCATGCAGATACTGAGCGAATGACCCTTATATTGAGCTCGGTATTTATACAAAACACATGGGCATGACATTGCAGTTTTATGAAAAACTAGCTAGCTATAATATTATTTGTTAGGCCATTGTTCTATAGGGCTATTAGGTTTAATCAGATTGCTGCAGAAAGCAGCCGGCGACCCTCACAACATATCCAGCACTGTAGCAATACGAAGAGTGCTATTTGTTTTATCTTTGACCATAGCCTTACTAGGGCCGGCGGAGTTGCCCGAATAGACTGTTCGCTAATGTAATTTTTTCGCGTTGTAGGAAAGTAACGTTAGCTAGCTACAGTTTGGTTAACTTAGGACTGATAACTAGCTAGCTACTGATTAACTAATGTTAACATATCTTAACATTGGCCAGCTAATGCTAGTGAACTAGCTATCTGTTTAGGGTTTGGGAGAAAACGTTTTACGGAGACAAATTGAAAACTACAAGTTGCCAGCTACCTAGGTATGGCTAACTGTTATGATATAATAAACGTTAGCAAACTGGTTAGTTAAATAACAACTAACCTAGCTAGCTACCTAAACGTTAGCGACAGCGTTATTATATCGCTAGCTAGCAATTATACACGTTGTATGGAGCGTGCCACTGAAAATACGTGCTTGCTACCAGTAAAACTTGTTATGCTATCTAAGGTACTTGTCCGTCCGTCCGTCCGTCCTTACTTTGATCCATGGATCATCAGACGATACTGAACTTTCTGTCATTTCAATCTTGTTCTCCGTTGAAATATGACTCGAATCGAGGTAGTCCAGTTTCACGCTTCAAGTAGCCTGTGCTTTTCGCACAGAGGATGATGGGATACAACCGGACGTGCAATTTACTGCACCGAGTAGTCAGTACCATTGAACTCTAATTATTACAGTTCAATGGTCAGTACAGTGGCTTTTATTTAGCCCACGATTTGATACATTGTAGAAATGTAGCTATTGTAGGAAAGCTACTGTATTGTAGGAATTACTAACGTTAGTTTATATTCACCTAATTACAGATTCACATATCACTGTTTCAACCCTGGTGAAAAAACAGCTGAAGCTACTGTACGTTTTGAAACTGCTAGTAGCTGGTTTGACCAGTTCAAGCTATGTTTCTACCAGCTCAGACAACCTACTAGCACTAGCTCACACCCAGTTAGACCAGCTTTATGACTAGCATGGCCACAATGGTAGACCAGCTCATACCCAGCTAGGCCAGTTTATGAACAGCTCAATTTTCAAGCTGGCACAACTGGATTTTACAGCAGAGAAGTTATTTGTATGCCTTCTGCCAAGTGTCTTGCAATTATTTGTAACAAAATAAAACCTGATTAGCCTACTGTATAGATTTCTCATTTATTTTGAAAACATGCGACAGTGTAATGGCACCACTGAAATTATCCAACTATTGAAATGGAAACCAATGTTTTACCTATCAAGCAAAGTTTTCAAGCAAGGTGCAGTTGAAGAGACTCTTTTCAAGAGGTGTAGATACACTATATCTGGTATAACGTATCGCTCACCTCTCCTTGCTCATAATTAATCCTAAATGTGTATATGTGGATTTACCGCTAATCATCTCAATAATAAAGCAAGATATGGAATATAGTAATAATCTACGCATTAGCAGAATGGCACATTTTCATCACCTATAATTAGTGTGGTTGCTATAGCAACCACCTAGTAAGACCCTAGGTGTAAATAATCTTCCCTGGTGATGCTCTGCCAGGCTGTACTGCAACAATCTTTAGTTCCTGTTTGTTCTGGTTGATTTTGCCTTCAGTCTTGTGTTTTGTAAGAGAAATTGGATTTATGCCTGGTGACTGACTTGCCCAGTCATATTGTCATATTCTACTTTTAGACCCTGGTTGCATCAGCAGTGATTTTTCAGTCCTTTAAGATTTTAAGAAATGTATCATGTTTAAAGTTGTACTATTTAGAGGTCGCTTCTGTTCAGTTAGATATTAATTGTAAAAGGTTTTTTGACCAGGCGTGCCCAACTTTTTGCACACTACTGTATTTATCTTTTAAAATCAATTTTGTATTTACTGTGGTATACTCAGTAGCCAATCTGCTAAAACAGCTCTATTCCACTACTTGTATAGATTATTTTTATGTTGGTACAGGGAAATTATGGAAATTAACACATGAAACTTCATATAAATGTTAATTTATGGGTGTACAATGACTCACTTCTTAAACTTTTGAATCTTGCGCCTTCTCCTTTAGCAAGGGAAAGGGAATGCTGACTAAGATCTCAAGACATCGCTACTGATATCAACAAATCAAATTATGTTGTTATCCATAGCAAAGAACTATGATTGATCTGTTAGTGAGTGTTTGACAGCAAATGATGGTTCCACCCAATTTAGGGTTCATGTGACCTTATTTATCCATCAGTGCAAAACCATAACCCATGCAGAATTATTTTTAATTGAATAAATTATTATAAAAATACCAAGTTGGCAAAGGCTCTGCCTGTCCCAGAGCTAATGTAATTTTATATTTTATATATTATATATATTACGTAGTCAAAACAACAAAGAAAAGGACTAAAAAGGCACCTTTGTCCACTTGCACATTTGTTATGTGCAGTATGAGGTCATGACCAGTAGGTGGAAACCTTGCATTTTCTATAGCAACATTTTTAATTATAACCGATGATAAAATAGAGGAAGGTCCTAATTAGCCATAAGTGAACAATCACATTAATAATAAGACATTTTAAAAACACATTTTATGGCAAAATGTTACGTTAAAGATACAAAAATTGGGAATTTAATGTCCTCAACAGTCAATTGCCCTTTGAGCAGCAGGGGACACCAGAAGTCGCAATGCCTATTCAACAGGAAGTGACCCATAATGCAAAATATTAAACTTCTTGATGGAGGGCAACACATTCATTTTTCCCATCCTCTTTGACCCTCAGGATTTTATTAAAAGTGCAGCTCACCTCAAAGTTGTCTAAGAGAGTATGTCTATGGTTGTAATTTCGAGGAAATAGGGTTTCAAAAAATGCCCCATGCTGATAAAATCTCTTGATTGAATTTTAAACCCTGAATAAGTATTTTTCATGTAGAAAAAATAATTGGTCAACAACTGGTTTCCTACTTCACTGTCCCAAGGGACTGTATATCTTCAGTCGACACCACTCATTTCACTACAGAACATATAGATGGTGTAGTGCTTAACTTCAATTATGCCTTTTGATTTCATAACTGCAGGGTTAAAAAGATTAATCAGACAATCTTTGGTGTACCGCTTTTATGAAAAAAATTAAAAAGAGATTTGTTTTACTCTTTCTTACGTACTCCAGGAAAAGTCATGAAATGTCATGCTGAAAAAAAAGACAATCCAAGGGTTGTCACTGCTGTTAACCTCAGGATAGGGTCATTTTAGACCCTGAGTACAACACAAAGGTTAAGACCATTGTCTATGCCAAGAGGCTATTGATGAATGCGCTTTCTCTTGAATACACTCTCTCAGACTGACTGAGAAATGGAAAATTGTTGGGAATCTAAAGCTAATCAGCAGTGAAAGGTCAGTACTATGTGGTGAATTGTATCCCCAGATGAACGGCAAATGACAGTCATTATGTGTTCCCTACCCATGTGTTTTGTATTTGTGAGGTTTGGCCAGAATGCTAGTCTACTGCTTTGTCATCTGGTATCAGATTCCATTAAATGATTGGCTACGCGATGTTGGCTGTTTGGTTTGGCATGCAGCAGTCAGTGACATGTTGCGGCCTGAACAGGTGTGTACGGAACCTAGGGGGTGTCACTATACACCTCATAATTTATTTAAATCCTTCGTCTAAACACTCCTTATAAACACTCCTGTCATCTGGAGCCAAAGAGCTACAAAAGCAACACCACACATTTACAGTGGCTTCAAAAAGTATTTGCCCCCTTCCTTATTTCCTCTACTATTGCATATTTGTCACAGTGAATGATTTATTTAATATTAGATGAAGGGAACCTGAAATATTAACATTATAAATCACTTTTTCATTTATTTAATGAAAAAAGTTATCAAACACCCAAATCACCCCTGTGCAAAGGTAATTTACCCCCTTAAACTTAATAACTAGTTGCACCACCAATAATTGAAACCAATCCCATCCTATAACTTGATATCAGTCTTTCACATTGCTGTGGAGGAATGTTAGCACACTTCTTCTTTACAGAACTGATTTAATTCAGACAAAATGGTACATGCTCGTTTCAGGTCCTGCTGATGGTGGTGTTGGTGATGGTGGTGGTGCAAACCGTTATTAATCATGTTTTTGAGATTTTCATATGATCCTGGAACATTGATTTGTGTTCCATACTGATTCAAGTAAAACAACTGCAATTTTGGTACAAGTACTTTAGTAATATTTTGGTAGAACTTTGGTAGAAGGTGTGTCTGCAATTTTGTAAAGATTTCTCACGTGACATGACGTATGCTTTTTGCATAATTATCAGATGTTGCTAAATGTTAACACAGGGAGCTGACCACATGAGGCAGAGGGGGAATTTGGCTCTGGGGGCAGGATTAGGTACTTTTCAAAAAACTTAAGTCAATGCTCTTTGCGAACATTTTGTGGGTGTTTTAGATACTAAAACTAGGAAGAGAACACTGACGTGTGCTGGCCTTTAAAGTTTAGGGGGCAATTTTTCCCGTCGTCTAATATTACATTTTGTCTAAAGATCTGAAACCATTCCGTTAGATAAATATGCAATGATAGAGCAAATAAGGAAGGGGGAAAATACTTTTTCATGGCACTGTATCTCATACTCTGCTCCTTAAAACTATGCATTGTGTTCCCCCACCCACTTCTGTAATGTACTGCAGCCCGAAATAGAGGCTTGGCTACATCCTCACCACTGTGACTACTTTACATTACATTACAGGCATTTGGCAGATGCTCTTATCCAGAGTGACGTACAACAAAGTGCAAAACCACAACTAGGGACAAGTGCGCTGAAATCCCAAGAGGGAAGTACTGTTCCAAATGCTAGAAGTGTCTACTTTATCAAGTAGTCACTTTAACAAGAAGTCCCTGGGGAGAAGGCAGAAGGCAGAGGAAAAACATCTCACTGTGGAAAAAGCACTGACAGACCACAGGAAGGCAGTGTTAATCCAGCTTACTTTTAAAAGCAATATTGTGACATTCACTTGTCTGATTTGCACGGACACTTTTTCCATAAAAACCAGTATGTCAAAGAAGGTGCCATGTGATCTCTATTTTATTATAATTTTCTATAATTATTACATGTTCTCATTGCCAGCATACAAATGGGATCTGGACTGATTTATTCCTAGTCAATGTACAGCTGGTTTGAGAAACCTGTTCTTTGCGCCCTTGAAATTTGTTTCACTGTGGAGACTTTTGTTAACTAGCTGGAGAGTGAATGTCACATGCAGTGCACATCTCATAACTAGCATATTTCAAGTTGTTGACATTCCTGTACAGCACAGGCTTATGGGAAATGGACGATGTAAGACAAATGACTTCACACGGATCAAGCCTAACAAACTCACCTGACTGATTAGCCTGGCTTGTGGGTGGGGGGCAGATTTGCATCTTTCCTGGCAGATCAACATGGTTTGTTTACTCAAATCTCCCTAATCCTGTTCTTGAGGATCGGTTGCTGTGACACCAGGGAATGGAGAATGGATGGAATAAACTTATCTGACTTTTCTGTTGTTAAGAACAGGGTTTTAAAATATCTGGTTTTACAATTAGGCTGTCCTGTGAAGAAGTTATGTATCTTTTAAAATAAATTTAGAATTTACTGCGGTATACATAGGAGTCAATCTGCTAAATCAGCCCTATTTGACTGCATATATACAGTAGATTCCATTGATTACATTGGTGTATGGACCCAGGAGGGTACACAGGAGATCTATCCTCCTCCTACCCAACTCTCTCTCTCTCTTGCTCATTCACAGGCAGAGGACAGTCAGAGGGCACTAAGACCCAGCAGCCACACAGTCTCCTTGCTCCTCTGTCCCTGACAGAGCTGCATGTGCGGTGCTGTGTGCGTTCAGTCTCCACTTGCACTACGGCAGGTGGCTGTGCATCCCCTCATCCCATTTGCTGCACTATCCGGTATGGCTCCTGCAGGGTCAAGCGCCCACAACACTATACAAGGACCCCTGTCAGGAGAGAGAGGCCACCATCCTGGACTCCACAGCACCTCCTCCCACCTCCAGCGTCATCTCAGGAGCCTGTCTGCTCTCCACATCTGAGTTTCTCTTCTTTTTTCTCTGCAGTTTTTGCCGCCGTGAATGTGTCACACTCCAGTTCTTCTCCATCTCCTCTCTCTGGAAGCTTCCTCTCTCTGTATTTTGCGGCTGCGGAGCGGAGTTGTGACAGATTTCTTTCCTGGTGATTTTGTTTTTCAACCACCTGCTCCCCTGGCATTGAGGATGAGGACGTAGGTGGCCGGTGGGAAGATGAGGCTCTGTCCTGGGCTGCTACCTCGGGGTCAAAGATATTTCGAAGGGTTAAAGGTGACCACATCCACGCCACGTCTCGCCGAACCGGCGGCGAGGGGCTAAGAGGAATCGCATCGTCGTTGTGCATTTCTGCTGTCCTGTGTGGAGTTTTGGCTGGGAGGTGGACCTACGTGATTTCGTGGAACTTTCTGGCACCCCGGAGCAAGCGGTGGGGCGTACCGGGGTAGCTGGAAGTTTGTGGTCATGGGGAATGCTGCGGGGAGCATGGAGCTGCCCCTGGGGCGGGAGTCCAAGAGCGGAGCGGGCACCCTCACCCCGGCAGGCCCACAGAAGCAGCCTGCACCCCCCAAACTGCCCATGCCAGGAGAGGAGGAACTAGAGGAACGCTTCAATGTGGTTCTGGTGAGTGTGTGGCCACACGGACAAACACACACACACACACACAAACACAGACACACACCTTTAGAGTGTGATGTAAAATCCAGCTATGACCATCTTGAAATGACCAGCTACCAGCTGTTTCAAAACCTAGCATGAGCTGGTCAAACTATGTTGAGCATGGAGCTGGTCTGAACTGGTCAGCCAGCCACCAGCAGTTTCAAAGCCTAGCTTGAGCTGGGCTTTTTTTAGCAGGGTCCCCATCTGAGGCTCTGCGGTTCTTCAAACTTCATATAAATATCCAATGAGGTTTGCTATTATACAATGGTAGCACAAACCTGTACAGCCCAAGGCCAGTCTTATTAAGGTGAAATTAATGTTTAATATCAGCAGAGCAACTGTGCACAAATGGATGTTTAATATAGTCTAAAATAGTAGCTTGTTTAAGTTCAATCGTGCATTGTATTCAAATCTATGGTCAGTCAGGGATGAGTTACCAGGAAATAAGAATTTGTATATGACTGCAAGATGGTGTGGTCTCACATGAAAGTGTTATTCAGGAAAGATACTCGTACAGTAGCACAACCTGAATGTTTCACTGCTTAGTTAAAAACAGGGGATTTCAGCTTTTTTCAATTGATAAGCAAAACACCTAATTCCTAAGACTAAGCTACTGCACATAGTTCACTGCCTTTGGTCTCCTACAAAGGAATGACAGGCAGAAGAATATTTCTGAGCTACAGGTGTTCTGCCACGAAGAACGGTGCAAAATTCCAAAAAAATTCCACTCGCTACTGGAAGCGTTTAAAAGCTGTTATAGTTGCCCAAGGAGAACTTACAAAGTACTAACTGACAGGGCTCCTAAACAGGGCCTTTTTCCTTTTTTTTCATTCTGAAACTGTAAAAAAATAAAAATAAAAAGTCATCTTGCTTTAAAATCTGAAGAAATGTGTCACGTTGTACCATTCAGAGGTCAGGTTTGCTTCTGTTCACTTAGATATTAATTGTAAAAGGCTTTTTGACCAGCAATGTTCAAATTTTTGCTCACTGCTGTAATGTCTCAATGTCAGATCCACATGCAGCAGCTATGACTTGTTTTGAAAGTCAGTTACATTCCCCCTTTTCTCCAGGGAAGTGGGGGGGGGGGGTCGATGTGTTTAACGAATGACTATCGTTCAGAACTAAGCCAATCACGCAAATGGAACTGTTGCTAGTGCAGCTGATTGCGTTTGACGATCAGTCAGTGCATTAGGAATTTCAGTTACGGATGATCAGCACATTGCACACAGACACATTGATATGTGTGGAATAATTCCTGGGCACCACGCCATGCCAAATGACTTCCCCACCTGCTTGTCACTCAACAATGTGGAAGCGATTCATCCAGTTGGCCGAGAAGCCCAAACGTGTTGCATGGCCTAACCGCTCACATGATTGTCACTGAATTGTCTCTGTCCTGTATTAGTTAACAGTGGGGGGGGGGGGGGGGATGTCTATAGATGGGGCTATTAGTGGAGTGGGGGTGGCACCGGATGAGCAACAACAGGTGGGATTAGGAGTGTGTCGTATGTGTGTTGGTGAATGGGTGGGGTGTGGAGGACACAGTGTAACCCATATGTAGAAACAAAAAAAAAATTGAATATATTTTTTATGTTGTGAAATTAATTGATCATTTAGTCCTTTTCATCACTCTTTCCTCTGCCCGTCTGTAGCTCTCTTGTCTAACTTGGAGTCATGCTGTCAAAAGTACAGCTGTGTCACAGAAAAACAGGCTCTCCAACTGAAAATGCATCCTGATTTGCATAAAAGTCAGTTACAAATTTAAACTGCAACACTCTCCTCCAGATGGTGGGGTCATGTGGAGTGGTTCCATTTAATTTCAGCATCATTTAACTGCTCTTGTCCTCCAAGGTAATAGAATAGAAGTTTCTGGATATAAATGCAGACAAAAATTAGTTCAGTCTCTCTCTCTCTCTCTCTCTCTCTCTCTCCCTTCCTCTCTCTCTCTCGCACACACATTTACATGCACACAAACACATATTAAATATGTATACTGTATATACAGTGGGCTCCAGAATTATTGGCACCCTTGATAAATATCAGTCTGGAGACTGAGATGGCCATTCCAGAACATGGATGTTGTTTTCACTTCACCATGTCTATGTGGATTCTGATGTACACTCAGTAAGCACTCTATTAGGTATTTATTAGGCTTATTTTTCGACTTATTAAGTTGTGTGTTCAGAGATGCTCTTCTGCATACCACTGTTGTAATGTGTGGTTACATGCATTACTGTCACCTTCCTGTCAGCTTTGACCAGTCTCCTCTGAGCTTTCTCATTAACAAGGCATTTATTCAGAACTGCTGCATTATGGAGATCAGCAGTTTCTGAGATACTCAAACCACCTTGTCTGGCACCAACAGTCATTCCACGGTCAAAGTCACTGAGATCACATTGTTTCCCCATTCCCATCCCCCATGGTTGATGTAAACATTAACTGAAACTTCTGACCTATATCTGCATGATTTTATGCATTGCACTGCTGCCAGACGATGGCTGATTAGATAATCGCATAAATAAGTAGGTGTTCCTAATAAAGTGCTCAGTGAGAGTATTGCTGGACAATCTACCTACGACCAACTCTCAGCATCCTAGCACAGAAAACCAGATTTTCTGCCAAAATGTCCTGGTTTCATTAATTGTGCTATTGATCTGAAATAGTGCCACTGGACCACTGGCAGTAAAACATCAATGACTCAGCTATATATTTGAAAGTAGATATGAGATCCTTCTCCTTGTATGCATTCCTCTTCAGCTGCCAAACATGTTGATGGTGTGTATGGTTAAAACATTCATTTTTGGTCTCACCTGACCATGGCACTTCCAGTCATAATTCCAATGACGTTTGGAAATCTCCAGATTCCTGACTTAATTGTTAATTGTGCTCATTAAGGGCTGTCCTTGTGCCACCCTTCAAAACAGTTTTTTGGTATGGGGGTGCCAAGATCTCAAGATCTAACCAATTTCAGCTATTTTTAAACTATGATCCTTGGGTTATTTATGGCCTCCACTGCCATCTTCGTTACCGTACGTGGGGACAATATGCACTCGTGTTCTTTTACGAGCAAGTTTGCCAGCATTCCATACGTGTTAGAGATTTTTAGGATTGCCCTTACAGTGCTAAGTGGTATGTTTAACCATTAATACAGTCCCCTCCAAATTTCCCCTATTTCCTGATATTTATACCTAGATGTGTTAAACTACTTAGAACATAGCACCGTTGGTATCAGGCCACCCAATTTAAATTTTCACCCAAAGTAAATGAAAGTAAACAACGTTTAACTGCATCTTGCCTGCGACCCATTGACTCAACCCATTGACCCGCAGCCTCTGTCAGTTATTGTTTGTTTCGGGGGGAGGGGTTTCCCTTCAATCTCCTCTTCAGGAGGTGAAATGCATGCTCAATTGGATTCAGGTCTGGTGATTGACTTGGCCAGTCTAAAACCTTTCACTTTTTCTCCCTATTGAAGTCCTTTGTTGTGTTGGCAGTGTTTCGAGTCATTGTCTAGCTGCATGATGTAGTTCCTCTCAATTAGTTTGGATGCATTTCTGAATTCATCCTGCTGCTACCATCATGAGTTACATCATCAAGCAGAAGCAGCCATGCAAGCCCAAGCCATGACACTTCCTCCACCGTGCTTCACAGATGAGCTTGTATGTTTTTAATCATGAGCAGATCCATTCTTTCGTCACATTTTGGCCTTTCCATCACTTTGGTAGAGGTTAATCTTGGTCTCATCAGTCCATAAAACTTTGTTCCAGAACTTTAGTGGCTCATCTCTCCACCTTCCGATTCTTACTACTGATGAGTGGTTTGCATCTTGTAGTATAGCCTCTATATTGCTGCTCTCTAAGTCTTCTTCGACCAGTTGATTGAGATACCTTCACCCCTGTGGAGATTGTTTGTGATATCACTAACTGATGTTTTGGGCTTTTTCTTCACAGCTCTCACAATGTTTCTATCATCAACTGCTGTTGTTTTCCTGTTCAATGTCTGTTGCTCAGTACACCAGCCTTTTTTTCTTTTTCAGGACATTCCAAGTTATTGTACAAGCTATCCTCAATGCTTGTACAATGGCTCTGATTGATTTCCCCTCTTTTCTAAGCTTCAAAATGGCTTGCTTTTCTACAGAAGACAGCTTTCATCATGTTGGTTTATCTTTTATAACACAAATGCAGTCATCACATGCAAAACCCAAGGCTAGAACCAAGAGTTGACATTCATAACTATTGTTTAACCAATCAATCTAACCGGACACATCTGGGCAACAAGAAACACCTGTCAGTCACATGTTCCAATACTTTTGTTCACCTAAAAAGTTGGTGTTCTGATACAAATGGTGATATGTTCTAACAAATCCAGGTAAAAATACCTGGAAATAAAAGCTGAAATTTGGATCTGTCATCTCATATACATCTTTTGCCCTCAAACTCAATTGTATTCAGTGCATAGCAAAAACAAAGTAATTTACCTTGCTGTTCCAATACTTTTGGAGGGGACTGTATATTTGTTGTACCCAATACCAGACTTGTGATGGTCAATTACCGTCTGCTGTGACCTATCGTCATGCTGATGGGTGACAAGGGATTTTGCATGAGTGTTACAGTACCTTATTTTTATACTAGTGAAACAGGAAGTGATGGAATGACACAATATAGTTCCTTTAGACCAGCGCTACTCAACTCCACGTCCTGCGGGCCACAGTGTTTGTATGTATTTGCTCCTACCATGTACTACACCACATGATTTCACTTGTTATTTTCCCTGCTTGGTTCAGATAAGCTCAGGTGGTGTCGTGCACAGTTGAAGCAAATGCCTGCAGAATGTGGAATTGAGTAGCACTGCTTTAGACTGAGGTTAGCTAAATTAAGTACATTTGTATTTCCAATTTCACGTTGTTTGATTTTATTTGCAATAATCTTTAGGAGTGCCAATAATATATATTATATATCATAATATATAGTTTATTATCTGTGTTTTTCAATCTATTTTTATGAAGGGTGCTAATAATTCTGGAGCCTGCTGTATATGTATATCATTTATTAATTAATCAATTATTTGTGTTTGTGCACTAAACTACGTTTTCCTCTATTACTCCATCATAACATTCCTGGTACCTCCTCCTTTTCTTGGGGATGTCATTTTCCCCTTAAGTTGAACAGCTTCCAAAAACTGGTCTTAGACAGATGATACAAAAGTCAATTGAAGGTTCTCTTTTACTACCCTTGGAGATTTGTCACATTAAATAAGAAAGGCATGGCTAACACTCTATATTATGGGCACTCTATAACTACCTTTTAAGTGTTGGCTAAAATGCCTGTGACTGCATTGTTCTTTGCCATTCAGAATTGACCTTTCTCTCACTTACTGTACTTGCTAGTTTGCTACACAAGATACAGTCATATAATGGGCAGCACTTTCCTTTTCCCTGGGACTATCTGCTGTAAAATCCACTAAAATAATCCATTAGAACTCTTCATGTTAAAGTCCATTTTGTTTCAGATCTCCGATCCCTTTAACATCATACCACCCTCAGGCTAAACTCAACTGGAAAAATGTGCTCACATTGATTCCGATGTACCGCCCGACCGTGTATTCATTTTTATACCTCCGAATGGGTAATTTATGACTGTGGCTTACACTGTATTCTATGTGTATGCATAATGAATTGGATTTTCATAATTCAGTAGTGGAGTGGCAACAGGGAGCAGTCAGCAGCTTTACTCTGAAAGGTCTGATCTATAGTGAGGGCAGATTGGAGGGGATTGGGGGGGTGGTTCTAAATGTTATCTTGGTTAATTAGTCTACCTGACTGGAAAAGCATTTACTTTGGATCCTGCCTCTTTCACCCCAACCCTCCCTGCTCCCCCCTCCAACTGACAAATCGGTTTGCCCTGTAGCTCTACATGAGGCCTCTGCTGGTTTGGATACAGGGAGGGGTGGGAGCATCCCCTCTGAGTCTGACGCAGCACACGTGCTTGGCGCTCACCTATCTGAAGCAGGGGGCTTTTCGCTCCATCACGCCGCTGCGGATGTCAAATGCCAAAGATAGATCCCTCCGCCCCGTCCCACCCTCCCCTGCTGCTGCTGATTCTGCATAGTCAATCTAGCAATAGCCCTGTTCACTGCATACAGAGCAGCCTGGTTGGTATGCAGGATACCCGGTACAGTGAACTGCGGCAGGGAGGGGCATAAACTACGGCAGTAAAACTGTAAAAAAATGTCCAGGTCAGTTTGGGAAACCGGTTGCGTAGTGCAGGCAAAGAGATTGATTATTATTTAAATGATAAAGAGATATTCGGTTTTTATCACGCTTCCGGAATGAGTATGTGGAGCACACCACATACAGTAGCACACCAGACCCAGACCACAGCCACCACGCCAGACCCAGAGCTTACTGTACATGCTGAGGTCTGCATAACTATTTCATTCACCCTGCCATCGTTTTGATTTACAAGAAAGGTGAAGTTGTTGTTCCTCTTTTTTCAACGGACTTTTGCCTGAATCTCATATTTTTAACGCTTGTGTTTCAATACAATGTCATAAGCAGATGAAGTAGCTGGCACAGAGCCAAAAGGTGGTAGAACTACTGCAGTACTGCTTAAACCTGCTGCCTGTATGTAATATGAAGTGATGTTATCTCACAAAGAATTGCATCAATGATGTGATAAATTGTGCCTCCGAGGTAAATAACCTGAATAAGTCTGTCAATGGAATGTGTTTATATAGTGCTTTACAATGCCTCTCATTCACCCATTCACACTCAAGGCACCATCCAGTTCATCGGGGAGCAATTGGCAGTTAGGTGTCTTGCTCAGGGACACTTCGACGCACTGAGGGCGGGGGATCGAACCGGCAACTCTCCGACGACTACTCTTACCACCTGAGCTGGTGTCTCACGTGCATGTCTGTGTGTGTGTGTGTGTGTGTGTGTGTACAGGAAACACGTGGTCTGGCTCTGTGGTTCCGCCTGATTGGGGACAGGTGTCTGTCGGCCAGCTCTGGCTCTGCTAGGCATGAAGGTATCCATGGCACCGCCATGCACAATGAGGCTTTTGTGACCCATAGTCCTGTGTCACCCAGGTCTCATGCATGAGCTGGTTTTTTTTCCCCTTTCACAATACGGCACCGCGTGATATGAAGCCATGTCTGTTCAGGCAGTCGCCTCCTATATCTCCTGTGATGGGGGCTGTGCCACAGTGTTTTAGGCTTTGAGACAAACAGGTCAAGTTCGTCTTCTGAATACTCTTCCGACTCCCATTGCTTTGGGTGAATGCGGCTCTCACTTCAATCAAAAGGGCTAATTATAATACACATCAAGGCGGCTACTGTAATACAGCTGATGCTGGGTGTAACAGCATTACAGTAATATTATTAAAAGTAACTAAGTAATATAACATGATACTGTTAAAAATTTGGGAACATTATTACAGTTAATACATGAGGAATGGCAATACTCTACCTTCAGTTTTCTTTTTTGGAGTTTTCCGATCAATTTGCATGCACCACCTGGTGCACGCTTGGAAAAGCCTGTTATCAAATCAGAGAAAATGGTAGAGTAGATACGAGCTCATCCTACAAGGGGAAATATACACATTGTTTTAATTTCATCAATAAAAAAGGCAAGAACATTGTAAAATGCTATTTTTATCCAGGCAAGGTACATGCTAACATTAAGCTTGAAGATAAAATTGTTCACAACAATTTATCAAATAGTATCAAACAAAATTCATCTTACAAAGTATAAATCGAGCCTACAGCAGAAAAGTTCCCCTGTTATTGATGTGTTGCAAAATATATATTTTTTTTAATTCCATTTAGCCACATATGCCTAGTCTCTTTGCATTTAAGTTGAGGTCACTCTGTAAAGGTAAGGCAAAAGTAACACAAAGTTATATTGTGAGTTATATTCTAACAAGGTAATTTGGTACTGAGTAATTAGTAATACATAATTTTTTTTCAAGTAACTTCCCCAACACTGAACATCGTCACTATGGGTAACAAGGCTAACGATGACCTAACTGCAAGCTATGTTAGTGCAGATGGAAACCTGGCCGATAGCAGCATTTAACATGTCTGACCTTGAGGGCTTCAGCACCTATCGTCTTTCTCCAGAGGGTGCATGGCAGACTTTATTGCGGCTTATAAGCCAAACAGCACACGGCCTATCAGTCAGACAGCAATATCTGTCATAGAGTAAAAACATGGATTCTATCCTGGATGCTCATCTTTAGGTATTTAGGAAATGTTCTGGTCACGGGGGTGTCATGGGAATCATGGTGGGGCAGCCTGTAGTGTAGGGTTTAAGACTGGGACCCACATGGTTGGAGGTTCAATCCTCAGTGTAGCCATGATACGATCTGTGCAGCTGTTGGGCTATTGAGCAAAGCCCTTAACCCCACATTGCTCCATTGTTCCCTGCTTAGTCTAATCAAATGGAAGTCGCTTTGGATAAACTGTCAGATATAATGTAATGGGGTGTTGCAAGCCCACACATGGGAACGGACCATTTCTTCATGATGCCATCCACTGGCAAAAATTTGTATTTTGCCATTCATTTGTGATAAATTCTTGGTTAAATTGATTCTCACCCTCAACCAAAGGTTTTGTTTTCATAGCTAGCATGCATACCGATACATGATTTAAAAGTATAATGTAAACTCACTGTGTTCCGAACACCAAGTAAGCTCATGGTGTTCCGAACAGTGCAACTTTCGTGATGAATAAAGCTTTGGATCCAAATTTAATCCATGTTTAATCCAGGTTTAATCCAGATCATTTTTGGATTGTGTGTGTGTGTGTGTGTGTGTGTGTGTGTGTAAAGTCTAATTCCTTCCATTTTTTTGTTCACTTACACGTATCAGTTTTTAATTAATGTTAAGATTAACCAGATAAAGATTTAATAGAAATTTGGCTTCATAACAAGTGGAAAACTGTAGCAGTTGTGCTTCAGGTGTTGTTCAAAACAAAGAGAATATGTGTTTGGAACATTGAGCTAACACGATCTTCTGAACACAGGGATTTTGTGTATTTGTTTGTCATTTTTCTCTGTAATTAACTGTCCAATTCATATCAATCAAAGTGTTTTAGTGACTAGGATAACCCAAAAGCAACCATAATCATAAACCACATTCCTTGAGAGAAAAACTATGTTAACTGTTAGCAACCGTTTCCCCATATTCTGTTTGGAATACTGGGTTAATCAGTGTCATTGTTTTCCAATTCAACAATAATTTTGCTGCTTGAAGGAGTTCTTAGGATTTCCTTGGGATTTCTTCAGTCAAATACTCAGGAGACGCCAGTTGTCTGCCCTCAACACGGTATTTGTGTATTATCATGCCAGCAAGATTACACTTGACATGAAAACATACAATGAGAAATATCCCGTATCAGCCAGTCAGCTAGCTAGCAAGCTAGATCTAAACTTTCCCATTAGCTTAATAAACAAACATATCTGGCGATTTAGCAGTAAGTTTTCTGTTTATGTATGCCTGTTTATGACCTACCTGGTCTTTGGCTGCCCTTTGTCGGGACCACATGACTACATTTCCAACAATCCCACAGGACGCTTCCTCGAAGTCCACCCCGGCATGACGTCTAGTTACGGATAAGCCAGTACCGTAATGGTGGGAGCAATACACTTTCCCAGTATAAGACCTAGGACAAGCATTGTCCAGCTCTCTTTGCTCTTTGGCCCTTTTCTTCACCTCAGTAGCCTCCAGCTTCTGCAACTATATCACGCCCTGCTCGCGACACTCAGACAGAGGCCTCCACAGCACACCATCAGGCCTTACGGACACATCTAGCTTACCTCATGGTAACTTAAAGTGGCCTATAGTGAGTGAAAACTGGTGTACCTGAACTGCTACATCAGCTTAGCACAAGAAACTGCAGTGAACAAACTTTTCCACCTGGAAAAAGGAATAGTGGACATTTTTCCAAACCGAACGGTCCGGATGACATTGCGCAGCACACGGCAACATCCCAGCTTTGCGCATCTGCCCAGGACAACGATTCACAGCACCCCACCACTTCTACAAGGACAGCAGCTCAGCATTCCTGGAGCCAGCAATGGGGGGGGGGGGACTCGGGCATAGCCAGTGTTTAGCTTAGTTTTAACTGAAATTGTGAATATGTACTTTTGTATTTGTCTTTGTGTTACCGTTTGAATGCATTCTATTAGCTGTATATGTACGTGAAGATTTGCCATCTTTCGCGTATGTAGAGTTAAACTATGCAAGTAGTCTCTCTCTTCTCACAGCTAACACTCTTTACACTCCCACCCACTCTAGCTAACTACCCCAGCTAGCTACTTTTACCTTTCCTTTGTTCACGCACACACCTACCTTATCCTACTAACTTCCCATTAGTTCAACCCCATATCTGTTCTGTGTTTGTATGTCTGTTTTTTATTAAACTCGGTGTCTGTTTTGGTGTCACATAGACATGAGAGCCGAGTGAGTCTTTCAAACTACTTCCAACTTCAGGTTATCTGTATGTTCAATCATTAATATAGGTTATTTTCATTATTAATTAAAATACTAAATTTGTGGTTAGATATTTAAGATAAGTCATTTTATGAGACTGATTACTTTTTGCAGATATACTGCTACATAATGTTAATTGGCACCCCACATGAGGATTATCACAAAACGTTGTATGTATCAATTCTTGCAATCTACACATAAAGTGTAGGGGTGTATCCCACACAATTCATGCTCCCCGTGCAAGGACTGAGATGTATACGTTTATGATAATCATCCTCACTATGTCGTAAAATCCCTACGTTATTTGGCGGCCTGTGCGAGGACCCTCCACCTTGCTTTACTATATCCGACATGTTTTCACAAATTGGGCTACATGTGGCGACTAACGTTACCTGCACATGATAACATTGCTGAACATAACAGTAGTTATGGTAATGGTAGCTAATATTTAATAGCATGTATATTTCTGAATTACCCACAGAATGAGTGGTCTTGTGTCGGGATCCGTTGAATTTAAATGTTGTTCATTTTGCACAAGAAAAGTCTTAATGCTTTATGCTAATTTTATAACAGAAATGGTGCAACATAGCTATACCAAAATCAGTACTTGGCGAACCCGTTGCCATTGTAGTAGACTTGTGATAGCATTGAGATTGGTTTTGAAATGGGTGAGATATTGAGGTTCAAAATGTACTATTTTGAATGGATGTGCCAACCAACGTAAACATATAATACAATGAGTGTGTATATGTACGTGTGATGTTAGTGTGTGTGTGTGTGTGTGTGTGTGTGTGTGTGTGTCTGTGTCTGAGACTAACAAACAGGTCCTCCTGTACTAGATTTTGCAAAGAGGCCCCGCTGTATAGCTGGCGTCAGGCATCATAGATCTCTGGGCTTGGCTGCAATGTAGAGAATGTGCACATAGCATGGCCTGTGTGCATATTCTGTTTGACTGTGAGGCTGACAGCAGTGGTCTCAGCTCCATTTTAAAGTGTCATGTCATCATCCTGTTATTGTCTGCACATTCTAGCTGCTGAGGCACTGAATGACTGGATTATGATCGTAGAGATAAGGGTGAGAAAGGGTGGCACACATGGATGACACAAGCTGTGTGTGTGCATGTGCATCTGTCTGTGTGTGTGTATGTGTGTACATCCATGTTTGTGCAAACAAGCTGCTGTACTGTCCTTGGTCTTTCTGACAGCACAGGGAAGCTATTGCGTCACTAGTTTTCCTTTACCAACTGCCAGATTTTAGCCCTTTTTTTCAGAAGGGAAAACTGCCAACTGTCCAGAAAAATATCAGCTGCTGACTGTTAGCGGCATTGTTGGTTCTGGCTCCTGTAGTATTGAAAGAGGTGCTGAGAATAGAGGTGCAGAGGCTATTTTTGGAGGTACACTTGCAGCTGCCTTGTACGGGACACTGACTGATTGCGGTTATTTTAAGGATTACAACGAAGGTCTGAAAAGCCTTTAAAATGAAGCAATAAGTACCTACATGGGCGTTTGCATCTTGGTTTGTCAATCCTACTTTTCATCCATGTCTTACTGACATGTGTTATTGGCACACACTTTTGTTAGTATGAGTGCTATTCAGTCTTACCACTTTTGTGTGGTATGCTTAAAGCAGGGAATACACCAAGCTGATGGTCGACCGACAACAGCATTGGCATAGTGTTGGGGTACAGTCTACCTGGTGCGTGTATGTCATTGGCTGTGGTTGGCCGGTGAAGAAGGCATCAGGAACCCGTCGGTGTCCTGATTTAAAAAAATCATTAGAAGCTTGTCGGTCGCCTAGCTAATCAGCGTGCAGCAGTGTTTTGATGTGGAGAAGGGGCACGGTGCAGAAGTGGAAGGTGACAACAAAAGCCTGGTTCTCGACACACATTCTATTGTTATTAACCCCAATAACATTATTAGACTGCCACTACCAATATAAAGTCTGCAGAGAATGGTATGAAAAACGAAAAACATCCAGTGAGCAGCAGTTCTGCTGGCAGAAACGTGTTTTTAATGAGAGAGGTCAGAGGAGAAAGGCCAGACTGATCAAAGCTGGCAGGGAGGTGACGGTAACGCAAATACCCACACATTACAACAGTGGTATGCAGAAGGGATACCGAAAAAGGAGCATAAAGTGCTACCATAAAAGCTGTAGCTGTGCTACTCAACCTGTTTATTCAACCTCAACCTTTCGCTTGATTATCAAAAAACTATTTGCTGAATAATCAAGCCCAAGATGTAGCCTATAATGATTGAGAAATGATATTGGCAAAGAGATAACTACAATGTTAAATTGTTTAAAGGTCCCATATTGTACACCTTTCCAGTGTTTTATTGTAGGTCTTGATATCCATAACATAACATAACATAACATAACATAACATAACATAACATAACATAACATACCATAACATAACATAACATAACAGTGCGATATTCAGAACTACACACAGTATTTTAAGTATTTTAAGTGTGGTACTCTAAAAACAATCTCTATCCAGTTTTACATTACATTCTGTGACTCTCATGAGCTTTACAAATAACAGGCTGTTTTAGGGACTGTGTCTTTAATTGTCATTGATATCAATTAACCTCTATTCTGATTGGCTGGTTAGCTCCAACGAACTGAACGCCGTCTATACAGTTTTGTTCTGGCTATGGGCTGTGCTGAAGCAAAGAGTGTATTGTTATTGTTAAGTCATAATAAAATATAATGTAGCAAATCTCCCCTTGTAGCATTTTCTTCTAATCACATTACAGAATCTTATTATCTTTAACACAGCAGGCCATTTAGTCAAAACTATTTAAGCATTAGAAAGTATACATACTTAACAAGTGGAAAACCTCTTGTTAAGTGTATTACACTGTCAGGTTCTGTGTTTTTCACTGTCTAGTTTTTAAGTTGCTAGCGTTGCCGTGTATTGTTATCCTCTAGGCTTTCCATAGTCTGTCTGTCTCCCCATTTATTCACTGTTATTCGTTTCACCTGTTTCACTTCCTGATTGTTTCCCGCACCTGATTGTCATTCCCTCTCATTACCTGTGTTATTTGAACCCCTTTGTTTATTCAGTTCCCCACCAGATTGTTATGTGTTTAGACCATACGCTCCCGCGTTGTCTGATTGATCTCTGTTACAACCCGTTTCATCACCGACTTCTGCATTTTGATTTTCCCGTCTGTTTAATATCGAAGCGTAGTTTATCGGCCTGTTTTTGGATGTCGACTTTTGTTTTCGGATTCTGTTTTTGTCTGTTTAAGCCCGCCTATTACCTTCGCTTGTGACAACAACTACATGTTGGATTATCCGTATTGTACCTGTTTGCTGGAGAGTTGAGCCATGGTCTGGACTATTAACCACAAACTGGCTTACCCCTGCTGATTCTGTTTACTGGCTTTCTGTTTGATTCTTTATTTTATAATAAAGACTTCTATTATAAAATCTACACCTCTGTTTAGCATCTGGGTCACTTGTTCTACGGACCTGATATCACACCTTCATTGAACTTATAAAAGCTGTCTCACACAGGTGCTAACAACCAAATGTAGGAAAATCTGTGTTTCATGAGCATTTAAATGACAGAATCTTCAAATTGAATATTCTAATTTTATGTCATCATAAATGTGGATAGGCGGCACGGATGGTGCAGTGGGTAGCACTGCCGCCTCACAGCAAGGAGGTCCTGGGTTCGAATCCCCGTCGGCCGGGGCCTCTCTGTGTGGAGTTTGCATGTTCTCCCCGTGTCTGCGTGGGTTTCCTCTGGGTACTCTGGTTTCCTCCCACAGTCCAAAGACATGCAGGTTAGGCTGATTGGAGAGTCTAAATTGCCCGTAGGTACGAGCGTGTGAGTGAGTGTGCCTCCGATGGACTGGCGACCTGTCCAGGGTGTATTCCTGCCTATCGCCCAATGTATGCTGGGATAGGCTCCAGCCCCCCTGCGACCCTCATCAGGATAAGCGGGTTCAGATAATGGATGGATGGATGGATAAATGTGGATAGGAAAATGCTACACGTGTTGATGTGAAGAACAGTACTGCTATCTCAAAATAAACTGGTAATCATTCACCTATTGTTCTTAGTTATTGAGTGAATCAAAACAGAATGGCACTGCCCACTGGTGTTTGCAATGTTAGTTTGGTTAAAAACTTAAAGTACCGGGACTAGATTTTGCTCAAAGGAGTATCGGCACTCATTTTTCCACTATAATCACTGTTGGTACTGTTTTCTCAACCTGAATTGATTGCTAGTATCCTATGCTATTATAACCTGCATACTTGTGTCCATGTGGATAAATGACGATAAATGAGTCCAGAGCAGAGCTTTCTCTGTTTGCTGTATGGATCACGTCAACAGCCTTTATACTGCACTTCAGATGTACAGTATATTTTTCATTTCCAGAGAAGAAGTTAAAATAGAGGTGGGACTCAAATCAGTACATGCACTATATGCTAAATGACACCAAATGACACGTTCACTGAGCCAAAAAAAAGCAAATATATGCAAATGAGGAGGCGACCGTCACGGCAGTGTGAACACTTCAGAAAGTTGGGACAGATCACTCGTGGCCAGTCAGGGGACCAGGTATTGACATTCTCCCAGATGCTTGCAGTGGTTACTGGAGGTATTGCAACTTTATTAAGTCTCTGGTGCCAAAGAGTTATTTCCTCAAAATGTCCCCATTGAAGTCCAGTGAGGGTATTCTTACCCACATTCTCATGATTAGATCATACAACACAGAATATCTAAATATGTAATCCATTCACGTATGATGATACAATACTCTCCATTTCCAAATCCGATTGAGGAATTCTCTTCATGTAGGTGGAAGCTATATGTCCACTGCCCCCATTGCTAATTGACCCACCTTCATGCAATGAATGCTGGCTGTCTGGCATTCACAGCCAATGATTTTCAAGGGTCCACTGCCCCCTTTCCAGCACACCTGCTTTACTTACTACAATTATCCATATGAAAAATGCATACAGGGTATATTGAAAGTTGTCATTTTTAATTGGGCCATTGTGTATTGAATAGAGGACTTTCTGTGAGAAAAGCTGTTTTGCTAGACTTTTGTGTATTCAATTCTTTGGGTGTCTTGGGGCATTTTGCAAATTAACTGTCATTTTGGCAAACACAATTCAAGTTTTAAGGCTATGGTAGTTACTTTACAAAAGTACTGCTATAACATCTAGGCCTTACATTTTAAAAGTTAACTTCTGTAAATACAAGAGAAGTAAATACTGTTGTATCAAAGTATTTTCAGGCTGGTAACATTCATACCTTTAGGTAAAAAAATAGTTGGTGTGTTTAACAAGGATTAGACACTGTTTATATCCTATGTCCTTTTTATGATCCACATTGTATGACTGTATCCTATATGACTATATTGTCAGACAGCTGTCATGGTGGCTATCACACACACGCACACACACACTTACACAATTGTTATTGTGTCAAGGGCTTTGGCTGCAGCTCATTCTGTTGACATGAGGAGTTGCTTTGACTCGATAGGTACATACTACTGTCACTGGCTGGGCTGCAGTGTGTTCAAAATGTACAGCAATGAGTGTGTAATTCCAGATTAGGGAGAACTTTTTTTTTTTGATTTTGGTCAAAGACATTTCACAGTTAATATTAGTTCCTTGCTGTAAAATCCATCCATAAGCTGGTCTAGCTGGTTATGAGCTGGTCAACCAGCTAGTCCTGGTAGCTTGTCTGAGCTGGTCGACCAGCTACCAACTGTTTGAAAACATAGCTTGAGCTGATCAAACCATGTCAAACTGGGACCTGGTCTGAACCGGTCAACCAGCTAAACCATGTTAAGCTGGGAGCTGGTCTGAACTGGTCAACCAGCTACCAGCTGGATCTTTTTAGCAGGGTATGCTCGCAAGCGTTCATACTGCAAAATGGGGACCCTGCAAATGTGATGATGCGGGATTGGAGTATTGTGCCTTGTACATTGAGGAGAGAGAAAGAGCTGCGTATCAGCACAGCTGGCTATCTCTCTCTCTGACAGATCTGGCCGTGGGTGCAGAGATGCAGCCTCAAGTGGTGACAGAACGCCCCATTAATCCCCTATCTCCCGGCCCTGCGTAGGCGAGGAGGTTCGTGGTCACAAATCACACGGACTCTTTCATCATCATCACTCTCCCTGTAATGGTGCGGGTCGGACAGAGGGCTCGGACACAGGTGGGAGAGAACTGCAGGGACGTAAGGTCACGCTGCCCTGATCAAGGTCTGCAGGGCAGGCCCGGGAACGGAAAGTACCACCCCAGCTAGCTCAAAACATTGTCATGATGTTGCTGCAATGTTGCTGCGATGTAATAACATTGACAAGACATTTCAGTAATATTATGAGGACATTTAGTGCTAGCGGGGACCTGTTTTGAATGCGCCCATGTGTGTTTGTGTATAAGTGAACTAGTGAGCAAGTGAGTCAGTATCAGCGTTAAGTGAGGGAGGGAGCGAGTTTGTGTGCACTATGAGCTAATGGATTTGTTTGTATGTGCGAGTGAGTTGATGAACATGTGTTACCCAGTCAGTATGTCTCAGAGTGAGTCATATGAGTGAGTGAGTGAGCATTTGTGAGTAAATTAAAGTGTGATAGTATGTGACTGATTATGAGATTGTGTGTGAGGGGCATTTATAAAAGTGTCTGATGTTGTGTGTGTGCACAAACACGTGCAAGTGTGTATGCGTGTTTATGGGCACGTGCACATGTGTGTGGTCGGAGGGAGTGGACAGGCTCTGATCAATATGATCTAATTAAGGATTAGTGTAGTCCTTCCCCCTCACTCAGACTGTTGGGAGGGCTACCAGACCTCTTAAAGTTAAACATGCTTCACTCATGTTGACACATGCTGTAAGATGAACTGAATTGTACTAGTGTGGCTTGCTTTCACAGAGTTTTTTTCTATGATGAAATAAAAGTTGGTGGTTTATCGCAAAATGTGTTTAATTCAGTTTCTGGGCCCTCCCTCATTTTGAACTTGAAGTGAAACTGCTTTGAATCATTGGTCGGAAGTGCTATGTTGAAACCAGTTGTCCTTACAGGTCTTGCAAAACTAGGGATAGGGGGCCACGGGACACAGCTCTGCTGACAGGAAACATCTTGTGTTTCCATGTGTATGTGTTCTTTTCTGCGCGCGTGAGGCTTTACCCCACCACCACCCGTGCATCCCATTGTTCCCAACCACAATGGCTTAGCGGTACAATCATGTGGTAGAGCAGTGTCACATGCCCAGAGGAACCCACAGAATGGTCCTGATAATATGAGGATATTGATTTTGTTCATTCCACACCCAAAAGTTTTTCAACGGACACAGTCATCACTGGTCGACTTGAGGTGTCACAATCAACACACAGTATACTGCAAGACCCAAAAATCAAGTCTATGCCTGGTACCGATCCCACTCACAACTCCTCATTCATTTTTATAATCGGAAATGAATATCACCTCAAACAAAACTTTGTGATGTGGACAAGACTCACATAGTTGAATCAGCAGCTTCACTTACAAGTACATTTTGATCCTCAGCTGATGATTGGCCAAGCAGAGGGCCTCTCCAGGCTCCTTTCTGATGGCTGGTGGGGTAAAGAAATGTGGGCACTGTCGCACTGCCGTACAGGATAGATTTATGAATGCAGGATGCCATCACATTCACGTCAAGAGCATGCTGTACAGCAATCAAATTAAGTGGGTTTGAAATCAATGGGCCTCATGCGAGAAACAGTTGTACGAACAGATTTGTTCTTAAATCGCTTGTATGAGTGATTTAAGAGAACTTTCAAACTAGACATTGAAGATCGAGTATGAGTCAATATTCAGGATGCTTATTTCTAACCTCAAATATTTTCAGAAACATATTTTATTGGGCTGTTTTGGAGGAATAAGAGAAAGTTTATCTTCCATATTATTATTATGTTTTGCCAAAAACCAATGAACTGCAGTCTACCCAATCAAGGTAGTGTCCACTGGCCATCTATCTGATGGAACCCACCTACAGTACCATATATACTGTGTTATAATGGACATCCTCATTTTGAAGCTAATTTGTTGAATCTGATGTGGCACACACACTCATACATGACATTTATGAAAAGAATATGAAAATGTTGCATGCATGAGGCAAGTGTGGTGCTGCTGGGTGCGCAAGAAGGGGTGTTTGGGGGGATTATTGCACTTAATACTTCATTCGCAATTGATTGTCCATCAATTCGTGGCAGGATAATGCACATTTCTAAACTTCACTTCCGCCTGTGGTACAAACAATGGATAAATAACGATACTTCTGCCTAGTCTCTTCAGGGTGGGTAGCAGGTCTCTCCAGGGTGGGCAGACAACCCTTTTGGGTAGCCACACCCTTGAGCTGAAGTAGGTCATGCAGATAATAACTTTAGCAAGTTGACTGAGACATGAGACAATGGACTCATAGAATAGGAGTTGGGGTTGGGGGGGGTGGTAGTCTGGTGGGAGGGTGTCGAAGGGATGTGTTTTGTCCTTGAGCCGGAGTCTCCTGTCGCCTACCCCAATTTGCACGGTGGCAGGAGCACACACAGCTATAATTAGTACTGCTGGGTGTGGGGTGTCTTTTTTGGGAGCTGTTGCCGGAGGCGGCATCAATGCAGATCGTCTCCTCCTGTGGATGATACCTGTGTGGTGGAATGTAGGACACTCGGTTGTGCTAATGTGCTTTATCTTGTGGGGAGGGAGGGGGGCGTGACCGTGCGGCCCGGAAGGAGGGGCACGTACTGCAGTGGAACTCATTCATAACTCGCTCTGTCACCACTGAAGTAATTACAAGCTGTTAAACTGAGAGGCAAGGAGACTGCAGTGCAGTGCAGACAGAAGAGGATTTTTTGAGCTGAGTAAAGAATATTCCCATTGCAAGTGGCCCATGTATTCCCAATAGAATAACAGAGCAACTGTACATCCAAATGCTTATTTTGACCCTGGTGTCACCTGTCACATTTTGTGGTTTCATTAAAAAGCAGAAGAGCAAGTTAGCAATTGGCTGTCTGCTACAGTTAGAATTGCACCTGGCTGAAACATATCAGCATAAATCTCCACAGACAATTAATATATATTTCTCAGACAAAATATGAAAACCATGATATAATTCAATTGTTAACCCTTTCCACTTTGCAATGAAGTCTATTTCTTCTGATACTCTTCGTTGTTTTGAAACTTCCATTTCAGTTCTAAAATGCTACGGTTGTTGGGCATATTGATGTCATGCTTCTTGAAGGGTAGGTCCATACATTAGTGAACTTCCAGGAGTTGAACTGAATGATCCATTACCTCCAGAAATCTCAGATCCTCCTGTCTGCAACTCTGCAACTCCTCATAACCACCAAGAGAGATACCTGTATTTGACACAATGCATTATGGGCCCTTTGAGCACATCATTGAAGTAAAATCCCACAATAGTCAGGACTTTCTGTATTTTTTTTAACAAAACACCAGAAGACAAGCAAGAGAACTTGTGGGCAGCCATCAACATACGCCTTCACTAAGAGCAAAGGCTCTTCTGAATTATGGCAACGAAACCCAAATTGCTGTAGCTATATATTTCACAACTGGCTTTTTAGGAGATAAGAGTTCACCTTTTTGAAATGGCAGATAGTAAATATCAATATGGCCTTCAAGCTGAGAGAAGTGATACTACTCTGTGAAGTCACTGACAAAGATCCATTCAAATGTGTAGGGCAGTATTACAGGAAACACATTTTCTGCCTCTCTTTCTCAGTTTCAGTTGCTTTCTTTTCAAAATACATTTTGAAAACACATTAAATAGGCTATATATATATATATATATATATATATATATATATATATATGCAACAGCACAATTGAGCAGTTAAATAAATAGTGATAATATCATTCTAATGATACTAATTAGTCGCAGTACTTTTGTAATGTTGTATTAAAAGATATTCAAATAAGAAAATACTTTTATAATTAACAGGATCTCAAAGTTCTGTCTTTAGCAACAATACATTTTATATGTGCTAAATGGCAGTTCCCTTTCAACTCCGCAGTGCAACAATGGCCTTTCTGGAATACAATATGTGATCTGTAATGAGTCTGACCTCCAATGCTGACAATGACATGAGTGACTGGCGTATTGTAAAAGGACAGGACTATCCCCTGTGTGTGTGCTGCTCAATGATATCTCCCAGGGACGGTGATACATTATTGAAGAGATAATCATAGTAACCAGTGGTGTGTATATACAGAGGAACACCAGAGTCAACAATTATTCTCTCAAAACCTGCAAATGCATGCTGGCTAGCTAACCGCGAGCGTAGCTAAGCTTTTTTATGCTCCAATTTGTAATATATACAGTGCAGTCCGTATGTATTTGCACAGTTGGTACATTTCTGTTCTTTTGGCTCTGTAGTCCAGCACATTGGATTTTAGATGAAACAATAAATGTGAAGTTAAAGTGCAGACTATCCCCTTTAATTTGAGGGTATGTGAATCCACATTGGGAAATGCATGTAGGAATCACATCCCTTTTTATACATTGCCCCCATTGATTGTCATTGGCACAACAACCCAGAGTTGTGCCAATGACAGTCAAGGAAGCCATTGTGAGGTTTAAAAAAGTCAGTACCAACTGTCCAAATAGATATGAACTGCACTGTACATATTACAAATTGGAGCATAAAAAAGCTTAGCTACGCTCGCGGTTAGCTAGCCAGTCGTTCAAACCAAGAAACATAAAACTTAGGATTTAGTTTTCTGTCCTGTTGTTCAAGTTGCACACCATGTCCCCCAGATATGGTCCCCAATCTCTATATTTTCCTTCAAGATCTTAAAAATCCATCTTAAAAAAACAGATGATTAGCGAAGTATATAGTCTACCTTGTTCAGATTTGTGCACACCATTTCATTGATATGCCACTACTCAATGGATAACAAATAGAGGGGGCGTGTCTCACACAGACTGTAATGGACTGAATAAATTTAGCCCAAATGGATAACAAAATCGAGGGGGCATGTCACTATATGTGAAGCATATCACACACTTGACACTGTAAGGGCTGATATTTTCACTGCAACATTTTTTTGTCATCCAAGACACATGGCTGGATGTATAAGACAGGAACAGAGCTGTTTTACAGAAACAGAGCTAGAATTGCTTTCATACTTATACATGCTGGGGCAATGTCCTTATTCCCGTCTCTCTTCTTCCCCTCAGAACTCCATGAATCTGCCTCCAGACAAGGTGAAGATCCTGTGTCAGTATGACAATGAGAAGAAATGGGAGCTGGTCTGTGACCAGGTAAGGCTATGATCCATTTGGGCAGCACATCTAAAGAGGTGCAGGAAAGCTCCTATATGACCAGAAGAGCAGTTTTACTGTGGTCATAGCCGAACTGAGGACCGATCTCAGGATTCCCCCAAACACCTGGGCTTAGAAATAGAATTATATTAATATATTAAATTCATATTTACACTGTCCATCTTGCATTCTGATGTACTGTACTGTATTTTCAAAATATATATTTGATTTAATTTTAATTTAATCTCTCTTAGGGACACACACAGCTAGGATTGTGTTTGTCAGTGGACCTGAGTTTTAAGCGAATTAGCCCACCGAAACAGCATGTGTATCATACAGTATATGCATGCACAAGGGGGCCAGACCACCGCTTCTACGCTTCACCAGTCACCATGTCCCTCATCAATATTACCACAGCAATGATGGCAAGGCCTGGAGGCATGGAGGGGGGTGCCACAGACATGCGGCTGTCATGGCAGCCAAAACTTGTTTAGCAACAAACTGGCGTTGGTGTCTGATTATTCCTTTGTGAATGAGCTCTCTCCTTCTGTTATCCCTGACATCATGGCCTTCTCGGAATGAGACACACAGGAATCCTGAAATGCACAGAGACCTATACAGTTTCACGGAGCTGCTTCTGTCACTACAGGGGGTAATTTAAGTATCTACTGATTCCCAGTGCAGCCCTAGTACAATATTACCTCACTCAAATATGCGGCAAACTATTATCATGCCCCTTCAGCTGTCGAGCTGAGAATGGCCCAGTCAACTTTGCCAAAAGTTTAAATTCAAAACCAGTGACAATGGTAATGATGACATATCAAATTAACTGTGTAGAAGACTTTGTGCAGGAAAAAATGCTTCTCCATTCACCCATTCATACACACCGACGGTGATTGGCTGCCATGCAAGGCCCCAACCAGCTCGTCAGGAGCATTTGGGGGTTAGGTGTCTTGCTCAGGGACACTTCGACACAGCCCGGGCGGGGGATCGAACCGGCAACCCTCCGACTGCCAGACGACTGCTCTTACTGCCTGAGCCATGTGTATTATAAACCATGTATCTTTATCAATACCACATGGCTTCTTTTCAACCACAATTGTAATCCCAGCATTATAACAAGCTGTTGTGTGTTTTTAAATTAAGTGCTTTTCATGTTTAGAGGGATTATTTACCCACAATATTAAACCACATTATATCAGAAATAGCTATGCATGCCCTGAATAATAAGATATCATACGTCCCATGTACACATTGTGCTTATATTACAAATAATTACATAGAAAAAAGTAACAAAACATTTTGAGTGATCACATTAAACGCTGAGGTGATTCAATAGGCTCCTAAATGTTCAAAGTGAGGAAATCTGGCCACTAAAACTAACCAATTTGTAGATAATGAGAAACCCAATTATGAAAATATAACGGCTTAGGATTTGCAATTAAATAAAAAAATAGCATACACAGGGGGTCCCCAGGACCGAGTATGGGACCCATTACTCTCCAGCATGTTGGAGAAACGTATAGATATAGAGTAGTTACTGATAAAGCTGACTGCGCAATAATGCCATATATGATTCAGCTGCATACTGACAATGGAAAAATTATAATTCACTCTCTTCAATGCAAAGGTTAAGTACTCAGTCTCTTTTATATTTAATAAATGGTGACATCCAATAATAGATGGATGGGCAGTCACTGTTTGAATGCATTGTAGCTCTAAGTAGGTCAGATGAATTAAAACAGGCATTAACACCGCTTATAAAGAGGTTCCGTAGAGCCGTATGAACGTCCTCATTTTCCCCATGCATATGCGTGTGTCTGTGTTCCTCCTGTTTGTCTTAACAGGAGCGCTTTCAGGTAAAAAACCCACCTTCTGCTTACCTGCTGAAGCTTAAGAGCTACCTGGACCAAGGAGGGGTCACCCGCAAGGTGAGTATTCTTAATAACAATAATAACTTAATAACTTAATAATAATAATACCTTTATTTCTACAGCACCTTTCAAGCATACATCACAAAGTGCCTTTCAGCAGTACAAACGACACCATCAAAAGCACACACACAATATGACATAAAAGAACACAATAAAATAAATAAAATCAAATTATAAAAAACAAAATAGAGAGACTGCAAATAGAGTAATACAAATATATAAAAGCAGATAAAACAGTGAAATACAGATCATACACTGTAAAAGCCAGGTCAATAAAAATGGGTCTTAAGAAGGGATTTAAACGAGGTCACTGACTCTTGTATTCAAGGGGAGGCTATTCCAGAGTCTTGGGTGTGACCTTTAATTCTTAACCTCGACTCTGGAACAGCTAAAAAGCCCTGTAGATCTGAGAGGTCTCTGAGTCTCAGATGGAGCCAGCAACTCTACAATATCATTTGAAGCCAGACCATGTAAGGCTAAGTGCTGAGTAAAAATTTTTACTTGATTCTGAAATTCATTGGCAACCACAGGCCAGCTAATACATGAGAAATATGTGCCACCTTTTAGTCCCAGTCAAAAGTCTAGTAGCAGAATTTGCACAACTCCAGAACTCCCACTCATAAGAGCAATAGAAAAATACCTCAGTATGAATGTTATCTGGTCATTTAAAAGCTGCAGGGACTTCAGAAAGTTTTAATCACAGATTAGTTGAAATCGGGAAAAAAATGGAGTGGAAACTATTTCACTCAGTTTTATTTCTTAGTGACTTAAAAGAAGAAAACTTTGTTTAATCCTCCCAGGATAAAGTGATTTTAACAGGAGCTTAATTAGATTTAACTGTCATCTCCTGCCTCTGTTGGCTTCGGACTGTCTCTCACACAAATTGGTCTCCTGAGTATTATTTAGACCCACTTATAACTGAGTCTGTGCAAGGCTGACAAACCATGTCCATAGTGTGTTATTCTTGCTATAACCAAGTTTTTTCATTTCTAGTTTCCTCTCGTACTGTCTAATCTTTTTAGTCAAAGTCTCAAGAGTGAGTCATTTTCAGTTCTTTAGTAATTTTCTGCTAATCCCCATTGAGTGTGTTTTTGAGACGCAGTACTGAACAGCACCAATTACCCACTACAGTATATACACAACCCAACTTCTAAATAAGAAGTGCAATAGAGATCCCTGACTCTTTATCTGGAGTTCAGCCATATTCAGATATATTCAGCCCATTGAGGAAGTTCTCAACCTCATGCTTCCCATGTGATATTGTTTATCAGGGCATATCTAACATTGTGTTATAGATATTCAATTCCTGGCTTGAATCTAGAGCGCATTCACAAAAGAGTGGTACGCATACAGTAGTTTTACACCAAGGGTCTAATGATTGAAAATATCAAAGCTAAAAATGTGTTTCTAGAGTCTATATGTACTTCACATGTTTTATATATGTATATGTTCCTGTCAGTTTAAGAGGCGTGTCCAGGAGTCAACCCAGGTCCTCCGAGAACTGGAGATCTCCCTACGGACCAATCATATCGGGTGACGACTTTACTGCATCCCTCCAATCTCCCATCAAGCCCTTGTACTCTTTATTGTCTCAAATTAACCTTAGTAACCATTACTGTGCCTGCTCTTATCAGCACTACAGCATTACAGTTACTTAGCTGATGCTTTTATCCAAAGAGTTGATTTGAATAAGTAGGGGCCAATCCCCCCTGGAGCAATGTGGGATTATGGGCCTTGCTCAAGGGCCCAACAGCTGCAAGGATCTTAATGTGGCTACACTGGGGCTTGAACCACCAACCTTCCAGGGCCCAGTCAAACACCTTAGCCACTAGCCTTGTCATTGTCAGCCTTGTCATTGTCCACCCACTGCATCATATTTCTAGGAAGGAAGGATATTACAATGAATTGTCGAGGCAGCACATTTGAATTCGGATTTAAAAAAAATTACCAGTACACTACAGTATGTTAAAATAAGCCATTCTTCAGTTTAAGCTAAAATCGCCATACCACACCAAATTTGACCAAATAGCTACCCCTCATAAAGGAGGAATCTTAAAGTTCATAGATGCTAATTCATTGGATGCTAATTGTTAAAGGGATGTTAATTGTTAAAGGCCCACATGCATAGTTTTTGTGTTTTTGAGCTTTTCATGCTATCTTGGAGCGTTTGATTTGTGTTCCATACTGATTCAAGTAAAAAATTGGTCTAAGTATGCATATTTTAGAGTCAAAGAGTTATTTTTCCTCTCGGGGCAGGTTTAGGGACATAAAAAAAAAAATCTTTACATCGTTGCTCTTTGCGAATGTGCTGTGGGCGTTTTAGCTACTAAAACCAGGAAGAGAAAGCTGATGTGTGTGGACCTGTCCTGGCTGCACAAGTGGTCTGATTGTGGCTTGTCCATTTCCTCAGCTGGGCCCAAGAGTTCCTCAGTGAGGAAAACAAAGGGCTGGATGTGCTAGTGGATTACCTTTCCTTCGCCCAATGTGCTGTCACGTGAGTACCAAGCTTGATCACTTGCCCCAATTTCTAGACTAGTCTAGAACGACAGTACTGTGCAAAAGGTTTAGGCACCCTACATTATTAAAGGCATACTATGCAGGACCATGAAAATGTTATTGAACAAACACGCTCAGTCATTACAATGATACACCGGTAATCTGTGTCTGTGTTCACTTATGTCCAATATCTAGCTTGTCTACTTGTATTTGTTATTGCAAAAACTGCTTGGGCCTCTTTTGGGCGTGGGCCCTTTTTATTGTTATATCTGAAAAGCGTGTGTCCAATTGGTTATAGTTTTGGGAGATTCTACCAGCGTTTTTCTTCTCCTGGGAAGGGAGCTCATGCCGAAATCCAAGACTCTCTGACTTTCAGAAGATTTGAGATGTCTGATGCAAATAAAAGTGACAATGAATTGATACATTTGTGAGAATGCATGCTTATATTACAGAATTGCGCAGATAAAGCAGACTGAAATACACTGGTGGCTAGCATCACCACTAGCTAACGTTTAGCTAAAGTTAGTTATCTAAATACAAACACAAGTGATGTCAATTAAATAGCTAGCTAAATGGTCTGTGTGGAAAGCGACTACAAAAGCTGATGATATCCGAATCATATCAGACTGTGGTTTCTTGGGTCATTGCTCACGGCACAAGGTTGTCAACAGAGAGGCGGGGTTGAGAACAAGCGTAGAACATTTTTTAAATGTAAACACAGGAGCAAGAAATTCTGCATGGTCTGCATAGTCTTTAAATGTAAATTTGGTCTTAGATGCTTATTGTTTTCTGCATTAGTGTTAGATTTCCAAAAATTAATTAGCCAAACAAATGTAATGTTACACAGATTTTCTTTCATGTCATTAAATAAAGTTAAGTAACATAAAAACGTGATTGTGACTGTCTGGGATTACTTGGAGAGCTTAAAAAAAGTAAGACAGCCAAAGTGTTTGGTACATATGTTTGGAACAACCTACCAGCCAATTTTCTTATAAAACTGTAGGACAGTGTACCTAAGACAATTGATGCAGTTTTAAAGGCAAATATTTCATTTTCTGGAAATGTAGAAACTTTTCATTTCTTTATTTTTTAAAGCATCTTCACTTTCCAGAAAGTTTTTTTTTACATGTGCCTAAGACACAGTATTTATTTACAAAGATCACCGCTTTTCAGGGCTGTTTGTTCTGACTCAGAACCATTCCCATGGCTTGAACAAATCATGGCTGGAATACTGCTGCATTTCTTCCCGATAGTCAGTGATTGGCTAGAGATCCCACACCTTGGGCCTGTATCACTAAGCAGAAAACCTGTAAAACCCGTAACGTTCTCAAATCTGCCAAAGGGACTGAAGTATATCTGTTCCGGGCTTTACTCGGCACAGTTATCCAGCTAACTCGGTAATCCTGCTTCGTGATACAGGGCCTTGGTGTCTCAGGTCAAAATCAGTCCTTGACTACACTGTAAAAGAAAACTGTAAATTTTACAACCCAGTTGCCAGTATTTCACCGTATGAATAACAGTAACAACTTATTAAACACACAGTAGCAGTCTGTACATCTATATATGCAGAACATGAGCTACATGAACCTGGTGGACACTGGCAGTAATGATGCTATGTCTCTTGGCATTTTCCCTACTCAAATAAACATTCAATAAAATGAATAAATGTGCACCTGTATATCTAACCAATTTGAAATGTATTATGGTATTTCACAATCATTTGCATTTGAGCTGTCTACGATTGTGTACTTTTGCTATTATACAGACTTTTACCATAAAGGTCACAGACATTATTTACAGTGTACTTTACCAGCAGTACTACTATTGGCCTCCAGACCCTGCCCATAGGATTAAGTCAGCTTGCACTTTACTTATGTGGGTGTGGATGTGTGTGTGTGTATAGGTATGACATGGAGAATTTAGATAATGGGGTTCTATCAGGAGACAGAGGGAAATCCCTGGATAAATCCCTGGAAGACTTGAGCAAAAGTGCCAGCAACTCACCCACCCATGGAGCCTCGAAGGCTGCTCGTGCCCTGACCGTCCGGTGAGTAGCCACAGCAGACTATTGCATTAATCAAGTGTCAAAAATAAATGAAATTAGATCCTAAAAACCACCCTTTGTGGATTACAGTATGTTAAAATCCATCAGGGTGCAGAATGCTAAACTTACATCAAGGTTCATCTGCATTCTTGTGTTTCTTTTTAATTTTGTGGTTGTTATCAGTACTGTTGTTCGAAAGATAAAGACATTTTTGTTGTTTTGAAATGTTGTTAACTGTGTCCTAAGCGCTCTTACTTCATCACATGGAATGTGGATTTTCTACTTGATCTTTGTCTCACATATCTAAACACACAAATACATAGAGTCATGTCAGTTCACATGCCTATGTTCGTGTGTGTACACTGCTGCCACAGCAAAACAAACCGGTGTCATAAGGCTACATTGTGATTTGGGGCTTGGAAATGCACCCTGCCCCCCCTGTCCACAGCCCACGCCCTGACTCTTCAGCTCTGTTGTACATCTGATTTACATCCAACAGCCACTGACTGGATGAACGCAATGTAGCAGCAGGGCTAATCCAAGCTGAATGATAAGAAGGCTTGTCTGCAGTAGAACTGTCGTTTTTGTGTCTAATGAACCACTGATGATTTGCAATGCAAAAACAACTGGGATTACATAGTGGTAGAGTGTCTGTTGCCATAAGAATGGGAAAAGTGATGATTCTGTTTGAGAAATAAACTGGCACGCTTAAGGAATATTTGCGGTCAGTTTACACTGAAACATGTCCATGTGCAACACAATAAAAAAGGCTTGCTTGTTTATTTTTACACCTGACAGACTTTTATTTTGTGTGCGTGTGTCTATTAGAAAGTTGCCTCTGTTTTACATAGGTGTGCCTCATTTTCTTGCAAAAGCATAGCTGTTGAAACTTTTAAGCCAAGCCACTGTTTCACTCAGTTTTTTATCAAACACTGTTTTAATCAACAGTAAGCATTTTTAAAATTTGACTGATATACGCAATGCGTCATCGGTAACAGCTCACTTCATTATTGTCATTTTTTTCAGTAGACACTGCCTGTTTAATTCTCAGCATTTCTTCTGCTCTGTACCTCCCTGTCTCAAAAATGCATTAAAATTTTATTTACCACATGGACAGCAATTATGACAATTGTGAAAACTATGGCACATTGATAACTAGAATTATCTTGCTCTCTCTCTCTCTCCATCCCTCTCTCTCCCTCTCCCTCTCTCTCTCTCTCTCTCTCGCTTTTCTGTCAGGTTTAACTCCCTGCACAGCAGGAAAGCTCTGCGGAACTCTCGCATTGTCAGCCAGAAGGACGACGTGCACGTCTGCATCATGTGCCTACGCGCAATCATGAATTACCAGGTACTCATGCTGACCCACAGCGCCCCACCATGGGGACAGCAGAGCACTGCAACAATCCTCTGGCTGTGTTACCACACAAAAAAAATAAAACATTAAAAAAGTTTGCTAATTTTTTGAATATGCCATCTTAGCATCGAGACAGCGCTCGCTAGCTTTTTTTAAATCCCTCTACGCCCCCCTTCAGTGTTCAGCCCTCTGGGATCCTGATGAGGATGAATGCTGGGCTTGAATGCTGAGATTCAGTGTATCCTGACCAGCAGAGTTCTGCTTCCAGTGCAGGGACAGTGTGTATGTGGAACATGAGATGGTGTGTGATTGTTTTCATTCTTCTCACCAGTCTGGGTTCAACTTGGTGATGACTCACCCAAGCTGTGTCAATGAGATCACACTTAGCCTCAACAACAAGAACCCCAGGTGAGAATACCCTGTCTCAATCTGCTTCAGGCCTTAGTCAGGTACAGAATCTCAGCCGCTACTCACAGCTACTGACTCTATTTACATGCGCACACTGTTTTGGATGGCATAATGGTCCTTATCCTGGACATGAAATATTTAAAATATTTAAAATAATTTATCAAATAAATGTAAATAAATAAATTTATTAATATTGAAATAGTATATATTTCTAATAAATTGTCCAAATATGATGGCTAATACACCTGTAATACTCCTGTATACTGTACATGGTTAACATAGTAACCAAAAAATAAACTGTAGCTGATAGTGTGTCTATGTGTGTACATGTGTGTGCGTGCCCGTGTGTGCGTGTCTTACCCACAGGACCAAGGCGCTGGTTCTGGAGCTGTTGGCCGCTGTGTGCTTGGTGAGGGGAGGACATGATATCATCCTTTTGGCCTTTGACAACTTCAAAGAGGTGAGGAAGGTTTCAAGTCACAGACCCACAGCTCAGCCACACTGCCTTTCTCCTTTGAGGTTAATATCCAAGACTCCTCTAAAGCTTTATCATCCCCCTTTCAACTTTCTTACACAAAATGGCCTCACAGCCAAACCCAAGTCCTATTTAAAAACTTCTATCTTTAAGTTTTAAAGGTGAGACTTAGGCATGCAGGGAATTGGGGTGTTTAACTTGCCCCATGTGTGGTTCTACTGTATATGGGAGGGTGCACTTTTCCACAATGCACCCCCTAAGCAGTTGCCCTGACAGTTGTCTGCTGGCAAACACAACACTTGCTGGACTTGACATCTGACCTGACCCTGAGACCTCTCTCAGTCACAGGGGAGCAACTGTTCTCAGTCCTGGGACTACAGACCAACTAGGCATGTTTGTGGGAGCCGGTTATTATTAGAATGAGCACACTGGAAGTGGTCCGCTAGACTAGTGCTCAACCACCTTTGAGACTAATCTTAGACCTTTTAACCTTACATCTGTGTCACTGACACACTGACAGAACGTATTTGCAATGACTGCTTAAAGCGAGAAACCTGACCCGTTAAACAATTACTGAGAACAGCTTCCATTTGCACATTTGTTCTTACTTATTTGAGTGGGGCTCTTAGTGAGGCTCAATTACTTGAACTTAGTGCATTTTTAAACACCCATAACCTGATAGCCAAAGATATGCACCACTTAAGCAATGCACACAATGTTGGCAACTATTTTGGGTTAGCTTGAGGTCTTCATTTACTGGATTTTGGCTTATTTTATCCTCATGTTTTGCACATTAATATCACGATGATATTAAATGATATTAAATACACTCAGTGAGCACTTTATTATTCTTTAGACTTATTTTGTAGACGTATTGGTCTTCTGCTGCTATAGCCTATCCACTTAGAGGTTTGTGTGTTCAGAGATGCTCTTCTCCATACCACTGTTGTAATGTATGGTTATTTGCGTTACTGTCACCTTCCTATAGGCTTTGACCAGTCTGGCCATTCTCTATTGACCTCTCCCATCAACGAGGCGTTTCTGTCCACAGAACTGCCGCTCTCTGGATGTTTTCTGGTTTTCGCACCATTCAGAAAATCCCAGGATATCAGCAATTACAGAAATACTCAAATCAGTCTGGCACCAACAATCATGCCATGGTGGTCAAAATCACTGAGATCACATTTTCCCCCATTTTGATGGTTGATGTGAACATTAACTGAAGCTCCTGGCCCGTATCTGCATGATTTTATGCAGTTTTTTTTATTGCACTGTTACCACACAATTGCCTGATTAGATAATCGCATGAATGAGTACAGTACAGGTAATAAAGTGCTCAGTCAGAGTCGCTATTACAAGCTTGTATTTCAATCCCATCACATTCAGAAAACAGAGCGTAACCTCAGCCAACATCAAGTAGTTGTAGTAACACAGGCCTAATATTTTTAAAGGTAATAACTTACATTACCACTACTATGTGCGTAGCTAAACAAAACGTCACAGATACGGAGTCATGCCAGGCTGGTGGAATGTACCGGATGACGGAGCTCCTGCAACGAGGGGCATCCTCAAGCTGGAGCTCTGGCTACGCTTGGCCAGGTTCCAGGCTGGGGACGGGCGCATTGCGGGGGCAGAGTGCTGAGAGATGGAGCGCTGGTCTCTGGGGGCGGAGGGAGTGGCGGAGGCCCCACTCTGGAGGCTGGGCGCCTTGTGTTGCTCAGAGCAGCTGAGCGTGGGCATCGCCTGAGGGACCAGCAGACAGGCTGGCGTACTGCATTAATAAGAGTAGGTGTGTGGGTGGCAAGGACGCTGCTGTATGTGAGAATCAAATTATTTCATATGCTGTGCGGCTATGTAAAAGGATGTGCCCTGCTGTAAAATCCAGCTATGCAGCTTAACCAGCTTGAAAATTGAGGTGGTGAAGCTGGTCATAAGCTGTACTAGCTGGATACGAGCTGGTCAACCAGCTAGTGCTGGTAGTTTGTCTGTAGCTTAGCTGTTTCAAAAACATAGCTTGAGCTTGTCAAACCATGTCAAGCTGGGAGCTGGTCTGAACTGGTCAACCAGCTAAACCATGTCGAGCTTGGAGCTGGGCTGAACTGGTCAACCAGCTACCAGTACTTTAAAGTCAACGAGGCTGTTCTATTGACCAAGACGACTGCAACTGCTTTAAATTTCTTGAAATAAATGTGTCTACTCAGCAAGTACGTTTGAATAATCAGAGTGAGATGTCTTTCCCTCTCTTTTCTCGTACCACAATATTTCTCTGATTGCACAGTCACCCCAGGATTGAGGCTGTAATGAATTGCCCAGTGCAGCACTCATTATGCAGCTTGGTCCATGTAGGCCTTCTCCTCCGTTAGCTCATCTCCCGCTGCCAATCATCTGTCACCTGCTCTGCCAATAGCCAGACCTCTAATGTGATTGTGTGTAGACAGGCAAAGACCACTTTATGGTATAACCGTATTGATTAACCTTCGGTGCCTGGTAAATGGGGAGAAAAAAACAAACTGAAATTGATCATGATAAACCTCCCAGCATTCAGCTCAGTGTTATACCAGACCACAGAGCAGGTTAGGTTGCCTTTAGCCTCTCTGAAACATCGTTGAACAATAGCGGTTACATAATTGCCTCTCATTTGAGTAAGAGTCAGTAAATAAGGCTTCAGGATATAATTCATGCAGCCTCAGGAATCCAGCTCTCAGTGCAGTGTGTTTAAATGCAGCTGTTGTTGAGCGGACTGGATTGGGAAACAGCACTGCCTCCTTGTGGACATGTCTGTAATAGCAGCTGTGAAAGTGGTGTTTTTCTGTACCTTCCTCTTCAGGTGTGTGGGGAGAAGAACCGCTTTGAGAAACTCATGGAGTATTTCAGCAATGAAGACAGCAATATTGACTTCATGGTGAGGTTAAATAAAAAGTTTAGAATGTAGCTTAATAACAGTAGATAAAAACTAAAACAGCAGAGAGTGAGTGTGAAGGTAATGCAATGGTTAGTATTGTTAGTGTTTGGTTATTTTGAAATGATGTTACAGAAAATACAGCGGGCTCCAGAATCTTTGTCACCCTTAATAAAAAATGAATAAAAAAGGCTGCATATAATAAACAACATGGATAATGATCTACTATATACTTTATTTAAATACATTTACTCTCATGTTTCAATGTTTTTTATTTAGCAATCTAATTCTCTCTGAAAATCACAGGTGCCCCTATGGAAATGATTAGCACCCCTAAGAATTATTGTAAATAAAATCAAACAACGTGAAATGTATTAAGGGTGCCCATAATTCTGAAGCGCACTGTACAATCAACTGTTTGGCAGCTGAAATCACTGTAATCTCTCTGCCCTCATACAGGTGGCATGCATGCAGTTCATCAACATTGTGGTCCACTCTGTGGAGAACATGAACTTCCGGGTGCACCTGCAGTATGAGTTTACTCACCATGGACTGGACGAGTACCTAGAGGTGACACTGCTTGACATAAAATGGACCTTTCAGCCAAGCAATAAACTTAACCATTGACCTAAACCCACCACATGTTGGATATGGTTATATTTTAGCCATTTTTTTGTTTTTTTCCATTTAATCTGTTTTCTAAGATTTTACCTTTTAGTCGTCTCTGTATTTTTTGTTATATGTGTGCAATTCATTATGGACAAATAAAAGTTAATTTCTCAATGACTTTTAGTGCCTTGCTAAATAATTCAGACACTGGCACAGCTTTCACATTCAAATCGATTGTAAATAATTCATTCATTATTCCTGGTGTAGAATGGAGTGTCTTTGGCTGTGATTGGAAGACAGAGTCCTGCGAATGGTAGTGGCTGACAGGGAGACAGGCTGTTGTATGCGTCACCGCTGACGGCGCTATGATTCACTGTGTCTGTGACAGAAACTGAAGTTCACAGAGAGTGATAAGCTGCTGGTGCAGATCCAGGCCTACCTGGACAATGTGTTTGATGTTGGGGCGTTGCTGGAGGATGCTGAGACAAAGAACGCCCTTCTAGAGCATATGGAGGAGCTACAGGAGCATAACACACAGGTATGAATGTATGTTATGGATGCGTCGTATGTTATGGCTGTTATAATTATTGCTGATTACCAATCAGCAGAAGAGAAGTAATCACATGCACACATACGCATGCACCCCACACTCACATGTAGACCTGGACATATGCATGCACACACGCACCCAGAAAAACATACGCATAGGCCTACACACAAGATTTTCATACTCACATACATACTGTGCTGTTTCACACAGAGAACAAAATTATATTAAGCATAGTGATTATTGCATATACACTATCTGTGGGCTCTATTTTCATTAAAAGCATGTTTACTGGGAATAAAAAGGAAACCTGTTGTCTGGTGATTGGTTGTAACATCTCTGTATGTCTATGTGCATTCCAGCTAGGCTGCAAACTGGAGCAAAGTGAAAGTCAGGCTGAAGAGAAGATAGCAGAGCTGGAGAAGCAGCTCATTCAATCCTCCAAAGAGGTTGAAGTGCTGAAGGTATGGTATCTCACCCCATGATTGAACATAGTCATGTAGTAGAGTAGGAGGGAACACTGTCACAGTACAGTAGGAGGGAATAGTTACATAGTACAGTAGGAGTTGAACACAGTCACATAGTATATTAGGAGGGAACCCTCACACTCCAGTAGGAGGCAACGGTCACCTTGTACAGTAGGAGAGAACACAGTCTCACAGTAGAGTAGGAGGGAATAGTCACATAGTAGAGTAGGAGGGAACGCAGTCACAGTACAGTAGGAGGAAACACAGTCACATAATACATTTAGGAGGGAATACAGACATGTGGTACAGTAGGAAAACATAGAAAAGAATTATCCATCCAGACAGTGGTTTGATTATCAGTTAACTTCTTAGTAATAAGTTTAAAAAAATTAAGCCATAGCTGGCACATTTTTTCAGGCAAGATTTTAATAGTATTAAAAGCAAGTAGCAAATTATTTATAGCCTGATGGGCTGTCTTCCAAAATGTGGTTAAGAATGTGGGTCAGTGGTACAGTGAAAGGGAGCTGCTTAAAAGTCTTAGCTATGTAGAACATCAAACCCTGGTGTAAAATCCAGCTATGGCCAGCTTGAAATTACCAGCTACCAACTGCTGAACATAGCTTGAGCTGGTCAATCCATGTTGAGTATGGAGCTGGTCAACCAGCTATCAGCTCTTTCAGAACCTAGCTTCAGCTGTTTTTTTCAGCAGGGAACACATCACAGAGCAATTTGGAAATCTATGGACCAGTGAAATACAAGTCACTCTTCTAAATTTATTTTCCCTTCACTTTCAAAGTCACAAACATTTCAGTGCTCTGAACCACTTTTCAGAATGGTTTGTATCTCAATAGGGGGCAATCTTCCCTCTGGAACAAATGTAAACCCAATACCACAGCACATTGATGGGGGTGCTGTTCGGGAGAAGGTGCCATCCTTAGGATGATATAGTAACCTAAGGACCTGACGCACTGTGTAAATCAAATACCCCCTGGCACCTTTAAAAAGAGTAGGGCCAAGTGGCCAAAACCCCACCTCCAGATTTGACTGGCTGTACAGTCCATTCCTACCTACTTTGATATCACCAGGGCATCATAGCAAAAGATAAATCAGTTGGCCTACCCAGTTAAATAAATAGAAAATGGATGATTTTTTATATTGATTGTGTAAGTATTTAACAAGTTCTCTTGAAGCATGGTGTGTTTTCCCATAAATGTGAGATCTTAAACATGGTGCATGTTCCTGTAAATGTGTGTGTGTGTGTGTCCTGGACAGGAGGGCCTGAGGGAAACGTGTGCTCAGGTGACCGCGCTGCAGCAGAGAGAGCGGGAGAGGGAGCTGGACAGGGAGCGGGAGAGAGAGCGAGATAAGAACCAGGAAAAGGCCTCCAAAGCCTCGACCGAGCTGGAGCTCAAGGTGCAGGAGCTGCAGTCCCGAGGGCTGCTCCGTGTGGAGCGATCCCCCTCTGGGAGCCTGGACATCCAGCTGGTGCCTGTCACTCTTACCGAGCCTGCCACAGGATCGACCAATCACACAGGTCAGACACTAAAGATCGGCAGCAGACATACATCCGGTTAGTAAGGTGCTGGGCTGAAAAGCGCATAAATGAAAAGGAAGGAAGGATGGAAGGAGGGAAAGGAAGCCCGTACATTGATATGCTCCTCACACAACTTTATTGCAGACAACATTTCGATCCTGGGAAACACTACCCTGAGTCTTGCGACTATTATTTGATTCAGAGGAAGACATCATTTGACATTGAAACGTCAGTCTCCCCTATCCATTAAACAGAGTGAATTTCTCTGATCTCAGTGTGCTCCACCTCTCTTATTTCGGGCTAGTCCCTGTCTGGGTAAGGAGTCTCATACAAACTATTATTGCATATTACACTGGTCATTGCACCACCTTGCCCTCCTGGTGCTCATATAGGTCAGCCCACCAAAGCAATTATGTCTGTACATCATCTTTGTGATTAATATGTAGTTCACTTCATATAGGAGCTGTGCTGTGATCGCCTTGCTTGAAACATTCCCATCATGAAGACTGGTTTATTGAGTTTATTTTCCTATGCTTGATGTTTTTGGTTTCCGTTTAGGTCCAGCTGAAATGACAACAGTCGATGGCCCAGTGGCCCCTCCCCCTCCTCCCCCTCCACTGCCCGCAGCACCTCCTCCTCCACCTCCACCTCCACCCCTGCCTTCTTCCCCTGCCCCACCTCCTCCTCCACCTCCCCCACCTGGAGGTGGCCCTCCCCCACCCCCTCCACCACCTGGAAGTGGCCCTCCCCCACCCCCTCCACCGCCTGGAAGTGGCCCTCCACCTCCACCTCTTCCAGGTGGATTATCTGGGTCTCCAGGTAAGGTGTAGGCCAACAGAATAGCCAGCAATAATTTCACCCAATAGTTCAGCTTAAGTGTGTGTACGGAATCTATTTTAAGACATTCACATCGTTATAGTGTCATGGCTGCAAAGAGAGCGCTACCGCCACTGATCTCACTTCACGTGCAAAAAATAATTTAAGAAATATAGAAATAAATATGTCTGGGGACTAAGTACTAACAACTTCAACTTCATCTAACTTTGATTCCTGAATATATACAGAGCTGAAACCCTACCTGTGGAGGGTTTCAGGCTGGCTTTTCAGTTTAAGGATGCAGTTGAATTGGATAATGATATGATTAATGCCTTGAATTCCAAGTAAGAAAACTGAGAGCTGACAGCGTCCTGAAATGGCTATGTGTGCTTTACCCTTCTTTCAGCTACTAAAGGTAAAAAACCCATCAAGACAAAGTACCACATGCCTCTCTTCAACTGGCAGGCCCTCAAGCCCAACCAGGTTACTGGCACAGTCTTTAATGAGCTGGATGATGAGCAGGTTTTAGGGGTAAGATCTCTAAATCAATACACTGCCCTTTCTGTGTGTCTGGACGTGTGCCTCCATTTTGCTTTTTCTTTTTCTGCTCGTCTGTATCGTTTTCTTTAAGGCTTATTGGGGTTCTGTCTTTCATCCATTTCTGTTTTTCAACCCTGTTTCTCGCTCTCTTGACCATTCTCATGTACAGCCTCTCTTCTGGCCGGTTTCACTTAATGCACAACAGGACAGCTCTGCATGGCTATAAATCTCTCTTGATTTTTCTTTCTCTCTCTATCCTCTTTGTCAGAGTCTTGTTTTATCTTTCTTGTGAGTAGTTCTGACTCTCTTCACTATTGTTCACAGGAGCTCAACATGGACATGTTTGAGGAGATTTTTAAGACTAAGGCACAGGGCACTCCATCTGACCTGGGTACTCTGAAGATGAAGCTGGGTCAGAAGACCTCCAGCAAAGTTTCCCTCATCGAGGCCAACAGAGCCAAGAACCTGGCCATAACACTGCGCAAGGGCGGCATGAGTGCCTCTGGAATCTGCACAGCCATAGAGACGTACGTACCTCTACAGTTTCCCCTTAACATAAAATAGGCCTTGGGTGTTCTGTATGAAGCACATCTCACCTCTTACCCTTCCTTCTGTCCATATAGTATTCCACAGAATGAAATACCAATAATTTAATCCTCTGAACTTTTGCCTAAATACATCATTACATTACATGTTATTTTGCTAACGCTTTCTTCCAAATTAGACTGGGCACAATGGAGCAATGTGGGGTTAAAGGCCTTGCTGAAGGGCCCTTATCTATAGATCTTATCGTGGCTACACCGGGGATCAAACCACCAACCTTGTGGGTCCCAGTCATGGGACCACTACACTACAGGCTGCCCCACATTCAGCGAAAAAAATAAAAAAATAAAATAATATATTAAAAAATATATTAAAAAACAACCAGCCCAATTTGAAAACCACACATTTCTGAATTCTGTGACTGCTATTCACAAAATTGACCATACCAATCATTTGCAGATGATTTGCAGTTGATTTATAATCTGCCCACCTGTTCTCTCTTCATCCTCTGTTCTTACAGCTACAATCAGGAGGTTCTGAGCCTGGACTTCCTGGAGCTACTGGAGCGCTTCATCCCATCAGAGTATGAGCTGAAACTCATCCAGAACTATGAACGGGATGGCCGGCCGCTGGACGAGCTGTCGGAGGAGGACCGCTTCATGATGCGCTTCGGGAAGATCCCACGCCTGACCCAGAGGATCAGCACCCTTACCTTCATGGGCAACTTCCCTGACAGCGTGCAACTACTGCAACCGGTCTGACTCCTGACGCTCTCTCTACTACAGTTACTGCCCTTATTATGGGCTACACTATCTCTGGCAATAGCTGCACGTTACATTCATAGCTGGAAGTTACATTGCTGCCAGTCAGTTTAATTAGTTGGGCATCACCCTTATGAGAATTTCAAAAACCGTACATCATGTCCTGGCACCCTTATGTGTCACTTGGGAAGTCAATATTCCTGTGATGTCTTCCAGCAACTGAACAGCATCATTGCAGCATCAATGTCCATTAAGTCCTCCAGCAAACTGAAAAAGATCTTGGAGGTAAGAGATGATTTGGTGCCAGTAGACCACACTGTGCTAAGTTGCTTTGGGTTGCAGGAAGCCTGAGTCTGAGAGCTGTGTCTCCCCTCTCTCCCAGATCATCCTGGCCTTTGGGAACTACATGAACAGCAGTAAAAGAGGTGCTGCGTATGGCTTCCGCCTCCAGAGTCTGGACCTAGTGAGTAGGTCCCAAATCCAAACACAACATTGCAACAATGTTTAAGAAATCAACTGCTCTAATTGATTAATTAAGTGCAGAGTAACAACAAAATCCAGCAGACCCTGTAGCTCGCCATGATCTCCATGAGCTCACCCTCTATAGCAACTCCCTCTATAAGGCCCTCCAGGACTGGAGTTTGACACCCCTGCTCTATAGTGTTTTCTCCTCTTCCTGTTTTCTTATCCATGCAGGTTTACTTACAGCAGTGATGGTCCGGGAGAGCTGCAGGGTCTGCTGGTGGTTGTTGTTACTCTGGGCTTAATCGATCAATGAATGCAGTCGATTGCACAGTTGACTCACCTCACCTGGTTTCTTGGGTCTAAATTGGTTGCTAATATAAGGGTGAAAACAAAAACCAGCAGACCCTGCGGCCCACCTGGAATGAAAATCACTGACCTAAAATCACCTATTTTTGCATAACTGTCTGTGGGACAATGGATCTAGTTTCGTAGAGCCTTCATGGTTTATGTTATAGTCCAAGCACTGTCCTCTCCCTGTCTCCTAGCTACTGGAAACAAAGTCCACAGACCGCAGGCAGACCCTGTTGCATTTCATCATCAGCATAATCCAGCAGAAGTACCCTGAGCTGCAGTCCTTCCACACTGAGCTGCACTTTGTGGACAAAGCTGCCCTGGGTAAACCCCAACCCGCTTAATGGTCATCTCAATCTGCTAAATTAGCACTGAACCACATCAAAATCTCTGCTGTAAGGATGAAGATTTTGTCACAGGAAGGAAAACAAGTAATCTTACATTAATTTCAAAAATGTTAGGAAATTTTGTTAAGGGAAAGGTGCTATAGAAGCATGAGAAGCATTCACTATTCAGAGGTCTTGTGAGTTGGATTCAGCTGTCAAAACTTGTTTTCAAAAATTATACCTAGATCTGAGTGAGGGACTGTGAGACCCAAGAATTCATACCACAGTGCCCAGAACACCATCATACGGACTGGCTCTAGTGGGTCTCATAACTGGGTCCTAGGTATTTGTGAAGCTGGAAAATAGCTGGAAAGGAAGATGAGGTGATCAGGGTTGCAGTTATATTGTCTTTTGCAGCTGTTGTTTACAACCTGTGGAATTCATACCTCCACCAGTGTCCAGGGCTGGAAATTGAGTCGTTACAGTAGATCAATGAAAATTGCACCCTACACTGCAGACCTTGTTTAAAAACGCCCTGCAGTATCAGACAGACATACATTATTGATACATTTGTGTGTGTTTCAACAAAATAGGATACAAATCATTCCCTCTGCCTTTGTTACAACTTCATATGTGTGTGTGCATGTGCTTGTGTGTCAGTTTCTTTGGACAGCATCCTGCAGGACCTGCGGTCATTGGAGAAGGGCATGGAAGTAACCCGGAAGGAGTTCATGGTTCAGGATGACAACCCTGTGCTAAAGGAGTTCCTGAAGATCAACAGTGGGCTGCTGGACGCACTGGTGAATGATGGGAAGACAGCCCAGGTCAGCCCACACTGTCATTGTCCCACTATCCCACCAGCAGCCACATTTGTATCTGTTTCTCACAGATTACACGTTTAGTAATGATGTGGACACAATTGGTATTAGTCAAACAAAGAAACATGGTGGAACATGAAGACTGAACATGAAGCATGTGGTATTCTGTCTAGTCATACTTATGAAGGAGGCAGTGTGGTCCAAATGGTGTAGACCAGGCATCAGCAACTCACAGTCTTCTAGTCTGCTGGTTTTCCACCATCCCTTTACCTTCCAGGTAAAGTCAGGTATGAAGAACAGTAGCACTTATTAGCCAGGAGAATAGAAAAACAGGGCTTGATTTTGATTTGAGGGACAGAGTTGATGATCTCTGGTGTAGACAATGATCTGAACAGTGTAGATAATTAATTCTGACTGGAGGACATAAGGTGGTCTGACTAATGTTGAATGTTTTCTGAGTAGCATACTGTAGGTAGATAATACTTAGAGTGGTATAGACAGTATGGTCTTTCTACTGAAGATAAAAAAAAATGAGTGTTGCAGATTGCCTGGTGTAGACTGAAATTGTCTGACTGTCCTGTCTTTCCTCTGCAGGAGGCATACAATTCGGTAGTGGAGTATTTTGGGGAGAACCCAAAGACAACACCACCCTCTATGCTTTTCCCCATATTTGTGAGATTCATCAAGGCCTACAAGGTGAGAAATAATGCTGCTCAGCCAGGTGCCTGTGTGTGGTGAGTTGATGTTGTGTGTATGCATCCGTGTGTTTGTCTTTCTGCGCTAATGTTTTATCCCCGTCAATCCCACAGCAAGCTGAGCAGGACAATGAGCAAAGGAGGAAGCAAGTGGCTGCAGAGGAAGTTGGGTTGGCACCTGCCACACCCATCAAGAGAGAGGCCACAGAGCACAAGGTGCGTGGGGCACTGCATGTATCTCAGTCTCAATTGTGATTAGTTGCCCTCCTGTATGCTGACATCAAGGCAAAAGCCAATATACTTTTTCGGTAACACTTTACAATAAGGTCACATGAACTAATGTAGTTACTAACATGAATTAATGATTTACAAATGCATTAAGCATGAAATTAACTTTTCATTAGTATTTCTTAACTCCTAACTAATGTATTAGTTACATGAATATTTATACATTAGCAAACCATAGGATAAATGTATAATTAGTTAAGCATCAACAGATACGATAACTGGTTTTCTCATTTCATTATAAATGAGCATGAACTAATGTAGTTGTTAACATGTATTATTGATGTTCAAATACATAAACAAACAGCTTTACTTTTTAGTAGTTAGATAGTTAACAACTACATTTGTTCATGCCAATTCATGTAACCTTATTGTAGTGTTACCACTTTTTCTAATACGTTTGCAAAAAATGCTACAGAAAACTGCAGAAGAGAGCACATGATTGAATACACATTACACAATTCATATTTACACGACCAAAGTAAAATCATAACTGACTAGCCTTTGACCTTTGTAAGATGCCTATCATGCCCAAGATGCCCCAGATGGATCTCATAGCAGAGCTGAAAAAGAGGCAGGTGAAGCCCCTCGTGAGAGAAGGCAAAGACGGGGCTATTGAAGATATCATTACAGGTGAGCTGGGCAGTTGGGTTATTACGAGTTGGGGAGGGTCATCATCACAGATGGGGGAACCAAGTTACCCACCCTTAAGTATTTCATCTGTTCGCTTTGCTATGTGCAGTGCCATGAAAATGTTTTTGCCACCTTTCTGATTTCCTCTAATATCAAAAGATCTAAAACCAATATGCAATAATAGAGGAAATCAGGAAGGGGGCAAATACTTTTTCATCGCACTGTATGTCTATCTATGACTTTAATAATTTTTTCCATTCTTTCCCTTCTCTTTTTTGTCCAAAACCATATAATTTCCACTGTCCGTCACAACCGTTTATGTGGCATGCATCTGCATGGCCATACCATCATACTGCTAATACCTCATCAATCTCATCAATCCCAAACCCATTGTTGCCCTTTGTTGACCTCACATGCTTCATCTCTCTTCTCCTCTTGGCTTTTCTGTTCTCCCATGAAAAAACATTATTTCTCTCCCTTTCTCTTTCACTCACTCCGACATGTAATATTCTCAACCCCTACCAACCATTCTTTTCCCATACTTTCCAAACCTCTCTCCACATCTCACCCTCCTTCCTTTTCACTCCTGGTGGCCCGGGACAGCTTTAAAGGCTGTGCCCTTCACGGCTCGGTCTGGCAAGCGCTCCTCTCGTCTGCTCTGCGACTCCGGCTATGGCGACGAGAGTCCATCGTAGCCACGGCTCTCTCTCTCTCTCTGTAGGTATCTCTACAGGAAGTGGGGGTGGGAGAAGGCTTTACGTGCACTTCGGGAAGGGGAAGAGATTGGAGGGGATACTAGGGTAGAGTTGGGCTATGGTTGGGCACAGAGGGGAGAGGGGAACAGTATGTGGTAAATGGTTCAGGGAAGTGTCTAATCTACAAAGAGTGGGTGGGTTGGTTAATTTAAGAAGAATGACTTAAGGCAATGGTTTCCAAACCTCTCCTCGAGTACCCCCAGCCAGGTCACCTGTTGCAAGCAAGCAAGGGCTTGATTACTTGTATCAGATGTGCATCAGGTGAAACACGTCAAATACCTGGATCTGGCTAGGGGTACTCAAGGAGACTAACCTAGGCCTTACTCGCTTGGATCAGTGACAATATAAATTATATCAGTGGTCTCCAAAACTGGTCCTGGAAAGCTAGTCTGCTGGTTTTTGTTTTCACATTAAAATCAGCATCCATTTGAGACCCTAGTAGCCAGGTGAGGTGAGTTAACTGTGTAATCATCTGCACTAACTGATTAATTAAGTGCAGAGTAACAACAAAAACCAGCAGACCCTATGGCTCTGCAGGACCAGGATTGGAGATGGATTATATGTTTCTGCTTTGTTTCTCGGTCCCAAAGCATGCTGAGACACAGTACATACATGTCACTCATGAGTGCTAGTAGTGAGTCTGTCTGTCTTCCATCGCCAGACCTGAGGAACCAGCCATACAGACGGACAGACGGGGGGCGGCGAAGTAGCAAAAGAAAACCAGGACAGCAGCTCCAGGTGTCTTCTGACATCTCTCTGTGACACGATACAGCAGACCTGCACACAACATGTGACCACACAAGCAAACACTCGCTCTCACATAAACACATGCACACCAGGAAAGCCAAACAAAAGCAAAGCAGCCCTCTCCCCAGAGTGTATATTCTGTAGGGGTCTCTGGCCCAACACTGCATGGCTGCAGGCCAGTTCTCAGAGCTAAATCAGCTTTGGTTTTTATTTCACAGTTCAATGCCAGCAGTCACAGACAGAATCCACTGTGTAACTCTCAAATGCAAGCCTTTGCCTTTGAAAGCTGTGCTGATACTTTATAACAGCCCTGAATAAAGCTGTCGCATCAATCCCAATGTAAACCAATGCCTGCTCCGATCACAGATAATGGCTGTTAGAGAAGGCTCTTTTCAGGGCAGAAAAGATCTTACAGGATGTGCAACCTGTGGGAACGTCATCTAATGTCATTTTATAGCTTTTAACTAGCTTGTTTTAATCAGAAAAATGTTATAACAGAAGTGTCTGACCAAAGATGAGTGACATACAGGAATATAATGTCTCTTTGCATTCATATCTCCCTCCCTCTATTGGTCAGTGAGGAAGTGACCTGAATGTCCAGAGAGAAATTGAGTATTTAATTTTTAACGTTTAATATTTAACACAAGAGTGTGTGACCTCTTAACATAAGAAAGAAACTCTATAGTCTAGCATCAACTTATTCACTAAACCATTGTCGGCTAATGTATATATTACCTGAAAGACTGCATAACCTATATATACTGTACATGTTCATGCAGCACAAACTATATTTGTATTGTGAAAAACAATCCTTGGGACTAATAAGGCCCATTTCTTATAATCGTGGGCCTGTTCAGTAAATGGCATGCAGTTGGCTGTTACCTGACCTGCAAAGCAAATTGCGATTTACTGTAAATTAGCAATACACTGTAGTCCCTGGGCCTATGTAATACAGATGACCTAGATGCAAACCTGGTGCAAACCTAGAAGACAGTTTGTATTATATTCAAAATGACTTTTTAAAATGAATGTGTAACAATTACTCAACGTTTTTAAGGCCTTTATTTGACGTTTTTATGAATTTTGTTTTGAACTAATAAAGATTTTTATATTGTGGTAGAATTTCTGTCAATCCATGAAATCTATAATATGTTAAAGCTTGTCTATGAAGACTATTATGGATTCTGGGGTGGGTGGAGTAGATGTGTCCATCCCAATCCCAAGTGTTCCATGTAATATTGTTCCTTAACAGCTGCCTTTCCAACTTGGAAAATGAGCATTAAAAAGTAAACAGACAAATTTGTGAGTGTCAACAATTTTCCCACTCAATCTTGATTTTTCTTTGACATCTACACTCACTGAGCACTTTATTAGGAACATTGTACATCTACTTATTCATGTGATTATCTAATCAGCCAATTGTGCGGCAGCAGTGCAATGCATACAGTCAGGCAGATACAGGTCAGAAGCTTAAGTTAATCATCAACCATCAGAATAGGGAAAAGAAATGTGATCTCAGTGATTTCGACCATGGCATGATCGTTGGTGAGTATTTCTGTAACTGCAGATCTCCTGGAATGTTCACACACGATAGTCTCTAGAGTTTGCAGAGAATGGTGCGAAAAACAAAAATAATCCAATTCTGCGGGCAGAAATGGGAAAGGTCAGAGGAGAAGCTGACAGGAAGGAGACAGTAATGCAAATAACCACACATTACAACAGTGATATGCAGAAGAGAATCTCTGAATACACAATGCGTCAAACCTCTAAGTGGATAGACTACAGCAGCAGCAGGTTTAATAAGTCCAAAAAATAAGTCAAATAAATACCTAATAGAGTGCTCACTGAGTGTATTTGACGTAGAGGTACCTCCAAAGAGGAACTCTGATATCAAAATTTGGGTGGGGCCAGTGTGGACTGCCGAAAGTATTTTTCAAACTATAGAGGGCAGTAGAAGCCACTTTTCTACCAGTTTTTTGTGCCAAAATGTTTTGTGCCAATTTCAGAAATGTTGAAATATTGGGATGGATTAAAATGCTTCACTCTAAAGTAGGCATGCAAACACATTAAAAAGGCTGCATTTCACCAGCGGGGTCCGTGGATCTAATGTTGGAGCTCCAAAGTGTTGTTGCACATACAAGACACACTTACCGACTCCCAACCACCACAGCCCCCCCCCCACCACTTCACACAAAAACTGACACTGTTGTTTACAGATATATTTTTTTTATTAAGGTATTTACAGTCACCTTTGAAGTGAAAATGGTTAAATAGGAAATTGTTAGTTTCCCTTATGATTTCTGGATGAATGTTTCAGCAACATGGTGCTGATATGGAATGTACCGAGATACATCACTGTGATTGGACGAGCCATGCGTCTGTCAGCACAGCAGTGACAAATGGACACTGTGCGTGTTCACAGTTAAGAACACACGGCAGTACTGTACAAGAGAGCTTCACTTTATTAGTCACACAAACACAGCAATTATGTACAAAAGACACAGTCTCTGTCTTTAGTTTTCTCACAAAAGAAGCACATTTCTCACAGAATATCATGGCATCCACACTGATTAGTTAATTCAATAGTGTTCATAGTTTTATTTTAGTATTTTTTGAAAATCACTATTCTACGAATGAAAGCATCACTCAGAAAACACAGTCGGTTGGTTGATGGTAAAGGTCTCAAACCTTCTTGTTCTCATCTTTATTGAATCCACCACTCTTTTTCTTGATATTACAGACCACAATAAAACTCATCATGCCTGATCCACAAACACATGGTATAATTTAAAAAAGATTATTTCTCTCTACAGTATTTGATCTTTTTGAACTTACATTTATTAAAAAAAAAAAAAAACATACTGTAGACTTTTTTTTTTGACTGCACCGTGCAATTGCTTGGAATATACATGCATTATTTGACGTTTTCCTTTCGGGTTGTTTAAAAAAAATCTGGACATCAAACTGTGAATTCCCTCTCTAGAATGATTCTATTTACAAATTTATTTCTATTTTGATGCCATGAGCTTGAACATCCACACATCCATGTAGAAACCATCAAATTAAGCATAGACATCATGAAAAATATGTGTTTACATATATAGATATAATATATATATTTCTTGTTTCATTTGAAAAATAAAAATTTGAAATAATAACTCTGCCAAAGACAGCTTATTCCGTTAGTTGCCCTTGGACAGGGAGTGATTGGGAGAGGGGTGTAAAATGTGCTCTCAGTTGTGCCCCCTGTGTGCTCAGGGTCATTTGGGGTGAACTCATCGTTAAAGGGGAAAACACCCCACTCTGCCCATCAGTATAAAGCGCATCAGTTTTCGTAAAGTTGAAAACAGTACCTCTGTTATTGTTTGGCCAGAGGAATAGTTTCTTATGGTGCTCCTATGAGGTGCTTCTCATCTGTAAACTGGACCATTGACCAGTGTGTGGAACGTCAAAAGCTGATGGCCAGAACCTGGGGACCCGAACTACACCCACAATTGGTGCAGAAAACAGCATTGGCCAAAGTGCTCAAGTTTCACATATTGTACTTTTAGTCATAATAACAATGAGATATCTGCCTATATCTGACACAAACAACTTATGAGGGAATTTTGGAGGCCATATTCTTGTCCTGTTGTAATGGATAAGAACTACAAAAGTCCATTTTGTGCGAAAGCGGTGGGAGAGATAAAAGTGGGACATGAAAAAAAAGAACAGAGATGATAAAAATCCTTGAAGAGGCCAATTATTTTTCCAATACTTACACAGCAGAGAAAAAGGTTTTGAAATGAAAAGTAAAATGAAATGTTTGCTGGAAGCAGCAGGAGCCTCTGTGCTAAGTGCACATTGTGCAGTTTGAGACAAACACAGATGGGTGTGGGCCAGTGTGCACTTGACACTCCGGGCCTCATAGATTCATAGCCTTGTTTGCACAACATTGCTGCCTTGTTGAGTTGAAACGGCATCACAGGAAAGCCACAAGAATACACTGACTGGGGACTTTTTTCGGGAGTCTGTGGTGAGCTTCCTCATTTTTTGTGTTCAGGGACCATTATTTCCCTGAAATTCTCACCTCAGAAACACTCATTATCTGCTCGCTGCCCTTGGGTACACTGTTTCTTACAGCCATTATTACACATGTAAAAACAGCTCTTGCTTCAGTTTTTTGCTTGTTATTGCAGTGGTCTCGCCTCTCATAAAGCACAGACAGGCTGGAGAAAGACACAGGGAATCTGAGCCCGATGCTGTATACCCCCTTTCAGAAACCACACTGCCATTCACCCCCTTCTTTTAAAATGAAAGACAACGTTGACACGACAACAGCAGAACACACAAAGTAGCACTTTTGGAAATCTGTGAAAGAGTCCACACAAATTCTAGGACAAACCAACTGAAACAAATGAAGCACACAAATCAACCCATACTAAAAAAATAACAGAGACAAATGTTTATATATTATATACGCATTTATATATTTTCAACTAAATATAAAAATGTTAGCTGACTCAATAAAAATGTCTCATTTGTGAGTAAAATTATTTGCTAATATGGTGTACCTTTTCAAGAATAAAAAAACTGTACAAAAAAGCATACGTATTGTGTATAAAAAACAAATAGATGAGGATCTCATTTGACATTATATAATATTTAATCTATATAGCACACATTTCTTCACACTATATATTAATTTCATACACAAACATCTCACTAAAGATATATTTATAATTCTATATACTTCTTTTAGGTTTTTTTTGTATCAACTCTTTGTATTAAATTATCTATATGTGCTTGATTGGAGAGGGAACACAGGGGGCCAAAGGCTTGGCTCCGGTTCTTCTGCTCCCCCTCTAGTTTTCTATGTCTACAGTATTGAAAACTTCTCCTTCCATCAACGCAAGAAAAGTCTAAAGAATCTGCCGTCTTGTAGCTGCTCCCTGTTGGTGGCAGAGCTGAATTCCCCTTTTGACAGGGTGTTGAATTAAGTGGTTTGAGTTATCCATGTTTGTGCAGTGCTGCATAAATAAGTGAGTCTCTTTAATTTCATTATGCTAAGTGAATCAAAGCTTAACCAAGTCCAATTAGCAGGAGCTGAGCACTGAACTTGCATAAAAGGGCAGGAAGAGTGGAGAGTGTCAGCAGAGGTGGGATGCAAGTTGTGAGCAAGATCTTTAACACAGTTTTGTTTCTTCCTCGGGACAACTCAATTGTCCAGCTGTTCGTTTTGATCCCTGAAAGGTGAGAGTTGCAGCGCTCTGGACTTTCCCAACCTTTGTGTGACTGCCGTCGGTCAAAACAAATGCTCCCCAACACTAAATCCTGAATTATGCTTTGTCGCACAACCCTTGCGACAACTGACGAAAATGAAAGCGTTGCGCCATGTTTTGCATTTATACTTTGCCAAATTTATACTTTGCCTGGCAGAGCCTATATATGACAATGAATTTCAGTGCTCCATCTAGCTGTCCAATCAATGCTGCAGGACAAAATATGACTAAGGAAAAAGTCGGGCCGCACCTTTTCCATTCAAAATGTGTTGTTTTCAACACATACGACACTTGTTGCAAGGGTGTGCGATTCAGTATAATTACAATTATAATTATAAGTATAATTCAGCCTTACCCCTTTGGGTCACTTCACACAAGCCAGCTTCAAGCCGTTTTCATTGGCCGGTATCCGATATTTAGTAGGCTTGGCCAGTCTGGGACAAACTCGGAGATGCCATTCCAGCGAATGCTTCACTCCCTCCTCTGGGGAGCCACATTGATACATCTATTACTTGGACGTGCACCAAAGCCATTCCATCTTCTCACATCAACACAGGCCTCCTGCTGACACCATGACGACACATTCACACACTGCCGTTTCAAAATGAAGCTGTCCCTGCTAGCAGCTCAGACAAGCTACCAGCACTAGCTGGTTGACTAGCTCATACCCAGCAAGACCAGCTTTATGACCATCATGGCCATGTTGGTTGACCAACTCATACCCAGCTTATGACCGGCTTCACCAGCTCAATTTTAAAGCTGGCATAGCTGGATTTTACAGCAGGTACATCACTAGAGAAGCACAGTTGCCTGACAGCTTCAGCAAAATTGTGAGAGACAGGCGGCATGAGTGAGTCACGGACATGAGTCACGGGCATGTGGTTGGAGTCAGGGCTTGTCACAGAGCTGGATATGCATTAGTGGTCATTACTCACATGACCCTGTGTCTACAGTATTCACGTGCATATTTAAATCATGATAGGAAAGAGCCACAAAAAGTATTTTGTTCTGAATGTGCCGCCAACTATCATATTGTCAGACATTTACTATTGAAAGGAATGAGCCACTGTTGTTACAATGGATTTTTTAATAAAAAACCAAAAAGCCTTTCTTCCCGATTGATCACATGACACACTGTACCTATAGCCTCGCACAGCAAAAATTGTTCTTAACAGCACCCGTGTTGCCGTGTAAATTGGTTCGAAACGCTTTACAGCATGACAAATCATTTCCGCCACATCTCAGTCAAAACTGCACCTTTTATCAGCTCTTGTATTTTGTTTCATGGTGCAGTTAATCAATTCTGCAAGCACCCAACAGAAAATAAATAACCCAGTCAAACATGAAGGGAAAATTAGAAATGACATGCTGCTTGTGCCTTGACGCAGCAGGAGTAATGGTTTGCCATTGTAGTCACAAACTTCCATTTTCCAAAGTAAACACCAACCTACGGTAGCTGGTCAGGAAAAAACATCCAATTTAAAACCACAGGTCTAGTTTTCTTTTCTGCAGTGAAAATTGTCTACAGAGGCAAGTAAGGACTTGTGGTGAGAAGAGGAGTTTGAGAAAAACTCCTCCTTTCGCTGCATTACACTGACAGAGCCACACAATACTGCACCTACCCGCAACACAACAGCCAAGAACTGTCATTTCAGCCCCATTTAATCTAGTCATGCCACATGGGCACATCTCTCTCTCTCGCTCTCTCTCACACACACACACACACACACACACACACACACAAATACTGTCAGGGCCCAGTTCTGACAGTACTGTTCTAGTTGATCTCTCTCCCTCCCCTATGACCTCCTAGTCTTTGAACGAGTCAGGAAAGCGGCTGTGAGTTCATGTTTACAGAGGCGGCTAGCAAGAAAACAAATCATGTTTTCTCTGAAGCATGAGTCTGTGCTGGGTATACTCATGATAAAATCAGTATCACAGACTGTATGAATGAACTGGTGCTGGGGATACAATTATGGGGTTAGGTGTGACTGCATCTGTACCAAAGACCTTCCAGATATCATTACCTGCCAGACAGTCCAAATGCCCCTCTTGTCCCCCTGGTCCCAAAACACTGATTGTCTAATAGTTCCACTCTTATTGTCTTATATCCATATCATAGTTTTAAACAATTGCAAGCTTATTCACCAAGTACTTATCTACCGATTTACCTTCAAATGTATGCATTGGTTATTTTCCTGAACTTTCTCAAACATCTCAAAAAAGCAACATAATAAGACCTCATCCCTTAAAGCCCCCATTCTATTGTCCTATTGTCCTTCTTTTTTATTTGCACACCTTTTATTTACCTGGACAGGAACAGAGTTACCTGGACCATTACCACCTTTACTGAGCAGCGAAACGGTGAGAGAAATGTTGACTAGCACCAGTTGTTCAACAGACTATGAAGTATACGAAGAATAGATTAAGGTTAAAAAAAATAAAAACTCCTTTGTTGGTTCACTTTTTTTGCAGTAGAAAAAGTGATAGAAATCTCATAGCACTGAATCACTGAAGTCCACTGAATCTGATTATTGCAACTTTTTTTATAATATTCATCACAAGTAGAAAACAGTATCTTGGAGAGATAGAAGCTAGGTTGCATTGGGTGTAATTTTGGTTAATTATTTTCCACAAAAAATGTTGGACTGATTCTGCATATCCATTCCACTAAGGGCACCTGGCAGTGACAATTTGATCCATTCTGCACTACAGTTGCCATGGAGAGGGACCAGTGGTACAGCTAAAGGAGGGAATGGCCGGCTTTACGGCACAGTTAACCTACTGGACCACACACACAACCAACATACAGAAGGCCTGAGGATGTGTGAGCAGTTGGCAGTTAAACGGGCACACGACTGCAGGTTAGCGTATTACTGAGTAGCTCTCATGAGGGACCAGACTGAGGAGATTGTCCTGGGAAGGTAACTCTTCCAGCAGGCTCATGATGTTTAAAATGCCCCTTACAGAAAAGTTTGAAGCATAAAGAGAGTGACACCAGGAAACAGCACCCAAAAGACAAAAACACACAAGATTTGAAAAAGATTTAGAAGGAACGATCCAATTGTTTGGTCTCTTCTGCAGGTTCAGGGTTGCCCTGCCTTGTTTTTTGTGTATATTTTTGAGCTCCTTCTGAAGTTTTGACGTCCCTGTGATCCTCACTCCTCACTGGGAGACGGGTTTGGGCAGGGTCTTGCCGCTGTGCTCCCTGAAGCTGTTGAGGCTGGAGAGCTGGAGGCCAGAGGGCTTGAGGCCCAGGGAGGACAGGGTTAGCGGTGTCAGCTGTGTAGGCGAGGACGGCGAAGAGCAGGGGCTGGGGGAAGTGGGCGAGGAGGCGGTCGCGGAGGTGGGAGCGCGCCCGCCGGGCAGAGGGGAGGCGCGTGTCTCCCTGAGCAGACGCTGCCTGAAGGCACAGGAGAGCAAGGCCTCCGTGCTCAAGCTGGACGCCGACAGGCCGGACGGCAGGGCCTCGGCCAAGCCGGAGGAGGCCGGCAGGGACGAGGACAGCGCCCCCTCCTGGGGGTGCCATTTCAGGCCCAGGGCGACGGCAGCGGCGGGGGACGAGGGCAGGGCCGCGGCGAACGAGCGGCTGGAGAAGGTGACGTTCTGGAGCTCTGAGAGACTGCTGCTGCTGCCGCCACGCAGAGCCTATAGGCACAGCATCCGGGGCAGGAGAGGGAGGGGTGGAGAAAGAAGAAGAGGAAGAAGAAGAAGAGAAGAAGAGGTAGAAGAAGAAAAAGACAAGGAAGAAGAAGGAGGAGAAGTTGAAGAAGACAAAGAAGAAGAAGAAACAGTAGAAGAAGACAGAAAGGAAGAGGAAGAAGATGAAGAAGAAGAAGAATAAGCAGAACCGAGAGGAGTTTGGGAGGGTTTCAGAGAAGAGAAACAGAAAAGAAAGCACAGTCTTATAGCCAAAAAGGCCAGTTCGGCCTATTGGGGCCTGGTAGTCCTCCCACCCGGCAAACTGAGACAGGCTAGCAGGAGTTTTAAAGGGAGCACCGGGCCAGGTGGACTTCTGGGGCGGGAGCTTGCTGGACAGGTGGGGCGAAGTTCCAGGGCCAGTGGGGTGGGGAGGAGAGGGGAGTAGTTTTAAAGTTGAGGTGAACCAGGAGGAAGAGGAGGAGGAGAAAAGCCGGTTGAACAGGGCGCTTACTGCTGACCCCGTTTGCGATGAGCGATGGGAGTTTTGGCATGTCACCGGGTGGCCAGGACACACGGACAGACAGGCGGAGGAGAAACAGGCAGGCAGGTGAAGTGGGTGAAGGTTGAGGTTGGGGGGGGGGGGGGGGGCGGGGGTGGGTGAAGATAGGAGAAAACAAAAACAGAACAAACACAGGAATTAATTATTCAGGTTACAGTTCACATGCATGATGCCAGCCAATGTGTACCTTACACTTAACGGTGGTCAGAAAACATCTTTCAAACATAAATTTTATAACACTCATGACTTTACATGCAAAAATACTGTGTAGAAAAGCAGTACTGTTATCAATAATCTAGCCATTGTGACAGAAAGTTCAGTGATTCAGGAGCCTAATTTTTAAAAGTTTGTACAAACGGAATTGGTCCCAAATGTAATAGATTTGATCTTATGTGAAAATTGATTCAGATTTAGAAGCTTGAAACATTTTCTCATGCGTGTGCAAACTCCAGAGTATGTTTACAAATCTTTCCTTGGGGCAATGCAGACGTACTGCATACAAATTTTTTCCATAATCAAATTTTTTTATTCTTTGATGTAAGAATATCTTGCAAATCCCCTCACATGTAGAGATGTATAGGTTATTAGAATGTCATATGTCAAATGATAATCTACTAACTAGGCTATTGCGGCACTTGCTGTTAACAATATCAGGTGTGCAAACCCGTGCAAATATAACAGCCTAATAATAATAAAAATAAAAATAATTCTTCTTTATAAATACTTTATAAAGTGGACAATTCTTTATAAGAACATTTTAGGAAGTTCACTGCAGTTGCACACCGGGGACCGGGGTTCGATTCTCGGTCCTGCCAAAAGCCAAGTTTGGCCGGCTCACGTGGAGCAGCAATAATTGGCTCGCTGCTCCAAAGGGAGGGACTTGGCAGGGTTAGTAGATCGCCGCACGGAACAAGCACCTCAGGCGCCTCGGAATCACGGTTACAACTTGGGAGGCGAGACGGCTTGAAGAAGGCGTGTCGCTCTCCCGTTGGCTGCCGAGGGACGGGGTGTGGGCGGTATATCTAATACTGGCTCTAATTGAATCAGACGGGGTCCAATTGGCTACCAAATTGGGAGAAAAAAGGGAAAAAATCTGATTAAAATTATAAAAAATAAAAAAAAGAACATTTTAGGAAGTGATTGTATTCTCACATTTAGGATGAACTCCAAGATGATTTTATAAATAAGGCCCCAGATGCTTAAGTGGGAATGAACATTTACAATGTCCTTGTAATGCTGCGGTGGGCCCACAGAGGGCGCCGTGTTGTCAGATGCGCTCTGTGGCTGAGCTCTGTGGCTGACTCTTTGCAAACTGAGAAGCGCAAACAAGTCGACTGCTCCCAAGATACACTATGTCAGGAGTGAATGATGAAGTTTGCCAACAGTGTAAATGCTCCATGACACCAGCTTGCATCAACGCTGATGATCATGTTCTAGTTATGCGAAAGAAAGTGGAAAGCTTCTGCTAACATCGCTGTAACCTGTGCCAACAGAGAAGATGAAGATAGCAGAACCCTGATTGGAGAGAGGGTGAGTTTCCTCTGAGGAATTAACTAAAATATTAGCTTCTACATTTCAGACATTGGGGATAAACATCCAGATATCTGAAAGGAAGTTTGTAATAAATTCAACTTAAATCCCAGCTCTGGTTGAGTGGTGAAACTTATTTCTAAACCCTAAAAACAGACCAACTGTCATTGGCAGTGATCATTCATTTAGTGGGGCTGCTCACTTAGTGAGGAGCTTACACGGCTTTGTACATTCTCAGATATGTGGGATGCAAACACAATAGACATACCAATATCCTGACCTGTGATATGCACCCACATCCATGAAGCCATCCATCCATGCAATAGGAATTTGTATGTTAATGGGAGATTACCATGAAATGAACCTGCATGCATCTTGTTGGTAGGAGGTCAGAGAAATGGTTGGCCCATCTGGAATTGCTTTGAATATAACAGCTCATGCTAGCACACCACCCGCAGTATGGAAAACGTGAAGCTGCCAAAGCTTCCTTTACAATTGCAATATTATGGTATAAGGCTCATTATACAGTGCTAATAGAAACACACACCATAGCTTACAAAATTGTCAGCAAGTTACAAATTTAAAGCTATTTTATGTCACTGAAATTATAATTCACCCCGGTCTGTTAAATGTTAAAAGTGCTGTCATTGTAATGAATATATTAGAGTTACTCATTTCAGCTGAAAATGGTTTGTCTGACCAGGACAAAAAGACTGCCACTGTGTGAGACAAAATGAATTACCTGGCAGCGGGTCCTGATAAGCGAAGGGAATGGAGCAAATGGAGCTGGAAATGTTGGCGCTAAACATAATGAAAAATGAAACTCTTTGGGGCTCACATAAGCGTGGCCTTTCCCATAAAATATAAACTTTGGGCCAGGATTATAAATGTATTGGGATCCGGGGGGCCAGTGCCAATGAAAAGGAAGTTAATTGAGACAGAAATATTGAGACCCGTAGGTCCATTATGCTAAATGAGCAAAAAAAAACAGTGGCTGAGCTTCCATCAGTGTGCGAGCGTAATATCAAAGAATGTATATAAGCCTGAAAATGGCTCTATGCAAGACATGTTCAATTAGGAATAGAATTTTGCACAAATAATTGGACCGAATAATTGGCCTAAGAACAATTAATTGTTATTATTTTATGTAAAGGATCCCAATCAATGCAAAGAAAGGTATTTTACATGCAGACCAGACACATAAGCACAAGCATATACACACACATACACATACTCAGGGGATAATCCACAAAGGGACTGATGCTTTTGAACTGTTACTTAAAAAACCTATGAAAGATTCACTAACTGCACTACCAGGGAAATAGCAACACAGAGAACCAGCTGGATCATGGATATTTAAATCGAATTAGACCTTTCCATTCGCAGTTACATTTCTTAAATTTAGTCGTGGAAAGTTAGCATTGACCCATGTCACCAAGATCTCCAGCCCCTGTTCAGAAAACTTGTTCTCACTGACATTTTTGCCACTTGTTTGCAAGCATGCTGTGTTTTTGTATCATGGCTGACTGTGCTCTGTAGGCATATGGCCATGCTTGTGTGGTTACTTAATTTGTGTCAATCAGTCACTAATATGCCATGCACAGCATTTGCAGCTGTTGTACAATACGCAGCATTAACCTCTGTGTTAAATTCACTGTGTTGCATTTTAATACTGAGACGACACAGAAACTTGGCAATGACAACAGACACCACCGGGAAATGGTGTTGTTACGTCCATTACATTATACGTAAATACACACTATCAAGACACTAGACCCACATGTGAAATCAGCCCTTTCAAATATCACACTCCTTAAAAGACACACAGATAAAGAAAATGTATTGATTCAAGGATTCAGTTCTGTGCTTTATACTTAAGGCTAATCAGTTTCGGGTTTTATTTTTTATTTGAAAAACTGGGTGATAATCGGATTATAATAATAATTTCCAGGATAAATCGTTAATTAAAATTTTAAACTTTGTCCTTTTAACCGTAGACTTTGTTAATGGAACATTGATAGTGAGCATTCCAGGAGATTGGATATGTTGTGCCTGGTAGTGCAAGTGCACATTTAATGCTGTTCTCACAGAGACAAACGTATGTATACAAGAAACATGTCTAACATTACCATAATAATGACAAAGTTATTCTAATACAAAAGACTAAGGAATTCAGTTTAACCCAAGTCACATGGACACAGTGGGTTTATTTGCATTCAATCCGTTTTTAATGATGAAAGAAACAAAACTGACGGTTCTATTTGTATAAACTATTTCACGATACCATTGTTTTAGCGACAAAACGGTTCTTTTTGTGTGGGGTGACAAACCCAGCGTGGGGGCATCTAATCTTCTATGTATTTTAGAACTTCACAGATGACACAAATCAGGCCAAAATCCTTTTCATGGCAATGGTCCAGAGAACCAAATCTATAATAGAGTTCAATTAAAAAACAATCTAAATGCGGAGAAACATCAAAAAGAAAAACTAAAAATCCAGGCGGAAAATGGTTTAATCAGAACCGTCCTTTTAATACAATTTCTTAGGGGAAATCGGTTAAAACCGACAATAATGAGCCTTATTTACACTGGTATATTATTTGTATGATACCAAACAATTGTATGGGCAACCTTACTGCCACAGGAGGGAAAATGTTCCCCTATGTTACTAGACTATCAGTAAAAACAGAGACCTCAGTAAAAACCAGACCTGGGTCAACTAGCTAATTGTTTTGGATTCAAATACTTTTCTGTGATCAAACGATCTAGTCTGGTGCAAATGAGCCAACCAAAATGACGGGGGTTTGCACTTGCACCAGAAAATGGAGTTTGCACTTATTGAGGGTATGCCCGAGGTAACAATACACCAGACAAGCTCAATAAAACATAGAAAACTATTTGAATCCAAAACAACTACGTATTTGACCTAGGTCTGGTAAAAACAGTTCGCAGTGCTCTAATTCCTGTTGGCCTCACTAATATTCTTCCCATCAGCCAGCACTTCCCGGCTCCCTCTCTGATAAAGATCGGATCGTGTGACAGAGGTGTAGCTCGGAGCACTTCCCTTCTCTCGGGCTATGCTTGTCTTATCTGTACTCTAGCCGCCAAGGGTTCCCATGACCCTGCCTGACATCAATCTGCAGCGATATCATCGCGTTGTCGCCCCTAAGAGCAGTTATGCGCTACAGGATCGGTGAGCGGTGTGTTATCTGCCTCCAGCTGGATCCGTCAGGACGGTTTCCCCCGACGTGCTCCTATTTCGCCCGCTTGGTGTTAAAGTATTAGCTGGGTGTTGCACGGTTCTGTCTGTCGGGGTAGAGGTGAGGGGGGAGGATCATGGCGTTCGGCAACTATCTTTGAATAACGGCTTCCATTCAACCATAATAGGATGATAATTAAGAGTAAATGACTGAAATCAAAGGCAAATGCATGAATGAATCCAAATTGAAATAGATCATCGGTGCTTATGTGTCACTAAGCTGGTGAAAGAGGAGGGAATAATAAATAAAGTGTAAATAAATAAATAAAGTGTGTATTGATTTAAAGTCACTACCACACACACACATACACAGATGCACACACATCCACACACACACAGCACATGTACATGCACAGCACAGGAAACACACATAGTACACCCACACACACCAGATGCCACAATATCCTTCTCGTAAAAAATATTATTTTAAGAAGGTCATGATTAATGCCCCTCTGGTCCAAAATCAATCTGTTTGAACTCTGCTTTCACGTGACTGTCAGGGGGCGGGTGCCCTGTCCCATCGCACTGTGCTTGCTTGCTAACCATCAGTATCCCTGTTTCTGCTTGGCTGCATTTTGTCTTCACTAGAGGCAGTGACACACCATCACTTAGCTTATTCTGAGTGTCATTGTATGCCCTCACAATGGCACTGAACCTAAGGCATTATAAATGTAATGGGGAAGAGAGTATATTGTACACAACAGTTATGTATGGTTTATCTCTTATCATTTCATAATATGCAGCATCACATAGCATCACATATCTTATGCAGTAAGTAACATATTACACATATTGTGGATCCAAATGAATGGTTTAATTATACATACAACATTTAAGACACAGTTTATTGAGGAACATGAATCCATGAATAGTATGTGCCCTGAGTAAAGAGCTCTGTATTGCGCAATGACCTTCACCTGTGTCTGCATCGGGGTACAGGAATTTCTCCACTAAGCCCAATCAGAAGGTGCATACACTTTTGTGGAATTTGTGGAAAGCTTCTGGTCTCTTTCTTCAGAGGGACTCTCTCTGCCTGAGGAGACAGTCCCCAGTTTGCCATGACTATTTATTCCAAACTATTAATCCAGCAAAGACCCTACTTCCTCTCTGGAGGGAAGAAAGCACTTCCATAAACTCAACCAGCTAAAAACAAACAGCTTTAAGCCTGCCTCTTAGGATGGACTTGCATGGATTTATTTCAACAGGATTCAATTTTCCGGACAAAGCAAGCAGAAGAAATGGAGGAATGGTATATTGTTGAGGCACGTTTCTGGCTATCATTACATTACATTACATTACATTACATTATTGGCATTTGGCAGACGCTCATATCCAGAGCGACTTACAGTTGATTAGACTAAGCAGGAGACAATCCTCCCCTGGAGCAATGCAGGGTTAAGGGCCTTGCTCAAGGGCCCAACGGCTGTGCAGATCTCATTGTGGCTACACCAGGATTGGAACCACTGACCTTGCGTATCCCAGTCATTTACCTTAACCACTACGCTACAGGCCGCCTCTGGTCCCATGATATCCGTAACAGTGAAGAGAATGATGAGAAAGTTATTCTCTAAGACTGAAACTGAAACTGTAATTCATACTCTCCAGACATAGCTGTTCAAATCCCCTCACTCTCTCAGCTTAATCGAACGACAGAATAGAACTAATTAGACCGCTACTGGTAAAACCCACAAGATTGTAATATCACTACTACGGAGGGCAGGACGACTAAGGGAGTGTAATTAGAGATTGTGAGTCACGTCTTTGACACAGTTACATCTTTTGAACAGTAGTGTGTTCACACAGGGTAGGTAGGTCTCACTCATTACATTGAGACAGTTAGCATACAAGTAAGCTAACCTAGTCCTTCTATTGAGTTATGGGAGCCACAGTGTGAAAAACAAATGACGGTGGCCAGTTCCAATTTCCAAACTCCTGAATTTCCTATGAGCATATGGAACACCTGATGCTACATTCTTGTTTCTGCTCCCATGTTTCTTTTTCTTTATTGTCTTTATCAACAGTATATGTGGAACTACATATGGAGATTAAGGGTTTATCAACAACACCTGCCTACTTGTAATCTGTTATGTAAGGAAAACAAGCAACCCACAGACAGTGTTTCAGGTTTACTTCCTTCTTAACAACAACAAACCGTGTGAATGTATCACTTATCAACACTTCTGACTGGCAGACATGACACATCAATTGCAGCACTATAGGACCGTACATTACATATGTGTGTATAATAACATAGGATAAAACAGCCTGTCCCCAGCCCCTGTCTTATTTGCTCAACTAATTATCAACCAGATTGCTGGCTCATCTATTTGGACAATGGCTGTTCCTCTATCTACTGTTGTTTCTGTTTTAAGTTCTAGCCTGGTATTTGTTTATTTATTTGATATTTTTGTGTGGTGTTGCCAACAACAGTCAGTGATCATTTTCTTTTTTTGGGCACCTTTTTGTTTTTGTTTAGTGTCAGAGTAGAATCTGCAGAAGACCATTTTGTTTTTTTCAAGAGGAAGAATAATTCATGGTTCAAGATTGTGGTAGTAGTCTGGGTAGTAGTTTTAATTTGTTCTGCCTAATTTCACATCAAACACCTGCATACATAATTGATTAGTATGTATTTTGGTACTGTTGTGGTGTCAATTGATTTAAATGACATATTTTTTGGATTTGTCCACACAGTTGTCCCCCAGTTAATATAACATGCAGATTTTGGGACACAACAGATGAGAAAAAAAAGTGCAGTTTTTGCTGACTTTGTTGCCTCTCTTTTGCTACGGTATGGGTCTTGCCTCCTTTTAGCCCATTGACAATAATGCAATAATGCAATTCTCTCCGTCATTTCCTTTTGTGTATTAGCAGGACAAACAAGACAACAACATGAACCGGCATTCATGAAGGTCTTGTATTAAAAACTACTCTCTTTACCCAGGAGTAATTTTTTAACACCAAAATGATTGTACTGTAGGTGAGTTGATAGCTCTGCAATCTCCTCAAATTCTTTCTTCTTTCAGGGAAATGTGCTTAACGATCAACAATCAGCATTTTGTATTAACATGCTGGTCAGGGATAAGCTTGCTGAAGCTAATGGTAACTGTAGCTACGTGAGACCACATGATAGGGTGGCCTTCCCTCCATGCTGGCTGCTCTGTGATTATTTTCCCTGGCATGCTGAGAAATGGATGTTTTTATCTGTCTTTTCTTTCTCCCCCGAAGTTGAGAAAAAAATCTTTCTCTCAACCTGATTAGAATGGCTTTCTCGGCAAAGAGACATGGTTGTGATTGAGATACTAATTCTACTGGCGAGGGGCTTCCAAACAGAAATAACATTTGTGCAGGAGGTCCTTCCACAAAGAGAGAGAAGTCAACAAATTACATGTGTGTGTGTGTGTGTGTGTGTGTGTGTGTGTGTGTGAGACTGTATGTAGGGAGGACAGTAGGAGTTATCTGTGCTTCCACTCAAATAATTTAATATCACTGCTATAGTTGGGCTCTGCCCCCAACCAAATCACCCTACCTCACGCTCATATGTACGTAACCATACCCCCAACCCAATCGTCCTACCTCACGCTCATATGTACGTAACCATACCCCCAACCCAATCGCCCTACCTCACGCTCATATGTACGTAACCATACCCCCTAGAGTCTCACGACCTCCCGCTCATATGTACTTATCTATGCCCCCAACCCAATCACCCTATTTCCCGCTCATATGTATGTATCCATGCCCCCAGTTTAGTCACACTACCTCCAGCTCGTATGGACGTATCCCTGCCCCCAACCCGATCGCCCTGCCTCCCGCTTATGTACGTATACACCCTGCTGTCTGCCCAGACTGCTGTTGCTAAGTATCCAAGATTTATGGTGTGTGTTTCCTGCCAGACCATAACCTGGGACAAAGCGTCCCGGCGGAAAAGGGAAAAGTGCAGCGTGACTTTGCTGGTTGCTGTTGCAACAGGGCTTGGAGACAGGAACAAAGCTGTCCCTGCCTGCCTGCCATTTCCCACTGACACACTGCGGTTGACGGGCCAGGAGTCAGGACTCACACAACGCACACGCACACATGCACACACACACACACACACACACGCACACACAGAAGACAAACAGCAGGAGATGGGTGCTGCTGATCACCTCACTAACACCTGCTGTGATAGAGGGGACTAGAAAGAAAGGGGAAAGCTTACATTTGGAAAATGCACCTCCATAGTACTGTACATGTGAGGCCTTTGTGAGGCAAATACAGGCCCTTTTAAGGTTAACAATGAGCAAGTTTCACATGAGATATACAATAGATTTAATATAATGGCTGTTTTTATATTCTTAACTTCTACTTCAAGCTCCTAGAAGGCATTATTAACTTCTACTTCTAGCTCCTAGAAGGAATATTTAACGGGTTGGAATGTCCTTAAAGATAGCGGACCTCTATCGATTTCCGGGTCAGGAGCAAGTAAATGATAAAAGATAAGAAAAATAAGCGATTGGAATGAGACATATGTAAAAAGGGATGTAATTCCTACACGGATCATCCGATATGGATGTAGATACCCTCAAATTAAAGGTGACAGTCTGCACTTTTCATTGTTTAATTGTTCAATCCAATTTACTGGAGCACAGAGCCAAAAGAACAGTACCACAATTGTACCACTGTCCAAATACTTCCAGACTGCACTGTACATGGGTGCAGTGTGCTGGCCATGTGATGACATCAAAATTGTGAGGGGTTGTTAGAAACCAGTTTATCCCTGATGTACAAATTCATCAGAAATGAGCAGCCATTATATTAACACAAGAACATGTAAAACAGGTTACATGATAAAATATTGTTATATTATCAATCGTGTTGGCATGATACTCCATTGCGGCATTCCTCTGTGTCCAGGGCAGTGGAATAAATAAATCCTTATGAGATCCCCTCTCTCTAGACCTTCACTATTCATGTGAATTTTGTCTTGAGCATAGTCTCATACTAGAGTTCCATAGTTCCAGAACCTGCGAACACTGCAGGCAACAGCACAGGCCAGCAAGCCACTGTCCTATGTCCTATCTTACCGATACGAGTCCTTCCTTATGGTACTGCTTTAACCCTGCATCTGATGGGCTGAAATGAGAGATGCTGATTGGTTAACCCAAGTGCTTGTGATAGGGGGCAGCATTGTACATGACGGGCAGCGGCAGTGAGATGATGTTGAGTTCTGAGATTCTCAAAATGAGTCCTGTGGAGCAGCAGAAGAGGATGTGGAGGAGGGGGGGAGAATGGGGCTGAGGGTGGAGCCGACGGGGGGGGGGGGGGGGGGGGGGGGCAAGGGAGAAACACAGTTTAAAAGGCAGATGAATGTCCAGGACTGGGGCTTTTGGGTGGGGGTAGTTAGCTGAGGCCTTGATTGATGGGGAAGGAAGAGTTAGGTTGTGTCGACGTTTCGGTGGACTGAAAAAGGGAGAAAAAGTGGGAGAGATGAAGGTTCAGGTGATTTCAGATATTCCTCCTCCACCATTGCGGCCGTCCCGATCTTCACTCCAGCGTCCGTCGCTTGCCAGAAGCTACTGGACGGTGTGCAGGTGGCCTTGACAGCCTCCTGCCTGCAGCAGGGTAATGTCACTGGTGACCTCAGTGCAACTCCCAGGGAAAGTAGTAAGAAGTAACAAACAGGAAGGAACAGGCAGCCCTCCTTTCGGTAGAAGGAGTCAAAATCTCCAGCTTATTTTCATGGCCCCAGTTTATAGGGGGAAGAACATTCGCCTATGCAGTCACTTTGTGCTCAGAGAGAGAATAGAATAGATGCAATGCAATTGTGAGGCACGAGAAACAACAACAAAAAAAAGTGAATTCTGTTCAATGGCGGTCTGGTGGTGGTCCTGTTGGGTGAGAGAAGCGTGGTGTTTCGGTCGGCTCTAATGCGACGCCGTGCTGTGTGCCAGTCACGGCCTGCTGACCAGCGCTGTCGCTGCTGCTGCAGCCGCCAAGCTCGCTCACTGTGCCGGAAAATTGCCGACAGGCTCGTTGATTACACAGCTCTGATCCATTCTAATTGGTCCGGTTTTGATTAACCTGCTGGTCACCCCATCAGCTTGTTTACACCATGTCCCCCCCCCCCCCCCCCCGCTTCCTTCCCCCCTACACAAATAAGCAGCAAAGTTCAAAGGCAAATGACACAGCAAGTGGTACTCTAACAGACGAACAAAGGATACTAAATGTTCAGATGCTGGAAAAAGCACTGAAAAAACGCAAACTACGCAGTCAGGTCCAAAGCACATGCTCTCAGTTCCTGTGCCTCTCAGCTCCCAGTTTCAGTCGGAACCAAGAACAAGAAGACTTCAAGTGAAAGATCCGCTGACATTTTCTCCAGTGCAGTAACAGCCCTGGTGCTGTGCCCCCTCCCCGTCCCCCACACCTCCCCTTTCAGGGTTTCAATACGCAGCATTTCCCCAATACACATCCGCCTCATTACGCACTGCAGTCAAACACCCTCACCGTAAATCTTGGAAATTGCACCAGCAGTGTTCGGTTGAAGTTTCACTGTCTGTCGCAATAACACCTTGCAGCAAAGGAGCGAAAGAAAGTAAAAGATCTATAGGCCCTATAGTGTTTCCAACAAAATATGCACATCCATACACAGGAAGCATGGATTCATATAGTCAATTTGCACACTGATTACATATGTTCTTGATTTAGTAATATCGATATAGTGCCATTGCAATGCTACCCATTCCAAATTAGGTTAATTTGCTCACATATACAACACAACATATTTTTCACATGCTTGCCTGGATATCTTGACTTGCAGAAAATTGAATATAAATTAAAATTTAGTCTTCCATATAGGTACAGTGGGGAAATCTGGACATAGCACTCCTGTCGAAACCAAGACTATCACACTACACTGGGAGCATATACACTTATTCTAGGCAAAGAAAACGTTTCAACGTTTTTGGAACAGTCAAAGCAGAAGTAGTAATAATCTTGAAAAAAAATAACTATTGTATTTAAGAGTCTGAAAGCACCACATAATAATCCCGTTTCAAGTCTTTGTCACCCAGAGGCAATGCAGAGATGCTAACAATGCAAGATGGCAGTGCCAGAACATGTAAACAGAGAAAGGTGCCTTGCCTGAGAAGATTGCCCATATGCAGGGCTTTCTGTTTTCGTAAAAGAACATTTCAACAGGCCCACTCTGTCACTTCATACAGCATAGGGCACAGCACCTCTGTTTCGACGTAGGAAGACCAGGTTGGCTTGTATAATTTGCAGGCCAAACTCCCGCTGAGGATAAAACTCATTCACAAAGACATTGTCAATCTAGGGGAACAGTGAGCGTAATTACGTTTTTTTTAATGACCCAAATATGCCTAGTCTCTAATGGTTATGCATTATTTTCCTAGGACTACCCTGCTGAAAAAAACCGCTCAAGCTAGGTTTTTGAAACAGCTGGTAGCTTGTTGACCAGTTAGACCAGCTCCATACTCAACATGATTTGACCAGCTCAAGCTATGTTTTGAAATAGCTGGGTTTTACAACAGGGTAGATTGGGAATGAAAAGGCCTCGATTCTGTTTTGAATCAGAATCAGAAGACCCCTCAAGTTTCGATCGATGGCGGTATCCCAGTTTGCACCCCTCGCCACCACTATCTCTGCAGGGCTAAGAGCACAGCGGCAGTCCTGGAGTGCTCACAGTATTTTGCGTATTTCGGTTGTTAGTTAATGCGCAGCAGATTGGAATACTGAAAGAAGCAGCTGGCCTAGATACCAGCTGAGGGGAAACAGCAGGCTTCAAGCTGTCCTGGCTTCGCATTGAGTTTGAGCTGGATTGCTTAAGTGCTGCTCTGAGGCAGCCCGGAGAGGCTAATTGAGTTGAGAAGTTTTTTTTTTCACACACATCCATGCACCTGACCTCGCCAGAGCAGCTGTCCCACCGAGAGTCTCTCCAGCTCCCCTTTCTCTCTCGTACATTCATTCTTTTTCAACATTTTGCTCTCTTTGCCCGTCTCCCCCTCTTTTGACACCTGTGTTTTATAATTACATAGCATATGACTTTCCTGTCCCATTCCTCTCAACAAGCTCATTTCATTTCTTCTGTTTGTCTCTCTTCCTCTCTTTTTCTCCCTTCCATGATTGGCATACTCTGAGCATTTCAATACCCTCAGACCCTCTGCGTGTCTCTCTGTTCTTTGTGGAAGGGTGTTGGGGAGGAGAGTTGGGTAAGAGCATGGTGTACACTGCAGCCTCTGTGTAATTGACAGTGCTCAGTCAGCTCCAGACTACAGCGATACAGTCCTGCACTCTGGCATACAGTTGCTTAGGTCATGGCAGCCCAAAATGGCCCAACTTAACCCAACCCCATTGGATTCCGTGGCACTTGTGTAGCACTCTTTCCCTTTTTCTTTTTTTTTTTTTTTTTTGCAAAGCTGGGTCAGTGACGAGCAGAAAATGACAACCCAGAGGACAAGACTAGCATTAGCCGGTGCCTGGAATGAGGACGCTTGATAGAACAGTACACAGAAACTCTTCAGGTTGCTGACTGATCCAAGGTGATCAACGAGGGAGGGCAGAGGGGTTCACCAGGGTGTCTGTTGCCCCACATTTGGCATCTCCTTTCAGTTTACTTGGCACAGTACAGGAGCACACATGGTGAGGAGTTTCGCCCACAGAAAGAACCCTCATCACATTGTGAAACTCCCCATGGTCCCCATTTTGGCTCTATTTTCATTTGGAATACAGAACAGCAAAAATGTCACAGAACAGTGTAGGCGATAGACCGTAGGAGGTAACACAGATAATGTCAGTGGCCTCTGTGTTGATGCCTTGCCCGCACTTGTAAACGGTGTCCACTGGCCCATTAGCCGTATCCTCCTGGCGTTTCGGATGAGGGAGAGGCAGCAAGGGCAGGGCGGGGTGGGTCAGGAGGGGGAGGGGGGCAGGGGATTGTCATTTGTCAATGGCACAATAGGTACACATCTGCAACACTAGAAGGGGTGCAGGCTGTGAAGGGGGCCATTAGAAGTGAAATACCTGCTGCTGGCCCTGGATCTTCAGGAAGTCTTCACGCTGTTTGTTTGTCTTGTTCTTTTCTGGACTGGTCTGGAGGTGCTTCAGACGCGAGGAGGCGGAGGGGTGTGGGGCTTTTCCCAGGCCCGGGGAGCTGTTACCGGTCTGCAGGAGAGAGGGAAAGGGGGGCTGGGGGTGACTACCAATGCCAGCTGTTCCTGCACATATCTCGGAAATCCCACTAACCTTTCAGATCATCCACTCAACGAGATTAATGAAACCACTCAGAATAAACCACTCAATATAAACCACTCAAAATAAAAAACTTGATAAAACCATCACGCAAAATCAATTTTAAGAAACTCTGCCGCTGAAGATTCTTCTCACGTGCAACTACGGCTCTTCAAAGTCAGCCACAGGTTTTTAAGCATGAGCAAATAATTACTCATCTGTGGTTGCATTGATTCATCACAGGAAAAGCAGAACAGAAGCAGATGAAAAGTTAGATAAAATATCTCCATCGGGGATGCCTGGTAACTGCCTCCTAATGTATTTTTAATTAGAATTTCAGTGATACCCAGCATCAGAGATGTAAATCCTGATTACACTCCTCTACAATATTTCTTCTTATTAATTGTGTGCATTTCAAAATGAGAGTGAATCAGTGAAGTGCTAATGACTTTCTGTTGCTCCAGGGCTGAGCAGAGCACCACACTGCTGTGGGAATGCTGGCAGAGAGTAAAGCGAAATGTGAAGAGTGCATTCGCCATTGAAAATGAGGTCCACCATCTTAGGTAATGAATAATTACGTTTTTCTCCTTGAGGACTCCATGTCCCTTAATTCCTTGCTCATCTGTACCATACCACATGACAATGTCATGATATTCAGTAGCCTGGTGATTAAGGCATGTTGTATGCCATTAGCCACAAAATCACAATTTAGAAAACTCACCAGTCACCTTTAGCAGGACTAAAGAGATACAGCTGCTTTGCACTGTCTCAAGTTCTGATAAAGGAAAAGATACAAAGAATGAATATGTATTCATGTGAATGTACAGGAAGTATGAGAAAATCTGCCTTTCCATCTGTCTTCATGTTCCATCCAACTTAATCTATGTTTTGTTTGTGCCATGGTTTGAAACTTTCACTTTGATGTATTATAGAAAGCCATCCTAATGTGGTGTTCCATTAACACACCTTAACACACAAGTGATGTCCTACAAACCAAGGAGCAAATACGTCAATAGGAATCAAGCAATAATAAGGCTTGGACTGGGTTATTGATTTCAGAGAATTGGACAGGAAACACCACTGACCATTGGAGAAAATCAATCAAGAGGACCTTTTAGTGAGAGGTCAGTAAGGGAGAAGGCAGTTTATTGATGAAGAGGCAGGAGTCCACTGATTTACAGATTGGGAGCATAACAGAACAGAGAAATCAATAGGTATGTTCCCAACAACCAAGCACTCAAATAAGTCAGGAACCCAACCTTCAGAAAATAGAGACCTGCAACCAAATGAGCGTGTGACTTTTCCAATGCTAGCACTCAATTGCCAGCACTAGCAAACTAATAACATAAACTTTACGCACTGCAGTGCATAAAATGTTATGGCCACCACCACAACATTACAGCAACATTAGGATAATTTGTTATGCATGTCGCTTTTAAAAGTGTCTGCTAAATAAAATATAATTCTATATGAATGTTCTATATCAGCATGGATTATACATTGGTCACCTTGGTCAGTCCATCTCTAAAGGTGGGGTTGTACACTCTTTCTGAAGAAACAAGGAAGGTAGGAAACCACTTATTTGCTTTACTCTGTTAAGTGCCCCTATCAAAGGCAAACCTCCCAATACCCTTATCCTTATGTTGTATTGAAATCGCATTTAAGATAATTCACTTTCAGGATAATTTAAAAATTGAGATATTTTCAATAGCAGGAGCACAGAACAGATGCAATAGATGGAAACTGGGCTGCCCAGCACTGCCCATGAGGAGAAAGAACAGTCTCTCAGGAGAGGATTTATCAGACAAAAGGACAATCCAAAGCCCAAAAAGTACTGAGGAGATCACTGAATGACAAAACAGGAAGTGACACACCACGGAGGGCGGGTGGACCTTGGTGAGGTTGGCTGGAATGCCAGAGGGCTTGGGCGGGACTGGAGGTTTCTTCTTGGCGATGGAGGAGGTGGTCTCGGAGATTGCAGTTCTGGGTGAAGGGATTGGACCTACCACAACCTGCCCTGCACTACACGGCTCGCTCCTGCCGTCGGTGCCCAGCTGCCTGAGAAAGTCTCTGGGGAAGAGGTAGCCCGCCGAGGGGTGGGCGCTGATTTCCTGTAGGGTGTTCTCCAGCTCCCGAATCGTCTCCTCCAGGCTGTCCAACCTCTGGAAGGTGCTGCTGCGGAGGTCCCCTGCTGGTGCACCTTTAAGGCCAACACCTCCAGCCTGGCTCTGCTGGGGCCGGGCTGGCCCGTTTGGCGTTGATGCAGAAACCCCAGGACAAAGCGATTTCGACCCGCAGTCACCCACCATGGGAGTCGATATGCCGGTGTCCCTCTCTGCACTGACGAAGAGCTGCAGGGCTCTGTGACCTGTCTGAAGGCCCTGCCTCAAAGCCTCCCTCAAAGCGACCAACTGGGCCTTAGGGAGCTGTATCCTGGGTCCAGCTCTCCTGGAGGGGCCCTGCATCCTCACCGTCCTCAGTTTCGGCACTGGCCTCCCACTGTGGCAAACCTGGCCTCCAACCTGGAGGTCTCTGCCCTCCTCCTCCTCCTCCTCCAACATTGCCTCTAGTTGTCTGTAGGCCTCTTTGACCTGCAGGGACTCTCCGAATAGGAGGATCAGTGGAGTGCTGCTCAATTGCAGCCTGCTGGGTTTAGTCCCGGGTGCTTGGAACTCCACGTTGCCCTCTGGTATCTGGGGTTGGACGATTAGGGTCTGCACCTCCTCCCCAGCTCCTGAACTGCCGAGCTCTTGAGCCTCTCTGCCAGACAGTACCCTCACCTCCCTGTCTGTGAGTATCATGGCCAAGGTCTCCCTGCCCTCCTCCCTCTCTGCCTCCTCAAAGGACTCCTGGATCCTCAGCTCGTAACGTGGGGGCCTCCTCTGTGTCTGGTCTGCAGGGGTTTCTTCAGGAGGTTTGGACGCCTTGGGGAGGGTCTGGCTCTGTACAAGAGTCTGTTTCTGAGAGGTGAGACCAATCATTGTTAATCGCTGCTGATCCACTGTGGTAGCTCTGCGGTCATCCGGTGTGGTCAGTCTTTGGTCAATGGCTGTAGCAACACCAAGTGATTGGTTAGGGCTCTTGTCATTACTGTCTCTTCCTATGGTTTTGTCCTGCACTGTTCTTTGGGTAAAGTGTCCCTCTAGGCCAACCCTAACCAGGCTCTCAGAATGGGAGAAAGAGACAGATGACCAGTCGGTCAACATGATGCGGGGGACCTGACTGGATGACTGGGCTGTAACATCACGTTCCTGGAAACAAAGAGTTGAGAAGTGAGCTAAACTATTAACACTACAACGACTTCAACTGATAAATCCTCCAATACTGATTCAAGGAACAAACAAACAAGAAAGAACCAGTTCCTTTGTAGTGGAAATTTTTCTTCCACGATAACAAAACCTGCTACTTCAAAAACCACTACTCCACAGCAATGACTACTGAAGTATTATAATCACTAAAATGACAAAGAATGATAATCCAATTTAATGCTGTCTCTGATAACAACAAATAACAATGTCAGTCGTACTGTTCGCTGTTCACTATCATTATAATGAGCAACCGCAAATAAAATCACAGTTGAGTGTTGATAAAATTAGAGAGTAAATACAGGCTTTAGAGAGCACATAATAGTGTAGAGCAATCTCACAGCAAAGGGGGGTGGGCTTTGGAACAACAATGAGAATTTGAATGGGACAGAGGCTGTAGAATAGGTTGAAATTGGACTGGACAGCTCTGACAATGACCTTTCGGTTTGCCTCCCTTGCTGCAACCAGGGCAACACTTGCTGTAAAAGGGCAAACTATTCACTCAGGTTTGCTCTTTCTGTGTTTTCCGTGCAGCTATTCCCAACCGGTTCGCACGTCTTTTTGGACCCCATCGCGTTCATTTAGCTTTGATGAAACACAGATGCGGTCCGGGGGCGGTGCCCTCTATCTTACAGGGAGATCGATACACAGCTTGCCAGATCAAAGTGTAGCACTGACAAGGGGACACAAATCTATCCGGCCCAATGGATTCACAACAGTACAACAACAGCTGCACAAAAATGACGGTTTGTATAGGGTGCGTACCTGCGAGTCTGGTGCTGGTGAGCAGGTGTTACTTTTATACAATTTGCCCAACTCCCACTGTAGGCTGGAGCAGTCCAAGGAAGCTGAGGATGTCTGACAGACACAGTGTACGGTTCTATGAACACAAGGTACCCTACCACCACCACTACAGCCCACACGGTGACATACAGCACACTCTCACACCTTACCAAATACCACGCTACCAATATTAATAACGATTGCTGTTGTCCACAACCCTGGGGCAAAGACAATGAAGGTTGACCACTCGCATGATTGCACCACGCTCACCTACTGAATATGCTGATTACCACTGTAATGAATGTCAATAACTGCACATTGCCAACCCCCCCCCCCCCCCCCGCCCCCCACAACCTTGACACACAACACACATTCGGTTCTGCACTTACATTCCAGTTGTTCGCTACTAGACCTGAGACTCCTGTCAGCATCTTCCATAAGTGTTAGAGATTTGAAGTGCTCAGGTTAGTAATAAGAAAAAGATATTATTAGGTAGGCATTACTGTTATTATAGCAGCCACGAGCTAGTGGTGTCAGTACAACAGTTAGACAGATGGCGGGATCCTGTTAGATGAGGTGGAGTGTGTCTGGGCTGTGTGTGGGGTGGGGGGACTCAAACTGGAATGACGCAGCAGTGCCTCGTGTGTGTTGGAGCCGTCAGCACTGCACATAACTGGACCAACTGCCACCGCATTTGAAAGCCCTGGCTGCTTCAGTCAAGAACGTGTTTGTGTTGCGCCTGTTTGTCTCTTCGATGGCCAAAATAGGGGGCATCCATTTTGTCTTCATGGCTGCTCCAGTGCAGTCAGACTGAGTGAATGCAGACACGGCATCACTTCAAACCAAGCAAGCACGCAACAGACAGAGCGAGAGTTGGTGTGTAAATCGATGTTGGAGGCTGGCTGCGATGACTCTGGACTGAATCCCCTCGTAATCCACAGGTGAGTTAGTGGCACCTGATACGTGAGGGGGAGGGGTTAGTGAGGGAATGAGAGAGGGGTGAAAGCCAGGCAGAGGGAGGGGCCTGGAGGGCAGCAGTCCACACAATTCGGCACAAGTTTACCTTCCTTCCTGGGGCCCCTGAGGGCCACAGGTCCAGGCTGGAGGGAGGGGCACTGGTCCTGCGCAGGGTGTTGGGCAGGGAGTGGGGAGGGGACACTTTGACTCTAACTGGGGTTCTCTGAAAAACCTGGCAGGAAGGGGAGGGGCAGGGGGCGGAGACACGGTGAGTAACAGACGTAGGGGAAGGCTCTTAACCTGGTGCAGGCGACACAGTATAAAACAAGCAAATGGTATATACAGCTGAGAAGTGCAGAGTGGCACGGCAGGTCCACCTGCTCTTCACTTCCACCAACATGTAGGACAGGGAAAAGAAGTATATGTAGGATCAAGGAGCCGTCTTGAGCTGCCTTTCCAGAACCTTCTAGAGACACCTGTGTAAATTGATTAATGTTGCCCGCTGGGTATCTCTCCATCCCTCAGGGAGTTCAATTTCCAGCTTAAGTGAGAAAACTGCTTGTTTGGGGTTTAGCACTGCATCCAGGCCCAGGAACAGTGCTTTGATCCATCAGGGGGTAAATGGAGTGATTGGGTCATTGCATCCATCTGACCTCTGACAGGCAAAACAGCCATGAAACAAGAGTTGGTTCCTTGCCTCTGTTAAAGACCTTGGATGATCACACAGCCAAACACCATAGCACACTGTTCTTTTAAACATGTCTTGCATGTTAGAAAATTAAGCACTTAATAACAACACCTGTGAAAACACTTTAAAATATTTACTCTTGAAAACAGAAGCATATAGTGTACCAGCGTATTGTGGCTTAGGTGGAGTGTGGCAGAAATGCAGATAATATGCTAACACTTTTGTTGTGTTGATAATGTTGTGACAACATTGTGAGACTGCTTAATTCATATTTTGCCAAGCAATTGATCCCCTCCCCACAACCCAGCCTCCTACCTCCAGCTCGGCGATGATCTTCTCCTCATCGTTGTCCTCCTTCACCCCCGAGGCGGCGATGACAGGGGGAGTGGAGGCGGGCCGCGGGGCCTCGGAGACAGTCCGCCTCAGCTTCACGTGGGGTTTCTGGGTCTCTGTCTCTTCTGACTCTGACTTCTGTGAAGACGGAAAGGTAAATGCCATGATTTACATGCAATATTTCTAGGCAATGAAGACGAGCAACATCTAGGCATAGGCTTAATCTGTGTCTGCAAAACTGGCCCCCAGAGTGCAGGAGGAGTGCACAGAAAAGCCGTTGATATATCACAGCCAGCTGCTATTCAAAGAACAAAGGAACTGTCCTTGTTTATTTGTTTCCGCTTTTAATACGTAATATGTCTGTCCACCGCCCTCACCTTGATGGTCTTGCTGGTGACAATGACCTCCCCGGTGCGGTTGGTGGTGAGCCCGTGGGATGATGGGAAGCTACGGCGGGGTGGCGGCGGTGGGGGTGACTTGGAGGGCTTCTCCGTGCGATAGCGAGGCACTGTCAGCTCATCTGCAGAGAAACATTTGTATCCCTTAAACCCACTGAAAGCTTTATGCACGTTCTAAAAAGACTTTCAGCATCAACAATTGATTACATGAAATACCAGTAAGTCGATGTTTCAGAAGTTGCCTTTTTCTTGTTAAGCTGCTTTCACATGACTAGAATCAAAGGCTGCATTCAATGCCAAATAAGGCGTTGACTACTTATGGGAAGAACTGAGTGCTGCCAGGGGTTGAAACTTGACATCATCCATCCAGGAAGCTGTTCCCTCGTTAAATCGTAACAAGCTGTAACAATTAGGTGATAGTTATATATGCTATGTGAAACATCCTTGGGCTCTATGTTGCCAGTTGTAGTATATCTGCCAGCTTCATACGTGCTAGGAAAGGTCAGCTTCAAACAAGGTAAATGTTTAAACAATTTGAACTTTTTGCTCTCAACTTGGCTGTATTTTGAGCTGTGTGCTATGCCAGGCTTAGCTCTGCTGCCAAGTCGGGGCTCCAACACTTCGTCCATAGCAATTTTTGTCTTGATGCCAGGTCAAGTGTTTCGAAAGCTGCTTTAGTCTACTGAAGCAAATTACTTCAGAAATTTAACATTTCTACTCTATTGATGAGAAATAGTGTCCATTTTGTTCTTCACTATTCACTACTTCTTCAGTGTCCGATCAATCAGTATCTGTGTCCATTCTATCAATCAGTATCTGTGTCCATTCTATCAATCAGTATCAGTGTTCACTCTGTCAGTGAGTATCAGTGTCCAGTCTGTCAGTGAGTATTAGAGTCTAGTCAATCAGTATCAGTTTCCACTCTGTCAGTGAGTATCAGTGCCCAGTCTGTCAATGAGTATTAGTGTCCAGTCAATCAGTATCAGTTTCCACTCTGTCAGTGAGTATTAGTGTCTAGTCAATCAGTATCAGTTTCCACTCTGTCAGTGAGTATTCATGTCCAGTCAATCAGAGAGTATTAGTGTCCAGTGAATCAGTGAGTATCAGTATTTAGGGTCATCAGTAAGGATTATCGAGCAGTTCCATTTCTCAGTGTGCTGTCTAACCAGAGCCACGCCGTGAGCCGGCCTCCTTGCCGGAGAGCTTGTGGGCTGAGTGCTGGGGCTTGCTGGAGCGGTGCTCCGGGGTGGTGTTCCCGCTTTGGGAGATGGGGATCGCCATGGGCTTGTTGATCTGCTTGGCTGCAAAGTCCAGGTCAGGGATAGCCTTCATGAGCTCCGCCTGCGTCTCCTCCAGAAGCCGATTAATGTCCTGGGCGCTGTACTGCGTCAGGTTCGCTCGCTTCTCCTCCCAGTCCCGCTCTGCAGCCTGATACACACACACACACACACACACCTAGGTCATTGCTTCTTTCAGGGGCTCCATTTCATAACGAAACCCCTTAGCCTACCGGGTACTGACTGTATGTCCAAAACAGTAGCATTACCAGAATGTCCACACTGCCCATCCATAGCCCACCTGTAGCCACACTGATCCAAAACTATCCTCACTAACCTCACAAAACCTAATCTCTAATTGTCTTGGGCATGCAGAAAAACATACCGTACAAACAGTGCTGCATACAAACACAAACTGCACACACAAGTACAAATACAAACACAGACACACATTCCTAAAACACATAAACTATCTCTCTCACATAAACACACACACACACACACACAAGCACACATATCGATCCGACACACACAAGGACACTCAGAGTACAGTAGTGCACACGCAAGACAGGTGCCCAGTACCAGTCTGACCTCCGCCGACACCGATTTGTCTACGCCCCGGCGGCCTGACATGTCCTCCAGGGCCCGGTTCTTGAGGGGCCCTGGAGGCTGGAGGTCATGGTGGGGGCCGGAGGGGTTGCCTTGGCTGGGATTGGGGTGGGGTGTCCAGTTTGACAGGCTGGTGCTGCCCCCCAGATTGCTGAGGTTGAGGGGCGGGCTGGTAGGAATGTCAAAGTCCGCACTCTTGCTGAATTCATCACTCTGCTTGGGCAATGGGCTTGTGAAGTCCTCTTGGTTCTTCCATGTGCCCTCGTTCACTTGTCTGCAGGGATACACACATATCACTGTTACTATCAGATGTGAGGCAATCAGCATATCACTAGATACAATCTCTGAGAATTGATATTCATTAGTTTCATCTGATCTCACTTCCCACTTTGGTCACCATGTGAGATCTTAGTATGGAGCTCAGCTGTTATACATAACTGTACATAAAGGTACAAGTAAAACAATACTTAATACTACTACAATTTCAATGAGAAATTCTTATTCAGACAAAATAATCATCGAAGCACACTAGGCATTAGAGGCAAGATAATCATGCAGCAACCAATCTTAAAATTCCCGCATCTTGCAGCAGTAATAATTTCTTCTGTGATATTTCCCCTGTAGCCAGGTTCCTCTAGAGATTTCTTCCCATCCGGGAGTTTTTCTCTCACTGCTGTTTGAAGGTTTTTCTCTTTTGAGTTGTTTACCTCATATGCTATTTTGGGGCTTAGGGCCGATATTTCCCATTTTTCATCCCTTATGTTACTATGTAGTAAAAAAAGTACGTGCATTTGGTACATTTGGTACAGTCCACTGTGAAAAACTATACAAATAAAAATGAATTTAATTGAATTGAAGATGTGGTGAAGGGTGAATCTAAAAATTGTCAATTCAGTGTAGGCCAGTGCAATACTGAAGTGAATAATAGTGTTATTAGTGGATATTAGTGTGGTCGGTGTGCGGTTGTACCTGCGCAGTGTGGTCAGAGTTTCTGTGACTGTTTTGCAGCGTTTCAGTAAGGCATCCAGCCTGTGTGGCTCCTCCTTAAGAAACTTGACCGCCTCCACTTCCACCCTTAACACCACCCGCATCTTACTCTGTAGGCTGGGGAATTGGTCTGCAGGGATAGAAGAACCAGAGAGGTCAATACTCACAGGCACACAAACACACACAGACATAGACACAGACACAGACACATACTATAAAGCAGATAGACATACACACTGCAATCTACCATCTCTTTGTGGGTCTAACAACATCTGGGGCTTAGTCATTTCTACAAAGAAGCATACTAACTGTGTTTAATGCTACTTATTGCACAGCAGTTGTAATATTCAAATGGTATCCCAGCCCAAATACTGTAGTTAGTGAATGCAGTTAATGATGGACAAGACAAAGCACATGGAACCAGGTCAAAAAAATGTTAGGGAGAACGAGAACCATCTTGTTTTCTTTGGTAAATGCGAATTTGCTATGACCAAAACAGAGAAATGTACTTTAACCAAAAGTTCTCATTTACAGAACTCATTTGCACATAATGTCAGTGCTGTAGGTGTTGTTCAATGCGATGGAGCAGACATAAATGGTTGGAATTTATATAGCGCCTTTATCCAAAGCGCTGTACAATTAATGCTTCTCATTCACCCATTCACACACACACTCACACACCAACGGTGATTGGCTGCCATGCAAGGCGCCGACCAGCTCGTCAGGAGCATTTAGGGGTTAGGTGTCTTGCTCAGGGACACTTCGACACAGCCTGGGTGGGGGATCGAACTGGCAACCCTCCGACTGCTCTTACTGCCTGAGCCATGTCGCCCCCATAAAACATAAAAACATGAAATGATCTTTAAAGGAGAACCAAAGAAAATGGGCTTAGATTTACAGTAATTCATCAGGTGGAGGTCCTCCAACTGAGCAGAGACTTAATGACAGTGCACTGTAATGTAAAGTTTCATGTACAACAAATTGTCCAACAAAATATTCAACCAGAGCACAATATTTAAATGTACGGTATTGACACCACTGAGTCACATACTGGAGGTAGGCTAATTGCATTACACCATCTTACAAACATGGTGTCTGTTTGGTGTGCTATACACATTTGATGGGTATGTTTCACATAGTTTAGACCAAATGACCTCATTTATTATGCCATAAAGTGCTTATCTAATTTAGCACCTTGAAGAATTCTATTGTCACTGGCAGTATTGTGGGGGAGCGGTCCAATGCCCTGAATCTGACCTTTATCCATATTCCACTGCTATGTTGGCTACAGTCCATCAAACCAACCACAAACAGGAGGAGGAAGGTGTGCAGCACTAACTTACAAGTACAATAATGTTGTGAATGTAATTGTGAAACATGACATTTTGGCATAAGATAAGGCTTCACAAGATATTTTTGAGCAAGGGTCACACCAGCCTTAATCTTCTTTGCTCTGTTTACATTTGAGATAACTTCAGTTATCAGATCACAATTTTTTAACTCAAAAAAAGGCTTTGCTGTCGAGTTGGCTCCCAATGCACAAGTTGCGAAATTGCAGACTTCAACCAAATTCATTGGAAGCCTGTCAGTTTGGAAGGGATTGATTTTAATTTGGTACGCAATGAAACATCTGGTGCATGAATAATGACTTGAAAAAAGAACCACGGACTCACTATCTCAAATTCAGATAAATTCAACATTTCTACGAATGGGTTTTTTTAAAGTAACAAGATTTAAGGCCAAATAGGAATAAGTCTATCAAGCTGTCTCCATACAGTGAGAAAACCTGCTGTAGTTCAAATTATAGCAGAAAATGGAAATTCTATTCTCAACTGGCTCCCTTATCGGAAAGCAATTCTAATATTCAATGACAGCTTATGATGATGAATAATTTTGTCTATGTTAACCCAAAGATGTAAATCGTACAATGGATTTTCTTGCATGGCTTTTAAATTGACTGCATCCAATAACTGCCAAGTTTCAGGTTGTCTTTTAAAAAATCGATTCTGATTGTGAGAGATCATTTGTGGACCATCATTGTGGATCAGGCCTGCCATGAATTGAGCCATATTTGCATAAAAATATCATCATTTTTGTGCAAAAAATGTATGTAGATAGCAATTGGAATATCATGGCAGGTCAAGTAGTGGAGGCAGAAACTCTGGGGGTTTGCAAAATGAGGCTTGAGACAGTGCTAGATACTATTTAACCTTTAGGTAAACTAAGCATTAGAGAAAAAGGCGAGCATTGTTGAGCTGAATGGCCTTTTCTCGTGATTACGTTTTGTTATATTATATTATGTAGGGGTAGAAGTAACAAATTACAACTACTCACATTACTGTAATGAAGTGATTTTTTTGTGTACTTTTCTGAGTTTTCCTGAGAATATAAGTCTTGTAAAAGTAGGTAATACTGGAGTGGTGCACGAAGAATGGTGCAAACTGTATACTGGCCAAACTGTTTTCTTTCAACAATGTGAGGAGTGGTTGGAAAGTGAGATCGAGTGACATTGGAGAGATGGAGACAGGAGAGGAGCATAGCATAACAGAGGAAGGAAATCCGTGAGTGAAGAGGATAATGTTGGAAAAGTCACAAACTGCGAGAACCCATTCATTGTTCTTTTTGGTTGCACATAAGCGACAGTTTAGGTTTAAATTTGTAAGATCGGGCCTCTGCCTTGGTGATCAGTAGTTTTTCAGAATGTGTTCTCTAATGGGAGACTAAACTACATTTTATCTGCATTTTTATTCATTTATCAGAGGGACATGTTAATATTAAATGTGGTTAAATGTAACTAATAACGTAGACTAATGGTGTTCTGAACATAACACGAGGAAATGGCTGTTTCCACCAGAAGTTAACATCCGTATAATGGTAGTTTTTCTCCCGAGAAATGTGGTTCATGATTATGGTTGCTTATTGACAACCTAAATTGACACTAAAACACTTTGATATGAATTGGACCAATAATTATAAAGAAAACAACAAATAACTGCACAACTTCCCTGTGTTCAGAAGACTGTTAGATGACGATGTTCCGAACACCTATTCACAATGTTCCACCTGAAGCACAACTACTACAGTTGCACTCTCTTATGCAGGCAAATCTCTATTGAATCTTTATCTGGTTAATCTTGACATTAATTAAAAACTGACACCGTGTATATGAAACGATGTGCGTACATGTGTGAACTATTTTACAACACAGCCTTCCCAGTTAGTAGTCTCTCGTTAACAGCGGCCTCCCCACCACACTAAGGAAACCCCATTACCTTGTCACTTTATAAAGAGATGGATTACGTACGTGTCTCATACCAAGTTTTTATGAAAACAGAAGGAATTAGTCTTTACACACACACACACACAAACACCAAAGCTGATCTGGAAGTAATTTCTTATTTATTTGTCAAGAAATTTGCACTGCTAACTTGCTGTTCGGAACACCGTAACACTCAAAGAGCATTTTTTTGGTGAGTAATTTTTCCTTTCTTACATCAGTAATTTTACTTGAAGTTGAGTACATTTCCTGTTAAGTAAAAGCATTTCTACTTGAGTACACCTTTTCAATACTCTTTCTATCGCTCATGTTATGTTATTTAAATATGCGTGATCCAGATCCGCAATGTGTTCCTATTTCACTGGCAGTGCAGTTGCACACACTTTCCACTCCCTGTGGTGCTTCTCGATTCATACACCGTGTCCCCCCTCTTTGTTTCTCTGAATGTCTCTGTGAGTGCAGCTCTCAGTGGATCCCCGAGTTAAATGACTCACTCTTGAGCTCAGTGAGAGTCTCTCCCAGCTTCCTCAACACCGAAGCCTTCTCCTCCAGCTCCTGAGCCGTCACCAGCCTGTGGTTTACAGACGAGTCCTTCTGGATCTCCTCCACAGACTTCTCCAGGTCACTGCAGGAAAAAGCAGTCCAGCCACAGACCGCAACAGCTTAGCTACTGCTTTAAACATATACCTCTCCTGTTACAAATCTAACAGACCACCAGACCACCACCAGTCAAATATATACTGTAACTTTAATGAGCACAATTGATCTTGCCTAGTGGAACAGAGCCAACCAGGAGGACCAGAATTTGCACTTTTTGGGAGTATTTAATAGGTGCCATCAGACAAGCTTACTAAAGTGTAGAAAAGTATGTAAACAATTATATATTTCACCCAGGTCTGCAGGGCACACTAATGTGCAGAGCATGGAGACTACACATGAGTCGTGACAAGATTCCAAGAGGTTTATAATATCAAATATGCTTTCATTGAACTTTTCCAATTTGATAAAAATTTCCCAGCTTCATTAACTAACAGCTTTACAATTGAACAATTTATCAGTAATAGACAGTTGTTATGTTTTCTCTGCCACACTTGCTGCCACTAAATTGGCACTGGCATATGGAACAAGTATATTCCATTAGTCACCAAAAGCATAGTAATTTTGTCATCCCTTTGACAGTCAGAGTCTGTGCTCTCTCTAAAATGCAGTCAATATTAAAATGCTAGTGACAAGCACTGATGTTGAACTCACTGCAGCTGCTGGATAATCAGCTCCTCCTCGTTGAGGTACTTCAGTCGTTCCTCCTCCACCAGGAGGCGTTGTCTTTGCAGGGGGTCTTCCTGTTTGCGTAGCGCATCCGTCACTCGCACGCTGATCTCTGTTTCTGTCCGCTTCAGCAGTGACCTCACTGAGTCCTGGTTCTGGAGCTGTACACACGTACACACACACAAACATTGTGTCTGAAATGTGCAGAGCAAGTACAGTCAGGGAACTCTTGCTGGATCCGACTATTCTGAATGGCATTCCCGGTATATTGCTAAATGCTATGCGAGCACATTTCATCATAGCATTAAAAGCTCTGTATCATCAGCAAATTAACGACATGCAGCTTTTCATTCCTTTTTTCAATGTCATAGTTACGAGTGGACGGTCAGATTTGTGTACCAAATGCAACAATAAAGATGACATTAGCTATTCTCTGCTGGCCAGTCTCGTGGGATGTACCAAAACATTTGCAGCCGTGGGGGTTTTTTTCCCAGTTGTGCTTGATATCGGCTGCAGGTTGCCATTGATGGGCTACCGTATTCTAGGGGCAGATGCAGCTGCTAAGCTCAGCTCCCCCGCTCGGTGTGCACTGAGGGGCCCAGCTGGAGCAGAGGATGATGGGCATGAAGCAGCAGCAGGTGTGCAGCTGGGAGACATGGACACACAGATCGTGGCTTTGGTGAAAATGAGGCTCGATAAAGACGTTGCTGTTTGTCCGAGGGCCAGAGACTGCACACAGGAATGGGTAACCAGTATAGGAAAGGAGGAGCAGTGAGAATGAGAGAGTGGGAGAGACAGGCAAAGGAAACTGACAGTAGCCCGAATGGGCATTTTCATGTCAGAATCTTTGTCAGTTTGATAGACTTTTTCCACAGCTCACAAACTTATAGTGTATACCAACTGGCATGATGCAACATTCACAGCATTCACTATTTATGCCATATAGTAGTGACTGTTTCTGTATCCTGCTGAAAAAAAGCCTTGGAAGCCTAGCCTTGAAACAGCTGGTAGCTGGTTGACTAGTTCAGACCAGCTCCCAGCTTGACATGGTTTCACCAGCTCAACTACTGTATGATTTGAAACAGCTGGTAGCTGTTGACCTGCTCATACCCATCTATACCAGCTTTAGGACCAGCATGGCCATGCTGGTTGACCAACTCCTACCCAGTTAGACCAGCTTATGACCAGTTTAACCTGTTCAATTTTCAAACAGGTCAAGAAAATAGATAGATGGATTTTACAGTATGGTAAACGCTAGTAACAGGTGTTCAAAGGTACAGTGCATGATTCAGCACTCATGATTTTCATAGCTTGCTTTTAAATATCCGCGTATTTTACGTGTAATTTCCAGAATGATCCATTCCTTCCAACTCTGTTCTCTTGCCGCTCCTAGATGAGCAGTAGACAGGAACGGGAACCAATAGGTAAATTTGCAGCCTGGACTCTGTGTTACTGTTAACTCATGTCCATCTGCTCCCCAGCCCACTGCAGATAATGTGTCCCTTAGTTCCGGCTTGCACAACATTCACACATATCGATCAATCCGACCAGCCAGCCGTGGCAAACAGCCATCTATTTTTCACTCTCTTACTCAGCCTCCCCCACAGCCGTTGGGACGTCTGTCACAGCACTACCAGTGCCAGCAGCGCTGGGTTTCAGTGCCTCCTTTGGGAGATGAAGGTTGTCCCTGATTTAGAAGAGCGAGGTATTTTGAAATGCTTTCTAAGTCAGAGTTTTAGAGTTTTAGAGTCCGTGTTCTAGTTCATTCTTTGCTTCATTCATTCTTGACAGAAAATAAGCACCTCCTCAATTATCCAATTAAGTGTACAATTGACGGTCTATCTCTCTACAAGCTCTCTGGTATATGTTACACTATGCAAGGGATACAGTAATACATATTTTCCAATTAATTCTGCTTTTTATTATCTTTCCCAAGGTGTTTGAGCAGAGAGACAGTTTGCCAGGGAGCAGTCAGACACTCCATCAAGGGGCAAGCGTAATATTAATACAGCAAAAGAGGGACTAGTGTTGAATTACTCTCCATAATAAAAGGACTCCTCTGTGTGTATAGATGTGAGTCTAGAGTTCCATAAATCACTTAATGTTAAATTGTGTCTCATACAAACAATCACTTTTCTTTCGTCTCTAAAACATTCTCACCTTACACTACAAATGGAATGATGCAAATTCAGCAGGTTTAAAAGATAGTGTGCCAATTCATTCAGAGGAAGAATTCCACAACAGTGGTTACAACTAAAAACATGATAGCTATAAACTGTGTCTGGGGAGTTGCATACAAAAAAAAGGAATATAGACATATGCTCTATGTTCTAGGTTCTAGGTGATATAGGCCACATCAAAAATGGCTAAGCTAATCATAAAGGTTGTTAATTTTGTCTGTCTGTCTAAAGGAGTTGCATAACCCGGATTGTCTGCTGTTATTGATTGTGGTGCCTCACCTGCATCTTGCGCAGCTGGGACAGCTGATCCCGCAGTTCGGTGGCGTTCTGCTGCAGGTCGTGTAGGTGCAGCTGCATCTGTAAGCGTGTGACGGTGGTTGCCTGTGTGGCTGCAGCAGGTGGGGGTGGCATCAGGGCTAAAGGCGCAGACGGTGTCAGGGCTGCTGATCAGAGAGAAGGACAGGAGTCATGTTTCCAGATCATGTTTTCGCAAATCACTTTTGCAGCAACATACATTGTATGTTCTAGGGAGATGAGGTGATTGATACCATCTCTTTTCTCCTTTCTTTGTCTCCTGCTTGCTCTCTGCTCTCTCTCTCTTTCTCTCTCTCTCTCTCTCTCTCTCTCTCTCTCTCTCTCTCTCACAGCATTAATCCATGGAGCTCACACACGCAGTGAGTCTTATGAAGTCAATTAAGTCTTATCCAAAGTTTGTTTTCACCATGGACATAAACAGGGACAAACTCATGCCAGGAGTCACCCACAGATCAATCGCATCAGACCCCTCAGTGGACACAAAACAACACTGCATTGAAATGAATGGAGAAACACACTTTGTAAATATTGCTACCACTCACAAAGTGAGCCCTGCTCATTACAGTGCTCAACGGGCAACACATACACCTGCATATGAGGGTACAGGAACACATACGGAAACACATCTACAGGAACACATCTACAGCCCACCAGAACTGGAGAGAGGGCAGTTCAGAGGAGTGAGAGATCCCTCTCGGCTAGTTAACTAAACACAAGGGAAGAACAGGCAGTGGTCCAGATATCCTCAACCCCAGAGAATCTGATTTCGGAGAAACAGCCCAGGGGAAACGCACAGGGGTGGCAGGAGGGGGATGGTGGCCTTGCCTCAGATTTACCGACCGGTGGCATCGATTTGTCATAAAGAACCCCCACTCTGAGAGACAGTTGAGGGAGGTGAGCACATCACTCAGCGTTCCTAGAACTTTGCACGGCGTCCCTGCTCCTCACAAAAGAGCACTGTCTTTTACACAGTCTTTAACAAATTCGAGGAGGTTTAACAAAATGGCTCTCTGAACCGTGGGTGAGAAGAATAGCCATGTTTTTCAACAAATAAGGCCCCGGTACTGGGGGAGTGCCGAGCATAACTCAGTCCTCTGACACGAAGGTGGTCCACAAATCACCCTGCTGAAGCAACACTGCCCATGCCTCGGAAACCTCAGAAAAACTCCCCCCTCTTCCACCTGTTTCCCTCAGGAATACACAAAAGGGCCAGGAAAGAGACACACACAGACAGTACACAGTAGGAGAGATGCCTATACTTCGACACACTGGGGAAAGAGTACAGAGAAGCGATACCTTTCCTTTTTTTTATCCGTCCAGCTGAAACAAAGAAGGAATGAACAAAAAAAGTCAGAAGAAAGATCTGTCTGTATTTTAAAATCACCAGCACCAGGATGAATGTTCTGCCGTCTTTTCCGTGCTACAGTTAAGCGACAGAATGATTCCCAGCAAGCAGGACTTAGTTCAGAAGCCTTTTCAGAGAGCCACTCACTAATGCTTTCTAATACTGGCCAGAGTAAGCTAGCTACGCTGGGGTGGCTTGCAGTGTGACAAGTAGAGAAGACATAGGAGGCAGTAGAAACAGAGAGGGAGAAAGAGAAAGAGGGACAGAAGTGGGCGGAGGGTAAACACACTGCAGAGAACAGAACGTTGCTCTGGGTCTGAAGTATGTGCGCACAAACTATTTGCTCCGGGGAAACCATCAGCACTGGGAACAGGAATCTCTGGAGCAGACAGCACATTCAAAAGTACTGTAGTGAGGCAGCCATCTAAAAATCAATGGCTACTGCACAAGAAATATTACCATTTGACAATTGCCACTTGGTAGAAGTTCTTTGTTAGGTTATCATTTTCTATTTTATACTGAAAATATCCATGTTATCTCAATTTAAATTTGAATTTAGACACAAGCTACTGTGAACATGACTTTTCTAATGGTGTTGCATTTGTCTTGTCATTTGAAGGTGAATTTCATACGATGGGACGGCTTTGTGCACGACCCGCTGCGTGTCATCGGAGAGGGGGGGAGCACTCACTTCCTGCGCCCGAACAGTCGTTGGTACCCTCGGTCTTCTCGCTGGAAGAGAAAGGGGAGGCCTGTGAAAACCCCACCCCTGGATCCCAGTGGCCCAACATCATGCAGAGCTGCAGCAGGCAGCATCTGAGGATCAACACTCACAGTCCAGGGGCTCACTTCAGTCCACTGTCTGCCTGTATGTCTGTCTGTCTGTCTGTCTGCCTGTCCACCTGCCAGTGTGCCTCTCTCTTGCTCTCTCTCTCATTCTCTCACACTCTCCCTCTCTGCGTCTCGCTCTCTGTTTCTGTCTCTCGCTCACTCTTTCTCTCTGTTTCTGTCTTTCTCTCTGTCCCTCTCTCCCTGTCTTGCTCACTCTATCTCACTCGTTTTCTCTCCGTCTTTCTCTCTCTGCATTCATATTTATATCATACAAACATGTAAAGTAATAAAACTGCAAAATGGTGATGCCAGATTGTTAAAAATAGACTCCGCTAACAAAAACAGCAGCCTCTTATTTGCAAAGCAGTTTACAATCCTCACCTAGCCACAAACTCAGGCAATAGAAGGCATATTCTAACAATCCTTGATACCATTTTTCTACGTCAAGAAATCATGTTCCAATATAAGAACAAAAATATACAATTCAGAAGTTGCATGAATAAACACATTTATCACTCATTTTATTCCACGTCTGGCTGACATATTTCCAGTTAGAAATATGTTTGTTTTGCAAATTATTCGACATATTTATGGAATCAAATATCCCACCTAGTTATGAAGCTATGACTGTTTTCTGACGTTTACTTTGTAATCTGATCAGGCATATAGAGAAGACTATAGTTTTGCTGGTACTATACCTAAGTAAATGCCGCCTTGAATGACTTTTTATTGTTGCTTAAATGCATTGCTGGGTCATTTCAATATCGAGTGAATGTACAACATGGTAAGCTTCTTGTACGGGGTTTTCTACCCTTTCCAACAAGGTATAATGTGTCATATTCAGGTGACGGACAGTTTAGGAATATTGCTGCGTTTGCATAGCAGAATGAATGTACAGATGTGCTTAATTTAGACTTGCTAAACCTGTAATTGTACTGGCTAACAGGGCTTTCCGGGCTCTATTTAACGTCATTTTGAAATAAAGTTCAATTTTAAATGTGATGCAGTTTGAATAGAAAGCATTAGGATCAGTAATCCATTTTGCAGGACATCTGGGTGCAGTTATATAATTTGAATGCCTGTCAATATCTTTACCATATATCAAGTTTGTACACAAATATAAAGTAGTTCTGGGTTGGTCATTGACTTACGAGACATTCAGTGCTAAACTTTAAAAACTTTTTTATTTTAATGTGTCATTTGTGTACACTGTATGTAAATGCTCTCTGAATGGTGCATGTCTCTTCTTTAATTTAAATGTGTGCAGTACATCGTTTTTGAGATACTGACAATTTTATTGGACTAGTTCAAAATAGTTGGAAACTGCCCTCTGGGAGGCAAAGTAGAAAGGGCTCCAAAGAGATTTAATCCTACAAGGATTGCCCAATATGGATTTAAATTAATTTTACACTCACATACACTCATGCATGCAAAAAACCTGATTGCACCCAAACATACACATGCAGGCCCACATAAGCATACAGACACATCCATAAAAATGCACACACATACACACACAAGCACACACACACACACATACATACACACACACACACACAAGCACACACACATGCCATTTGTACTTTTACACTGCAATCAGTTCCAGTACGCTGCAGTTCCAGATCTGTTTGCAAATTAGATTTCATTGTTGGCAAAATAAACAGGTGGTCTCCTTGTTTGACTCTGTTCACTGGTTGTGTAATAGGGCTGTAATTGTCATTTAGGAGAGTGTGTTGTTTCAGCCTCGCTGCAGTGACACGGGCATGGGTGTCCGGGACACTGGGGCTCTCTTACGTGCTGTCGCTGTCCGGGCCTCTGGTCAGCACACTCTGCACCAGGCCTGTGAGACTGGCAATCTGCTTCTCCATCGCCTCCATCCGCTCCCTGACCGGCAGAGTCAACACGGCTGTTAGTTGTCTTTCACACGCAAGCCCACATGCACACACATACAGTACAGTACGCACGCAGACACCAGGGTCAGTTTACTTGACACGTACTTACAGACAGACGGGTTTTCCTGTGACCGCTAAAGTTTGTATCGCTCACATATCTGTGTTACTTTTCTGCATTCTGGAAACTTCTAAATGTTTCCTAACTAAAATGTGACATATTGTTGTGAACCATGCTTGCTAACTACTTTGGCATGGTCGCGCATGTGATCTGCATCATTACTTACAGTAAGTGAATCAGTCACTAACATGGTGCAGATAGCCTTTGCAGCTGTTATGCAGTATTACCCCACACTTCCTGCTTACTGCAGAACATCACAAAATATGTTTTTTGTATTTGTTTTGTCGTACAAACTTTTTTGGCCATAAAATCTCAAGAACTGTTTTTGCTGAAGTTTTATAGTCTCAGCGTGCGCACTGAAAATGCTATGGTTTCGCTACGCGGGCAAACAAATGCTGTGCTGTTTTATGCAAGCCTCTGCTAAAATGCTTCTCTGTCATTCCTTCAATACAATACTACTACCCGGTTCTAGGCTGAGTGGAGTTATACTGTATTTTTTGCTCACAGATGGGAATCACGCTTTTACTGTGCAAATGGATTACCGATACTGGTCAGAGAAGCTCGTATGTGTGCTCGTCATAGTCTAGAGGGCCTATAAAAACACGCAGGTAATAGCATAAGTATGTACGAGTACTTCTGTCTAAATATGCAACAACAAAACGAACAACAACAACAATTCCTCCAGAGAAATTCAAAGTAAACAATGGACTTTATATCGACATTTCTCCAAGTTACCACATTTTTAGAACTGCATTATGGTGCATTTGGTTCGCTGGACCCTTGCCGTGAAAAGAGCATTGACATGACCTTATTTTGTGTTGTATGTGGATTTACAAAATGCAGTGAAGGCAAGGTCCCCCCATGTTTGTTTTGTCACCCACGTTACAAAATAACTACTGTTGACGCTAAAGCAATAGCATCTTAAAATAGGTTACACGGATCGAGCTGTGTAAAATGGTCTTGTTACCATAGTGATTGAAAATTGCATCGTGAAAAAAAAAGGAATTAATGCAAAAAAAAAAGACCGTTGTTGAAAGTCAAATGGGAATCGCTATAAATGTTTTGTCTTCAATCAATTAAATACTCAAATTATAGCAGAAAACAAATTACAGGGGGCAGGTTCAATTTAATTTTGTTGTCAAGCAATTATAGTATGCCTGTATTGACAAATGATTTCTGTCGCTGTCAGCCCAAAGACAGATAGCCTTGTGATGAAGATCCACTCTCCTTCACACAAGGAAGGAGTTCAGGTCACTTAGTTCAGGTAGGCCCTGAGAGTCAAGCCGGCTCAGGCTGAATCAATTGATGGTTCATGATGTTTGCCTATCACAGACCATTAACATATCAGAGTGCTCTGTTTAAATGGCCTCTTACTCATTCCATGTAACTGCTGCACACTGCCAGTCTAAACCATGTACCGTATGCTCGCTATAGACCTCTAGCCTAAAACCCCTCCGCCACCCCTGCTCCGCCCTCGTGTTTATTAGACTATCCATTTTGGGCAGCATGGTGGTACTGTGAATAGTACTGTGGCCTCACAGCAAGAAGGTCCTGGGTACGAATCTGACCTGAGCCTTTCTGAGTGGAGTTTACATGTTTTCCCTGTGCTTGCATGGGTTTCCTCTGGGTACTCTGGTTTCCTCCCACATCCAAAAACATTATGTGGTCAACATATCCCTGTGTTTTCGGATCTGTTCTGTGTATGTCCCTCTGGGGGTTTTTGCTGCTGCTCCCTCCCTTATCGATGCATCCTTGTATGAATGGCTGGGTGGGCTTCCAGACCAGAGCCATACCACCAAAAATAGTATTTCCATCTAAGATTGTTAATGAAGATTATAACTTCGACAACAGTGGCCTTGACTGAACTAACATGTTAATGGAGTTCTGCTCTTACAGCTGCAACAGCTGCAACAGCTGCCATGGTTACTGCAAGGTTTATGGTTGACGCACTCCATGGCTTTGAAACAGACAGCACTGTTTACAACTAGATTAGGTTGTCAAAAAAAAATCTATGATTTTTGTGAGTGGTAATTTGCCAACATATTTGCAAATTAGCCATGTCCTATGTTGACCTCTATTTGCATAAAAAATGGTCATTTTGGGTCTGAAATTTATGTTGATAACACTTAAATATGCATGACCCCGACCGTTCACCATGTTGCTGTTTTCCTGGTAGTACGGTTCTGTGAGCTTTCCACCCACTGCCTGGTTCATTATTAATAGTAGATCATTTTTGTCAGCCACTGTCATCAGTTTAACAGCTATAAAATCATTGCAATCGTTTTGCTTGTAGTTTTAAATTGATTATTCCTCATTTAATTAAGATACATTGGGGGAAATATATGCAGATTCTGTAGACATATTGAAGGTATACACTCTCAATATTGAAGGTATTATCTCAGTGAGCACTTTATTAGCTATTTATTAGACTTATATTTCAGACGTATTGGTCGTCTGCTGCTGTAGCCTACCCACTTCAAAGGTCTGATGCAGTGTGTGTTCAGAGATGCTCTGCTGCATTCCACTGTTGGTTATTTGAATTACTGTCAGCTTTGACCTGTATGGCCCTTCTCCACTGACTCCACACCTTATTAACAAGGTGTTTTTACTCATACAACTGCATGCTCACTGGATGTTTTTTCCGGCAAACTCTAGAGACCACTGTGCGTGGAAATCCCAGGAGATCAATAGTTTTTGAGATTATTGGTTGATTCAATATTTGCATTAACAAGCCGGTGTACAGGTCTACCTAATAAAGTGCTCACTGAGTGTATACTGAAACATGAGAGTCTAACACATCACTGTAATCACTACATGTACATGTAAGACACACACACACAGACATACACACACAGTGGTCCCCCCCGCTCTCACCGGGTCTCCGTCTCATTGCCTGGCAGTGGGGAGTTGTACCCCGGCATACCCCGGTTCATCTCCCCCCCGGGGACCACCGCCCCGCAGAGCGGGTCAGAGCCAGAGCGAGACTTGGGGCTCTCCACGAAGACGGAGGAGGACGAGTCTTTCCGGAAGCCCTGGCGCACGGGCGACCCTCGGCTGGGGGAGCCGGAGTATGAGTCCCTGTCGCGCAGCTGCATGTCGGGGATCTTCTGCGGGGACGAGGGCGGCATGCGGAAGCCCACGCCCAAGGTGGAGGCGTAGGCGTCCGAATACAGAGGGCCCCCGGGCTTATACAGGGCCTCCTCCAGCTCCCCCTGGAGGGCGGCGGCGGAATAGGTGCTGAGGGAACGGACGGAGCCGCGGCGGTACAGCCCCCCGGACACGGGGAAGGCGAAGGGGTCTCCGATGGCGGCCAGCGACTGCGTGGAGGCGATGCTGAGCCGGCCCTCGTGCACCAGGTTGTAGGGGTCGGCGTAGAGTCCCTCGTTCTTCAGCAGCACCATGTTCTTGGACGTCACCTCCTCGTCCGGCTTGACGTCGCGCCGCTCCAGGATGGCGCTGGGGGAGGGAGATAGGCCCTGCTGGGGGTGGTGGGGGTGGGGGTGAGGGTGGGGCTGGCCGGGCCCCACGAAGGAGGGCGGGCGGCCCCCGCTGTAGGAGAGCCGGGAGCGGGAGGGCGACGCCGAGGTCGGGGAGGCCGAGGACGGGGCGCTGTTGAGGCGACGTGTCGGGGAGGAGTCTCGAGACGTGTACACCATCTCTCTCTGCAGCGACAGGGGGGATGCGGTTAAAAACCTGCCTACATGCCTGACCTGGGTCAAAACGGCTTAATTTCCCATACAAATGCTATTTTATTCATTTGAGCAACAGACCCGGGTCAAATACGTAACTGAAATACTTATACTTTACATAAAACAGCATGTGTTTCATGTGTAAACTAACTGCTTGCATTGCTTGGCCAGGGCTCCAATTGTCCTGTTGAGATGGAAATCAAAATTGGACTCACCTGGTAAAATAAAGGATGAAATAAATACATTTTTTTAAAGAAATCACAAAATTATTGCGATAGGACAATAAGGATTTTTGGGCCTGCAATGCAAAAGAGCGAAGCTGCAGGCTTCCATTGCTCACCCTCAGCTGGGTGCTATTCACAGCTGAATTAAACACATTTGCATGACACTAGATTAGCTAGATTGGCAGAATCTGATCTTTCTGAACGTATTTGAATGGCCAGTGGCCTTGCTCGACTGCAAATGTTTCATTACACATGACGCCTCCGCAGCAGGATTCCCGCTACGTTGCTTTCTTTGCTCCTTTCTTCCCGCCACCGCTTGCTCCACGCGGCTTTTCCCTTGCAGACTTTGCAGACCTTGCACCTGTTACCCCTGCTAGCTCTCTCGCTCTGTCCTTCCTCCCATGTGCCTCATTGCTTTCACCAAGGGCACCTCCTCTCCTCTCTTCTCTACCATCCACCTACTCTCCCTTCCCCCACTGTGTTTATGGAGCTCAGTGGGCCCCATGGCAGCAGTGGAGAAGGTTTTACACTCGCAGATACTCAGGGGATTTACTCCTTTGCTCATCCATTATGCATGCTATATGATAAGATGTAACCAATCATTGACTTTGTTATATCTTGCTTTTATGCTTACTGTATGTCTTAACCATGTACCAAACAGAGGTAGAATTATGTATGTATTACTAAAACACTTTTTTGATCATAAAAGGGCGGGGAGTGTCTCCGTCTCTTCCGTTCATGCTTGTCCACCCTTGGGGAGAGGCTAGAAAAAGAGGTGAAGACAGGGAAATAGAGAAAACGTGAATTAGGAGAACGGAATTTCCTTGCTTTTTCAAACGTCCGTTCGAAGCCACGTCAGCAGATGCGTGGCAGATGGGGAGAGGTGGATCCACAGGTCGATCATTTATACGTCAGGCTTTCTGAAAAAATACTTCTGCAAAGGATGCGCACATGTGCGCAAAAGCAAGATTGGTAGTTCCTAACTTCTACGTCTAGCTCCTAGAAGGAACATTAATGGGTTGGAATGTTCTTAAAGATGGCAGACTTTAATAAATTTCTGGGTCAAGAGCAAGCGGAAAAAAGAGGAGGAAAAAGCCCCAAGCTAATCATGCATCTCAGAAGAACCACACAGAGAATCCCATCTGTATAGGAGCCCAGAGGGCCAATGGGAATTAGACTGGTTACCCTCGGAAACAAACCCAGCAACAGCCAATCATGTGCATGTAACTGAGAGCTGTTTAAGGCTACACTTCACAAGGTGAAAGGGAGTGGCTCACATTGGAGGGAACATCATGTGCTTTAATACTTACAGTTTAGCACTTTTTGTGCTTACCAAGGTGATAAAAATAACTCAGTGAGACAGCTGGACAAGCAATGTAAATTACTCATTAAAACCTTGAGATGTAATGTAAGGAAGAGACATTTAAATTCATTCATATTTGTGAACAAAATATGCCATCAGTGTCAGTTTCAGATTTTGCTGTCACCATGTTATTCCAAAGGGAATTCAGAACTGCATCAATCAAGATAAAAATAACGTTGGACAAAATATCACAACCAAAGGCAACTCCCAGAAATTCTGTGTGCAATTTTGAATCTGTATTTAAAAAAGAATATATAAAAACATCTTTCTCTCCCCTACAAATTATATTTTATATCCAGACCTGGGTCAAATACATAATACTTTGGGATTCAAATACTTCTCTATGCTTTACTGAGCTTGTCCGGTGCATTGGAAGCAATGAAATACAGTCAAAAAGTACAAACCCCACCTGGTTGGCAAGACCAGACAAGACCAATCGAGCACAGAAAATAATTTGAATCTAAAACTATTACTGTATGCATTCGTACCCAAGTCTGTTGACCAGTAAGATTAACCTGCCAGAAGATATCAGTAAATAAAAAATAAAAAAATCCAATCCATTTAAAAATAATCACTGTGAGATTTTAGGCAGAGATTCATCTTCTGGCCACATATCCATTTTGGCACTCTGTGGGCAGCCTGTAGTTTTTCAGTCACAACCCTCGCCCTCACCCTCAGGTCCCCGTTGGCCAGGTGGGCAGTGGGGTACGAGGCGTAGATGGGCTCCTTGCGGTAGATCTTGATGATGCTGCGGTCCTGGACGTCGCGCACGTCCTCCAGCTCGTAGAAGACGTTGCGCGCCTCGTCCTTGATGAGGATGGCGGTGTTGGGGGACTTGAGCATGCCCATGGTGAGCTTCTGGGGGAACATGTGCACGATGAGGGCGTGCAGGGTGTCCAGGCTGCTCAGCTCATGGGTGATGTGGACCCTCCGCGTCTCGTCCCCAAACTGCAGGAAAAGCACTCCTGAGACAGAGACGGAGAGAGAGAGGGAGTCATACAGAATCATTCAGAAACATACAGTGACTGCAGAATGTATTCAGTATTCGCTTTTTGCACAATTTATTGTGTTGCAGATTTCATTTTAAATGGATAAAATAGTCTTTTTTGCCCATCAGTCTACACTCAATAACCCAAAAGTCAAAAGTTCAAAATATTTGCTAATTTATTAAAAAGTAAAAACTGAAATCTCTCATTTATATAAGTATTCAGACCCTTAATTCAGTACGTTGTAGAAGCCCCTTTGGCAGCAATAACAGCTTTGAGTCTTCTTGAGTAAGTCTCTGGAAGCTTTGCATATCTGGATTTGGGCAGCTTATCGCATTCTCCCTGACAGATCCTTACAAGCTCCGTCAGATGGGATGGGAAGCTATCTTCAGGTCTCTCAACAGATGTTCTGTGGGGTTTAAATCTGGGCTTTGGCTGGGCCACTCAAGAGACTAGTCCCAAAGTCACTCCAGCGTTGTCTTAACTGTGTGCTTCGGGTCATCGTCCTGCTGACAAGTGGGCGGTCATCCCAGTCTGATTTCACGTGCACTCTGGAGCAGGTTTTCTTCAATGACCTTTCTGCATTTGGCTGCCTTCATCCTTCCCTCAATTCTGACCAGTCTCCCTGTCCCTGCTGGTGTTCACCAGACATAGTGCTTGGATTTCTGCTCAAAGAGTTACATTTTTCTCCCATTAGACCAGAGCATCTTTGTCCTCACAGAGCATCCAAGCAGGCTGTCATATGCTTTTTACTCAAGAGTGGCTTCCATCTAGCCACTCTTACCATAAAGGCCTGATTGATGGAGTGCTGCTGAGATGTTTGTCCTTCCGGAAGGTTCTCCCATGTCTGCAGAGGACTTCAGAAGCTCTGATAGAGAGACCTCCCTGACCATTGGTTTCATACCCTTGTCCAGATCTATGCTGCATCACAATCTTGTGAATTGTGGGACCTTATATACACAGGTGTGTGTCTTTCTAAACTATGTCCAGTCAATTAAATTTGCCACGGGTGGACTCCAACCAAGTTCTAGACACATCTCTAGGATAATTAAAGCAAACAGGATCCATGTGACCACAAAGGGTCTGAACAGATTAAATAAAATATGAAATCAGGAAAAGCTGAAAAATTCAAACTTTTTAACGGTAATGTACGTGGCTTTGAAGTTTATCATTTAGCTTGTGTCAATCTACAGTAGAACTATCTGAAGCAACTTATATTTGACTAGACAAAGCAGGGGCTAATCCCTCGTGGAGCAATGTGGGGTTAAGGGCCTTGCTCAAGGTCCCAACAGCTGTGCAGACATTATCATGGGTATACTGGGGCTTGACCCAGCAACCTTCCTGTTCCCGGTCATGCATCGTAGGCACTAGGTTCTAGGCTGCCCCGTTGTTGGCGCGACGGGTGGAGGGTCCCGGTTTACTGACCTGGCGAGCGCAGCTTGGTCTGGCTGGTGGACCGCGACAGGGGCAGGCTCTGCCGGAAGCGGTTCATGCGGTTGAAGCCGAGAGGGATGTCGGCCTCTGACATGGTCTCCAGCGACTCGGCCGAGGCGAAGGAGAGCTTGGCGGCTTGGTCGGCGAGGCCGGACTGCGTGGACTGGGAGTGTCGCGGGCTTCGGCTCTGAGGGGCGAAAGCATCGCTGCTGTTACTGGGGCAGAACGCACCGGTTATTTTAATAATACCGAAGACTGCTGTGCTGCTGACATTATCTCACGGTAAAGCACAACGCCGTGTAAATTTTTGCAATTATCCAAAGTTTTGTCAACACGTTACAGAAAAGGAGTGACTTATGGTGTCATAATGTCACTCCTTTGAATGTATCTCAGCCAATCACAATGTGAGGTTGGAACAAACTGTTTTATAATGTCTGATAACTACCACACACAATGACTGAAAAAGAGTGTGAGTAGACCTGGGTCAAAGTCTCTATGTTTTACTGAGCTTATCTGGTGTATAGGAACCTATACCCCCCACCTTCTGGCCCTATTGGCAGGCTCAATTAAACCAGGCAAGATCAGTAGAACACATAATCCAAAGTATTTGAATCCAAAACAAAAACGTCATTTTACCGAAGCCCAGAACTGGTGTGAGTCAAGCGGAGATAGAAGTAGACACAGTGGTATCCCAAAATGCTGGGTTGAGTCATGGGGGGGGGGGGGGGGGGGGCTGTGTGCTGGGGGGGCTGAGGAGGCTACACCTGTTTGTTTTCACCCAGTGAATATCAGGCTCAGAGAAGCGTAAAAAAAAAAGAGAGAGCAGTGCGAAACACGGCACTTAGTGGAGGAGGGGGCCGCTGGGTTTTAATCACCCCTCCGCAGGCTACCGGGGTGGAGCGGGGGGGAACGGGGAGGAGAGAGGCACCAGAGCGTGGGGCTGTCACAACGGGGCAGTCTCGCCTGCCTGGTTCCAGCCGTCCTCACAGCAACGCCAGCTTCAGTTGCTGGGCTGCGTTTAATGAACTGGCCCAAAGACTTCCCCCCCCCCCCCACTCCTGTCAGGAGTTTTCAGGCTCCGAGGTGGTGGTGGTGGTAATGAGCTCCCAGAGTGGTCTCCGATGGCAGCTCTCGATCGGAGGAGCAGCCGTCGACGCCAGCCCTCTGCCCCCCTCTATCTCCGTGATGGTAATCCGGCCCGCTCTTTGTCGTGTTATGCTTCAGTTCAGGGGAGAAACTTTCCAGAAATATCTCCCCAGAATACGCTAGGAAATCTCATATTCGGATGTTTGTGCTGCTGTGCGTCTACAAAGCCCGCCTTCCAGCACTGCATCCCCCAGCGCAGATAATGACGGATAATTATATCGAAAGTGTAAGGCAGACACAAACACACATATGCGCACGCGTGCTCTGCACACAAATATAGCATCAAATATTATGTGTTCTCCAAAAAGCCAAGCACAGGGAATAGAATATAATATTTCTTAAACATTTCAATATTTCATATATTTCAGATACAATCTTATAATTCCAAGGTGAAAAAAGGCGAACACTATAAATGCTGTTAAAAATTCCAGCTCACCAAGGACCTTGATAACGGTTTCTTTGCGTTCACTCACCTTCCTGGGGTGATTTATTCTTATTCTTATCCTTCAGCAGTAGTAACAGCCGCCAAGGCCAGCATACTGTTTCCGTCTTTCAATTCAATTCAAAATGCCATATTGACACATCATATTTCAATATACATGTATATGTTGCCAAAGATTTACAAAGAAAACCCAGCAATATTACAATGTAGATAAACTGCATGTCATGAATATTAACAAATAAACACATAACGAGCAAAGGCAAATACATAAACTAATAATTAGATTCATTAGATTCAATTAGATTAATAATAATTAATTAAAAAAGAAGTTGACAATTTTTCAAATTAATTAGTGATCATAAAGGATCACTTTGTTGTCATGACTGCAACTCTGCTGAAGCAAAATAGTCTCTCATTCGCTCTCTTCCTCTCCCTCTCTCCCCTCTCTCTCTCCCTCTCCCTCTCCCCCTCTCTCTCTCCCTCTCCCTCTCCCCCTCTCTCTCTCCCTCTCCCTCTCCCCCTCTCTCCATTACAGGTTGGGTGTAGGAGTCGGAGGTTTGACTGATTACTGTAGATGTGCTCCGTAATGGGGTTCATTTATCTGGTGAATCTCTTGCACTGCAGAAAGCGCTGAGCACTGGAGGGGGGCACACTGGGGGATGGAGGGGGTGGGGGCATTGCTCCTGTGTTTGCTCGCACCACCTCGTTTGTTTGCTTCTCCCCGAGGGCGCTTCAGGAGTACGGGAGCGGCAGCGAGACTTTATTAGACAGAGCCCGGAACAGACTCGTATGACGTAATCCGAGCGACGGGGGAGTTATTTTCGTCCTCTTCCCTTCTCCTGACAGCGAGAAAAGAGAGGGGGGGAAAAATGAGGCCTCCGAGGTGGGAGCTCGACAAAAACGCAGCGTTAGTGGCCTGTTGCCGCGCGGTTAGTGAAAAGGCGGGCGATCCCCCCTGATTTGCGGGGGCGATTTATGAGGCGGGCCCACGATAGCCGGCGCCCCGTAGATACCCCCGCACTCATCCGGAACACGTTCCTCGATGCTGTCTGCCGATGATGTATTGTAGGGAGAGGTTTTCGGGGCGCCAGGGGAATGGGAAAGTTTGCTGTTTGGCAGGTGCTGAGATTGCTGGAGCGGCTCCGCCCGCTTCCCCTGCTGCCGCCCGTCACTAACCTGCCTCCCCTTTCCCACAATGCACCCCCCCCTCCGCGTCCCAGCCAGGTGTTCACCGCCTGCTCCTCGTCCGTGCCCTCCTAGGCCGAGGGAAAGCGAGAGAACGGAGGAGGAGAGAGTGCGAGAGAGAGAGGGAGCACCATGGATCATCATTTTCCGTACCTTTCTCTCCCTTAATTGCCCTCAGCTGCGCACGCAACGAGTGTGGGTTCGGTCAGGGTGGGAATTCCAATTAGCGAGAGGTGTTGTCTTGAGTGCTTGTCTTCACTGGGAGGGGGTGTGAACACCACTCCTTTGAGAAGAGAACAGAGCCTTGATGAGGCTGAACAGCCACCTCCGTACAGCACATTCATTACTCTAACTCTCACACCTTTCCTCAGGCAGCACACTGGGAGTTTAGCCCTGACATTGTTCGGAGCGGAGCGCTTCAGGGGTGCGAAAGCCCCGCCCGCGCGGTCCTCCTCCGCGCGTTCGCCCTCTGATTCCTCTCCCGGCCTCGCTGACGTCTCTTTCTCTAGCTCCGCCGTGACTGGCAACGAAGCCGCTGATGGATTCTCCTGCGCTGTTTAATCCCCCCAAGGTTTCACCGCCCCCCCCTTTTCCCCACTACTCCCCTCCCTCCGGCTAACTGTCCGTGAGCGCCGTGCGATTTCTCATCACGCAGATATTTTTCAGGAGGGGCTGAGACAGGGGATGACTGCGCGCTGCACGCTTCTCGTGACCTTTAATGGCTTTCCCACACTCTGCACGCGGGGGACGGCTCGATGTCGACCCCCGCCACGGCCGATTATACGTCAACGTCCAGAGTAAACGAATAAATGCTGCCCCAATCGTTCAAATGCTCATTATCATTGTTTCTACAACTTCGGTTTCCGAGCGCTGTCTCTTTCTCTGAGTGTAAAAACATACATACAATGTATATACTATGTATACTGCATATTTACAGTATAAAGCATAGGGAGGCATTCAAATATTGTTCATTTAAATGCTTCTATGTTATATATTCAAAAATAACAAAGAAGTATTCACAAAAAAGAGTTCCAGGATGAATAGACGCAGCACACTCTACAGGCGTACAGACATGAGTATACAACCACTTCCTGGACGCTTAGCTCTCGAATCCATCAGTATCTCACAGGCTGACGTCTGGCTGGATACAGCTACTGCAGCTAATAGAGTCCCCACGCTACTCTTACCTTTAGCTAGACGTTTGTGTTTCTATGTTGCCGTGGGTTACCTGTCCAGCCAGTCCCTGCGCTGTTCCCCGTGCCTCAGTGAGCCAGCGATGGCACTTATTGGTCGATGCGGCTCCTCGCCTGCGGAATGGCGTCACGTCTCCGTCTAAGCTTCCCGGCGAGAGAGCCGTCTGTGCGTCTCCCCTGTGGGTCTGTTGTGTCTAGCCCAATGCCGGTGTGCTGTGCCCTTCTCGGCCGGGGTGGGGAACTGGATATGCGCTCGATTGAGGAAACAGCTGTTCCCATCTGTATTCTACCCACCGCAAACCACAGAATCCCCCACCTTCTTCCCTACAATTTCACGGGCACTGTCTCCCCGCGATCGCGGCATACCGTTCCGGTGAACACTAATTCAGAGAAGTTGCCCTCACTGCAGTATGTGACCAACAGCTTCCTCCAACTGAAAACACACAAGAACTACTGTGTCCTCCAAAATGACTCACATCCTTCATCAAGATGAGCAATGAAGGCTGTACACATATACAATACAGGTAATGAGCTACAGTGATGTTCCAAATATTTTGGTAAGCCTATTCTTTGGCCTATGTCTGTTTATTTTGCTTTTATCTCAGCCTCATAATGGCTTCCTTGACTGTCGTTGGCACAACTCTGGGCTTCATGTTGACAAATGCCAATAACAGACTCCAAAGACAATCAAAAACGTAGAATTAAGACTAGATACTGAAAGATGTCTTATACCCGCACTAAGGAATGATTGGATACACCTGAACATACATCAGAAACAGCTGAGAAGTCAACTGTCCAATTACATTTGGTCCCCTAAAATGGAGGGACTATGTATAAAAAGGAATGTAATTCTTACATGCATTGCCAGATATGGATATGAATACCCACACATTAAAGGTGACAGTCTGCATTTAACCTCATTATTCATTGTTTCAAATCCAGAGTGCATGAGTACAAACCAAAAAGAACAGAAATTGTACCACTGTCAAAATACTTATGGACTGCACAGTATATTATATGCTGAAAAATGTAAAAACAGCCTACTTTTTATACTGATTTCTTTTTCAGAGAAAATAAATTGCATCTTGGAGACAAAACATGTCCAAATGTACCATCAGACGCCATTACCAGGCCAAAATGTTTTTTTGGAATGATTCACAGAAAAAAGCCTCCAATGATGCCAATCAACGAAAATAAGTATTTGTTAACTTCCATTGAAACGGGATCTAAATGGATGATTAGACTTTTTAGCCGTGTACACTATTGCTGGGCTTTGGATCACTTATGTTGAAGATAAAATCATACCTACATACAGTACATTCAGTATGGTAGTTGATCTTTGATGCTATTTATAAACGTGTCTTTTAGTGAGAAAAAGATCCCAACCACACCTCGACATTAACCAATAAATGCTTAACTGACCACAAAATTATTGTTTTGCAATGGCCTTGACAGTTCAGCTGTTAAACTTGAACCTGGTCAAAAATCAATCGGGTTTGCACCCAATGACTTGATTCTATAAGGAGGAATGGTTCTCTCCCTCAATATGTTTGCCATCTCATAAAACATTATAGAAGACAAATAAGCAGTTTGCTTTATTCTAACAAAAGGTAGGATGAACAAAGTGATAAAAACAGGGACGTGAATATTTGAGACACATTTTTTTGGGAATACATTTGAAAAGAAGAATAATTGCCATATGTTTGAGAAATACATTTATCATTTCTTGATTCTACGGCACTGTACTCCATGAAATGCTTTCAGAAAAATCACAAAAACGGCCGCATATCTTCCCATCGTAATATGAGATCAAATTACTTCCATTCACTTTTACATTACCTTATTTCCTTATTTTGTCACATGTGATAAGGAGATGCAAATACATTTAACATCAAAATATTGAAAAGATATAACCACATCAGTGCAGAAGACATGTATGGCATTGTACATACCAGAACTGCCGTTGCACATGTAATCTCCATACACACACACATACACACACACACACACACACATCCCTCATTCAATTCACCCAGGTGAATGAAGCGAATGGGATGAAAAAAGATAAGCTTGGAAATGCAGCGGTGAGGAATGAGTACTGAACAGAGAAGCACAGACTACTGTGGGAAAAAGAAGGAAAGGAAAATCAACTGCTGCACAACACAAAACCAGCCCTTAACCAGATGCACACTCAGGAGCAGAGGTGTGACAGGCCTGAGAGAAGAATCATTGCTTGGTGCAGCATAAGAAAAGCAACAAGCACAGGCAGCAGAACAGCAAGAGATCCCAGTTTGGGAACCCCTACTATAGGTCAGTGTTATATGTTATAACAACATATGTTGCCACAACATTGCAGCAACATTGAGAGAACATTTTCTGTTATAGCTGGGTGTCAACCCCTGGCAGTCAACCCTCTGGACTGCTGCTGTCCAGGCACTAGCTAAACTGATTCTGATTACAATAAACTGAGCACACTTTAATTAGCATTACATATCCTCAAAGGAGGAGAATGACTGGTAATCACTTCTTGGTTCATAAAAGCGTATGAAACACTGCTGTCGGGATTGCCCATATAAACAAGCAACAGGAACTAAACATCTGGTTCTTGAGAATATTTGCCCACTACGATTATCCCTTTCCACTTTGCCCCCCTAGAGGGCAATTTCGACCGATAGTCCAATAAAAGTATCTAAAAATATCAATATTTCAAAAACGATTTACTGCTCACACATGGATGAAGACTTAATTAAAGAAGAGGCTTTTACCATTCAGAATTTTAAACATTTCTTTGTAAGACCATGTACATATAGTGTGCACCAAAGATACTAAAATGCCAAAAAATTCAAAACTCCATATGTTTGTACAGTTTAACACTGAATATCTCAAGTCAAGTACCAAGTACTTTATATTTGTGCACAAATTGATGTTAACTTGTGTACAAAATATGGTAATTAAAAGTGAGCTGAGAGTGAGCTAAGAAAAAAACAATCTGTTAATTCATGCAACTGCAATTTTTTGACGTAGATAAATGGCATCAAGAATTGTTAGAACATGCCTTTTATTGTCTGAGTCTGTGCTGAGGTGAGGGTTGTAAACTGTGAGTGTGGCATGGAGGAGGCTGAATGTTATTGCCTTGCGTTGCAAATAAGAGGCTGATAGCATCTAAACTCCTGTTCTCGCTGCTAGTCTTTGTAACAATCTGTCATTGCCTTTTTGCGGTTTTATTACACTGCGACATGTCAACGACTCAACCACAAGGGGGTAAAGTGCATAGGGTTAAATGAATATGACTTACAAGAGAGATAGAATTGCTATAATTAAATGCGGTCTATTGGGTTATATTCTAAAATAAATAGCAAACTCGCTCATCATAAAATGTATCCATTAATTATATATACTTAAAATATACAGGTTAAACAAAGTCCACCATGATATATGTGCAATATGCTCCACCTCAGAGACTGAACAAGCCCTAAACAATAACAGATTTGAAACACTGATACATCTGCCCACAGGCTAAAACACTCTAATAGTGCTGGGCAGTGTGTTCTGTGCAGCATTAAATACTCTAAGCCCCTTTACAAGTGTAAAATCTCAAGGTATTTTTTGACTCAAGCTGTGGATGCTGTTTTTCCACCCAACTCCCTCTAAGCAGAGAAAAGCAGCAGCACCTGCCCGAAATGGTTATTATCAAAATCAGCTGCCAGCAACCTCTCCCACGATGCACCACCACCAGTGTCGACCACATCGCCCCCCAATGGTAAGGAGGACAATGATGCCATATCTGTTGACCTCCGTTCAACCAAAGCAATATCCAAATGCTGCCATGAATGGCTGAAAGAGCACAACTCCAACTTCACATTCAACCGAAAGAACAGAGAGGTTCCAATTAGATCAGACACAAGAGGTAGTTAGGAGGCTGGATTGACGGTATTTACTTGGTTATCTGGGACACAAAAGAAAAGGGGGGAATTACAGACCAGCTCCACAATCCTTCCTTCTACTTTCACCAGCGAGAGAATGAGTTTCTGTTTCACTATCAGACTTATGAGAGGCTGCCTGTGAAGCAATTTTCCAGTTACGTTAAATACAGCTATAGAGCACCTGTTGAAAGCCCCAGTATCAGCATAAGGGGTTGAAGAGGGAGCAAACCCTTACTGAATCAATGGACACAGTAAAGCACTGCCAGAGAGATAAACACTGGAGCTGTTCTGCAAGGAGCTCAGCTACATCAGAGGCTGAGAGACAAAGATAGAAGTGCTGATATCCTGAACGCTGAATAAACGGGAAATTAAATCTATAATGCATAATAATACATTAATAATTTTATGAGATGTACCAGACCATGGTTATGCAGTAACATAGGGCATGCAGTTAGCATACAGCTATGAGGGTCTCAGCCTTATGTAAAACTCTCAGCTAAAGTCTGCAGCTAATTGCCTGTCCATCTCTATCCCCAGTAGAATAATATCCTCCAACCAGGTTTCAAGTCTGGCCATTCCACTCCTCGCAGTAACTGAGACTCACCTCCCAGCAAGAGCTCCTTCCTCGAGGAACCGAAGGGCAGAAAGGAAAAGGACAAACACCAGGCTAGAACCCCAAAATAGCAAGTGCACGAGGCAAAGAACTCCCCAGTTGAGAGAAAAACCCTCAAAATAGGGGCCAAAATAAACTCCACAATGGGAAAAAATCGGCTTACAAAGATGGGTGTCTCAGATTCAAAGCAAAGATAAAAGTTTGTTGTGCACATTCGACCCAAGTAGGGTACAGGTGCAGGACAAAAATATGTAGCTATCAGAGAACACAAAAAAGATGTCCGTGCACTGAATTTTTTACTCCTGAGCAAAAGATTTGCAGGAAATCTTTTTCATGTCTCAGGTTCTACCCTCACATGGCTTACCTTGCATCTAGCTGACCAAGTACTTGTAATGCCTGTCAGGACTACTGCAACACCTATCTGGCTGAATTACCAGCCCGCGTCATTAGGCCACTGCAACTGGTCAAGAAAGCTGTTGCCTGCCTGGTCTTAACCTTGCAAAATTCACACGTTATGCCACTTCTGAACCCCCTTCACTGGCTTTCAGTGGCTGCCCGCATTCAACCCAAATTTGATTCAGTTCAAATCTCTCACCCTGGCATACCTCTCTGTGAATGGCACTGCCAGTTCCTATCTCCAGACACCATACAGTCTAACCAGACCTGTCTGTTCAGCATCCAACTGCCAGCTGGCTGTCCCGGTGCTTCAATCTCATAGCAGCCAATCCTCACGGCCCTCATGCCCGCATGGTGGAGCCACCTTCTCCAATCAGTCAGGAAGGCAGATTCACTGCCCTGCTGTAAAATCCAGCTATCCCAGCTTGCCCAGCTTGACAATTGAGCTGCTCAAGCTGGTCATAAGATGTTCTAGCTGAGTATGTGCTGGTAAACCAGCATGGTCAAGCTGGTTAAAGGCTGGTCTAGCTGAGTATGAGCTGGTAAACCAGCATGGACAAGCTGGTCATCAAGTTGGTCTAGCTGGGTATGAGCCGGTCAGCCAGCTAGTGCTGGTAGCTTGGCTGAGCTGATATCTAGTGAGGTGCAGCTCTGCGGGCAAAAAACGCATTGTTAATGAGAGAGGTCAGAGGAGAAGGGCCAGACTGATCGAAGCTGACAAGAAGATGTCAGTAACGCAAATAACCACAGATTACAAAAGTGGTATGCAGAAGAGCATCTCTGAACACACAACGAGTCAAACAAGTCGACTACAGCAGCAGTCTAAAGTCTAAAAAAGTTTTTTTTTTTTAAGTCTAATAAATACCCAACAAAGTGCTCACTGAGTGTATGTACTATATGTAATTAAGCAGAAGTCACTCCCAACAGAAAGGAAGTGGAGTGAGAAAGCAGATCATAAATGACCTGGTCCAGTTGACACAGAATGTTCTCTCAGCATTGATGCAAGTTCTTTAGTTTACAGGCAGATGGGGAGGCTGATATCAGGAAGTTGGACCAGAGGCCTGATGTTAGACCCTAAAGCAAGGCCCTAAGCCTGCTTACTCTAATCAACTGTAAGCCGCTTTGGATAAAAGTGTCAGCTAAATTCCAAATTACTATTAACACAGTACCTGTAGCCCTCTTTCTCTAACTCTCTCTCTCCCCCTCATTCTCCTTGACCACCTGCCTCTTTCCACATTGTCAAAGGCTTCTTGGTGATTAAATGTTTGTCTTTCATCAACTCTTAGCTCTTCATCTTAAGTCGTTTAGTTCAAAACCTCACTCGGGCTCAGAAAGCATCCCAGAATGGCCAAAGCTCTGCTAGTCCGACACTTACTCGACTCTACCATTGCCAACTGTAAACAATAAACGGCTATAAATAGTCCTTTTCTTCACCTGTTGCGGCAGCCATATTGTCTGGTTTTGGAAAGGTGTCATACTATGTGCTCTCAAGCAATAAATCTAGCCAAGGATCTTGTTATGTTCCTGTGTTCTGTGTGTTAGTTTATCATTGTTTATTATCATTATTCTTGTAATTTATTATTTTTCATATTCATGTCTGGTGTTCTGTTTACATTTATTAGTCTTTGCACTCGTCTTCCCCTGTGATGTCTGAGTCTGAATGTTTACTAGTCCAGTCACTCCCTTGTCTGCCCCACTACCCCACTATTCGGGTGTTTACAGTAGTTCCAGGGTTCAATCTTCCTTCCAATCTTGCATTCCTTACTTCCTGCTTTCTCTCCATTTCATGTTTGTACATAGCACTAATATACTAATCCCAACTAACATAGAATTTGTACAGTACTAATTATACTAACACACTAATATGTTTGTCAAACTAACAAACTAACGTTCACTAGTTTTGGGTATTTGTAATTTAAATCACTTAACTAACTTACTAACGCATCTCCAGTTACAATTATGTTCTGTAACTCCGCCTCCCTATTCTATCACTGATGACTTGCTTAGTTTCAGCAAAGTATTCGCACCTGTCTCTCTCTATCTCTGCATCTCCTGATTCTCTGCAATTGTCTACTCTCTAGTCCGGAGCCGTTTGTATTACATGTGTGTCATTGTGAATCCAGTCCACGTTTTAATTTCCCCCTCGTTATTGTCCTATTACCCTTTCATGTGCCTCACCTAATGTTTATTTGTTAGACCGCCCTCACTCCTATGCCCCGCCTAGTTTGTCTCATTCCCCTGTGTATTTATACCTGTCCTTTTCAGTTGCACACTGCTAGTTTGTCTTGTCCTGTTTTCTTGTCCTGAGCCCTTGATTCCTTCCCCCAGTTCTAGCCTCCTTGTTTCCTTGCCCTTGCCCTTGCCCTTGACCTTGACCTTGACCTTGCCCTTGCCCTTGTTCCTGAGTCCTTGCCCTTATTTATCTGGTTTTCCGGTTTTGACCCCTGCCTGCTTCCCTGGACTCTTCTTTGCTTTTTGGATATTTGTACCTCTGCCTTTTTGGACTGACCCCCTGGATTTTGACCTTGGCTTGTTTCCACACTGTGTCTGCTTCTGGTTCCTCTGTCCTCCCCGCCGTGACAGATCTAGTCTTTTTTAGAAAAATATGTTAATGCTCTCTGCTTCTCTCCAACCTCTCCTGAACTCTCTCTTTGTCCCCTGCTTGCAAACCCAGCATGGATTCCACCCTCACTGGCACTGGGTATCTTTAACACAGAGAATTATTGATGCATGGAATAAATTGCTCAGCCATATTGTGGCAGGTAATGTGCTGATGCGAATCAGAAAATGGTGAGCTCCTCAATCTGAGATGTGGATGGAATGGCTCAGGCAGGCTGAATGGTCTGTGATCTTTGTGATATAAATTTCATTTTAATGTGCTGATGAACGGAGGGTAGTAGCAGAGCTGCCTGTACAAAATCCTCTCAAACCCTTTTCTCTTGTTTTTCTTTCTGCACCTCTCTCAATAGGTCCTTCTTGCAGTTTTCTCTGACTCCCTGTCTCCGACTTCCAGGATTTGATGCTGGAGCTAGCACCTTTTCTGCAAATCTGAAGGTTTTGCTCAAAGGTACATTGTGGAACAACCGCATTTAGAGTAGAGGTACAGAGCAGTCTCAACATAGGGAACAAGTTATCCTTTTAGTTCTTTGATAATAACCTTCCAGGCAGCAAGTTCTGCTTGATATTTTCCAACCACTGCCTCTATAAACACTCAATTAACTTTAAATTAGCACTTACAGGCACAATTGTGGTAATTTAATTGACTTCTCATGGCACCCAGGAGAATTACAGACAGACTTATGCGCTGCTTCAAAAATGCTTATGTTTATTTTCTGAAAGTAGACCTTTGACAGTCATGAATGGCATGCCATCTACACAAAGTGTGTGTGCATGTGCGTGCATGACACAGAGAGAGAGAAGAAATAGGGACTGTGAGGGCATCATTGATTTGGAAATTTCATACTGTATTTCATCTACTGCTCAATGCAAGGACAACTCTACAGGTTGTGCCAGCGAATGTCCACCAGCAAGAGAGGGGGATCTTGGATGCATGTTGTATTTCACAATCATCGGTGTCCTGTGCATTCCCAGCCCTGGTGCTGTGAAGTCACAGACATTCAGCAGGGTGATTAGGAGCACAGTGCCTACTGTGAGACCCACAGTTTACTAAAATGTGGATGGAAATATCTGGCACAGAATGGCAAAAGGGAGCCGGTAATCTTTAGCACCTACAGCAGAATAATACTGCGCTTACCTTTCGATATGTGTCCAGCTTTCAGCACTGAAAGGCTTTATCAATGTTATCTCGCTGGTAGAGACCTGGAGCGGGGTCGGATTCTGAAATACGCCATGAGGCACAGGTTAAATGTCTTCTCTGTCTCCGCGGATCATGCCACTCAGCCTGATTAATATTTATGGAAATGGAAGTGGAGAGGTAGGTAAGTGAACTCTCGAAAATCAAGTATGCAGACTGGGAACACTTTTTGAGAGAATCGTGGAATAAGAAAAGATTTGCTGACACAAACAAGACAGCAGGAGTTTCTTCAGTTTTGAACCTGAGCCAAGAGTTTCAGATTCTGAAACTAAAAGGAGCTTTAATTACACAGTTGCAGAGACCTGCTGCAATCTGAAGGTAACGTTTTTAAAGTTTTGAAAGAAACGAACATTTCGAAACAAAAGCGCAAGCCACAGCATATGAAATTACAGATTCCATGCAGCCGTTCCCAGATAAATGTGCCAATACCACCCAGACTCAGTTCAGTATCTTCAGCCAACAAGCCCCAGAGGACAATAGCAAGCGCCCAGTGATTCTCAAGTCAACACATTGCTGAAATATTGTTGTATATGATGTAGGGCCAGAGGGTATTTTTATATGTACACATTTTTAGATTTTATTTTGTATTTCATTATAACCAATTCTAATGCATGATCCACTAAGAGGTGAGAAAATACATGTTTCCAGGGCCTGGGTGCAGCTGGATCGCATAATGGGCCTCATGCATGAACATGTTTGTATTCTCATTGTAAATAACTATTTATTCTCATGAAGGGCTTGTATGAATGTGCCTCGTCTGATTCAACAAACTTCGAAAAAATGTTCTGAATAAAAATGTCCGTTATACTACAGTATTTACTGAACTTTAGGTGGGTTCCATCGGATAGATGGCCAATGGGATTAACAAGAACAAGCGACATATTGGTTTGCCTAAACATAACAATGGCTGACTGTTGATAAACTTCCTCTGATTTCTCCAAAATAGTCCACTAAAATACATTTCTGAAAACTTTTGAGACGAGAAATAAGCAATGCATTTGCTGAATCTTGATTCATATTTGATCTGCAATGCTTCGTCTGAAAGTTTGATCAGAGTTCTGTGAGGCCAGCGAGCTGCACTGACAGGCACTTCAAGCTAAGCCTCTCTGGAATGCATTGTTTACATGCTATTCTAAAAGCAAAAATTGGTGAATATGTCAGGTTCTCTTAAATCACTGGTATGAGTGATTTAAGAACAAATATGTTTGTACAAGTGGTTTTTCTTGGGGACTATTTTCTTGTTACCATGCTTTAGCAGCTATGTGCGTCTGTAGTGCGCGACCGAGTGAACGTGTATTTTATAATTGATTTGAACAGTGTATTAGATATTTTTATTTGTTTATTTATTCAGTTAAACTGGTTACTGTTTTCATTCATCAATAAACACATTACTTTTGTTTTCCCCAGCATCTCTTTTGGAAATTTGCCTAAGAAGCTTAAGTCCGAACCATCTACTCCCACTGTGACAAAAACAATAGGAATATAGGAAATTTAGTTCACTTTCAGTTTTGTTTTGAGAATAGAACTCCTCCTGCAATTGTCAGTATGTTTCAGGACCTGGGACAGCAACAGCCCCATGTATAGGACAGGCATATTATCTACTACTGCTAGCTTTGGCTCTTCCCGTGAAATTGTTACTGATTTTACACTTACTCATGCAATTGAAAAGTCAGCAAATATTTTGCCCTTTAAGAAAAATAATAACTTGTCATTTAGCTGATGCTTTTATCCAAAGCGACTTACAGTTGACTAAGACTAAGACTAAGCAGGGGACAATTCCAGGATGCAATGCAGGGTTAAGGGCCTTGCTCAAGGACCCAACAGCAGTGCAGATCTTATCATAGCTATACCAGAGCTTGAACCACCAACTGTCTGGTTTCCAGTCATGTACCTGAGCCACTAGGCTGCAGGCTGCCTCCTGAATAGAATGATTATGATTATAGTATAATTCCAAGTTTGGCTCTTCTTTGTGTTCCAAATGTTTTTTTTAAAGGAATCTGCTTTTTTGGCCATGGTACTCATGGTATTGGCTTCATGGTCATAGTTGTGGATATGCTCAGTCAAGGGTGACTGTTATTAGCTCAAGGGATGCTAGCTGATGCTAGATGCTAGTTAGACATAATTAATCCATCCAGTCTCAACAGGAGAAAGCTTTTTCGGTATGGCCAGTACTGTGACATGATGTTTTTTCTTTTGTCTTTTCCTGGTTTCCTGGTTTGTTTTGACCCCTGAAAAAAAACACCTTTTTCCTAACACCCAAAAACTAGCCATTGCCATTTCACCATATTACTAGGACAGGACTGTCTCAACTAACATTACTTGCACCTACAGACAGTCAATATATAGCTGGCAACAACTATGCTGTGAACTGAGATAATGAATTTGCAAAAGCAGCAAATTCTACACTCAGTAAATTATTATTATGTATTATTATTAAGTATTACTCATTACAAAGGTGTGACAGTAGACCTCTCTGTAATTAGGAGCAGTCAGTGTATACTGTGGGCATACTAGTAGACAGGCCTGCTACACAGCTTAGCTGGTAATTAAGCCAACATCTATACCAGCCAGCAAGGTGCAATGGAGTTGATTGACAGAATGGTCACACAAACCGAATGGATCCATGTGCCTGAGGTAAGGCTAGGTCCTAGCACTACCAAGAAAATCCACTCCCAAGTGCGCCGAAGGGATCATTGTCCTGCAAGAGATGCTAAACTGATCTCATGACTTACTATGGTCATTTAAATATCCCACGGCACTTGTAATCATCTACTATCTAATTATCCGACAGTTTAATTGGCTAAATAAATCCTGCCTTCTCCACGCTGATGTATGGTGAACACAAAATAAGCTCAGTGCATCGCCCTCGTGGGCACTGCAGGCTGTTGTACCCAAACCCCACTATAAAGCAATTTGGCTTCATTGACTTTAAATACATTATTCATTGCTCTTAGCACATGAGCTGGCTGTTGCTGATCCCAGTGTGAATGAGAGAATAATGACATCAACCTGCTAGTAAACTCCCGTTAATGACAAGGCTAGCCATTATCAATATATTGTGTTTTAATGGACACATCATTTCAGTCATTGGCTGTCGGGAAAAGGTCAGGAAAAGATGCTGAGGGTCCATTTTCAGCCACAATGCAAAGCTTCACTGGCATCACTCAAAATGTGGCCCTGATACATTCTCAGATACACAGTCACAAATACATTTCACACACACACACACACACACACACACACACACACACAAGACACTAACACTTACAGCACTAACCTTAAAGCTCCAGTAGTTTGGCTGTTGCTAGAGAGAGAGAGAGAGAGAGAGAGAGAGAGAGAGAGAGCTTTGTTAATTGCTTCAGTAGAATTGTTAAATAAAGTCATGCCAAGGGTTACTGAATTGAACTGAAATTAACCAAACTGAATCAAACTAAGATAGAGGATTTTAATTAAATTATGCCGGGTGACCAATTATGCCAGGCGACTGTTAGTGTCACTGATACCCCAGATTGAGGGAGAGAGAGAAAGAAAGAGACACAGTAACCGCAGCACCTACAGTACAACCCCATCCAGAAACCTTCATCGAGCTGACCAGGCCCAGGTCAACTACGTAACTGTTTTAGATTCAAATATTTATTTTCTGTGCTCGATTGGTCTTGCTTGGGTCAATTGAGCCAACCAAGAGGGCCAGAAGGCTGGGTTTGCACTTCTTGAGAGTATTTCTTTGGTTCGGACATCGGACAAGCTCAGTAAAGCATAGAAACATATTTGAATCCAAAATGATAACGCATTTGACCTAGGTTTGGAGCCGACCATTAAGGAGTAACCATACAGATGGTCTCCAGTCCAGGCATAAGAATAAGAGACAGAAATGTGTCACAATTTTCCATTAATCACAGAGAATTAAAAAAAAATACATTAAGTGATAATTATGGGAATCATTATCTGGGTAATGAGAGACATCACACTTTATTGTTATAACAACTGTTTCTGTTGAAGAGGGTCTTGTTTGCAATATTTATAGTGTTGACATCCTCACCAAATACACAGTCCCCCTCCCCTCCATAATTCCGGCAGTCTGCTGGCAGTGATTTATCGAGGGACCCGATGAGAAGATAGAAACTGATTTAAGCAGCACAGAGTCTGAAATGTTGGCTGTCTTTGCCACCTCAGAGCCATCTAAACACTTTCAATGACAGAAATGTACGCATTTGCGGATACACGGATCTTCCCAGATATAAAATGCGCCGGATAATAAACCCATGCCGCTATCTGAGAGGAAGAACATGCACTGTAAAACTGGAAATTAATAGTATGAATACATGTGCTGCCAAAGGAGTAGTTACAAGGGAAATAGACAATTGTAGGCTTTTACTGTGTTAGAAATACAGTAATACGTTTTCTTAATTACATTGAAATATATTGGAAATTACTTTAACGATATGGAATCATTTTCTGTGTTTAAGGCAAGGCATGAAAATGGACATGTATTCCCAGCTAACAGGTTCCAAGAACATTCCCCTAATATTACAGCTATCAATGGAATGTTCTGGGAGGATTTTTAGTTACGTTTTTTAGTTGCTGCAAGCTTATTCTGAAGTAATAAGAAAACATTGAAAATATTCTTGGAGCGTTTTGACACAATATTCTTAGAAGGTTTTTACCAAACATTCTTAGAAGGTTTTTCAACAAACATTCTAAAAATGTTGTAGTTGAATGTTTCATCTTTGTTAATGTGTAATGTTATAGCAGTGTTCTTGGAAAAATCTTGGAATTTGTAACCTACCATCAACAATGATATAGAAATGTTGCAATCATGTTTTTGTTAACCCTTTCCACTTTGGCCCCTAGAAGGCAACTTCCACCTATTTTGCACTAGTCAATAAAAAAGTGTAAATATCTCAAAAACTACCACTGCACACACATGGTTGAAGACTTAAATTAAAGAAGAGGTTGTACCGTTCCGAAATTTGAGACAGAACAAATTTATATCAGAGCCTGTATAAAAAAAATGTTTTTATAATTTAGCACTGAATATCTCAATTTCTAAAAACAGAAGCAATCCATAACTACTTTATATATGTGCATAAACTTGACGTCAACGTGTGTACAAGATTTCTTAAAGATATCGACAGGCATTCAAATTCCAAATGAGTTTTCCCAAAACTGCACCCTAATGTCTTCAAGCATCCCCAAATCTCTCAAATACAAAACATCTGCATATCTCTTTATCCAGACACTTGAATAACCAGACATTTTTTATACCAAATGTAAAGAAAATTTGCCTTCACTTGTGTTTTATTCACATGCCCAAAGTGTCCAAAAAGCTCTCCAAACAGAATTACTCACCCTCATGCTTTTTAACCAACCTGCATAACATTTAGAATGGAACATTATGTAGGGAGCTCACCATGTTTTACATTAGTTTGGTACTGAAATGACCCAGCAATGCATTTACGCAATACCAACTAGGTATATTCCCAGCAAAAATATATGTTTCTCTAAAATGGCTGAATGGATTACAAAATAAACTTCAATGTTAGTGAGATCAAATAATTTGCAGTACAAACAATATTTCTATCATTATTTCTGCAAATATGTTGGCCGGGCATGGAATAAAAGTGAGCTAAGAAAAAAAAAACCATGTGTTTATTCATGCAACTTCTGAATTAGATATATTTGTTCTTATATTGGAACATGAAAGTGTATCAAGGATTGTTAGAATATGCCTTTTATTGTCTGAGTCTGTGGCTAGGTGAGGCTTGTAAACCATGAGTGTGGGTAGGGGGTGGCTGGAGCTTTATTGCCCTGCTTTGCAAATAAGAGGCTGATAAGCATCTAAACTTCTATTCTCGCTAGCGGAGACAATCGAGCACCGCCATCTTGCAGTTTTATTATGTCACAGTTTTTATTATCTTATAAATAAGAATGCAATGATAATAATTTGGGGCGTCAACAACTCAACCACAAAGGGGCAAAGTGGATGTGGTTAACATGTAACACTACAGGAACATTTTTTGACTGTTGCTATCAAAACATTCTGCTGTAACTTTGTAAGAACTTATAGCGAGTGCTATGAATGTTATGGGAATGTTCCCTGTTAGCTGGGCTGGAGGCATGTATCAATGCCCTGCCTTTAAATTATCTCATGTAATGTAGTGAGCAGTAACTGTATTTACTCCTTGCTTTATATCCACTGCAATACACAAATACAAAAATGGTAAAAACAGTTTGTTGACTGGGATAGCTCTCTATTCTCATGTTTTTATTTGTCATCCTAGTTTAATGACGCCTATAGCACAGAATCAACAATTTGAGTTAATAAACTGCTTATTTCAGAGTAGAATTAAGCATTTAAAATAAATGCCCAGAATTCATAACTGATGAGGTTTGCCAAAAAATATGAAGTGACACATTTATAAATATATTCAATAATTTTGTAAAATATATGCTGCAATTTTTTTGCATTCAATTTTGCAATAATACTGATTTAATGTATTATCAGTTGACTCGGGTGAGTGTTCTGAATCTCAGACAGTAGAGAAACAGTGTTGTTATGCTTTTGATTGAGATTCATTACCATTACCCGCAATGCTCCATGAACAGCCCTACTGCATAACTATATAATATTTACAACAGACCCTGAGGTAAATCATCATGGATAAGGATGTGGAGTGTGAAAACTGGAACAGTAAACAAATGCTTCTGTTTTTTTCCGCAAAAACACATATCCCCCAGTAATTTCGAGTTTCAAGAAGCAACCCAATCCAATCTGCAAATCTGCAACCCAAATATTAGCCTACCTAATTTATCTTCTCCATACTGATTTCTATACTCCATATTTGCCTTCATACCACCAATGCCTACATTCCTCAATTGCAAAAATGAGTGGACCACCTACTAAATGACAAATATTATAACTAGCGCATTAGTATTAGTGTCATCACCAATAAGACCAGCAAACCCAGAGACCCAGTGGGTTAAAAAAAGGCACTGAGAGATGCACAATCATGCCCACCTGGCTGTACTGTTCAAATATGTTCCCAGTAGATATACAAACTCAAAGGTATTCCCCGGCATTCAGTCACACAAACCAAAGTGCAAGCACATTCTTCTAACGTCTCATGAATTCCAATAGCACTGTAATGCAATCCTTCCTATTCAAAGTATCTGTTAAAAGATGTTAATGAATCAACTCCCCCTGGCTCTCCTAAACACACTTTTTAAAACACAAAGATTACAGTAATAGCCTTAATGGGATTATGTACAGTACTTTGCCATGATAGCCCCTATTAGATGATTTGGCAAATAAAAACTACTACTGCAGCTGCAGTAATACTACTACTAAAAGGAGAAGAAGAATAAAACCTAAAATCCTCACAAGATACCAGTAATTATCTTTATCAAGGGACAGTAATTTCCTTAGTGAGTCCGACACCACAAAAACCAGATGTGCAAACCAGGTACCATTCTACTTTGTTTCTTATAATTTCAAACTAAATAATATTGTGGGAACTTGTCAAATGTCAAAAGCTAAGTAGCTTAAGTGACAGGATTCCCACCACTGAAATACTCCAGTCAGTCCATGAACAACAAGGCAATTTATCAAAAGAAACAAAATGTATCTATTTCACTCTCAGGTGGAGAGACACAATCATGCCTGTAATAACATCATCTCCTCCGCTATCAGGTTTTTGATGAAATCATGTCTTCCTCAGCAACCTGCAGGATGGACAGGATTATTAACAAAATGGAGGCAGGTTAGGAAACAGCCTCAAAGAGATGAGACTGGAAACAGTCATGGGAAGGCGATGCCCGAGTAGCCAAGTAAATTTCACATGTGAGCCTGTGCAGTGACAGTTCTACACCAAACAGAACCTGTGTTTCCACCAGACCTGGGTAAATTACGTAATCTGGGGTGAATCCAATTGATCTTGATTGATCTTGCCTGGTGCAATTGAATGAACCAAGAAGACCAGAAGGTGGGGTTTGAATCATAGGTTCCAATCAAGTGGCCAAAACCTGATTGGAACCTTTGAAGCAAATTTCCTGGTCATGCTGAGAGCCCTGAGCGATGGTGCTCACTAGCGCCACTGCGGTTGGCTCCAGTGGTGGTCATTAAGACCCATTTTCAATGTAAAGTCAATGGTTCAATTGTCAAAATACGAAGTTAATAATTTTCTCCCAAAAGAAAATGTTTTTTTTCTTGAAATTGAAATTTTCTTGAAGTTATTCTGTTATTAGGACAATACAGCAACACTTTGCAGTCAAAACAGAGACAGATTATGTTACTCTCTCTTATGCACTTAGTGGAGGAGCTGCTTCAGCTTCCCTACCACACAGTCTCTGGCTCCAAATCCTACAACATAGCGATAAGCTCAGCAAAGCTTGGAAAAGTATTTGAATCCAAAACAGTTACATACTTGACCCAAGTCTGGTCTGCACCGTGCTAAGCTAGAGCACAGGGGCTGCCATGCACCGATGATAATATGGAAAAGAAAAACATGGCAGGGAATCTGAGATGGGGGGAAGAGAAAGAACAGAGCAGAAAGGCCCCCGCGGGCTCAGGTGACCCAGATGCAGAGCTCTTTGTCTCCCGGAGGCCGGGCTCGGTGACTACCTGATCGCGTGTCACTCAGCCCGCCGAGGCCGTGCCGAGGAACGCTCGCGTTACCCGCGGCGGCCAGCGTCCTCGGCTACTCTCCGGCAGCAGTAATTGCGTGTTTGTGCAGACAGAGGCAGAGTAAACACGTTCGGTTCTGTTGCTACGGTCGCTTTCGGAGGCTTAATTGAGGCTGCGATGGTAATTACAGCGCACAATCAGGCTCTCTGTTATATCGCAGATGTTGGTTTTCTTCTGAGCAACACCAAAGCAAGGGAAGAATTAGTACTGTATGACAGCAGTGTTTAGCCAAGTTAGCGGTTTGCCACCGATCCACATGCACTACAGTATGCTAATCAAAACAATTAATGCGTGCTATAAACACGCACCGTTGTTTTCACACTTGAAGTGGCCATTCGATATGGCTTAAATGCGACTTAATTGGTTCAAATTTGTAATACATATTTAAATAAAGCCTTGAATTTTTGTTTTGTTGTAAATTGTATTTACTGTTTGTGTGTATGCCTGAGAAAGAGAGAGAGAGAGGCGGAGAGAGAGAGAGAAATAGGCACTGTGAAGCCTGGCTTCATTCATTTGGAAAAGGTGCCCCATATTCCATCTCCTAGTCGCCTACCCTTCAAGCAGAAGTCACAGTTTGTGCCAGCTGATACCCACCACCCACCAGACACACAGACTCCCCTCGCAAACACACATAAGGGCAGCCCCCCTCCCAAACACACATAAGGGCAGCCCCCCTCCCAAACACACATAAGGGCAGCCCCCCTCCCAAACACACATGAGGGCAGACTTCCCTCCCAAACACACATAAGGGCAGACTCCCCTCCCAAACACACATAAGGGCAGACTCCCCTCCCAAACACACATAAGGGCAGACTCCCCTCCCAAACACACATAAGGGCAGCCCCCCTCCCAAACACACATAAGGGCAGCCCCCCTCCCAAACACACATGAGGGCAGACCCCCCTCCCAAACACACATGAGGGCAGACCCCCCTCCCAAACACACATGAGGACAGACTCCCCTCCCAAACACACATAAGGGCAGACCCCCCTCCCAAACACACATAAGGGCAGCCCCCCCTCCCAAACACACATGAGGACAGACTCCCCTCCCAAACACACATAAGGGCAGACTCCCCTCCCAAACACACATAAGGGCAGACTCCCCTCCCAAACACACATAAGGGCAGCCCCCCTCCCAAACACACATGAGGGCAGACTTCCCTCCCAAACACACATAAGGGCAGACTCCCCTCCCAAACACACATAAGGGCAGACTCCCCTCCCAAACACACATAAGGGCAGACTCCCCTCCCAAACACACATAAGGGCAGCCCCCCTCCCAAACACACATAAAGGCAGCCCCCCTCCCAAACACACATGAGGGCAGACCCCCCTCCCAAACACACATGAGGGCAGACTCCCCTCCCAAACACACATGAGGACAGACTCCCCTCCCAAACACACATAAGGGCAGACCCCCCTCCCAAACACACATAAGGGCAGCCCCCCCTCCCAAACACACATGAGGACAGACTCCCCTCCCAAACACACATAAGGGCAGACTCCCCCATCCAAACACACATGAGGACAGACTCCCCTCCCAAACACACACAGGTGCACCAGGCATGGCATCCCATTGCCCTCTGTCTCTCAGCACCAGCATCCCAACAGTCCCCCCAAAACGGTTCTTCACTTCCCCCCCAGAATGGCACAGTTCTCCCCCAGCATCAGCTGTCAGCACCGGGCCCCGTATCAGGCTCCCCCGCTACATATCAGCTTCCACAACATGATCCGCCGCGAAACCCCGGAGTGTTATTCCAGCCCTTTGGTTGGCAGTTGAGCCCCCCCCCCCCACCTCCCCCCGACGCTATGATCTAGAACAGCGGAGGGACGACCGCCCCACCCGCATGCCAATCAGGGCTCCTGCCCCCACCCCTCCGCACGCAGACCCCCAGGCGCCGCAAGCCCCCTCTGTCGCACCTGGACACGCCGTTGCCATGGGAACCGGTCGCCAAACCCGCGGTGGCTCACCTGAACGGCGGCTGCGGCCAGCTTCCCCCGCCGGCTCTCCGGCTCCCAGCAAACCAGCTGTCAGTCAGGTGCAGCCATTCGTCAGATTGCTCTGTCAGTACCCGCTACACACGCTCTCTCTCTCTCTCACTCTGTCAATCTATCACAGGCAGCGCGGCAAATATTTCTGTAATTCATTAACACGGTGACTTATTAACGCCTTCATTGATTAATGAAGCAGATCATACCGTTGTCAATTAATTAGCAGGCGGTTTGTCCTCTGCCTGCCCCTCCCCCGCCACCTCTCCCCCTCTTCTTCTGCATTCTCTCACAGCTGATCGTCAACACAGAATCTCCTGCTGCGGAAGCGTTTCGCCCAGTCGCCGCCGCGTCCCCGTCAAATTCGGCTTGCTCTCCCTGTCCGCCCGGCGCTTCTGCCTTCCTTTCTGCTTCTTTCCGTTCCTTCCTCCTATCCCTCCCTCCTTCCAGCCCAACATTCGCTATGTGATATCATTCATTTCCTTATAAGGGAGGAGTTGCCATGGCAACCGTGGACTCCACCTGTCTCTCGTCCGCCTTCTTTCTCTCTCTCTCTCTCTCTCTCTCTCTCTCTCTATTTCTCTCTCACTCACAGCTATTGTGAGCTGGTGGTGGCTTCACCACTGTACACACATACAAACACACAGAACAGGCAGCAGGCAGGAGAGTGAGGACCGGAGGACTGGAACAATTAGGGGAGGTGTTGGGTAAGGACATGGTGAGGGCTGTCAATGGCACACCTCACACGGAGGGATAAACAGATGCTATGAGGAATGGATTTATGGGACCTACTGAGGAATTTTATGCACCTTTCCCCTAAGAGCAGCAGAATTTTGCTCATCAAACAATGGTTTTCAGGCAGAATTTTATTCCACTAAAATGTAACATCGAGAAAATATAATAATATATTATAAAATTCTGGAAATGCTATTGGAACTATCTGTACTATTTGTATATTTGTAGTGGTATACAGTACCATATACATGTATTTAAATATTCAAGAATACTCATTTATCTTTGGGCATTGATAGCAGCATACTATGTTATTTTAAAGATATTGCATTTACTGAAGTCTGTGATGGACTTAAAAAAAAGAACTTTATTTATACGGGTGTCAAGGTCAAAGATGGAATAACCACCTAAGAATTAAAGCAAAGTGACAGTAGTGTGTATGTGTGTATACAGTATGTGTGTGTACACGCACGTGTGTGTGCGTGTGTGCGCGCACGTGTGCATGCGTGTGTGACATGCGTGCATGAGTGTGTGTGTGAATGTGTGTGTATGTGTGAATGCGTGTGCGTGCGTGTGTGGCATGCGTGCGTGAGTGTGTGTGTGCATGTGTGTGTATGTGTGAATGCGTGTGTGTGCGTGTGTGTGCGTGTGTGGCATGCGTGCGTGAGTGTGTGCGTGCGTGTGTGGAATGCGTGTGTGAGTGTGTGTGTGCATGTGTGTATGTGTGAATGCGTGTGTGTGCGTGTGTGGCATGCGTGCGTGAGTGTGTGTGCATGTGTGTGTATGTGTGAATGCGTGTGCGTGTGGCATGCGTGTGTGAGTGTGTGCGTGTGTGTGTGGCATGCGTGTGTGAGTGTGTGTGTGCATGTGTGTGTATGTGTGAATGCGTGTGCGTGCGTGTGTGGCATGCGTGTGTGAGTGTGTGTGTGCATGTGTGTGTATGTGTGAATGCGTGTGCGTGCGTGTGTGGCATGCGTGCGTGAGTGTGTGCGTGTGTGTGTATGTCTATGTGTGAATGCGTGTGTGTGCGTGTGTGGCATGCGTGCGTGAGTGTGTGCGTGTGTGTGTATGTGTATGTGTATGTGTGAATGCGTGTGTGTGCGTGTGTATGTGTGAATGCGTGTATGTGCGTGTGTGGCATGCATGCGTGAGTGTGCGTGCGCATGTGTGTGTGTGTGCATGTGAGTGTATGTGTGAATGCGTGTGTGTGCGTGTGTGTGCGTGTGTGGCATGCGTGCATGAGTGTGTGCATGTGTGTGTATGTGTGAATGCGTGTGTGTGCGTGTGTGGACAGGCAGTGTATTTACCTGCTCACGGGTGCGGTCAGGGGTCCCCCTCATACTGCCGTGGGACTGGGAGGGGGAAGGGGGGTGCTGGGGCGGGTACTTGTTCTTCAGGTGGTCTATGAAGACGTCGCGCTTGCGCTCCATGTCGGCCTTCTGCAGGTTGCTGAGGGCCTCCAGGCTCTGGGCGGCGATGACGGTGTGGCGGCGTTCGGAGGTGTGCACCAGGCCCACGTTGGAGAAGCGCCGCGTGCCGTTCCCCAGCGTGCGGTACTCCCGCGGGTACTCGGCGTCGTCCGTCGAGATCATGTGACCTCTGCTGCGCTCGGGGTCTGAAGGCGTGGGCGGGGGGGAGGGGGGGGTGAGGATGGGCGGGGCGAGCGGGGTCGAAGCAGGTCGGGCGGAAGAATTTGTGGGACGCACACACACAGGAAATGAGAGAGGAAGAGAAAGAGAGTAGAGGTTTGACGTTAGACACGCGGCCGGAAAGTAGGTCTGTATTGTTCTCCGTCTCTAATACTCCAAGTTAAGAAATGCTGAATAGGCATTCACAAGACTGTATCTTTCCACTATAGTTCATAGACTGAAGCACATTTATTGCTTTCAGAAAATGGCTTTCATATAATTATAACAGACTAATAGGTAAGATAGGGGTCGGCATATGGCCTTGGAACATAAGAGACACTATCCCAGGGATCATCAAATCACAGTCCTCGAGGTCAGAGAACTACTAGTTTTCCACCCTCCCTTTATGTGAGTCAGGTGCAAAGACAGTCTGGCCAATCAGTAGCGCACATTGTTCAGCTAATTTACCTGGGGGAAAAGAAAATCAGGGCTGGATTTGGATTCGATGTCCATATTTGATGATTGTTGCACAAGCCCCACCTTTTTCACCTCTGCTACAGACAATTATCGCTGCCTGCACCAACTCATCTTCCACTTTATTTTTTATCAAATTTTAACAAATACAAGGCCACCGGGGAGCCATGTTGTTTTATCACATTCCATAATCTGTGTGTGGGATGTAAAAACACTGCTCTTGTTGGAGGAAAAGAACAGCACAAAACAATGCAAGCGGTGACACTGACAAAGGAGATCAATGGGCATTGAGTGTGAGAACAAAATGCAATTTGCTGTTTCAGTTACTCTACCATGCTTTGGAAAACAAGCCCAGCTTTCTGCTAGAAGAAAAACCTGCCCACAGTTAATCTTCTGGGGGCTGTTATCATAGAGACGGGGAATTCAGGCCAGATTAATTCTGAAAGGCACGGTTGGCAGGAATATTTTGGACCTAAAATCGACAAAAATTAATCTTTTGGTTCCTTTATTCCTGAAAGGGCTTTGCATAACATAAGTGTACCTAACCTTGGTCCTAGCACCTCAATGTGTCGGCCGGTTGTATTTCAAATTGAGTGCTTAGTCAGGGCTTTATATCTCTTGTCAGTTATCTGCTACTTGTAATTTGTGAAATAAATGTGAAATTGGAAATTTGTTGTGCTATATAAAAGGTAAGGAGATTTCCTTTAGGGGCAACAATAGGTTGAATAAAAGCTATTTAGTTTTACTTTAACACATTGCACCTCCAAAGTAAATTTATTACAGACTGAGCTTTAAGCATGTTAACTGTGAAGTCTTGTTAATTCCAGACCTGAATTCTGTCAAACTCAATCAAGTCTAAAGGCAGATTGAACAAAAACAATTATACACAGCGAATAACGCTGAATTACAATGTCTTGAAAGTGGTGAGGCCTTCAAGTACACTTGATAGCAGACACACCTCATGCCAGGCTTTGTGAATCAGCCAACATATCAAGGGCTGTGATTGGCTGACTGAGCTAGCGATAGAGATTAATAAATAAAAAGCAGCAAGGGTTGTGATCTCTGACCCTTCCATATGTGGAAACACATTGCAATAATCTTGGATCAGGGCCCAGCCTAGGGGATGGCACGCAACCAGAAAAAGCAGCACAATGTTATCTGCAAACACAGCATGGCTCACAGAACACAAGCGCTGCCCCTTGGACTGACACTCGGAAACCCCGTTTGTGGCCAAAGGTACGGTAGACCTGGGTCAAATACATAATTGCTTTGGATTGAAACAGTTTTTTGTGCTCGAATGATCGTGCCATTGAGCCAAACAAGAGGACCAGAAGGTGGGGTTTGCACCTTTTTGAAGTATGTCATAGGTTCCAATACACCAGACAAGCTCAGTAAAGCAAAGAAAAGTATTTGAATCCAAAACAATTACGTATTTGACTCAGGTCTGGGTTCATTCCTGCCCAATCTTTACACATGCCTGTGTGGAAGAGGACCTGAGGTGCATGAGTTTCTCACATTCAGCTTCGCTGGGGCACGCAGTCACAATTACTCACACCTCTGTGCCCCTGCCAAGAAAAGACGCCAAATTGGTGACATTGGCCAGAACTATACAAGACCATTAATAATAGCAAAACAGGCTAAGTTGTGTCAAATGAATAACAGTTAACAGCCAAAAAATCTGTTAGCGTCGGTTGGTGCCGTGTCAAGTGCACTGTGACGGAGAGTCCGAGTGTCGGAGCTCGGAGGCATGCAGGTCTGAGGGCAGGGGAAGCCCGTAACGCCACAGCCTGTTAGAGAACAAGAGGCCATCTCGCTCCCCGCACTGTGGGCGGAGGGTACACAGTGCCCCCCGCAGCAGCCCCATCTGTCACAAGTGGGGTTTCCATCTGGGGCAGGGGTCACCAACCCTGTTCCTGGAGATCTACTGTCCTGTAGGTTTTCACTCACACCTCATTCAACAGCTAAAGGTCCTGTTGAGCTGATAATTAGTAGAATCAGTTGTGCCAAATTTGGGTTGCAATGAAAACCAACATGACGGTAGATCTCCAGGACCAGGGTTGGTCACTACTCATCTAGAGCCATGAAAAAAAAGTGTTATGGCAAAAAAAAGCTAAATTGGTAGTAAATCAGACGTTTGGGAAATGTTATCCATCATAGTTGTTTCTAGTGTAAATTAATTAAACTTTCAGAGTTGTGACAAATTTGAAGAAATTCAGGTACATCTGGGCTGCGCCGACATGTTTGTGGCACTCTTCCAAAGAAAACTGAGCTTTAAAGAAAAGCGAAATGCACTCCCTGCCAGCTGTAACCAGCTACCATCTAAAAATGTGTTGAATTTGCGTGTCATGACAACCCACCCAACACCTGCAAAATACGGCAGATTTGATGTGTCCAATTTATTGCTACATCCAACAAAAGTATCTAGACATGTGGAGGGTAAGGCACATGCCCTGCAAGAGACTATTACAGTATGGGAGAAATTAAACCCATAATTATTGCTGTTTGAGAAACTCCATACTTTTGGAATTCACACATCATTGCTGGTAGGACGAGACATTTTCATCACTAGCCACGGTGCCAACATAATTGCTGCATTTCACGGATACAGCAGGCTTACTTGTAATGCGCATTTTCTCAATGTTATTCTTTCAAGTGTATTCGCCCCTACCGTACTAAACAAAACACCAGAGCTGAGTGTGATGTTGTCAGATGTTAAGAAGTTAGTCAAGTACGTCAAACACTCTGGTCTATAAAACAAGTTCATAAAACAAGCTACTGACACAAGATAGAATTCCAAGATGTTGGATGTTGGATTCTGTACTGCAGCAACACAAGAAAATCACTACCTTGACAAAATTCTATGAGTCTCCCAGAGAAATCTGATGATTTCCCCGGCTGGGTAAAAACTTGCACTGGTATGAACATGTACAGGTACGAACATGCACAGAAATAATATGTATTTCATCCAAAGTAGTCGGTTTAAGTGTTTACATGGCATATATTCTCCTGTTAATCGGATTGTCAAAAGACTACCCCTTTTAAACCAAATCAAATTTAAATTGGTATTTTTATTCTGATTGGGTTCCGATTGAACATGGAATGAAAGGCTCCGTGTAAACGGGGCTAGTGAAAACACCTTTGACTCCACAATATGGGGCATTTTCGTTGATGTGACACCATTTTATATTGATGAACATCTAAATACATTCTCAAAATATTTTATTTTTCAGTATTCTTATAAATAAGTAGCAAGCCCACTTTTGAATAATAAATAACATGTGAAATTGTGGAATGTGTTTGACTTGTTGGCGCGGGTTGGGTATTTCACAAAAACATAATAAAATTTTGTTTTGGAGTCTCCAAATGTCCTTTTTGGAAAACTGCCTAGACATAGCTTAGAAAAAACAATGCACAATTCTCATTGTTGGTGATATTGTCAACAAATTTTAAATGGGATTTGTCTAGTTTTCTAGTGTTCTTTGTATTTCTAAGCACACCAGGCACAGTCACAATAATCTGTACTCAAAAACAGAAAATCTTTTCAGTGAGAAAGAAATATTTGCTTCATCATTAGGCTAAAAAGTTCTACAGCTTGCCTCCCAGTGGCAGGTACATTGGCTGCCTGTTCTAATGTAGACATTGGTGTTCACTTCTTGTCACTTGGGCACAGAAGCAAAAACACATTCTGCGTTTCTCCAGCACTGAATGCATTAAAAGGAAGAGCCATTACTTTCTGTATTTCGTTGGTTTATGTATAGTCTACTTGTTTTCACTTAGTGTTATTTCGAATGGCAAATTATCTCGAAGATCTGCAATCAGTAACACATGAGTCACATTTACAGTATATGAGCCATGTAAGACAGAACCAATTTGCTTGCCCTTGTGATGAATTGTTTTCCACTCTCTACTTGCTTCAAACTGCAAATGAAGAAATGTTTGCAATGCTCTTTAATGTCTTGTTTACTCTGATATTCATCTCAAGACAGGGGACGTTTTGGGCAGATTCATCCCCTTTCAGGTTTAATGGTAAATGTGTTGTAAAACCTCCCATAGTTTTCTACCCTGGTGTACTCTATTTTGTTGTGCATTATGTATAACATAAAATAAAACAGTAATAACATTTAGCCTGCATTTTGTATGAGCTCTCCTATGCAATAATATTAATGCTGAGCATAATGCATTACTTTCATAATGAAAAGTCCTCTTGAAGCCTTTGTCAATATTATTTGGCATACACTTTATGGGTAATATAGAGTTTCACTTCATTACACAAATACTTATTGTCCCAGCATTGCTAGGGTCTTCACTTGGGGACAGATTAAATCCAAGCCTCAACCCATTGGCTTATCACAACCTACTTGTCTACTGCTAAAAGTGCTAAAAAAAATTAAAATAATAATAATAATGATAAATGGCAGCTAAACCCATTAGGGCCATATTTTAGTTTTACCATCAGCAACGGGGTGCAATTCACTTCATCCCAGCCTTCTGACATACCAAACCTGTGCTTTGAGCAATATACTCTGACAACGGATCCCAGGTAACATGTGTGAGTGGTATAAAACAATGGGATTAGTTGTTTGTCACATGTTCTCCCCCTCACACAGACAGCCACCCACCTAACTATGACACTTTCAATCTGCGAACAAGACAGGTCATTTCAGAGCACAGGCATATTATTCCAACACATCACATTCAGAAAGCAGCAGTTGTCACATACGTCAAAACACATCTGTGTCTTATTTCACAGTGAAGCTCTTCGTGCAGAGTCTCTTGGAAGCGACAGTGTGGTGGGAGGTAGAGTCACAGTGAGATGGTAGGATGTAAACGTAAGTGGTGCACCTATTGTGCAGTACAATGCCTCCGACGATAATTGCTCCTGGCTAAGTTGCAATTGACAGCAGACCTGGGTCAAATACATAATTGTTTTGGATTTAAATGCTTTTCTACCCTTTACTGAGCTTGTCTGGTGTATTGGAACCTATAAAATACACTCAAAAAGTGCAAACCCCATCTTCTGGTCATTCTGTTCGGCTCAATTGCACCAAGCAAAACCAATCGAGACAATGCGAGTCCAAAAGAATTATGTATTTGATCCAGGTCTGATTAACAGAGATCCAATGAGAGCCAAACATCTTGTAGCTACATGGGACAACCACCCAATAAGAATACATTTCACCAACCAAGTTCCAGGTGGCTGGACAGATGGACATACAGCAAGCAAACAGATAAGGTGTGACAGCAAGCAGGCAGACAGGCTAATCAGACACAGTCTAATACAGTCTAATATGGCAATACAATCTAAATCCAGCTGGTCATAAAGCTGGTCCTGCTGGGTATGAGCTGGTCAACCAGCTAGTGCTACTAGCTTATCTGGTCCGCAAAATATTTGAACACTTAGAGCCAGCAGACCTCAGACCTCCATTCTCAATGTTACTGGAGGCACCTGCTTTTCCACACCACATGCTTTTCCCATGTCCTCCACACCGTTCCTGGCTGTTTGACCTGTGTCTGGGTCTCCTCCACCAGCCAGACACATTCAACAGAGAAGGAGGTTGCTTGTGCTTTTATAATTAACAAATAAGGAAGCAGAGGCTGGTTGCTTGTGCTTTGATGATGAGTACATACAGAGGCAGAGGCTGGTTGCTTGTGCTCTGATGATGAGTACATACAGAGGCAGAGGCTGGTTGCTTGTGCTTTGATGATGATTACATACAGAGGCAGAGGCTGGTTGCTTGTGCTTTGATGATGAGTACATACAGAGGCAGAGGCTGGTTGCTTGTGCTTTTATAATAAATGAATGGGGAGGCAGAGGCTGGTTGCTTGTGCTTTGAAAATGAATGCATGGTGCAAATGTTGCAGCCAGGAGGATAGTGCTTTATTTACAACTGAGAGGAATGGCAGTCCCTTGAATACATGCTAGCAGCAGTCTCACCATAGGAACCTGCTGTTCCAAAAAGTCAGGTCGTATCAGCTGGAAGTCGTGGCCATTTCAGATCTTGTAATGAGAGAAACAAAATCAATACAATGTTTTTGTACATTTTTTTGTGTCCATTCACAAGGCAAATGATTCAGCATTGACTGTATACAGTATATAATCACAAAGGTACTAATCTGTCCAAATCAGGTTTTCCACTATGTAGTCATGAAGGGCAATAGTCAGATAAACCAGCCCTTATTTACCGTAAACAAACAAAGCAGACTGTGTTTAGGGAACCAAATAATCTCCTTCAGTAGCTGAATGGAAATCAGCAGGCATTATGGTCCTAACATTAGGGAAGCCCGGGGCAAAAACTAACACAGGGCATGTTGAAACATGGGAATTATGCATAGTTGCATCTCTGCAAAAAAAGATGCACACTTGTTCCTGGTTATGATTAGCACTTTATTGCATGTCACGCTGAATAAGAACATCTGTCAAAATGACTGTAATGTAATGTAATGTAATGTAATGATGTGTTTGTTTTAATTTATACATTACAGCAACACGCTTCTCATGTGTGAGGCAGGATGATTTGAAAACTTCAAGAGTTATTAACAAGTCTGTCTTTTAGCACCATTCAAGTTATTTCTTTCCACCAAAGTGTTTTTTGATTAATTATTGACGTGTGAATGCCACAGACTCCAAATATACATAATTTAATTACTGCCTTGTAAAGTACAGTCTTGACATATGACACTAGCAAGCAGAAATTGTGAGCTATTCAGGAGTAAAACTAGCACTGCGGGGGCTACAATGTAACACTGTGTTCCAACATGCCCCCACTGTATAAACAGATTAGCCACAATAACTTTTCATGTCAGGTTGCATATTCTATGTATACCATGCACTTATCCTGTCCTGTATAACACTCAGTCTTATCCATGTCTTCGGAGACATTCATATTATATTAATGGTGTCATGTGTGGTTAGTTAGACAGAATATAGACCATTTCTACACAAGTATTAGATGAGAAATTTGAATGGTAAAAAAATGTTGGATTCACCTACCTTTAATTAGTATTGAAACAAAGATATTTCCATTTTGTTTTCTGACATTTTGGAAGCTCTTGTGCCCCCCAGCCCTTAGTCAGTTGGGCAAGTTGTTACAGCTGGGGGGCACAAAACTGACCTCCACTGTCAGTTTAGTAAATACAAGGAATGTCCTAGAACTGTGTATGATCAGGGAAAAGGCATGTCATCTTGTCTGTGGATATAAAATATTTACTCTAATATGTGCATATATTTTTGAAATTAAGCGAAAACCTAATGACTTACATGCATTTTTCATCATAACACTTGCTTCCTCTGCAAATTAATAAAAATGTGAAATAATGAAATAATATACATTTTGTAGGTTAAACCTAAAATGGGTATTTGTGACATTGCGTGCATGATAGCATAAAGGCATAAAGAGAAGCGGATGAGGGGTCCGGCCTATGACAACTATGATCAAACGACTGGGCCAATCCGCGGCTCTCCCATGAATCAACTGTCCCAGTGGAGCAGCCAGCTATCACGGGGAACGCCCCCCACCCAGTGGGTAACAAGCCAAACACGGCTCTGCCACATTTAATTCTCTCAACTCCAGTACGACCAATGCACGCCAGTATCTCCCGGTTATTTAATTGCTATTACCCACAAGGGGCCTATCGACTGGCTGAGGAACAACACTCACTCTAACTGCGCCATTAAACCCCAGGAAACTCACGTCCTGCCTTCTTAAACTTGGAGGAAGAGGGAGTGGGAAAACGAGAAGCGGTGCCTAAATTGTAAGCCCAATTTACGTTATTGACCTAAGTTAGGGTTTGTGGAAAAGAAACCACAGAAGTGATCCATGTCAATATTCATTCACTGATACAGATTCCATTCAAAGAGAGAGAGTAGAGAACAAGCAGCTATCCCAAAGTCCCACACTGCTTGCTTCTATTATTCAATTCTTTAATTAAAGAGAATGTACACATACCCTTGCCCTCGTACAGTACCTCCATTTCCCCAAGCTACATTCTGGTATATCTCAGCTGGGGGTTCCTTCCGCATTAAAATTCAAAGTAGAATCATGGCAATTAGCAATTAGCACCTGACTTGGTAAAAAAAAAAACAGGCTGGTTAATTTGCAGCAGTTAACGCTAAGAGTGCTAAAAAGATGTCTGGGTTTCTTGTTCATTCACTCACAGTGTGTGCCGAAACCAGTGACGCACTGATCACACCAGGATGCTGTCCTGCTTCATATTCAATCGCTTTTATGCAATTATGTAAACAGTAACTGGCACCAACTCTCATAGGTTAGAAGGCTTGCTTTCCTCCCCATATAACATCACACGGTTTTTCACCAGTACGAAGCCTCAGGCTGTTGTCATGGCTGCAGTTCACTTGATGGTGCTGCAGCTACACATCCTAAGGCTCCACACGCACACACACACACACACACACACACACACACACACACACGCACACCAGCTATTCCACCTGCCGCTGGCGCTATGTCAGCTGGGTTCATGTTTAACGCGCAGGGCAAACAATGCGTCTTAATGATGGCGTTGACAGTATAGCATTACAGAGGTGCATGGTGTTCACACAGCGGGAGGGCAAGCAACATTTCTTCTTTTTTCAGGTAGGTAGGGAGAAATGCTTTGTTCCCCAGGGGTCAGGCGAATTAGCATCTCTGAAACAGAACCTCGGGATCAGCACTCTTTTACCCTTGCAGGCAGAAAAACTGCTGCCTGTCGGAACGGTTAACACCGGTGCGTAACGCCAACGCTTTAATGGTACTCGGTGCCGGAGCACTGCGAGGAGAGAGGCACTAGGGCCCTGACGTTAAATGAGCTCTGTCTTCTGAGAGAGTGCTGAAGAATAAACAGAGTACGTTGGCTGTAGGGTGAGCTTCTTCACTGATATTCTTGGCTAGAGATAAGTAATGGAGCTGGTTTTCCTCAGAGGAAGTGGTTGTATATATTCGGTGCAGTGTGTGGGCGTGAATAGGGCTGTGGGCATGCTGCGATGGATCTCAGGTCTGTGTTATCATCACAAGCAAAAGGTTATTTATAGATCCACAGAGCAAGTGGGGTGGAAGTGGCACACGACCGTGCACAAACGTCTTTTCACTTCATGGAGGCTACGAAGTCAAGGGGAGTGTTATGCGCAAGGTCACAATCGAGGCTTTCATTGAAGATGAATAGTGGGATGATTACATTTCCTTTGAATAGCATTGGGTGATTCCGAACATTTTTCAGTTCAGCCCTTTCAGAAGAGCCAGATGCTTCTTGAAACATATACATATATGTGCTTGATACATCTGAAGTATGGTACTGCTTTGACTCACCTCTTCAGGCTGCACCTTCCCCCTCCCCTCCCTACATCCCTGTAATTTATAATTTGCCATGTTTGTGCTAGTGTATACTTGCTCTACTATTCTTTGCACTGTTTTTTCCAAAACTGTTTTATTGCTTCTTGCTTGGTTGGTTTGTTCTCATAAGATTAATCTACAGGATTCAAGTTTTTATCTTGAATTTTGGAACTGTACTTCCCTCTATGTTTTTCAGCACACTTGTCTTGGTTAGGGTTATGTGTGTATGTATGTACTGTTGTACGTTGCTCTGGATAAGAGTGTCTCTGGATGCGTCTGTCAAATGCCTGTAATGTAATATAATGGTACACAAAACAGGTCAGAAGAGCTGTACCAATGGAGAAGTGGTGCAAAGGGGAAACGCAACAGCAGCCATAAGCATTAGCAAGACCTCTTCAGAGGCGAGACTTATGTGCCTATGCAACCAGAATGTGATTTATCTTCATACACTTGTTTATTTTTGCCAGACAGCTTAGAGTTCACATCAGGCTTCAGCTGCCAGTAAATTTTTAAATGATAGCATGAGAGACATGGCTGCAGCAGACACACAGTCGAAAACAGGAAATCTGTAGGGTCAGTTCCAGAAGAAAACACCCTCTGGTGGTCCCGCAGAAAGTAGCGAAAGGCAGTTTAACGCCTCAGAGGGGATTCTTGAGGGACACAGAATCATAAAGTAATTAAAGGTGGGGGAGGGCGGGCCTGGCGGTATAAACTGCTGCAAATGGCGGTCTAATGAATTGAGTGGGCACCTGCCAGCAGATCCAGCTCTATAGTCCCACCAGCAGCTCCGCGTAAATGAAGCTTGCCTGCGTCTGTCGCTTTCGTTCCCTCGTTCGTTTCTCTTGAGGTCTCCGCGGACAAGCTAGGACCCACGGTGGAGGCGTTTCCTGCAATTACAGGAAGGCTTGTTCTCCAAGCTCCGGGCGGTGATGAAAGCACCATCGAGCTGCTGTTTACTCGGTCTGACGGATGCATGCCGGATCTATCTTTCCTGTTTAGCTCCATTGGCCCCCAAATCTTCCAATGGAATATGTGGCACTCCTCTGATGGGCTACAGCTGAAGTGGATAGAATGTCTCAAAGAGGATATAAGTGCAGGCCTAAAGCAATACCTTTAAAACCTCTCAATAGATCAAGCATTGGAAAAAGGCAGATTGCTAGTTCTTGAAACTGCTGCGGGAACATTGATATGGATAGGGTGAGAGTCTTTGAGAATACTTTTTTACTTACGGTTAAAGTATACTTCAAATAAGTAGAGTAAATACCATATACTTTGAGTAGTATTTAAGTGCACATAGAAAAGGTATATTTTCGTTTAAGTTGTACTATAGTGTACTTTAAACAAGTATACTAAATGGCATATCTTTCACACCGCTGTGGAGGAATTTTACCCCACTCTTCTTCGCAGGACTACTTCATTCAGATTAATTGGTAGGTTTCCGAACATTGCTTCAGGTCCTGCCATAGCATCTCTATTGGGCTCAAAGCTGTTCAAAAGTGTTCAAAGCTGCACCATACCTGGTAAACCTTCGAAGACCGGTCAGGTTTAATTAATTTTTGGTTAAGCAGAAATGAAACGAAGTTAGTCATCTGTCAGAAGTTTTCATTTCCATTCCCCTTCCCACCCCATTTCCCTATCCTATATCTTAGGATCTGACCTAGTCCAGGTCATAACAGGGGCATCTCATTTTCCACAGCACTGTACCTACAAAGCATCCTTCCAGTAAGTTAACTTAACACTATACATTTGTAGAATGTGTCCAAATTGTGTACCCTTATGCACAACTAAATACACTACATTGGAAAATGTAGAGGAATACACAGTTTTAGAAACATTTACACTTAAAGTGCAGCCAATTTACAGTACATTTGCCATAAAAGTATGCTTAGTACATTTTTTTAAAAGTATGCTTAAAGTATTATATTTTTCACTTGGGGAGGCACTCACCCAGGGATTTCGCCTCCACTGCAGTGATACCTGAGCCCTATCTAATCCCACCTCTCTTTCAACAGGGCCTACACCAACGTGGCTTAAGTGTTCCAAGAAGTGAATTGGCAGACAGACCTAATTTAAGTCATCCTAAAAATTGATCTGAAATGCACTTTTCATTAGTTATATACAATACAAACACACACACATACACACACACACACACACACAGACCCATCTCCATGTGAACAACAGCTACCATGAGCTTTAACAACTAGTGAGCAACCTCTTGCTCATTCCTTCATAGCAAAACTGGCTGCTAATTAGAGTTGTGCACCAGCCAGCATTCAGCAGAGTGCACAGCCATCTTTCTCCTAATGAGGCACAGGCTGTGTCCAAAATGGCTCACTATTCACTAAATAGTGCTCTAGATTGGCTGTCAGCCACCTAGTTCTAGTGTCCGAATGAAAAAATCAAATTTTACTCACATTTTGAGGGCACAGTAATATCCCACAATGCACTGTGAAATGTAATGAACGACCATGGTCACTAGAAAGGTGGATACGAACCACAATGCTCTGCGACCAGCATTTTCACTAACTTTATTATACACAAACCTTTTTTCATTCTCATTTCAAGCTGTGAGAGATGATGGCGCAGTCCAGGAGAAATTCAAATTAAATACCACGGCTAACTTGCCAAAGTAATGTAGCTATGGACAATTTTGATTTAGTTTAGAAACAAATATATTAATTGGAGCGGGAGAAAAAAATTATTCACGTAGCCTAACATTGCCTGCTGCAACTAAAAGCAAACTGCATCATCACCAAAGAAAAGTTCACTAGCTCACCATCGGTAAAAGGAAATAAAACATTAGGCTATTAACTAATGTTAGCCAGCAATATAACTTGCAGCCAGTCTCGCAAAAAAACACATGAAATGATTATGTACTTCACGCTATATGTAGCTTACAAAGAATATCAATGTACATCTTGTGGTATTCCGTGTCTATTCTTCTACGCTTGCGGCACTGTTTTACGGAGTGAATTACAGACAATACCATAGCTGCCAACTCTCACGCTTTCGGCGTGAGACACACGCATTTGCCTGTTTTCACACGCACATGCAAATGCGTGTCTCACGCCGAAAGCGTGAGAGTTGGCAGCTATGACAATACGTTTAATCATTATCTCCTCACTGACTTGTGTGCAGTAAGTTATGTCATTATCTACTTGCATGAATTATAAATGTATTGTGCATGATGTTTGCGATATTTGTTGGATATTTTAGCTATGAAAATATTCTAAGCACTGTTCTCGTTAATAAAGGTTATTTCCGTGTTATGGAACGAGAACCCATGGTAGAGAACTATGCTTTGTGTCTAACCACCCCACTAGCTATGCAAATATCCATGATATACCACAGGATTGAGCTTTATAACACTTTTATACAACATGTATCGCATTTATCTTTAGAAATTTCACAGAAGAAATACAAGACAAACCTTAAATTAATGTATTTTCAATGGAAGTATGTTTTATTGGTTTCTAAGCAACGGCATTGCTAATGTTAGCTAGCAATAATGTAGCCACAGTGCACTAGCTAAGCAATGTTAGCTAACAATAATGTGTCTCCGCGCCACACTAGCTAAGTAACGGTACTAGCATTAGCTACTCGCATTAATGAATCCCCACAGCACTAAGCTAGCTGGCTTGCAAGTTTATGTTTAATATCTTATGTATTAAGAACTTTGGTATGGTTTGGTATGTTAATGGTTTTGTGGCTATATAAAGCACCCAGCGTGTAGCCTATGAGATTATTTAGTAAACTATATAGAGCACTATATGGCTAGATAGGGATTAGTAATTTGTGAATAGTGAGCCATTTCTGACACAGCCACTGTGTCCACGTGGACCAGTGCCAAACTGAAAACTGCATCTTGTCATGTGTGCATGAAAACACACAAACACATAGAACACAAGCACACACAAACGCGCAGAAGCACACACACACACACACACACACATACAAACACTCACGTACACACAGACTCAGACACAAACACTGGCTTTGCTAGTTCCTTTTTCTGTCGCTCTCTTGCCTCCACTCTCACCCAGGCAGAGAGACTCATGGGTAATTGTGCCAGGGAGACACATGGGAAGGCATTAAAGGGAAAAACAAAACAAAGCCTGCATTTTTCAAGGGATAAATATCAACTAATTCTGGCAACATAAAATAGGCAAATTTGACAAGCAACTGTTAATTTCTGTGTTCACAAAATCATCACCGCTGCTCAACAAACAAAGTAATGTGTCCCAACTGTGTAATAAGGGGGTTGAGGCAGGGTTGAGCATTGAAAAAACTAGTTAACAGAAAATAAACATTCTCGGGGGTTGCACAGTAAAATGTGCAGTGTTGAATTAACTCTTGTCATGTACATTGGCCGCTATTTGACTCTGATATAGTACTGTATAAACTGTTCGAGTTTAAATAACACCTGAAACTGTGCTGTGTGGCTCATTCTGGAGTACTGCTCTAATGCATGGATTAACCCAGTAGTCAGGTATTGAACTGAACAGAGCCGGTGGTGTTCAGCTGGGACAACCCCAGTGTGCCTGTTGAGCTGCAGGTGAAGTCTATCTGTGCAAGCCAAACAACTGTGGTGTGATACAAGGCGGTCGCTGACTACACAAGTTTCAGAGCAGAGTATGTGCTCGTTATGCTGTCCAGTGAGGTTCATTGCCCACATAAGCATTATCCAGCATTCCACATTGGGGAGGAAATGGAAAAAAGTATTATAAAAAGATTTAAAAGCAGATGGAAGCAGGACTAAGTGGAAAACCAAACAGATCAGGCGTAATTTTGCGAGCACAACACGACTCAGCTGCCAGACGGAGCTGGCGGATGGCACTTGATCACAAGTGGCATATTATAGCCCAGCGGTGCCACTTCGCCCTATGCCTTGACTCAGGGCGAGGATCACAATCCCTCAAGCTACTGACATCAACATCCCTGGCCAGATACTAATGGTCATATCACCAGAACAATCACCGGCCAACATATCAACCAGGTCACACCAAGGCTGTTGTAGTACCATGGAGTGAATGATTTCAAGATCGCCTTAAGTGACATCATGCACAATGTGTTCGCCAAGCAGGGTTGTGACAACACCTTGGGGACAGCAAGCTATTCATCAGAGTTTAGCCTTGCTTGACTCAATGAGGATAATATGCTCTGCTTCTTATGGTGCGCAAACTGGATGTACTAGACTTTCGGATATGCAATAAAGTAATACAGCAAGGCGCTCTTGACAGCATAGACAGAGTTGATATTAAAAATTCAACACTGAAGAATATTAACTCATAAGCTGTGAGCTTAAAAAGCACTTCATCTCTGAGATTCATGATGCAATGTGTGATTGCATATTCATGACGGAAAGACATTTAGAAATGAGAGCCGGTGTGAGGGGTGAAGAGGGAGGCAAGATTATAAATCTCACGGTAATTAGCTAGGTAGTTTATATTGTGGTGTCGGAGAAGGCAGAGGCCTTGAGACATCTGGCTCTGGAGCACTGTGAATTAAAGAAGGTGAGCCAGTCTCATTCCCTGCTGTGCTGTTTCCGTATCGTTATGTAAAAATAATAAATAATCACAGAGATTAAGTGCCTTGAAAACTACACAGTACACGACAGGGAGCACTGTTATCTGTGCTGTCTTCACCTCTCAGAAGAGCTTTAGCAAGGAGAGGTCACGCAAAGGGCAAACAACAACAAGCAGCCCTGTACCATCAGTATTTGTAACCTCTTCACAGGCAAGATGTGATTTACTTTACTTTAAACTGTGGGCAACAAAACATTGTGTCAGAATCAAAAAGCTGAGGGCTTCCATCTAAAAACCTGAAAATATGCACTACCATTCAAGTTGTCTTTTTCTGCTTTTTCTGATTAAATATTTTATTTTCTCTGTTTTTAATCAAACAATTCATACATCTTTTATTAAAGTGTATCTTTATACATTTTGGTTTCACCATGTAGTAATTACAGCTCTTGTTATATGTAGTCCCCCATTCAATGTATGAGACAAATTAATATAATGTCAAATAAAAGAGTCTTTGTATTTGGTTGCATATCCTTTGCATGCCATGACTTCCTGATGTCTGTGGCCCATCAACGTCATAACAAGTCTGGATATCTCATTTAAATGATTTCCGTTCTTCCACAAAAAATAATCCATTTGACCTTTAAACATTATTTCACAGTCTGTTTTATAGCCTATCCTCAAGAAGCAAAACTTGTCAGACTGTATTATTTTGCTACTTCATTTAAGAAATTCATTAGAAGCTCATGTTTTCTAATACCTTCCAATTAGACATAACAATGAACAATCAGTGAGGAAGACATAAAAACATGGCCAGAGGACAAACAGGTCAAACTAAAGTAAGTGAAGTTTGGGACCTCACAGAACATCAAAACAAAGCTTTAACTGCATTTTACCATTTTTACCATTTACCATTTTTGGAAGGTAAGAACATGGAAAATACACCTGTGGGAGTTCGCTCTTAAAAATAGAGTATTTTTTAATCTATTGAATAACCAAACTTGATTAAATACTTATTTGATGTAGGTGAAAGTTTCACATCAAAATAATTTGGCAGGCAGGTTGCCCTTTGCTTTTAAATGGGGCTTTAGCTTAAATATATGCAAATTGCAACCTACGGTTTTTTTTGTGGAAGCAAATGAACAATTATGCAAAAAATCAGGACCTATAATAGATGCCATTATTTCATTAGCTTAAAGATAAGCCTCTTAATGTTTTGCTTAAATGATTTTATATTAATTGATCATTAATATCAGAACTGGGGGCTGCATATAATTTCCTCCAATAATGGTTATATTACTGTATATAAAGGCAATTTTTATTTTTAATTATTGACTAAAGGACTCAATTCTATCACATAATTTTCTTAACTTCTAGTCATGAATGCAAGCAACATTATTAACCCCTTAAGTATCGCTCATTTTCTTGACACAAGCTTAAAAATGACATACCCAAAATAAAACGGTTACTATTTTTGAACCCTTTTGACTTGCATAAGCCTGGTCTGGTCTGAAAGGTAACCCTTTGGGGTTTGTTTTCCAAGAGTTGGAATTACTCCAAATCCGACTAAAATAAGTTACAGAGGCTCAAACACAGTAAAAGTTTAAGCTTTTTTCTTACTGAAAAGATTTTTTGTTTTTGACTGGATACTGTGGCTGGTGCACTTAGAAACACCATGGAACCAATCACAACACTGGACAAATCCCCATTCAAATATGAGGACAATATCCCTCATATAAAATGAAATAAAATGAGCATTCTGCATTGTTTTTTCTAATCAATGTATAGGTAGTTTTCCAAAAACATTTGGAGACTCCAAAAGGCCTTGGAAACTAAATTATGGGTCTTATGAGGTGACCTTCGTTGTATGTCGCTCTGGGTAAGAGCGTCTGCTAAATGCCATGTAATGTAATGTAGAATACTACATTTTGCTTACTAAATTATACTACACCTTTTATCCCCTACCTCTCTGTCCCAAACAACCTCTCCTTGATATCCTCAGACAGCAACAGATTGAGAAGATACAAAATAGGTTTTTGTCAAATACCCAACCCCCATCAACAAGTCAAACACATTCCATAATTTCACATGCCATTTATTATTCAAAAGCAGGCTGACTTCTTATTTATAAGCACACTGAATAATAATAAAATAATTTGAGAATGTGTTTAGATGCTCACCAACATGAAATTGGGTCACGTCACTGACAATGCCCTCTATCGTCAAAGGTGTTTCCACTGTTTTCCTCAGAAATATTTACTAAGATGAGAGATTCATTGGAACTGCTCCATAAAAATGTTTTTGTTGTAAAACCTCAACCTTTTTCAGACTAATTGTCAAGAACTGTCTTTGCCGATGCACAACAGATTCCGTGTGCACATTGAAAATGCTACAGTTTCGTTACACAGGTGAAAGAATGCTGTCTTGTTTTATGCAGGCCTAGCAAATGATAACTGTTGGAAATGTAATATCATTAGCTAAAATGCTTTTTAATTGTTCTATAACATTCCCGTAGTCATTTCTTTCATGAGCTGAAGTTATACTGAAATTTCTTACACATGGATGGGGGTTATGCATTTTCTCTGAAACTATGTTACAAATGCTGGTCAGAGACGGTTGTACTTGGGCTTCTCATGTTCGAGAGAGCCTATACAAAACGTAGATAATATAATTTCTATGCACAAGTACTTTTGTAGAAGTATACAACAGCAAAACGGATAACAATGATAATTACTCTAGAAAAATCCTAAGTAAACAATTGACATTCTATCAATGTTTCTCTGAATTAGCACATTTTTAGAATAAGAAACTATTATGCATTTAGTCCGCTGGACACTTGTCATGAAAAGGACATCGACATTTCCTTATTTAGGATTTCCAAAATGCAGAGAAGGTGAGGTCCCCCCACAGTTGTTTTACCATCCACATGTTACAAAACAAGGAACTGTTGTCGCTAAAGCAATGGCATCTTAAAATAGGTTATACAGATAGAAAAATGTATCCGTAAGTTTTCCCATATGTTTGAACATAAAATATAGATCATTATCCATGTTATCTGTTATGTGCAGCCTTTTTTCTCTATTTTTATTAAGGGTGCCAATAATTCTGGAGCCCAATGTAATTTTCCAGTATGTTAGAACAGAAAATATACATCATTATAAATGCTGTTTATTATATGCAGTCTTTTTTCACCGTTTTTATTAAGGGTGCCAATAATTCTGGAGCCCACTGTAGCTAGAAAACTACTGAATTATATTTAAAATTATATTAATACTACAGAATTATATTCGGAGGCTAAACTAAAAACATAGTCAAGCAACAACTGGACGAGATACGCTCTTCAGTCATTCATCATTGTCTATGTTTGTTTTCCACCGTTGATGAACATCAATTTAGAATAGTAATTAAATGCTTTCCGACACTGCTGTATAAATATATATACTGTATGCCCATAGATTGTATACCATAATACCTAAAACTGTGTTGCATCTTCACCACCAACCCGCTAATATAGAACACATAACTGTGTTGCATCTTCACAAACAACCCCCTACCAAAGAAGCAAAAATGCCAATGAAAGCCTTTAAGTTACAGCAAAATATGTACTGTAAGACCTCTGTGTGAAGCAGTTCAATTCTGCCTGGGAGGTTCTCAAACTGACATATTTTCAGATAAATTGCTTGCCACCGGATCAAAAGTGTGTATCAGCATGAGGCCACAAACTGGCATGGCTACTCCGCCTACTGCAGACCACCATCAGAAGGAACATCAGTCTTTAGACAGGGGCAGAGGGGCAGGGCACAAGCTCGAAACCAGCAACATGGAGCTCTCCGTGAGATCACAAAGACACTCAGGCTCTACCCTCTGAGCAAGCCATTATGAACCGATTTCTACTTGGAGGGAAGGAGGGAGAAGGAGAAGAAGAGAGAGAGGAAAAAGCTGAATTTCTGGGCTCACACTGATTAACACTTCAAACTGCAGGACATCTGCTGGCTCTCGGTACAGGGGGGGAACGAGGGGACAGTCCAGATGTACAGTCTCACTGGGAGAGGGAATGGTGACAAAAACACTTCTTGTTGAGTTATTTTGTTCCAAGCAGAACCAAACTGAACTCTTATCCCCTGCTTTGCCGCCATTACACTGCCACATCAATTTTCCTATGTTTGGCTCCCTAGTACCATGCCAGAGAGGGAAAGATGCTTTGATTTACAGTAGAACTTCAGCGATATAAAGCTCGAAGTTATTAAAGTTACCAGTCAACCCAATGGGGATGAAACCTTATGGGTACCGAGGGCATGAAGTAGTGTACTCAATCATGTTTTATCAAGGTGCTTTTTCATCACTACTATGAAATGGTGAGTGCCAAATGGAATTAAGTCATACTTTTCATTGCTCAACAAACATTGTGGGAAAGGTAAAATTACACAAAGAAGGCTCAAAGACAGTACGTCACTGTTTGGAAAGGGAGAAATTATGAATAACATTCAAATGAGATTGCACAAGTCCACTTAATTTAAGGCTACAATATGAAAGTGGGCTATTTAAGAAATATGGTTACCTTAATATACTTTAAGTAATATTTTATTGATGTACTTGACAAAATTACATTGTCACTTTCAAAGGTCTATGAGGCCATTCTGAATGCAAACCCCATAACCTAAAAATGGAGCCTGTTATTCATTGTGTAGGCAATTATTCTGATGTATTTAAAACCTGCTGTTAGCAGTACACTCTAATAGCTAAGGACCTTCACAAAATGTCACAATGTCTGACACCTAGGCAACCACCCATTGCTCTTCTTTATGATTTCTTCTAAATTAACAATAGCAAAATAGATATACCATTCCAGCTTATGTTGAAACAGGGTTTGCATGAAGTTCTTAATTTAAATGATCTGCTGAAAGTTCATAAAGTAAATTTAAAAAATAAATTGAATTTTTAACTGAAGAGACCAGTTTCCCTGGAAACAGTCTAGCTGTTCTGCACCAGCAGAGATTTGTTCTTACAGCGGTCTGTTCGGCTTCCCCACACAGGATTCATGATTTTTTATTTAAGGCAAGCGGGACCGTCGACATATAAAAGAACGTGGAGCGACTGAGGAAACCGTTCCTCTTCACATGCCTCGCTCCTCTGTGTATATTGCCTCTGCCAAGTTGGCTAAAAACAGATCAAGGGGCCCGTTTGAACACAAACTGCAAAGTCAAAAGAGGAGACGCGTTTCTGAAGAGAAAGAGGCACGCTGCCTGTTGTGAAGACTGAGACAATCGCGCGGAGGTAAAGCTTGCGGTACAGATGTCTGCAGTCCCCGGTGGCTTGGTGCTATAATTGCCTCTATTCAGAATCCTCCTGCGTCTTCGGCTAAATCGGCTGCCGTAGCTGCGGCAGGCAGTTAATGGCTGCTGGGGACCAGCGTTATTGGAGCAGGGATGATAAGACGGAGAGAGGATGGAGCATGCTGTCAGTTATGCACCTAGGATATGCACACGCTCGCAAGCAATTAGCACATATGCAATCTGGTCATTAACGGATTGGTAAATGTGCCGGCATCCTGTATCCTGGTTGTCCTAGACACACCCAGAATTTGATCGGAGCATCTCAGGTATTCTACCTGATCTGCGATCACAATTGAGCCCTGGTCCACCCGCAGATTTCTTTGGTACACCCGTTGTTGGAACTCAGGTCATGGCCCAGTTGTAAGTAGCCGGGTCTTGCACATGCTCTCCCCAAGGTCATACACACACATAAGCTGGTCATATGCAGACTCACGGCCTGGGCAATAACCCACTTGTAAACAGGTCCTCAGCATACTCATTGCAAGGTCATATACAATATTCCAGTGATCCTGGAACCTTAATTTGGTCTTCTGGCATTCATCTTCAGGGCGGCCTGTAGCGTAGTGGTTAAGGTAAATGACTAGGACACGCAAGGTCGGTGGTTCTAATCCCAGTGTGGCCACAATAAGATCTGCTCAGCCGTGGGGCCCTTGAGTAAGGCCCTTAACCCTGTACTGCTCCAGGGGATTGTCTCTGGCTTAGTCTAAACAACTGTATGTCGCTCTGGATAAGAGTGTCTGCCAAATGCCAATAATGTAATATAATCTTAACTGAATTTCTGTTGAAACCATAAATAAAGTTGACAGTAGAACCTCAGAGATCTGAACCGCAGAAAACCAAATATTTATAAAAAAATAATGACTGCAAAACGCAAATGAGTCACGCTATTAATTGACAAAAAATGTCGACAAGGGACTGAGCTTAACAACTGTTGCTAAAGAGTAGCCTACAAGGAAAGTACTGCTTTTGACATAAAAAAATTACCAGAATAAAATCAAGCAAAGATCACGTCACACTTCTGGCTACAGCAAATGCAACTTTGACTTATGCTTACTATTATCGTTGCTTTGCCACTGTCATTGTAAAGATTTGTTTCTGAACTGAAATAAATATAAAATTTCATAAAACTGGTGTATTTCAACGTCACTTTCAGAGTTCTGAAAATGAAAGCGTTCCAAGTCACCTTCATTACCCATGTGTTCGGTTCTCTGAGGTGATACTGTAGATGCAATTTCACGTTCAGCCACCTGAATTTAGAATACCAGATAGTGTATTACAAAGGCCTACAGATTCACAGATTATATTAGTTATTTGAACTATCTGTCTGTTTGGATTTACATATTCCATGCTGTTTATTGACTATGTCTCATTCATCCCAACATATTGCATGACAGTATGCACTGGTGCATTCGTGTGTGAGCCAGATTGGACACATGTCTTCTACTGTGATTCTCATATCCATACATGCTGCAGGGCATACTGTGCATAGCTTAATTATGTACTATGATGAATACAACTAATAAGTAAACAAATCCATTGATTGATAAGGCACATGTTAAGGTTACACATTTACAGTTAAAAAAATAACCCTGAGGTTATTTGAGGTTGACTTTGAGAATATCAACAATCATTCAAACAAATAAAAAACTATTTTGAGTCATATATTGAATAGAAGCTTACATCAAATCTTGATCAACTAATAACAACAATGCACTGCAGGAGTTTGATGCATTATTGACTAATTATTTGTGAACGAATCGTCATATTAAAAAGTAGGGGGAGACCAGGGAAATATAAAATATAAAATATTAAATATATATACACATACTAAAGCAAGTATTTTTTATCTAGAAAGAAGCTACATGTCTTTGCTATGAATATAGACCATCGGTACAGTTCTAGTACATTCCTGCCAATTCCAGTTCAGTCAGCGGGAGTGAAACTGTTGCAACATTCCCTGACTATGGGCAAAGCTGAAAAAGGTCAGGGGCACGTTTAAACAGCATCTGAAATGACGGAAAATGGACCGGGAAAATGCTAAGTCAAACATTGGTCAACAGTAACCGCATATGACAAAATTGATATGTGATGAATGTCTCAGAAGAAATGGATAAGAGCGAGTGCTAAATAGGACCAAATCAGTGCACAGTACACATGGAATATACATCATCACAACCCATCATTCTTGTGCAAATGCAACGATGCAAAATCCCCATGTTTCAGTGTGTCCCGTGTTTGTTTGTGCCCCGGCCTCCCCTACTCATACTTCTCTCTCGTTTTCTTGCGCTCTTTGATGTTCAGAACAGTTTATTTTGGCAGGCCTATTGTTTGGTCTATGTCCCAGACTGTTTTCTTATTTCTCAGCCTCATAAGTATAACACCAATAACAAACTCCAAAGGCAAATAAAAGCCCAGAATCCAGACTAGATACTGAAAGCTCTCATACTGTACCTCCACAAAGGAGGCTATTGAATACATTTGACTAATCAGAAAAACCTGCAAAGCCATTTCTCCCAAATGGCATAGTGCCCTGAAACGGGTGGTAATTCCTACACAGATCACCCGTTATGGATGTAAATACCCTCAAATTAAAGCTACCAGTCAATACTTTAACCTCATTTTATTTATTCCATTATTTCATTTCAAATCCAACATGCAGGAGAACAGAACCAAACCAACTTGTGTCACTGTGCAAATACAGACTGCACTACAGTTTGTTTTCTGTTTGGTTTGATGGTGAATGAAGAGGATAGAGATCTGGATTAGCTTTGATTTGGTATTGCTTGTGAGCAATTCTAGGCCATTTAAATAGGCGTGTCAGAGCGCTCCGTCCCAGTTTGTGATGTTATGTTTCACCCCATCCCAGTCTGCTCTCTCCCTCGAAGACCCCTGCGACGTGGGCCTCCACGGCGTCGGAACCCCTCAAACCTCAGCTATCCCCCGCTGACCCCCTGTGAGGACTTTGCTGTCACAGGGGGACTATGGAACTGCCAGTCTGCCACTCGGAAGGCTGACTTCATCCCTGCGTATGCCTCCCTCCAGTCCCTACAATTCCTTGCCCTAACTGAGACCTGGATCACACCTGACAACACCGCCACTCCCGCTGCCCTCTCATCCTCCTTCTCCTTCTCGCACACTCCCCGGCCTTCCGGCCGTGGCGGTGGTACTGGTCTTTTAATTTCCCCCTCGTGGAAATTCTCTGTTCTCCCCCTCTCTGACCTGTCCATATCCACTTTTGAATTCCATTCTGTTGCAGTATCCTACCCTATTAACCTTTTCATTGCAGTTATCTACCGTCCTCCAGGGCCCCTGGGAAACTTCCTTGATGAGCTAGACACCCTTCTCAGCTCCTTCCCTGAGGATGGCACCCCACTGATTCTCCTTGGAGACTTCAACATCCACCTAGAAGCCTCCCAGTCTGCCGCCTTCCTACCGCTAATCCACTCCTTCGGCCTCTCCCTGCAACACTCTCCTCCAACCCACAAGGCGGGCAATGTCCTAGACCTTGTCTTTGTAAGGAACTGCTCATGCTCCGATTTCACGGTTACCCCTCTGCATACATCTGATCACCACTTCATCTCATTCTCCCTCCCTCTTCCTCCCCATCCTCCTCCCCCTCCTCCCACCCACACTTCCTCAGCCTGCCGTAACCTCCGCTCCCTCTCACCCTCTTCCTTTGCCAGCACCGTCACCGCCTCACTCCCCCCTCTCGAATCCTTTTCCAAACTCCCCGCTGACTCTGCATCTGCCACCCTCCTTTCATCTCTCTCCTCCACCTTTGACTCTCTCTGTCCCCCTGTCTCAAAGCCACCTCGCACATCCCCTCCCAGTCCTTGGATATCTGACACCCTCCGTACCTCCAGGGCCAGCCTCCGCGCAGCGGAGAGGAAGTGGGGGAAATCCAGAGACGCTTCCGACCTCATGACTTACCAGTCTCTCCTGGCGGCATTCTCTTCCGATGTCACTGCCGCCAAAGCAAAATACTATCAAACACAAATTCAGAACTCTGCTTCTAACCCCCGGAAACTTTTCTCCATTTTCTCCTCTCTCCTCAACGCACCGCCTCCTCCTCCTCAGTCCTCCTTCGCTGCTGATGACTTTGCTGATTTCTTCGATGAGAAGGTCACAGTCATCCGCACCGCCCCTCTCACTGTGACCTTCCCCCCCTCTAGGCCCATCCCTTCCTTTTCCACTTTCTCCCCCCTTACAGACTCTGATGTTTCTCAACTCCTGCTCTGCCACCGCCCTACAACCTGTGCCCTTCTCTTCTCCAAACTATCACACCTGACATTCTCCTATTTGTCACCTCCCTTGTCAACTCCTCCCTGTCTTCCGGCTGTTTTCCGGCATCCTCCAAGAGGGCGCACATCACTCCGCTGTTAAAAAAGCCTACCCTGGATCCCTCCATCATCCAGAACTACCGCCCGGTATCTCTTCTTCCTTTCCTTTCTAAAACTATAGAACGAGCCGCTTCTACTCAACTTTCTTCCTTCTTTTCTAACAACAACCTGCTAGACACCCATCAGTCTGGCTTCAGTTCGGGCCACTCGACAGAGACTGCGCTCCTCTCCGTCAGTGAGTCACTTCATGCCGCACGAGCAGCCTCCCTCTCCTCTGTCCTCATTCTTCTAGATCTCTCTGCTGCCTTCGACACTGTGGATCACTCCATCCTCCTGTCTGCCCTGTCAGCAACGGGCATCTGTGGCACAGCCCTGGACTGGATTGAGTCCTACCTCTCTGGTCGCTCCTTCCAGGTTGCCTGGGCTGGTTCGGTATCGACACCTCGGCCCCTCGCCACAGGAGTTCCCCAGGGCTCAGTCCTTGGCCCACTTCTGTTTTCTCTCTACACTCGCTCCCTTGGCCCTGTGATCACTGCACATGGGCTATCCTACCACTGCTATGCGGACGATACCCAACTCTTCGTCTCGTTCCCGCCGTCTGATACGCAGGTTTCAGCCCGTATCTCTGCTTGCCTGAGGGACATCCAGAGCTGGATGGACAACCACCATCTAAAGCTCAACCCAGGTAAAACTGAAATGATATTCATCCCTGCTAATACCTCTCCCCATCTGGATCTCTCCATTTCCCTCGGGGATACCACACTCACGCCGTCACCCAGTGCAAGGAACCTCGGCGTGGTGATGGACAGCAGACTGTCCCTCTCCGAGAACATTGCGGCGGTGACCCGGTCTTGCAGGTTCTTCCTATACAACATACGGAGAATCCGCCGCTTTCTCACCCCCTACTCGACCCAGCTCCTGGTCCAAGCGATGGTTCTGTCCCGCCTGGACTACTGCAATTCCCTCTTGGCTGGCCTCCCAGCGTCCGCCATCAGACCCCTCCAACTCATCCAGAATGCAGCAGCTCGTCTGGTCTTCAACCTTCCCAAATACTCACACGTCACCCCCCTGCTTACTTCCCTCCACTGGCTGCCTGTCATGGCTCGCATCAAATTCAAAACACTAGCCTTCCAAGCAGTTAAAGGGTCTTCCCCAGCTTATCTGCAAAAAATCATCAGACCCTACACCCCTGCCAGACCTCTTCGTTCAGCCTCCACAGGCCGCTTGGCACCTCCCCCTCTCCGAACCTCCACTTCACGCTCACGACTACTGTCTGTTCTGGCTCCACGGTGGTGGAACGAACTCCCCGTTGAGGTCAGAACTATAGAATCTCTCCCCACCTTCAAGCGCAAGCTGAAGACACACCTCTTCAAGCAGCACCTCTCCCCATCCCTCCCTACCTCCCTGTGAACCTTAATTGTTGTCTCTGTGACTTGCTTTGTGTATCAGTATTTTTAGTTGGCTAGGTAAGCAGTGTTTGGATAGTTAACTTTGGTGACTTTTGCTCTGTTTGTTTGTTTGTTTGTTCAAAAAAAAAAAAAAAAAAAAAAAAGGCTCTTGTCCTTATCTTTGTTGTACAGGTAGCAGTTGAAATTGTACTTACCTCTAGGGTCTTTCAGCGAACTTATCCCTGGTTATGGGTATGCACTTTGTTGTATGTCGCTCTGGATAAGAGCGTCTGCCAAATGCCAATAATGTAATGTAATGTAATGGAAACAATGTTGCTCTTTATCAACAGACTTAATAAATGGCTTCATAAAGTCGGTCTCTCTTGCTCACTCTTCGCTCAGTATCTCTTTCACCATTGTCCCTCACAGAGCTCACCTGCTCCCTTTTCTCCTGTGCCACTACTCAGTATTCATCTGTGCTCCCGCTACTTCCATGACCTGATTTCCATATCCGCCGGTAAGCAGAATCACTGGACCGTATCTGCAGCTCAGAGGGCTGGCTGCTCTGCACTGAAAGGGCGTGTGAGAGAGGAGACGGGGAACGGAGAGTGATGAGGGAAGGAAAGAGAATTAGGGAGATAGAGAGACCGAGCTGAAAAAAGGGAAGCCAGGCACAGAGACAGTGTACGAGAGAGAGAGAGAGAGAGAGAGAGAGAGAGAGACAGAGAAAGAGAGAAAGAGAGAGAGAGAAAGAGAGAGAGAGGGAGAGAGAGATCAGAAAAGGTTATTATGGAATCCCGCAGGTCTGTGGTGCCCTGGGACAGTGTAAGCTGCTTGGCTTGGAGAGAGAGATTGAGAGAGAGAGAGAGAGAGAGAGAGAGAAAGATGGGCTTATGACATTGAAATTATTCAGCATATTATTTACCGACGGCTGCGGTAACCCTGTGAGTCAGTGGCCCCTCTTGGCCCACGGCTGCCTTTGATGTCACGGATCCTAATCCTCCCGGTCACGGTTCTGTCACACCCCTCTCACCAACCCGGGGCCCTCAGCCCCAAAAGACTGCAGCTGCATCCACACCACACTGCCCAACTGCATCTGTGCATATTCCCACCACACCGATCGGGCGTACGACACTGTTAACATACGCAGGACCACAGTACATACACACACACGCATGCGCAAACACATTCTGTTCGCTAAAGTTACACCTGTCCAGGGATAAGGGACCCCAGGCATTCTGGAATCACACATTTGTGAGCACATTCCGTAGCCGCACGGCACATTTGAGAGCTGAAGACTGTGACTGATTGACTTGACTGCAGATTGTACAGCATTGTCTATTTAAAAAGCTGTAACACTCCGATGGTGTGACTTGCCCTGGGTGATTTATGCCACTGCATTTAGAAACGTACATAGCCTTCCGCATTTCACAAATGTCTGTGTGCGTGCATGTTTGCATGTGCGTGCGTGTGTTTGTGTGTGTCATACAAACATCACTGAGCATGAGGGCTGCTGGATAATCCCAGCATCATCACCAATTAGCCCACCGGCGGCCAGACCTCGTGACGTCATCAGAGATCCCCAGGCGAGCTCGGACAAAGGCAGCCCGGCACCCCACTTTGCTTTTTGAAGTGGAAATTCACCTTCGGCGTGGCACATTTCTTGCCGTCCCTTCCTGCACTGGTTTTATTTCTTTCTATTCTTCCCGCTTTATCCCATGGAAGAGTAGGTTTTTGGAACCTTTGAAATTATGTTCAAAATACTCAGTCAGTGTTCTTGAACTCAATTGCTTTCAGTTACCAGTAGCGATGGTTACATCAGCATTTGAGTGTTCAGTAAGGAACAATCTAATCACGTATTTGTGATCTTAAAGGGTTAAATCTCTCCACAACTCCCACTCACTGTCCTTTTCACACATCTCATTCTCTTTCGCTTTCTAAGGTTCTCGCCTCCCTTCAGCTGCCCCCGTGCTTTTCTCTTCCAGGAATTCTCAACATCACAGGGGTAAGATGCCAGATGTGACATGCAGCCTCCTCCCCTTACTTCAACAAGCTCATCATCTCTTAAAATTCCCACAGGGGTCGACAGGTAGCTTCTGGCAGTCAGGAGCTCATGTTAATGTACCTCTATGTCACAAAGAGGAATCTGGCATTGTGCCCAATCAAATGCCTGTTCCAAGGCAACAACTGTAGCGGAGGAGTAATTATCATACGTGTTACCCAGACCTGGGTCAAATACGTAATTGTTTTGGTTTCAAATACTTTTCTTTTTTGACAGTATTTTACTGGTGTATAGTTTCCAATACACTAGACGAGTGCAGTAAAGTGTGAAAAGTATTTGAATCCCAAACAATTATGTATTCGACCCAGGTATAGTGTTACTGCCGCAAAACATGAGACCTATTAGTATTTCATTTATAAAATGAGGGAGACATTTGAATATATAATCCAGCTTTTCACAGTTTAAAATTTTGTACACGGATCTTAGAATAATTTTTTTGTCCAATCTTAGAAGAATTTCACCTTTCCATAAAGAAGGTCTATGCACAGTAGCTTACTGTAGCAGGTTTGGAAATAAGAAACACTACTGACGTCTGTGTGTGCTGATTTTACAGTCTGAATAAATCCAGCAAAGGGAAGCCCAGGATGAAATGGTCCCTCTGATCCAGGAAGATAAATACCTGCACAAGTTTTCTGTAGGCAACTTCTCTACTCAGTATTGCATAAAAAAACATTCTAACATAACCACACGCAGACACCCACAAACTCCCAGTGTTTTGGAGCCTTGTAGTTGTCGTCCATCTGTCATGCACCACTTAATGCTCCCTCACAAGGTCTTCATATTTGACACTGCAGAGCATGTTGAGAAAGGCTGCTTTAACATTTACAGCTCAGGTTCCCCGTGACATTTTGCAGTACTGCGCAAGGCAATTTTGTCACAATTTTATCAATTTCCTGTCGCACGACAGTCCTCGATCAATCCCACTGGATGGTCTTCGCCAAAAGAGCATCGTCTCAATCAATCACACATGATTACTCCCTGAAGGAGTAATCATGTGCTGTTGTTTGCAGGCTGTGGGATCAATTTTGTAAGAACAGCCATGTGGATGAGCTCTTTTAACCATTTCATATAGTAAGATCTGCTGACAGCATGCTAATCTTCTAACCACTTTTCTATTTCTTAATGCTCAGTCCTCTATTTTTTCTTTTCTTAGATTTAGAATGTCAAATCGTATTTGTGGGTGTCTTATAGTTGCAACATATCTCAAGAGGGAACTAGGTTAGTGTGTGTATCCTTTAATCCGCATCCCACTTTTATCATCACTGCAGCCTTAGCCTAAGCAGCTCTGTCTTACAGAGTGACCAGGGTACTGCCTGTCTTATAAACCAGGGTACAGCCTGTCTTATGAACCAGAGGACTGCCTGTCTTACAGAGTGAGCAGAGTACTGCCTGTCTTATGAACCAGAGGACTGCCTGTCTTATGAACCAGATGACTGCCTGTCTTATAGAGTGACCAGAGTACTGCCTGTCTTATGAAGTCTTGCCCTCCCTAGATGACACAGAAGTCATACAAGCATTCCTCGTTGGGCTCTCGGCAAAGCATCTCTGATGGACAACTCTACTTAATTTCAGTTATGTTAAGAGTAATGGTTAGAGGAACATAGTGTCTCAGCAGAAACTTCATATCATTTAACTGATGATATTATATAAGATCTTCATTAAAAGACAATGGCCAGCTTAATGAGCATTAGGGTGAAAGTGGTGCCAGTGTGTCCTCTAGTTTTGGTTAGAGAAGCTGAGGCAGCTGACAAAACGGCACACTGAGGAGAGCTAATCCCAGAGTGTGAGAGCCCAGTCACGCCTGCGACAGAGTCCAGGCTGAGAAACACGGAGGAGGATGGGAGGTGGGCGGGGTAGGCCTGAGAGTGGTCTGACAGCAGGAGTAAAATTGTTGGGAGAAAGAATATTGGGAGATAGAGGGAAGGGGCAGACTGTGAGGAAGGAAGAGGGAGGGGAACTGGGGCTGCTGTCATTACAGTGTGCAACAGTGAGAAGTGGGAGGGAGAGAGGAAAAATAATTGGGAGCCGGGACAGACTACAGGAGAAAAGGAGTGAGTGCAGGTCAAAAGAAAGCACTGGACATTTCTATAGAGTACCTTCAGAAACATCCATTGATAATGAAGCTGATTACCTAGTATTTCTAGTAATTTCTTTCTTTTCAGCGATAAATTGTTTTATTGTAACATCTATTCATAGACAGAATTCATATAGCCTGTAGCATAATGTTCCAGACTGCAAATGTGTTTGTAAAGTACATCTTTTTAAATGAATGGTACATTGAATTTCAGTTTTACGGTGCACGTTCATGTAAATTGTCTACATATTGTCATATCATTGATTTTCAGTCAATGCTTCAGTCTCAAAGTGGGATTACAGTATATACAGTCCCCTCAAGTATTGGAACAGCAAGGTCAATTCCTTTGTTTTTGCTATAGACTGAAGACAATTGAGTTTGATGAACACGAGATGACAGATCTGAATTTCAGCTTTGATTTCCTGGTATTTTTATCTAGATTTGTTTAACAACTTAGAACATATCACCCAATTTTTAGGTGAGCAAAAGTATTGTAAGACTGACAGGTGTTTCTTGTAGCCCAGATGTGTCCTGTTATATTGATTGGTTAAATAATAAATGGGTCTGAATGTCTACTCTTGGTTTTAGCCTAGGGTTTTGCCTGTGAAGACTGCATTTGTGTTTGAAAAGATAAACCAACATGAAGACCAGAGCGCTGTCTTTGGGAGAAAAGCAAGCCATTTTAAGGCTTAGAAAAGAAATCGACAGGGTGTCTCGGTGGCGCAGCCTGTAGAGCACTGACCGCATGCTCATTGCGAGCCGCGATGTCGGTGGTTCGAATCCGACCATCTGACATTTGTTGCATGTCTTTCCCTCTCTCTTGCACCCATTCTTCCTGTCTCTCTATACTATACTGTCCAGTAAAGCTGAAAAAGGCCTAAAAAATCTCAACAAAACTTTTTTTGATCAGAGCCATCGCACAAGCATTGGGGATAGCTTGCACAACAACTTGGAATATCCTGAAAAAGAAAGAAACCACTGACGTACTGAGCAACAGACATCAAACAGGTCGACCAAGGAAAACAACAGCAGTTGATGACAGAAACATTGTGAGAGCTGTGAAGAAAAAACCCAAAACATCAGTCAGTAGCATTACAAACAATCTCTACAGGGCAGGGAGAAGGTATCTCAATCAACCAAGTTTCATGGACTGATGAGACCAAGATGAACCTCTACTAAAGTGATGGAAAGGCCAAAGTGCGGAGAAAGAAGGGATCTGCTCATAATCCAGGACATACAAACTCATCTGTGAAACACGGTCGAGCAAGTGTCATGGCTTGGGCTTGCATGGATACTTCTGGAGTGGGCTCACTAATCATGTTTTATATGTTCATATTCTAGAGAATGTTTTGTCACTTGTGGTGTAAACCTAGAACGTACACACAGTGAGCACTTTATAATGTATTTATTATTATTATTATATTATATTATTTTTTAGACTTATTAAGTCTTCTGCTGCTGCAGCCTATCAACAGGTTTGATACATTGTGTTTTCAGAGATGCTCTTCTACATACCACTGTTGTCATACGAGCTTAATTGAGTTCCTGTCACCTTCCTGTCAGCTTTGACCCTTCTCCTCTGACCTCTCACATTAACAACACATTTCTGCCCATTTCTGCCCCAGAACAGCTGCTCACTGGATGTTTTCTTTGTTTTTCCAACCATTCTCTGCAAACTCTAGAGACTGTTTCTGCGTGAAAGCCCTAGGAGATAAGAAGTTACAGAAATACTCAACCAGCCCATCTGACAACAACACTCATGCCATGGTCAAAATCACTGATCTCATTTTTTACACATTCTGATGGTTGATGTGAACATTAACTGAAACATTAACTGACCCGTATCTACATAACTTTATGCATCGCACTGCTGCCACACGATTGGCTGATTAGGCGATCGCATGAATAAGTAGGTGTACAGTAGGTGTTCCTAATAAAGTGCAATGTGTGTTTATATCAATTTATTTAAATCATGATCCTGGGGAGATGGTGGTAGTACACATTTCACATCAAAGATAGTTAGTGTTTTCCCTGAAAACATTAACTATCCTTAAAATATTATTGCATGGTACATATCATGAAATACACATTACACAAAAACAATTCTGTTCAAACAGTTGTTTAAAATGCTAAAAAGCATCTCTGATGGACAACTCTACTTAATTTCAGTTATGTTAAGAGTAATGGTTAGAGGAACATAGTGTCTCAGCAGAAACTTCATATCATTTAACTGATGATATTATATAAGATCTTCATTAAAAGACAATGGCCAAAAAGCACGGATGAAAAGCCACATTGTTTTAGTTATACTCATGTCCCTAGTCTTCATGTGAACATGTTTTAGACAGAGACTCAGTTCTGAAAGAACAGATAGAGAAGAGAGAGCAGAAATTATGTTCAAATTATGTTTGACTAAAGTGGATATTGAATGTTGTGGCTGATAAAAAATGTTCCACAACACCCGGGGAGTACAATTACACTCCACAAAATACACGCATTACTTTCCCACAATTAACGCTACATTTATCCTCTAATGTCATTGTATAAAATCAACACATAGTGGTGTAAAAAGATAAACACTGATCCTTTAAATTCCAATGTTGTCTGATGAATATCGATTCAAACTGAAAGCGCACAGCCCTGGGTATAAATTATTCAGTTTAATCTCTCGCTGGCTCTAGGGCCCGGCTAGTGAAAGATGAGAGTTTTCTATTCTTCATGCCCTGGCCCCTTACTGCCCTGTTGCTCAGGCACTTTCTTCACCGCTCTCTCTCCACTCCAGGAAGACAAATATTGAGCCTCCTCGATTGCCTCATGCGCCTGTGTGAGGAAATGCTGAGTTCACGCTCGAAAGGAGGCTCTGGCGCACGCATCGACCCGTACCCTCACGATTCAAAAGACATTGATCACACTCTTTTTTCCGCCTGCCTTTCTCTTACTCGCAGCCCCTTCCAGTAAATATTTCTGCCCTATCCCGCTCAAGCAGGTTCTCCCTCATGTGGCCCTCCCCAATGCCTACCCTCTGTCCTCTCAATGCCCCAACCCCCCATCTTTACCCCCCAGACCGCCCATCACTCAGGGCTAGCACATCCCTCTCTTAATCTGCAGTCGAACATGAACCCCACATACGTTCGCCATAAAACACAGAGAGGGGGCAACAGGTTGGCAGGCTGGCATAAAAAACACTGCAGCCCAGTAAATAAGGTAAACATTCCTCCGTTATATCTAGCGGTGTTCCTTCGCCGTGACATCTTCTCCTCCTGCTCTATCTATTCACTCCGTTTATTACTCCCTCACTCCATTTTTTCTCTTTCTCCACCTTTTTCCCCATCTCTCTCTCTCTTTCTCTCTCTCTGTCTCTCTCTTTCGCTCTCTCTCTGTCTCTCTCTCTCTCTGTCTCTCTCTTCCGCTCTGTCTGCTTCTCTGGCTTTATTTCATTCCCAGTTGTAGGCTCATTTCTGCTCGCTGAGACCATTCATCTTCTACACATCAGAGCCTCAGTGACAATACACCATATTTTAGACCCACTTGCTGTGTGGCCCGCTCGTCCCTTAAAACAACACCACGGTTCATTTTGCTGTTCTCTACATCCTCTCCAGATGACATCATCACTCCTTACCTTCCTGACCCCTCTCGTGAGATTCATCTCAGTCCCTAGAGCGGCGCATCACCACCCCCTGGTAAAAGATGTGCGTACTGCCTAAAGCAGCTGGTTATCCGCAGAGACCTGCCGCATGCCTGCGTTGGCGCTCAGGGCCCCTGCTGCGAGCCGGTCTGACGGGAGTGTTTCTGCAGCTGAGCCCTTGAGCAGGTGGCAGCGGGGGGTCTCCACCGACCTGTGACAGACAGCGGGTCAGCTATCACAGCCACGTTACCGCTCCGCTGAAACCTGGGGAGCAGGTTCAACCGCCCGCCGCAGTCCGACTGTGTCTGTATCTCTGGACCACATGAAACTGTTCCTCTCTCTCTGTCTGTCTGTCAGTCTGTCTCTCTCTCTCTCTCTCTCTGTCTGTCAGTCTGTCTTTGTCTCTCTCTCTCTCTCTCTCTCTCTCTTTCAATTCAATTCCATATACTTCACTGGCATGACAAATTTGTTTTGCCAAAGCTTGTTAGATGAGAAAAGTGAACATGGCAATACCAAAAAAAAACAATGGAAGTAACAATAAGAAGTAACAATAACAATACAAATAATTCTGCATGATATATGACCATGCAATATGCACTGCTCCTGATTACTCTCTCTTTCTCTTTCTCTCTCACCCACTCTCTCTCTCTCTCTCTCTCTCTCTCTCACACATACACACAATCCTACTTTTACTCTTTGCTCTATCTACATACTCCACTCCCAGCTGTCTGTCATCTCCCTTTCAGGCCTGTCCCCGCCTCCACCTACTCTCCGACAGTGATCACAATCTCAGGACTGGTAGGGAAGGCTGCCGGATAACTCCGCCCACCCTGCCCAGCGGCCAACAGCAGCCGTTCGGGTTGTTTCCGCGAGGACCCGTTCGATAAAGCTCCCTAACGAGGTTTGGCAGTTCTGCTCCGCCGCCCCTTCAGCCTCTCCGGTGCGAGGCTTCCATCTCCCTCCTTCCTGCTGCATACTTTTTGTATTGCCTCTCTCCAATGCAAATAAAGTACTTTTTGTATTGCCTCTCTCCAATGCAAATAAAGGCCAGAGCAGCTGTGTTTAAAAGGCAGGAACAGCTGTCGAGGCCCCCTCCCCGGTTTCGGGCACTGCGGTTTTCACACATGCAGTAGTGTCGAGATGGCTTTGGCCCTGTCTCCTGCCGCTCCCTTCCTGTGTGTGATTCTAGTGTGCACCACTCCATATACACACCAGATCTGGTGTGTATATGGAGTGGGTCAAATATGTAATAGTTGTGGATTCATATACTTTTTTGTGCTCGATTGATGTTGCCGTGCCTGGTGCAATTGAGCCAACCAAGAGGACCAGAAGGTGGGGTTTGCACAGTGTAGGGACCATGTGACTACAAATCCCATGATGCCACAGGACACTTCAGTGACACTTACAGCACCGTCCCCGGCGTGACGTCTAGTTACAGTTACACCAACAGTGGAAGCAATAAGCCTTTATAGTATAAAACCTAGGACACCATTTTAAGTCTCTCCCTGCTGTTCTGTTCTCCATCTCGTTCACTCTTGGCTTCGTGTCAACTCAATCTGCGCTCGGACGTGAAGCTTGCATAACTGCAGCTTCAGAGGCCGATTTCTCCACATACATAGCTTATCTCGTAAAGTCAAGACCTATTTTAACCAAAGTGTAACCATCACCAGAAAAGTAAATAGGTTCACCGTCTTTCGAGTATGTATAGAGTTAAACTACACACAGTCTCTCTCTCCTAGCAGCTAACCCTCTAACACTCTCACTCTAACTCTAGCTAACCAATATAGCTGGTAGTTGTGAATGTCCCACTAATTGTTTCTTGTATCGCTTTGAGTTGAAGATACCTGTAGCATTAGTTTCTTCCGCCACGCTGGTCTACCCTAGCTACCTTACCTTTTCCTTTGACACCTGTGCTTACATGCACGCATGCACAAGCACACACTTAAAAATTTCCATCGCTTCTACCCATTAGCTCAACCCGTGTATGTTCTGTGTTTGTACGTCTAGTAAATATATTTTTATTAAACCCGGTATCTGTTTTGATGTCACATGAGAGTCAAATCAGTCGGTAATTTCAATGATAAATATTTTTTTTTGGTTAGCTATTTTAGATAACAGTAATTTTATGAGACTGATCACTTTTTGCAGTTATTCTGCTACACCACATAATTGGCGGCATACGCATGGGGCGGAGCTAAGGGTCACACCAGGGCCCGGGGTGGGAAGTTCGTGCATCGGTGACAAAACTGCTGAGCTGTAAAGATGAACCGAGAGACAATCTTTGCTCATGCTAAAAATACCTTTAATTTGCATACTATATCTCGGCCATGCTTACAAACCTATAATGTGTTTTTTTATTTGTTTTAGTTTGGCAGTAGAGCAAATGACTGACACATTAATGTTGTAAGAGGTGGACCAATCTACTATCTGTATATATATCTTTTTCTAATTGGGCTCTGCAAAGGTTACTGGGAAACTATTTGTTTTTGATGATGTTTACTGTTTGTTTACTGTATGTCAGCAGAAGATGGCTGGCTAAACAAATCCAGAGAATGCTCTTAACTGGTACACAAAAAAAGAAAATGAAAAACGAGGAACTGGAAAAAGCAACAGAACTATCAAAGGTACATCTGTTTTTTTTTTACAAGCAACTGCAACAGCCAAACGCTCATTCTAAAAACTAAAAACTTATCAAGAAATGCTTAAGGAGCAGAATGGGAGAAGAGAGGCTACATGGGGTATTGGGAGCCGGGCCAGGAATTTGAGCTTGGTGGATGATTTTGCAGACTGCAAGTTGCACTGGATGTCTAAATGAGTGAACAGCATTTTTGCTTTTTACCATTTAGCCATTGTTAGTCAGAAAGAGTAATGTAATATTGTGATGTAGTCCTCAATTACTGCTATCTGTTAGGAGGACTGGCTAGCACTTATCCCTGTGCTTTGTCTACTGTCTGCCGTTCTGAAATCCTGGTGCATGCACACTACAACTATACATGTGGGCAATGTTACTGAAGGGGAGGAGGGCCTGGACTATAATTTGCACCGGAGCCCGACAGGTCTTAGTCACACCACTGCCCATACAAGAGGATTAATTCATTATCAATCGTCACAATTCTACACATAGCGTAGAGGAATATCCCCTACAACTGTTTTGAGAAACCTATTTCATCGGTTCCTATAGACTCGTCAAGCTCAATAAAGCGTAGAAAATGACTTTAAATCCAAAACAATTATGTATTTGACCCATGTCTGCTCCATTATATACACATACACACGTCCCAGCTACCTGAGCCTGAGTGACAGCTTGGCTTGGATGATGATTTATTCAAACCATCACACACAATGTTGCTTTACAAACGAATATTTTGTCTGCAGCCTGGCAACTGCCAAGCGTCTTGGGTCTCCAGAAAACCGAACAGGCTACGTGCTGCAACAGGGTGGGAGAAGGATGATTGAGCGAGCTGGGATGCTCTCGGGCGTAGATCCGTTGCAGAATGGATATGTCAGGAAACAGACTCGGAGAAGGAGGAGAGATAAAAATAAAGAGACATAGCGATAACGTCTCTCTCCAGGAGGCTGCAGTGTTCACGCAAGCTCCGGCTCCCCCGCTGCCTCTCAAATTAATTTGAATTTGATCACCTAACGAGGCGGCCGCCGAGGACCCGGCAGCAGTTGCGGAGGTAAAATGAGATGCTGTCCGTCAGAGCAGGTTAAGTCTGCGGCCGCCTGGGAGAGAAGCCTGAGAAAAATGGCGGGAACCAGGCCTCCCACTCCCTCGCCGACCACGGCGACGGCCGACAACACCGTTTCCTCGGCACATCCATCTCGCAGACGCTCTGAACCCACGTCCTGGAGCTCGCAAACACAAGCGGGAGCTGCCTGCCGCTCACTTGGTGGTGTCATGGTGTGCTTTCGGTTTCCCCTGGACTCCAGGTCCGGTGAGGCAGGCCAGCAACACAGGGAAAAGGTCTGCCTCAACAAGTATTTCAGTCTTGTAATAAGACTTACATTTTCTACTGAAATCTCAAGTAGAAGATATACGATTATTTTAAGTTACTGTTTGCTTGACATTTTGTTGCAAATTTGTCTCACCTCGGTGGCAAAATGTTTGTCCTATTTGATTAAAAAAAGTAATAGAAATTACAAATACTTGTTGAGATTATTTTGACTTATTAGTATATTATTATTCTATTATACATAATATTATTATTATTATTATTACTATTATTAGTTTTTCGCAGTGAATGTGGCAAGCCCTCCGTCACTTTCCCAACCCGTACAGAAGGGTGAGTGAATTAAAGCATGTGCACAATCTGTTCAGTGGGGAAATAAACACATGGACAAACCACATTGTTTTTGTTTTGTTTTTGTTCGAGAATCACCACCTCCTACATGCACCCCCACCTGCAATTTAGAGCGTAAAAAGTGGTACGAGGCGTTTACTTCATTGACTTTCCTGAACAGCTAATGCGAGACTGAGCGCGGCTGACTGCCTGCTCCACGCGACCATGCAGCCTCCCGCTGAGAAGAGAGAGAGAGAACAGCGAACACGTGAGACGCGGAGCTTGGCGTACTGCACCAGGGAGGATTGCCGCAGACCGTGAAAGCACATCCAGTCGCCAGCGCACTTAAATCACCTCAGCCATTACGGCTCAGTGCGGCGCTCGCGCCCGCAAGCCAGTCGCCAGCGAGCGATTAATCCACGGCCAGCGCCTCGGAAGGCTCCGGGAGGCTCCGGAAGGCTGCGTATCCGACGGAGGCGAGGTGAAGCCGAGTTAATTAGCGACCGCAAGCGAGCGCTCTGCCCACCTGTCTGCGCTAGCACCTAGCCGCGGCCCTCCACAGCAGTTCTGCTACCGCTGCTGTTATGCCGTCGGAGGTACGTTCAGGAAGGCAGGGTTAGAGCGACCCAGCCCTGCCGGCCGCTGCAGCTCCAGGCAGCCCAGTGCTCCTCCACACACCTCCTCTGTGCATCGTTCAGTTACACCTCCCTTCTCCCTCCCGGGCAACATCCAGTGGTGACTTAACGAGGGCCAAACCGACATGCGGGAGGACGCAATGCAATGCAGAGGAAAGCCGTAGAGATGCCCCGAAGCAGCCCGAACCTGAGCCCGAACCCACCGCATCGTGAGAGTGTCCCGCAGGTCCGTGCGATCCCCGGCTCCACCCAGTCCCAGTCTGGAGCCAAGGCTCCTCCTGTAAGGGGCGGAAGAACGCATCGCGGGAACCCGCAGCTCTGCCCGACCCGTCTGTCGCGGCGCCCGGGGTACGACGGGGTTGCCCTACTGGTGGTACCACGGACAAACTGCGCAGGGGAAACTACAAGCCCCCTGCAGCACTGAAAGAACACATGCATCGACTCCCTTCCCTGCACTTGGCCTCAGCACTGGAGCAGATAACTCACCTCACAGAACACAACACCACGGCGTATTCAGACATTAACACTTTAGGCTGCCAGTTCATAAATATGTGATAGCGATGTTCTGAACTGAACATTCTAATGCTATAACTCACCTGACAGAACACAACACCATGGTGTATTCAGACATAAACACGTTAAGATGCGAATGTTCTTAACAGAACATTCTAGCACTGATGTAACCATCACTACCGATAATATAAAGCAGTTCAAGAACACTGACATCATTTTGAAACAGCGTTCCATAAACCTACTCTTCAAAGGGTTAAATAAACAGACAGAGAAGAGAGGGTAATGAGAAGTATGATTAGAGAAATTAGGAGATGCGTGCATTAAAAGGGGGAGAGAACAGACGAAAGAGAGAAAGGGGGACTGTGTCTTTCCCACCTGGCTCCTATGCACTCTCAATCGCCACCTCATTGTCCTCTCTCCGCCCCGGTCACTGCTACATTCTGTCCATCCGTCCCTCAGCCCTTCAGCTCTGACACTGACTGGGAGATTCACCGAGACACGAGAGGAGAGCGAGTGAGCAAGGGGGGGGGGGGTTCAGAAGGAGAGAGAGAGAAAGAAAGAGGGAGGGAGGGGAGGAAGCCAAGGAAGTGGGAGGAGAAGACTGTAGAAAGGAACCCAAAGCGAGGAGTGTAGTACAAGGCTAGAGGCGGGCAAATAACAATGAAATGAGTGGAAACTGGGAAATGAATTTGGGTGAGAAGAAAGGGAAACTAATGGAACATGGGTAGAAAAAGAATGGATGTGGAAGGGAGGAGATGGCGGCACAGACGAGGCGTGCAGAAATCAGGGCGGACGAGAGAGAAGCAAAGAAACGTGTCAGCTCCTGGCATTGTCTCTCTCTCCTTTCTGTCTAGTTGAGTGTCCCAGCTTGTCTATCTCACTCAGTCCTTCCCTGCAAACCACTCTCAGTCTGTGCTGCTGCTGTTAAGCATCCGCACCTCCTCCCACTACTGGACATGAGCACACTCCACTATGCAGTACACACAGTTACATGATCACACACTGCAATAAAGTACGCACTGTTGCATACAACACAGTGAAATTAGCATGATCCACCATGTAGTATGCACTGATCCATATAACACAGGGAAACTATGTAGTATGCACTGCTCCATATAACACAGTGAAACTATGTAGTATGCACTGCTCCATATACCACAGTGACATGAGCCTAATACAGAATGTAGTATGCACTGCTCCAGCTAAGTAAGCACACTACACTCTGCAGTACACATTGCACCATATAACACAGTACAATTAGCATAATCCACTATTATATTATGCACTGCTACACTGAAATGACCACACTACACCATGCAGTACATACTACTCCATAAAACATAGCAAAATTAGCGCACTCTACTATGCAGTACACACTGCTCAATAAAACACAGTGACATGATCGCACTCCACCATGCAGAACAGTGTTCCTAACATAACACGGTGATTCTATACAGCAAACTAATACACATACGCATAAATGTCATAAGTGACAATGAGAAGTTTGCGAACACTACTCCGGGATAATGAACACAGGCGGTAAGTCAGACGTGTTAAATGCACGGCTCAGTAGCATAATTCCCGACGGGCAGAGGTGAGATTATTAGAGCGCTAACAGTTCCGGCACGTTCCTCAGTTTCCCACTCACAGTCAGGCGTTTCCCCGTTTTAATGACCTGCGGAGCGGCAGTGCTGACCTTTGACCTTCTAATGCTTGTACTTCTGACTGGAGCTCTGACAGCTCTGGGGGCAGGAGAGCTACTCTGGGGGCAGGAGAGCTACTCTGGGGGCAGGAGAGCTACTCTGAGTGCAGGAGAGCTACTCTGGGGGCAGGAGAGCTACTCTGGGGGCATGAGACCTGCTCTGAGTGCAGGAGAGCTGCTCTGGGGGCAGTAGAGCTGCTCTGGGGGCAGGAGAGCTACTCTGGGGGCAGGAGAGCTACTCTGAGTGCAGGAGAGCTGCTCTGAGTGCAGGAGAGCTGCTCTGGGGGCAAGAGAGCTACTCTGAGGGCAGGATAGCTACTCTGGGGGCAGGAGAGCTACTCTGGGGGCAGGAGGGCTACTCTGGGGGCAGGAGAGCTACTCTGGAGGCAAGAGAGCTACTCTGAGGGCAGGATAGCTGCTCTGGAGGCAAGAGAACTACTCTGAGGGCAGGATAGCTGCTCTGGGGGCAGGAGAGCTACTCTGGGGGCAGGAGGGCTACTCTGGGGGCAGGATAGCTACTCTGGGGGCAGGAGAGCTGCTCTGAGTGCAGGAGAGCTGCTCTGGGGGCAAGAGAGCTACTCTGAGGGCAGGATAGCTACTCAGGGGGCAGGAGAGCTACTCAGGGGGCAGGAGAGCTACTCTGGGGGCAGGAGAGCTACTCTGGAGGCAAGAGAGCTACTCTGAGGGCAGGATAGCTGCTCTGGGGGCAGGAGAGCTACTCTGGGGGCAGGAGGGCTACTCTGGGGGCAGGAGAGCTACTCTGGGGGCAGGAGAGCTGCTCTGAGTGCAGGAGAGCTGCTCTGGGGGCAAGAGAGCTACTCTGAGGGCAGGATAGCTACTCTGGGGGCAGGAGAGCTACTCTGGGGGCAGGAGGGCTACTCTGGGGGCAGGAGAGCTACTCTGAAGGCAAGAGAGCTACTCTGAGGGCAGGATAGCTGCTCTGGAGGCAAGAGAGCTACTCTGAGGGCAGGATAGCTGCTCTGGGGGCAGGAGAGCTACTCTGGGGGCAGGAGGGCTACTCTGGGGGCAGGAGAGCTACTCTGGGGGCAGGAGAGCTGCTCTGAGTGCAGGAGAGCTGCTCTGGGGGCAAGAGAGCTACTCTGAGGGCAGGATAGCTACTCTGGGGGCAGGAGAGCTACTCTGGGGGCAGGAGGGCTACTCTGGGGGCAGGAGAGCTACTCTGGAGGCAAGAGAGCTACTCTGAGGGCAGGATAGCTGCTCTGGAGGCAAGAGAGCTACTCTGAGGGCAGGATAGCTGCTCTGGGGGCAGGAGAGCTACTCTGGGGGCAGGAGGGCTACTCTGGGGGCAGGAGAGCTACTCTGGGGGCAGGAGAGCTGCTCTGAGTGCAGGAGAGCTGCTCTGGGGACCGGGACAATGAACATGACTGGTGCCTGTGTTTTTGCAGGGTCTGTTGTTTGTCCTCTGACTGTCACAAAGACAGGCATTGTGGGCCCGTTGAAAAGGAGCCCTCACAGAACGGACTCTCCCCTTTCAGGTCACTTAATAGCTCGGAAAAGCCGACCGTCTCCACTGAGAACCAGAGCTGTGACCTCGCTTGCATCGGACTCTTTGTCAGAGCCGTCGGGCAGAATGGCAGAGAGGTGGCACGGAGAGTGCTGCATTGTGGGAGGGCGGGGACTATGTCCGATGTGTGCCTGTGACCGGCATGTCACATCCAGAGAAGAAGAGAAAGAAAGGGACAGAGAGAGAGAGAATGTGTGTGTCTGTGTGTGTGCATGCATGTATGTGTATGGTGAGAGAATGTGTGTGTCTGTGTGCGTGCATGCATGTATGTGTATGGTGAGAGAATGTGTGTGTCTGTGTGCGTGCATGCATGTATGTGTATGGTGAGAGAATGTGTGTGTCTGTGTGTGTGCATGCATGTATGTGTATGGTGAGAGAATGTGTGTGTCTCTGTGTGTGCATGCATGTATGTGTATGGTATGAGAATGTGTGTGTCTGTATACATGAGTATGAATATATCGGTGCATAAAATGTGTGTCAATGTATTGTCTTATTTGGAGAATAAGTGTGCATACAGTATGTATGAGTGTAAAAGACAGAAAATGCATGTCAGTTTGTGTGTGTGTGTGTGTTCCCAGTAGAGGCAGGTTCGTCTGTCAAGAGACCCAGAGCTGGAGAAGTGATGCTTCACTGACACATCGCACCTCATCCCCCTCACCTGCTGTCAGATCCACACCTCACAGCTACACAACACCCCCATCCGCTCCCATTCCTTTTGCTTCTCTCCATAACTCAATCCACCACCCATCCTTCCCTCTCCTACCCTCATCTGTCCAGATCTGGGTCAATCACACAACTGTTTTGGATTCAAATTGCTCTGTTTCTTTCAGCAGGGTAGTCAAAGGCGTATTTTACACGGGAGACGTGTCCCCCCAATATTTGAGAAAGTCTTGTCTGTTCCCCGCAATGTTTGGCCCCTCCATTGAAACTGGGAAGAATTTAATATCAGTGAATTATCTGTAGAGGTGGGCTATGTCTATTATATACCATTAATTTGACCAACGTATCCATTACCTTACATTACAGTCATTTAACTGACAATCTTATCCAGAGCGACGTACAGAAAAGTGCAAATCAGAACCACGGACAAGCGCATTGAAGACCTTAGAGGAAAGTACAGTTCCAGGTCCTAGAGTGATGATCACATAGATAAAACTTGAACCATTGCAGAGTACATCCGTTTTCCAATTAGCATACCATAGTTGGCAGCAAGAATACCCCGAATACTAAAATAATTATACATAAGTGCAATTATAACCTATAGCAGACACATGGCTAATTATAGCAGTGTGGTAGGGAGGGAAAGGTGCAGCCACGATCATGTCAAACATGTGCAGAGAATGTAGCTTAGATATTGCAAACACTATTGAAGAAGTTACATTATCTTTGATAGTCTCTTTGAAAGCAGTATTCTTTTCTGATAATATGCAAGGATTGCCGGGAAAATTGTTGGTGTATTTTAATATACTTAAGAGTATATAATATATTGTTTGGGCATGCTCATTTGTGTCCTTGTTCACATGGACAATGAACAAAATGCAGGGTAAATGACATGCCTCGGCGGATTAATCAATGGCTGTGTCTCAAATTGCATACTTGTGCCAAGTTGGTGCGTAAATCATGTACGGAAGTTCTAAGTAAATGGAAGTTAAGTTACATGTGATCAAGTGCATCCAAAAGTACAAAAACTAAAAGTACACATCAAATCTCTTGTTTTACTTGGGAGCACACTTTCCGTACCTAGTAGCCATTACCTTTTCAGAGCCCACAGCAAAGAAGAAATTGGGATTTTAAATAGGCAATAAACTATCAAGGAATGTAAGCTATCTAGCTAAAAAATACAATGCTGCAGCTAATGAGGGCAGAAAACTACATACAGTATGCTAGCTAATGTCACCAACTGGAGATGACTGACGTTTGTCGTGAAAATCACATTTTCTCTCATCTTAACCTTAATATACATATTGCTAAGCATTTCTCCTTTTTAATTTATGAATAAAAATATACTATGTCCAGCAAAAATTTGTATAACAAATACTTTTTTCTGCTATAACATAGCTAGCTAGCTAACTGTCACTGCTACTGCTGTTGCATGCAAACGCATCGTCCATCGTCTTGCATAGGCTACGCAGTATGCGTAGTGACTTTGCTATTTGCTATAACAGCTGACACTAAAAAAGTATTATAATCCAGTTACATTATAAAACATCCTCTTCCATCTCTATTCCATACATCATGCACAACTTAAGAGCTTTTATGGTTCATCTCCGCTCCACTTATTATTTCTTAAAAGCAGGAACAAACACCTTGCGGGTACCTTTTAGGCACCGTGTAATTACACAAGCAAACTGCTGCTTTTGCCATAAGAAACAAGCCTTTGAGTATTAATGACCCAAAGCCTTATGGCTGCTGAGGACCTTGAGGGTAAAGGGGAAAACACATGGTTAAAGCAAAAGAAAGTATACACACAGGACTGGGAAACAATTAACTGACTGGTCTTTTTGAAAGGGTATTTTGGAATGAGCAGCATGTATCTGAGTCACACAAAGCCAGGGGGTTCTTTGGTCCACTGGAGATTTCAAATGATTAAATAAGGACAGTGCCTAATTAAAATGTCAGAATGAGAATTGTTGGTCCTCTGAGGATCTGATGACACTGGTAAAAGCCAAGGATGAGTGCAGTAGCACCAGGTTAAAGCTGGAACCTCACCTTGGACTCCACCACAGATGCTAAAGGAAAAATGATGGCAATATCACCTCCTATTCAGCTTTAGCCTCACCATATAGAGGCAGGGATCTTCACTGGGCGTGGTGATGTCCATGTATCAGTTGCCACGTAAAAGTGTATCCAGTGCAGGACAAAGGGTGTACATATTCCAGCTGTGGCGGCTAGTTTGAATTAAATGCGACGTTGCAATGAGCTTGACTATTGCCGGAATAGAATGGGAACGTTGTGTGGGAGGTTCCAGTACATCTTTTATGTCTCCCATAATTGTAATTATTTGTATGGCTGGGTGTTTGTCACAGAAGTCACAGGTGATTCTCTCTTTTTTGGCAGTCCCTTAAATTTCCTGTTTCTTTTCCGTGATTGTTTTGGAGGATAACTAATCAAAACAAACACACACTCTTTCTGCGATGGACAAAAGCAATTAAAAGCAGTATATCATTGCATTTAGCCTACTCATATTTTTTACTAGCAGCAACACTTTCGTTTTAAACTTCAGTTATTGTCACTACGGTTGAGCACGTTATTTCAGTCACTTCCAACTGCTTTGCATTATATTTACTGTAAATAATCTGACCCCTGGTCTCTCAGAATCTGATGATTTCTTGCTCTGAGGGTTGAAATGCAATTCTTGTTGCAAAGATTATTTCAGTGTATTTTCAAGCCTAGATCTGTGTCTTTGTCTTGTGCTTCGGTTTATGCCTGCTCTTTAGAGGCGGAGAAATTTCCTGTACAATTTGACCCTCATTAATTGCGTGAACTTTAGTCAATTCAATGGAATACATAATCAGCCACACTTATAATATCTCCGGCCTTTATTGGCGCAATCCACCCTGACGTGCATATGCATTAAGGACATAAGCATATCTTGCAGTGACTCACCTAGATCACACACATACTGCAGTTCCAGCCCTGTGCGCCAGTTTGATACAATGCATATTTCCTGGGCAGAATGTTGTCATATCTGTGCCTGATAATCCTCGCAAAAGGCTCAGTACATCTGGCCCTATATGACAAAGATATTGCAAACTTCACATACATGGACTGTCAGGGGACTACTAATTCCTCATTCACCATTTGGCCATGGGAAACTTCAAAGGGCCTCCTCACAGTGGTCGGCACATAAGAAAAGAAGTAAAAAGGAGATCAGTCAATTGGGGTGATAGAGCGTGCGGGTGTGTCTGTGTGTGTATGCGTGTGTATTTGTGTGTGTGGGTGTGTGTGTGTCTGCCTCAATGGGGGTGGCCCAGCAAACCTCACACTGGCACTTCTCATACTATTAAGATTGCAGATCTTAAAAATTGTGAATTTACCCGTAACTACTATTTTGGGGGTCAGCCCATACCAGAATAAAGCGGAAGCCATAGTCTTACTGCTGTCTTCATAACTTGGTGTAATCACTGGCTGATCTAGTCTCTCCATATAGTTGTCACAAACATTTAATTAACAGCCATATCTGTCATTTCCAAAAGTAGTACTCAATATTAATCATCACCATAATGCGCACTAGGAGAAGGTTCATAAAAGGTTTTATAACTGTTTTGGGGTTTTTGAGCATTGACTTTGACATCCTTGGGACTAGTTTTCAGAGGAAACAAATTTTCTTTCACTATTTTTTGTGACTAGTCTTATGTCTTCATTGTTTTTAGGTAGTTGAACCCCTCTCTAGATTTGACGTGGAGCTGTGTTACTTACATTTCTTCATTTTAATCTGCTTGTGAGTTGTACATCTTGAAAGGTTGGTCTGACAGGTTGATCTGTCTATCAAAGAATTTGGCGATTTTATTGATAATTTATATATTTGATAATATTTAAGTAAATAAAATTTTAAAAGTAAATTTTAAGTAAATCAAATACATTTATTTTACATGTTGGATAAGTGAACGGTTTTAACAGTTGTGTTCGGTAGTCAGAGTGCCGAACGTTAAATGTAAATGGACGCATTCTTTTTTAATATCAATTTAAATGGTGCGATGTTTAAGGCTGCATTACAATGGAAAACAATATATTTTGCATCTGCTAATCGGCTAATGTTAATACAGACGCGCGCCTTGAGTTAATTCATTTCTTTCATACTGCACCAGATGCTAACAGAGATCAGCTCCTTCTTCTGAATTTACAATCACACATTTACCCCAAGCTGGGTAAAGCTGCTGACACAGCCCGCAACATCTGGTGGCTGCTGACCGGCGTCTAATTTACATTTGTACTTTTTTCTTTTTTACCATTGCTGTGATCAATTTTTATTCTTATCGTACTTGTTCTTATCAATGTGTATTATACTATGTGTAGAAGCAGGTAAGACTCTATGACCCATAGGCTAGAAATGCATGGGCTTCTTTGCACACTGCAAAGCATGGGCTTGTCTTATAAATGTATTGTTATATTTAGACTTGAAATCTAATTTCTAAATAAAGACAAATTAGACAAATAAGACAAAACAATTGCCAGTGAGGTGTAACAGTAATTTCAAGATTTGCCAACAGGGTAAGACAATTTTACAAGCAAAAAGCTTCAACAAGAGAATATATTCTTCTTCAGAGAAAGAAAATAAGATTTTAAGTCTCATTACAAGACTAGAACACTTGTTCAGACAGGCTGTTTTGCATACTCGTTATATTAACATCTATAACGAGCATGCAACGATCTTGTGATGTGCCTTGCATTTGTCAAGGATGCCTAGTCAAGGGGAAAAGAAACGTTGGTACATGACAATTGTATTTTGCTTTTAAGATATTTTTGTCATTTTAGTATAAGCAGTGTTCTTCACCCGCTGTTCCGTGGGCATTGCTGAGTTGCAGGTTTTGTAATTATATCTCACGAATGAAGTAGATGAGCCAAGACTTTAATATACACACCCTATTCAACAGGCATAACTTGGCATTACATATCATGTTTGGAGCATACAGTATGTGCAATGGGTAGTGTGGCTACAGCCACTGCTTTTCCCATGGATTCATTTTAGCTATTTGTACATCTAAACTGTGAATTTGTTCACTTTATGACCATTTGTCAGGTTTCTCCTTCTTTGTTTGCATATTTGAGGTGACAGGGTTTTGGGAAATATCAGGGGTGGGTAAGGTAGGCCAGAGGGTGTGCCATTTGGTGGGCTATGCCACCAAATATTTATTTCTAAAATTGTTCAATTTCAATCTCTTGTTTATATAACTACTTCTAAATATTTATTTGTCTACTTTCAGCCAATCATACAGACTGAGATAGTGTGGTGTTGCTGAATCACTTTAAGTAGGAGAGGTACTGAAGTTCATATTCTGGAGCAGGTATATTAGTATGCATTGCTATATTAACATCTATTAAGTTCTTTTTGCATTTGACTTTAAGGATGTTAGTGCTCCTGACACCTCTATATACATTAGAACAGTGGTATGTAACCCTAGTTCTGGAGAGCTACTTGGTATGCTGGTTTTTGTTTTCACCTTAAAATCAGCACCCTGTCAAGACCCAGGTAACCAGGTGAGGTGAGTTAACTTTGTAATCAACTGCTCTAATTGATTAATGAAGTGCATAGTAGCAATGAAAATCAGCAAGCCCTGTTGCTCTCCAGGACCAGACTTGGGACCACTGGAATACACACATACACACACACACACACACGCACACACACACATTACGCCTGCCTCACCCAGAAAATAAATATACTCCAGAAGTATATAGTGAGTATTAGAGGGGAAGGGCATGTGCTGGATAAATGGATGCATGGCTGAAAGCGTCCCATCAGTCTGCTGGTAGCAGCTGCCCATTAATCCAGTGCTCTCACGGTCTTCCCTTCTCTGCTTTGCCCTCCATTTCTCCTCCCCCCCTACGGCGGTCCCCACCTTTCTCCATCACATTCAATCACCCGTTCATTCGCAACAGCTCTTCCTCACCCTTTTCTGTTATTCACACTATCCTTACATAGTAGTCCTCCCCCCTCCCTCTCTCCCTGACTTTTCTCTCATCCTCTGCTCCGAATCACAATTACCTCCATCCGTCCCTGGCTTATTTTGTCACACCATCTCTGAGTCTATTTCACTTATCGCCTTCAAACACTCACCCTGTCTGTTGTTACTCCAGCTCCCAGCACAAAGCTCAATATACAGTATGAGAAATTAATACAGCAGACCCGTAATGTTCGACAGGGTCACCATTCTGAGGGGCAGTGCTTTGAAACATTTGTGATGACAAAGTGCCAAGAAGAGTCCCTGAACCATTGCAAGGGCACGTGTGTCTGTGTGTGGAGTGTGGGGGGTTCTGGCGGTCACTTTCTCTGTGATACAGATCACAGAGTCTGAAGGAGATGTGAATCTATGACTGTGTCTCAAATTGCAGACTTGTGGACAAGTTGCGTAAATCAAGTGTGGAAGTTAACAGTTATGTGATCAAGTGCGTGCCAAACTGAAGTGCAAAAACATTGCGTTTTCAGAGCCAACAGCAAAGAATAAATTGGAATTTTAAATATGCAAGTAACTGTAATGGAATATAAGCTATCTAGCTAAAAAATAAAATGCTCAACATTATTAAAAAGCTATTACAATTAAAATACAATTACATATGCTAGCTAATGTCACTCACTGGAGATGACTAACGTTAGCTGCAAATATCATGTTTTCTCTCATCTTGACCTTAATATACATAGAATTCCCCTTTTTTAATTTATCAATAAAGGGATACAAACATATGTTCACAACAAATTTGTATAAAAAATACATTTGTCTGCTATAACATAGCTAGCTAACTGTCACTTCAGATATCAGTCACTGGTGCTAGTTGGGTATGTCAGACTCATGACGTTATATGTACATCTCAAATGAACAGATTCATTCAACTATGCATGCTAAGTAGTTGATTTGTTGGTACACTTGTAAGTTAAGCTCATAAGAACACGAGTGCACAGGTACATGAGTATGCGATTTGAGGCACAGCCTCGAGGAACCCTGCCGAGATCGTTCCCGACTATTTACCCAGCTGGCTACTAGAAAGCTGTTCTGCGGGGTGAGCCTGCCTGACCTTTGGCCACGTCTCAGAAGCTTTCCCTCAAGGCCAAGCGCTGAAAGTGGAGATCTGCCAGGGCTTCACATTGGGATCAGCCCAATTATAACAAACTGAAACAAAGCCTTGTGACAGCAAGCCACACTTGGAAGAGAAGCAGCCTGACGCCTCCTTTCCTTTCCTCGGGTCCTGCCTGGCAGGGTTGGCCGAGCGATGGGCCTGTCTAAAAAAGAGTGCTTGCAGAACCCTGGAAAACAGAGCAACCTCTCACACCCCAATAACAGCTTACATTTTTCTGTGTTATGCTAAATGAGACAAGAGAGGTTGAAAGAAACAAAGAACTGGCCTTTTTCAAGGGGACATTTTTATCAAGAAATAACTTGAAAGCGCTAACTTGAAAGCAGTGACATTATTCCTTGGAGCATGTTTCCTGAACTTCAGATGTTAGATGATGACAGAAAGAGCAAGAGGGGGAAAAAAAGCTAATGTTGAGGATGAGAAGGCCACTGCCTAAGAGAGCCTAAGAGAGGGCTGATGCTCTGAGTCTAACCTATATCAATGACAGAACGCTCAGACAGGATGAGTTGATTGGCGAAGCGGTGACATCACGAGGATACACGAACAGCGTGAACTTATGCGTATACTGTGGGATACTACTATAGGGAGTGCTCCTATAATGTACTTCAAATGTTTGAGCATAAACACTGACAAAGTATCAGATTTGCATAAGCGAAAATCAACATGTTTAATTTGGAACCACAATTTACATCAATTTTGGTAGTTACGTACTTCGCTATGAAATTGATCACACACACTGTATCGCACTAGTAATCCTATTTTTCACACTGGTAAATCCGCAACAATTTGCCAATTTCCAGAGCCCTTCTACAATCCCCCCACCCTGGTTCAGCATATGCCCTACAACAAGTGCAGATGGCATTATTTGATCATAAAATGGGTGCATATAAAATAATACAGTGCAGGGGTTAATTATTTTGGACAGTTGTACAATTTCTGTTATTTTGCCTCTGAACTCCAGCACATTGAATTCAAAATTAAACAATGAATATGCGGTAAAAATGCAGACTGTCACCTTTAATTTGTATGTACATCTATATCGGGTGATCCAAGTAGGAATTACATTGCTTTTTATGAATAGTCCCCCCAGGTTAGGGGACCAAAAGTAATTGGAAAGTTTGCTTCTCTGCTGTTTCTGATTAGTCAGGTGTTTTTAATTGCTTCCTTAGTGCAGGTATATGGAAGTGTTTAGTGTCTAGTCTTGATTCTAGGCCATTGATTGCCTTTGGAGTGTTATTAGCATTTGCCATGAAGACCATAGTTGTGTCAATGAAAGTCAATTTGAGGCTAAGAAATAGTCAGAGACATAGGCCAAACAATAGGCTTACCAAGGACAAATGAGGAGGACTCTTGAAACAACTCAATGAATATTGATGTGAGAGTGACAGCAGACTTACAGACACACCATAAACATCAGGCTACCCTTGCTTACCAAGTAACTAGTTTTCAGACAATCTTTGAATATTAGCCAGCAATTTTTTCTAACGCTTGTCAAACATGTAACAGATATGTAACAAACATGTATATATATATATATATATATATATATATATATATATATATATACAGGTATGTGACCTGCTCTATCAAAATCAGTTGTATGGACCCCAAAACGTATTTTGAGAAACTAGTTTTAGAAACTAACCCAAAGGGGGGAATGAATGTCACCAAACTAAGTTTTGTTGCAAGAGTTACGTGAGGCTGGGAGACTACCAATACTGGGCTAAAGAAACTCTGGTGCTATAACTTGTAATCTTATGTATGAAGCCTTTAAAACTATATCTTTACTCTGAACGTTTAGCTACTCTTGACATTAAGACATACAGACCATGAAAGCAAATACATTAACAAACGAAAATGTTGTGGTTTATGACTGGTGAACGGTGACAAGCAGGCTAGCCTCCAAACAATGCACAACTCTGATATTACTTTCACTTTGAGACCTTAAAAAAAGAATTATAGAGTTTATTAGGAATACCGGTACACCTACTTTTTCATGCAATTATCTAATCAGCCAATCATGAGGCAGCAGTGCAATGTATAAAATCATGCAGATAATGGTCAGGAGCTTCAGTGCATGTTGACATCAGAGTTTGTAGAGAATATTGTGAAAAACAAAAAACATTGTTAATGAGAGAGGTCAGAGAACAAGGGCCAGACTGGTCGAAGCTAAGAAGAAGGTGACAGTAATGCAAATAACCACACATTACAACAGTGGTATGCAGAAGAGCATCTCTGAACACACAAAGCGTCAAACCTATAAGTTGATAGGCTACACCAGCAGAAGACTAAACAGAAAAATGAGTTTAATAAATACCTCACTGAGTGTATTTTTACTCTGAATTTGGCATCAAGACATGCAGATTATGAAAGCCAAGATATTGTTCTTCAAAATGAAGATGAAAACCTAAAACAGCCAAAAAATAAACATGAATTTATGTGAAATTGCCCGTTGCACCTTACAACTGATTGAACGGGACACATATTTGAAAACAAATCAGTAAGTCAAGTTTTGAGACCAAACCTGTGTGTGTATGTTGGTGTGTTCATGACACACACACACACACACACACAAATTTGATCTTTTTCATTTTATTGACTATTGATTTTATTTAATATATCTCTGGGCAGGGCCCTGGTCACCCCCATTCTGCAGGGTTTCACAGCATTCTCAGCTACCCAGTAGGTCCTAAATCCCCCCCCCCCCAGTCAGAATAAAGCCTCTAGGCTAACTTCAGTAATGCAGTGGTTCACCGTGGTTCTCCTTCTGATGGGGGAGAGATTCGTTCATGCACAAATAAACACATACAAACACACGCATGAAGTCAGACAGATATGCGCACACACATACACACAAACAGCACTGTAATATGCCCCTTGCTGTGGTCCCAGAGCCACAGCCTTCTTCCTCTCACAGTGAAGCCCTGTACTTAAACACAAAAACCTTTGAATATCATTAATTTCTGCTCTACATTTATTTTTGTATTATGTGTTCAGCGGCGGCTGTAGGTCGAGGGTTATTTCCACGGTGGCAGCTGAGCTTGGTTTTTGGGGGATGGAAGCAGGGCAGTAGGAGGACCATGCTTACTGGTTAAGGAGGCACACACTTGGGCTGTCTTACGAATCAGTCCAGGGTTTAAAAAGTGTGCTTCTTTCCACAGTGGACGGCCGAGACCGCAGGAGAGGAGAGAGCCGAGACACAAACCACTGAAAAGCTGCATGCCAGTCAGGTTATTTCTTTTCAATTTATTATTTTAGTTTATACTTTATTATTTTATTTATATTTGTTTGTACTTTCCTCTAGGGTCTTTCAGCGCACTTATTCCTGGGTATGGGTATGCACTTTGCACTTTGTTGTACGTCGCTCTGGATAAGAGCGTCTGCCAAATGCCATTAATGTAATGTAATGTAATGTAATGTAGTTTACTATTTTTAGTCCCAAAACTTGTATTTATTTTTCCTGTTTTGTTGGTGTGCTCACTCTCCCTCTCCATCACCACCGCCGTGACTAAAAGACGGCAAATTGTTGTACCTCCCAGTGTCCAGCTCTTCTGTCCTCCTAGGGGAGTCACACGGCGTGTGACATTTTGCTGCCGAAACCCGGGACAGAAGAGTTCTCCAAAGATGGAAACGTCTGCTGCAAATGGTGAAGCAGCTAGAGCAAATGTAGGAGCCATAACATCAAGCTCTCCGCAGCCTGCAGGAACAGCAACAGCAGGCCATGCAGTCTACAGCAGCCTGCAGGAACAGCAACAGCAGGCCATGCAGGCTACAGCAGAGCTGCAGGAACAGCAACAGCAGGCCATGCAGGCTACAGCAGAGCTGCAGGAACAGCAACAGCAGGCCATGCAGTCTACAGCAGCCTGCAGGAACAGCAACAGCAGGCCATGCAGGCTACAGCAGAGCTGCAGGAACAGCAACAGCAGGCCATGCAGGCTACAGCAGAGCTGCAGGAACAGCAACAGCAGGCCATGCAGTCTACAGCAGCACTGCAGGCTACGGATCGAGCTGACAGAGCTGCTGAAGGAGCGAACATCTGGTCCCACCCCGACCCCCCTCCTGGCCCACATCAAACTACAAAAGATGAGGCCAGAGGAGGACCCGGAGGCATTCGTCAAACTGTTCTAAAGGAGGCCACGGCGTGTAACTTTGCTGGCGTTCCGCCTCCTACACTTGCTCTCAGGGGAGGCGCAGTTGGCTGCACGGAACATACCGGCAAGTGCACTGGCTGATTACACCACCCCCCGGGGTACCATCTGGGTACGGGTGGGACTGAAGCCGGAGGGCCACTGGAAGAGACTGCGCAAACTTTCGGCTGTCTATACAGAGCAGCTGCAACCCAAAAGCCACACTCTCGAAGACATTGTGGAGCAGGTGGCACTGGAGCAGTTTATAATGGGGCTCCCAAAAGGGACCTCCGACTGGTTTCGGTACCACCAACGAACCTCCCTGAGTGCGGCCATTCAGCTAGCGGAGAATCACCAGTTTAGGAGAGGAGAGGAAGAATCATCACGGACCAGTTATACCTCCCTCCCATTCCCCATCACCCTACTCTTTCCTTTCCCCCTTTTCCATAGTTCCCCTTCTTTACCCCTCCCCATTCCCAGTTCCCAGTTTTAACTGGGTTCCCAGGACCCCGTTTCCCTAAAGGAAATCCCCATCCCACCGCTTTGTCCCCACCGTTAACTTTTCCCCTGGTCTCAGGTCAGACGAGTGCCCCAGAAATGTCAGGGCAGGGTTGCTGGCCTTGTGGGCAGGAGGGGCACATCCGAAAGGATTTTTCCCTGGTAGAGGTAAATATCACAAGCCAGCCCCAAAATTTCTGCACACAACTGTAGTTATTTCAAGTTATAAATAAATTGCCTTTCAACATTGCATTTCACCATCACAGATTTTTTAAAACTGAACATTGAGTTTTAACATTTATATCTGTTTGACTTTCTTCTGACATTGCATTTGTTCATTGTATGTGTATTGTATTTAGAGGCATAATACTTTCTGATTATAAAGCAATCAGAATGTGCTGTACTCCATTCTGAGAGATACAATTTTTTCTGTGTACTTTATAATGTATTTTTAAACAAAGTAAAAATACACAGTGAGACACGAAAGGCTAATCACAGCAAAGTAAATTGAAACAACAAATAAAAACACAGCTGCTTTCAGTAGCAAGTGCTAATGTAAACATAAATGAATCTATCAAAGCCTTAGTGGATCAAACAAGATCAACTGTGAGACTTCCACAACTGTGTGGATAATTCATGAATGCGTTGGCCCGATTTTACCAGTTCAAAGTTATGTAAGCATTATAATCCTTCTACACGGGCCGCAAAACAAAATGAGAAAAAAATGACTACATCTAACAAGCCATCTATGATTAAGTCTCCTGTGCCTTGTGGCTTATTTGCCTTTAAACTATTGTGTGTGTTTCAGCCCTTCTGGGGGAAAGAGTGAATTTTAAGCATTTTTATGAATACTGAGCACTACACAGTATAAGTTGAGTGACAGCACAAAATGCCAAACCAACTCTGCCATGCTGTAAATATCAAATTGCATGTCGAGTGAATGGGCATTTTAGAGAGTCAAACAAGTGAAAATAGCAGGGAACATAATTGCCCAACGCATTCAAATTCAGAGAATACGTACAGTTAATCATATCATTGAGACATTATTGTATCAGCACTCATAGTAGATATATAAGCAGTTATTTCTCTTTTTTTTGTGAGAATGAAAATGAAACCAGCAGGCTGTAGGAATGTGAGATATAACATGGAGGTTACCACAGTGACAACCAATTTACAAAGTGTGCCTCGACACCCACAGGCAGAAACGATTAACTGCCCTGTCATATTTCTCTGTTTTCCCTCCATTTTTTTAGAATCTAACTTTGTTTGAAAGGCCTTGGGAGTGTTGAGCAGAGACTGTCAGCTACAGCTTTTCCCATTAGAGTACAAGCAACTGAAAGGAACGAAATGCAGACATACTGTATACACAGATGCACATACTAATCGGTACAAACAGTTCAAACATAGACAGACAGACACACTCAAACATACACATTTTTTGCTACAAAGATACTTGTTTATTTCACAAATGAACAAGAATTGTCAGAAGGTAAGAAGGAAGGTAGAATCACAGAATAAAGCAGATTCTGTATCTTGTTGTTAAAATACACAGCACTTCTTTTCTTCATGGGGGTGATATGCTGATTATGCATTTTAATAAATACTGGGGCTAAGAACACTGTAACAAGGACAAATGTTAGGCTCGTTCTTTACAACCTCAGAAGATCTTTATACTGTAGGCTTGGAAAAATTCTGAGGAAATGGAATTTAAAAAAACATAACTCTGCCGCCATTCCAGAAACATTTCCAGACTCTCGTTTTAAGATCTGTAGGATTGAATGAAGGATGTCCTCTTTCCTCTTTCCAGGAATGTTAGGAACTTGGACTGAAATCAAGTGAATTAGCACTGCAAATATGAATTTGGCAAACCATCCATGAAAGTATACTCCAAAAACTGCTAAACAGAATTTAATTAGGGTGAACGGCACTAGTATTTTATATAACTCCTTACAGTAACAGTCACAATGTACTGCTGCATTTATTGCGCCAAAAAATGCACATACTCTCAGTGACCACTTCATTAGGTACACCTGTATACTAGCTTGTTAATGCAAATATCAAATGAGCCAATCGTGTGACAGCAAACCAATGCATAAAAGCATGCAGACATGGTCAGGAGGTTCAGTTATTATTCAGACCAAACATAAATATAATGGGGAAGAAATGGAATCTGAAAGTGACTTTGACCGTGGAATGGTACCAGGTGGGGTGGGTGAGTATACCAGAAACCTCGGATTTTCACGCACAACTGTCGCTAGTTTACAGAGAATGGTGAAAAAAACAAAAAACATCCAGTGAGCAGCAGTTCTGTGGGAAAAAAACACCTCGCTAATGAGAGTGGTCAGAGGAGAATGGCCAGACTGCTTTAAGCCGAAGGTGACAGTCACTCAAATAACCACGCATTACAACAGTGGTATGCAGAAGAGCATCTCTGGACATGTTGATCCTTGAAGTCAATGGGCTACAGCAGTAGATCAATACATATAAAATAAATAAGTCCAATAAATACCTAATAAAGTTGTCACAGAGGGTATATACATTAGCCGTGAAGAGCAGACAGTCGAGAAAGGAAAAAGAATGATGGTCCTCCCTTCACCTCCCCTCAATCATCTGTGATAAATCTCGCCATTAGGAAAAAGACTGAAGTCCACGTCCTTTAAAACAAGTAGAGCTCTCAACAGCTTTGTGCCAACAGCGGTCCACCTCATCAATGACACAGCACACCATAAGATTAATGTTTAATTACATTTTCCCATTCAGAATAGTTCAAAATGAAGTTCTTACTTGAAAATGTCTCATTCCTGATTCATTTCTTTGGGTAATTTATGTGAACTGTGTATTTAATATATTGTACATTGGCTACATCAAGTTCCCCTGGGGAAATAAAATGATTAAATTCAATAAATGCTGTAGTAAAGATGATGTAATTCAGGGTCACGGGTGGCTGAAGGGAGCAGTATGTTATGGAAATTCCCCAATGCAGTTTGATGTAACACGGGAGAGATTGCGTGGTGCTGTTTGCTGGGGTGCTAAAGTCCCATGCTATGTGTGGCTCATCGGATTACCGTCATTCCCTGCGAAGGTGCCGCTGGCCTCTCTCTCTCACTCGGATTACTGGACGCAAAGAAGCTGAGACTCCTGCCTCTCTCCAGAGCCACAGGGGCATGGTGATGGAGCTGCATTCGGGCAGCCTGGGAGACAGTTATCTGCTAGACCGGATAAGACTTCTAAGGTGCCTTCAGTTGGACGATTTTGAAGGTAGCATGCATGTATCCTTTGTCGGGTAGAATATCCCATAAATCTTAAGCGTCTTACTTCCATTAAATTAATGGTGGCTGAAAATAGCGGCGGAATTCGCACAGAATTATAAAACAGCTCGTCCGCAAGCGTAAGTATACAGCAGGCTTGATATTTTGTTGTAGTTATTTTTAAACTACATTTTAATTACCCTGAAATAAGGTATTTAACGTTCCACTGTGAACTAGGCAGCTAAATTGCTTGTAATCGCACATCATGTTATCCCGTTACTTTGACTCTGATGTCTTCAAAGTGCGTCTCATTCACACGCTGCCTAAGCATTTCTGAAGATGCCTTTGAAGGACAGTGACTAATTGGGCAGCAAGGCAACGAGGCATCAAGGCAAATGCCTTCGGTTTGAGACACAGCCACTGACAACTCCAGAGATGGGCTTACGAAAGTTCCTTTTCCCGCCACCAATCCACGCTTTTACAAACACATTAATGGCTAACCCAACTACAGCCCATAGATGTAATCACTCCTCATTCTTTATGCTTGCATACCTCAGTAGCCCAGGGCCTGAATTTAGTTTCATTGCAATTTCACTCTACTTTGACATTGTAATGGTGCTGTGGGTTAGAAATAAATTCTGAAGTGCGGTAAGACAGTGCTGTCGAAGTCATCTGAGCATATAAATAAAGATAATACAAACATTGTTCCTCAATTAAATCTGCGTATAATTATCAGCTGTTTCTGTAGCGGAAGAGATCACAGTGCATTGTCCTTCAGAGCTTTATGCAAGGTCACAAGTGTTTCTAATTTGAGTTTCAAGAAACAATGTCTAAAAATCAGGAAAAGATTAAGAGCTTGGGGGAAGTATTTGGCTTAACAAGTTATATAATTGACACTTAATGTTTTCCACAGAGGGAAAAGACCTCAATTCAACCAAGTTTGTAATATCTTACATGAAAGAAAGCTGAACTCTCAAGCTAGTGGAATGGAGGGAATCTTATCAGGTTCTACATTTAATGGCTGCTGTACCTGTTCCATGTTACTATGACCAGGGACATCCAAGATGATCTGTTGCAGACTATGCTGGAGTTCAGTTAAGTGGATGTTTTATTGAGCGTGTGTGCGTGTGTGTGTGTGTGTGTATGGTGAGTGGATGAGGAAGAGCAACAAGCAGATTGAGCTTTTTTAATTTGGCAGTGGGCTCGCTGCAATGTGGCCAAGCTCCTCTACCTGTGCCCAGTGTGAACTGCCAGCAGGAGGAGGAATAAGGAGGGGAAAATGCCAGCACTTTCTCTTCTCACCAATCTAGCTAATAACAAGCAAGTCATTATGTTTGTGTTTGTGTCGTATCAAGTTTAAGATATCCTGCAATATCTAAGTAGAGTAGAAAGAACACAATAAAAAAATAACTACCTCGACAACAAAAATGAAAAAACCGGAGAGAGTAATCCTGTTCTGTTGAGCATATGGTATGGTGTGAGGGCAGCTGTCCATGGCAGCTCAGGGTGAGGAGCAGGAAGTGGTCAGTAGGGAGTCTTGGAGAGTTGTTGTGGAGGCAGACAGACAAACAGTCAGTCTTCATATCCCTCTCTTCTGGAGTTGGCCACTCTGTGGCTGAGAGGAAATCCACCTGTCCTGGTACAGGTGGCTGTGTATGTGTGGCTATTCATACCAGTGTGCTGTAAGCAGGCTGACAATGACTGCCACATACTGCACAGTAAACTCCGGTGAGCCAGTGCTAAAACAGGACACACATTAGGGAGCTTTCTGAACCACTGAGTTACTGAGATAATCTTCATCTTCAAGGTCATTCCTAGCTTTTTCATCAGCACCTATTGGTTTACAGGTAAGCGCTGCCAGATAAATTGACTTTTCCTAACGGATCTAAGCACATGTCCTCAGCAGTTTTCTTGCACAGTCAAGAAAGAAGTCATCTTCTCTGCCTCACTGTGGTGAACATTTTGACCTCAATAAAAGCTGGTTGGTATTACTGTGTCATTTTGTGCACTCATTGAGTTCAGAAAGCAAGCTAGACAACCATGGGTTAAGCATGCGAGATGGCTCCACTGAGTTCTTACCAGAGGGATGTCATTGATGTCATTGATTTCAGCTGGGGGAGTCTTAATGAACTGGATGTCTGCAGATTGTGCCAAGAAGTGGGGGTGATGACCGCTTGACTGCTCCTGGGCTCAGACAATCTGCTAGCAGCATACTTGCAACCACCCCCCCGCCCTTTGGGGGAGGCCAAAGGAGTCACGCCTGCCTGGACCCGTTTTCCATCATGTGATGGAGGATGAGAGGATGAAGGCGGAGTCTAGTCAGGTCCTGCAGGCAATTACTCACATTAGCCCTTTGGCCTGTGAGGCTTGAACCCAAACCCCCGACTGCACACATTACACTGCTCATCCAAAGCACTGAGACTCCCGATGTCCAGCTCGCCACACTAACATTTCACCAAGATAATCATATCATCAGAGATTAAACTATTTGTCACTGAAATGGTCCCCCTGCAATGTAAAAAATAATTCAGTGGCCTTGCAAATGTGACAATAATAAAAGGTTACACTGTCTCAATAGAATTACTGAATATCACTATCACAAGTAGTGAGTATTTGACAGCTATAAATCCAACAAGTTATTTTGTCTGAAATGTACTTGTATTATTTAAATTAATTTCATGAGAAGAAATTTGGATTAGTTTTATAGATTAATCGATTATTAATCTATAAAAACAATTTAAGAAAAATAATTAGACATCCACGGCTCTTGTAGAGTTAAGTGAGACAGTAGTAAAGTGTGCTTGCAGTAGCTCCGGTGTAGATATTTATTGAGCTGAGGGTGAATTCTGAAAGCTGTAGTATGGTCAGTAGGTGGCCCTCTATTAATTGGTGTTGGTCCTTCTGATGGTGGTGAAGCTATTGAATTTAGTTCAAAATAAAAATTGACCAATAATGAACAGATAAATTGTTTCTGTTCATTATTGTTCTAAAAGGTGTATTATCTCCAGTAGGGGGGGCTATATTTAGTAGTAAAAAATTGGAACAGAGGTCAAGTGAAGTATGAAAAAATGAATTATGAGATTGTAAACTAAATTAAACCAGTTTGAAATGTCCAAATCAGAAAGATATTGTATGGTCAATAGCTTTGGCGTGTGATGTTACTTTTCATATTTTTCTCCCTGCATGTTTATTTTCTTCCATAAAAACAAAATTAGACGAAGATAAACACTGTAATGTCAATTGGAGGCAATGTAATATCTGCTGTTAATGTTAGTGCTCCTCGCTGTACAGTTGAGGATCTATAGATTTTTTATTTTATTTTTTCAGAAAAATTGTTGCAGCAGAAGAGGGCCATCTATTCTCTGGTGCTGGTACTTTAGTGCTTTTCACCTCATGGTTGCGAAGCTATTGAATTGATTTCATGAAACAATCAAAAAATCAAACAGATGTGAAATGTCCAGACCTAAGAGCTACAGTATCGGCCTTCATAGGATCCTTGGACGGTGGAACAAGTTTAAGAGATATTATTCCTGTTGTTTGGAAGCATTTGATATTTTGAATCTCTTAGATTTCTTGTCATTGTTCTTTTTCTACGGTCCCAAAAAAATCCCAGGGGAATTTCTGTTCTGCTTATCAGTTCCTGAATCCACATTTTCACTCACACATGTTAAAAGTTATGACGAGGGCTGTCACCTTTACCAAAAATTGCACATCGAATATGTACATTTTAAATACATATTAGCATGAATATGTTCCAACCTTTGTTAATATTGAAGGCCAGATAGTATTGACAAAAGCAACATTAACAAGATAACTGAACATTAAAATGTAAGAATCATAAACATACACAGGAATCCTAAAGTATCTAGTTTGTTTTCTTAGGCATTTAGTTAGGTAGCTTGCAATAAATCAAGGTAGATAAGTTTGCTGGATAGCCACTGTTATCGTTTTAATGTTACTTACATGAAACATTATTTACATAATCTAGAGTCTATAAGTTTTATCTGAATATAATATGCCAAAGCGATGGAGACAGCATCGTAAAAATGCAAGTTATTTATATGCGGAATGCAGACGAGTGCTCTAAAAAGTGTACTGGTTCACTCCTGTACTGGATCAGTAAAATCGTTAGGATACACCTGCAGTCTGTGACTGTAGCTGCTGCTGATACAAATGACCAAGATACGGCATGATTGAGCTAATTAAGTAATTAAGAGCAGAAGTTGCCACAAAATCCTGAAACGTATCGGCCCTTGCTGTGCACCCCTGGTATAGGCTAGCCTACTGATAAAGACAGCCAACTTCATTAAAGTCTTTTTTGCCATCAAAGTTATCTGCCCAATCCTATTGCCTATTTTAGACATGTGAAATATGAACCTGAGTTTGTGCCACAAGGAATAAAAATATTTTTAATGTTCTCTTTCACATTAAAATATGGCAATTAATGTACATTTTACATTTTAGTCATTTGGCAAACGCTTTTAATCCAAAGCGATTTACAAGTGCATAGGTTCTTCCACAAGTCAAAGCATCACATCCATAACTAGGAAAATACATAGGAAGTGCTGTTTTAAACATATAGTCATCAAAAGTGCAATAATCTTTTTTTTTTCTTCTTTTTTTTTAGACAAGAGGGATAGGGATATCAGGGATATCAGGGGAAATCAGGAGGGAGGACTAAGGTAGAGTTTGAAAAGGTGTGTTTTTAGTCTGCGTCGAAATAGGGGGAGAGATTCTGCTGTCCTGATAGTGGTAGGCAAGTCATTCCACCACTGAGGAACCAGAACGGAAAACAGGCGTGAACGTGCAGCTAGACCGCCAGGTGCTCGTAGTGAGGGAACCATAAGGCGACCAGAGCTGGCAGACCGGAGTGGTCTAGCTGGGGAGTAGGGAGTGATCAAGGATTGTATGTAAGGTGGGGCAGTCCCCTTAGCAGCCTGAAATGCCAACACTAGGGCCTTGAATCGGATGCCTGCAGCAATAGGAAGCCAGTGGAGGCCAATGAGAAGCAGGGTGACATGAGCCGCCCTGGGCTGACTGGTGATCAGGCGGGCTGCAGCATTCTGGACCAGCTGGAGGGGCTGCAGTAATCCAGGCGGGAAATGACAAGCGCCTGGACTAGGAGCTGGGTGGCTTTCTCCGTCAGGAGATGACGGATATGGCGAATATTGTACAGAAAGAACCTGCAGGTTCTGGCAGTGGAGGATACTTGTGGAGCCAGGGTGAGGCAGTTATCAAGAGTTACCCCAAGATTCTTTGCCGTACGGGAGGAGGAAACTACAAAATCCTCAACAGTCAGTGAGAGTGAGAGAAACCATGGTCCATCTTGTACATATTGTACAATGTACATATTCTAATATGGCTCGAAGTTTGAATGTAAATGTAACAGCCCTATTGCAATTTGTTTAGCTATGAGCACGGATAAAGCATCATAAGCCACATTTCCACTTCCATTTCCATTAGGTGTTTCACAAAGTGAGTTTACAATTTAGCGTTATATAACTGCAGAGAACCTACTATCACCTATTTCTGCAGCTCATTACAGTTTAATGAACCATTTCTTTCCTGCCTGGATGACGTCAAGTTTACTCAGCCAAATCATCTGCGAAAATACACAAGTGGGTTAGTTCATATTTATGATATGTATATGTAAATCTGTTATTTTGAATATGATGAAACCATACTAAAGGTTGCAAGCAAGCCAAAAAAAAATTGCCGTCTAGTTAGCTAGTTAACTCCTCCAAATAGACTGACACTGTATGCTGCAACAGGTAAGATAAAATAGCAAGGCGTGGTCTGATGAAATTTTGTCGGAACATAATATTCATAAATATACCACTGTACAGTTGGTTTGAGCTGCTGAGAAAACCAGAGGATAACCCACCGTAAACAAATAACAACAACAGCCCTCCACTGGGGCAGAGCTTCTGTAGACTACAGGAATACACATGCTGCATATGAAAATGAAGCCAACACTCACAGGCTGTGTGGTTTGCCGCTTAGCCAATGAGACTATAAGACTTAGGCCTATGAAATATTTTTGGTGTGGCAGTTGCCCCTTCAGCACACCCTTGTTGGCTGCCTTGGCCCTGCCAACACCCTCAGTAATGCTGGAGCAACCGGAGAGAGAGACATACCACAAACATACAGCTAATGGGGCACTCTGTTCAGCTGTGTCCCTATCTCCTATCAGAGACAGCACAAATCATGCTACGTCATGCTAACAGGGCACTTGGTATTCACGTGTACGCTTGTCTCCCATAAGAGAGCACAAATCACTCTGGGGCAGACTCTTTCTGGAAGCTCTGCTCACTGATTCACCCTTCATATGACTGCAAATCCCAGCATTGCATTATGTGCATGCAACACAAGCCAGTCCACGTGATTGTCACACCACTATCCCTGTACAGTCTGTTCTCAGGGCAATCTAAGCAGCCAGTCCCAACAGCCGCTTGTCATCAAAGCCTGGGGCATCTATTTTGCTTTTTTAAAATAGCTTTGCAGAGTTACAAACATCCAGGCTCGTAAACATACAGAATCGTATTAAAAACATGAATACTGTGCCGAATGGAAATGCATCTAGTGTGCAATAATCCAAAAACCTACCTGATCTGTTGAGTCAGATGGCACAAGGTTCATATCCCAATACGTCCATCACAGCGCGCTCAAATTTTCATGACTCTCGCAGCGAGATAAAGGGATTATAAATGGTTCGGTTAAAAAGGCAGGCCTTAATTAGATTTTAACAGAGCGTGTATTCGCATAATTACTAAAATACACTCAATGAATTATTCAAGGTCAATTTAGGGAAAAGCGACCCCGCTGCAGTTTTTTCAGAACATTCCGGCGAATAGGCAGAATTAGGATGCGCACCTTAGCGTCCTCCGAGACGCCGCCTCTGGCATGGCGTCACGTTAAAGGCGGGAGAGTCAGAGAGCGAATACCAGGAGCAAGCGTGCACGGCGAGGGGTTCCGCTCGCAAAAGCAACGGCCCGAAAAAGGGCGCAAATATCTGTACGTCTTACGCTGCAGTCCCTCCACGTGCCGGCTTATATTTACGGAGCGTCACGGACGGAAAGTCTGCTAAGTGCACACCGCGCTCCTAAGAACTCGAGGCTTGGTTACCGCGCTCCGATTAGTCCGCTACGAGTCTAATCCCCCTGTCTGCCAGGACCTGCTGCAAATGAGCCTGCCTTCTATCTGTAATCTCCATACCGCTCGTTTGGCTTCCCGCAACATTACCTTTCTGCAGCTCCGCAAGATACCACCGGAAGCGAGGGGCAGCGGTACCACTATTAAAATGAAAAACGTAATGTTATCTTTCCATATTTCGCCTCCTCGACGTGTTTGGTCGCTGCCGGGATGGCTGCTGCAGCTCGACGGGCTGAATTCAGCCGATGTTACGGAGCAGGAGGTGGAGAGAGAACGCGCGGGGACAGAGGTGAGGGAAGAGCCGAGCTGTCCGTGCGTGTGATTCCCGTTCCCTCTTCCACAAGCGGAATTAGCCTCCCCTCCACGCGCCGCACAACACAGCTCGCACTTCCGCACAGCGCTCTGTGGCTCTGCCGCAGAACAAATCAGAGGACATTTTGATAGCGCTCCCTGTGAATAATTAGACTTAAAAGGAAACTGTGAAACATTACAGAGAGAGCCTGCAGATTCTCATCCTTGCAGCGCTCCTTCCTTCATGGGCTACGAATTCTAGCTGTGGCCAGGCGCAAATAGTGCATTTTCGTTTTGACCTGACGGACCGTTTTAATCACGACTCGCATCAAATTGCTGAGAGAAAGAAACTGAAATCGTTTCAGACGCAAGCCTGTGTGACAGAGGAATTTTGGCGAATGAGCACACTCATCATTCCAATGCAATCACTCCAGACCCCATAGACGCAGTCATGCGTGCAATCTGTATGTGTGTGCGTATGTGTGTGTACGTGCATGTATGCATGCGTGTAAGTACACGTGTGGCTTCTGTGCATGACCCACAATGTGGCCGCATGTGTAAAGGAGAGGACATGACAGAAAGCAAATCGATATCAAATCTAGTCAATCAGCTGGGAATAGATCTCCTCTTTCTCCACTCCTCCCTCACTTCCGTTTTTCCAGTTGTTGATTGGCAGCCCCTCAGCGGATTAGGGGCAAATAATGGGAACGTCAGTCAAGCAAAGACCGATTTCCCCCCAAGACAGACGTCAAGACAGACCGCTCCTCTCCAGGGGATCGTGAAGGGTTCTTCAAAAACTTTCCGAAGTTCTCAACAGTGACAGCTCTCCATTTTCAGCCCCTCAGCGCAGTGGAGCATTTACCCCTGTCAGCTCTGTCAGGGTGATGTCAGTAACCCAGTCCCACCGCAGAACGCATATTTTTTTAAACATTTTGAGCCACACGGCTGGCTCAATGTCCTTGTGAATATTGCCGTATAAGCAAATCAGCCAGGAGAAGGCAAACCTAGACCTGCAGTGCCAGAGATGTTCCTGTTTTTTCTTCCAAAATTATAGCTGTGCTGGAGATACCACTGTGAATATGCAGTCTCAGACTGTCAAGATGAGACTGAGGTGAGACGGAGATGGGCAACCAAAATCTTAAAACTGGTCATCCTGATGCATCTGGTTGCCCAGATTTATAATAGGACAAATGTGTGCTTGGGTTGATCTCTGTGCTTTTAAGTGATCTTGCAAATAGATTGTTAGTGTAAAGACAAAACAAATGTCAATGTCAATGCTTGAGCCAAACTGGCAACATAATTTATTCCAGTATTTAGTCAAATTCATGAAATACACAGGCTTCACGTCACACTGTAGGCATGGGCCGGTATGAGAGTTTGAAGGTATGATAACTTGGGCATAAATACCACATTATTACGCACCTCTGTTATTGTAAAAACTGTAATTATATATAGCTGGAGTCATGTTCATTAATAGACTTCATATGTACATTTAAAAAAAACAAGAGTCATCATAGAAATGACAATATGCGATCTGCCTTTAAGGAAACCATAAACCTCTTTTTTCTCTGTATATATATATATAAGTTTATAAATGAGATAGCTACAAATTAGCTAGCTATCTAGCTTAATAATGTTATTGGTCATGTGGCAGCATTAACTTCTATCAAGCATTATCAAGCATTACTCTTAGCACTCAGGTTTGCCTCCGAAATTCACGGCCTCATCTGGTCAGGAGAGGGTGTTAGCTTGCTAACGTTATAAGCTATGCAGTAGCATTCGTTTACCAAAATATATTCCTAATATTGTACGGGATTATAGTCTACATATTTTGTGGTGACAGCTCCTGTGGCTCATCTGGTTTTGGGGAAAAAAGAAAAGGCAAAATTATCTGGTTGTCCACTGGGCTTTGTGTTGCTGTGCTTTGGTTGTCCGAGACTAAAATCTTGGACAACCAATTTGTCCACCCTTGGTTTAGTGAGCTTGTGTATATTGGTAAAAATGAAGTACTCTCAAAAAGTGCAAACCCTTTTGGTCCTCTTAGTAGGCTCAGTTGCACCTGGCAAGTCCAACTGAGCACAGAAAAGTATTTGAATCCAAAACAATTCCGTATTTGACCCAGATCTGGTGTTGAAATGCCCTTTTTCTGTGCATCATGAGCATTGCCCTTGCTGTGTGTCTGAGGGGCTTCAGGGTGTGGCTGTGTTCTGGGGCCTGTGGCGGCCATTACTCTTCATTGGTGAGAAAGTGCCTGCTCTCAGCCCTGCCTCCTCAGCGTCCTTCACTCGCCCTTCCTGCCTCTCTAACATTTTCTTTCATGGCTGCACAGGTGAGCGAAGTCGAAAAGGAGAAGACAGACGGAGCTTTCAACCCTCTCTGCCCGTGTCACTATCTCTCCTTCATCTCCATCACGCATTTCTCTCCTTCCTTCCCTCCCTCCCTCCCTCCCACTGTCTCTCGCTATCTACGCTCCACATGTCTGCTGAATGTCACCCGGCTTTTTTCTCCTCTCCTGCTTGGCTTTGTTTCCAGAACAAAGGGACAAGTAATCTCCCGATCTCTCCATCCGTCATTCAGGATTGAGATGACAAAAACTACTTTTCAAGAATCAGGGAGAGGGTTTGATTCTGTTATTTCATTCTGCTTGTCATATTGATGAAGTCTTCAGCTGTGCTAAAAATAGACTCCAGGAAAGTTGCATGTTTTACACGTTTTTGATGGCTAGGGAGTACGACATAGCATTCTACAATTTGCTCTGGGCACTCTTCTACGTAGGCACTTATGCAAATGTGCCTTGCGAGAGAAGCTAAGTACTCACAGACGGCTGTGACAGAAAAACAATTCTGCATGTTGTTTGTGATGCAGTCATCTTTACATGACACTGGTAACTAAGAGTGCTGGAGTCATGAACCTAATTAGAAACTAGAGGATTTATTTGCCTGATGCATATGAAGTATACAAGTCTATTTTGGCTACTCATGAATGCTGAGCCATCCTTACTGAAAAAAAACAGCTCAAGCTAGGTTTTGAACCAGCTGGTAGCTGGTCAACCAGTTGAGACCAGTTCCCAGCTTTACATGATTTGACCAACTCAAGCTGTTTTGATGAATGGTTGACCAGCTACCAGCTCAGACAATCTACCAGCATTATCTGGTTGACCAGCTCAAACGCAGCTAGACCAGGTTATTAGCTTTCTCATGCTGGTTGACCAGCTCAATTTTCAAGCTGATCATAAGCTAGTCTAGCCGAGTATGAGCTGGTCAACCAGTTTGTCAAGCTGGCATAGCTGGATTTCACAGCAGGGAGAACAGGTCTATTACGAAGAGCGGATTTTTCCGGAATCAAGTTTGCACAGTCACCTGGCAGGCCGCGTGGTGTGCTGGGCGTGGCGACTGAATCTTGTTATTTGGCGAAGTCAAGCGACAGGCGCACCCAGTACACCACACACATCGGCAGGTGACTGCACCAATGCGCTGTGCGAAGTTGATTTGTGGTGCATGGGCTGGATTATGCTCACTATATTATCAGTAAGTGTGGTGCACCTAGTTTCAATTCATGTCCAATCGAATGAACGCTTTTCATTGAGATTAATACATATTGTGCAGGTTGGATTGGCAATTTCCGTAGTCTGCAAATACAATGGAAGATGAGGATAAGGCAGATGTTTCTCCCGAAAAGTTCTTTTGCGGCAGGTTTTCTTTTATTTATTTTTACAGAAATCGGAAATAGACATCTAACGCATCTCATATACAAGGGAAATCTGTTTGAAAATCCATCCAACGTATTTCCTCCGTATTACTACATTTTGCCTATATTTGCTCACGATGTCTTGCTAGAGTTGCATTTACCCACAGTGTCACTGGGGAGGAAATGATTCAACCTCCTTCAGTATTCCACTGTACCCACAAAGCAATCATGCTGACTCCAATTCCAGGGAGATCAGTGATCAGAGATATGCTGTGTGTAACCCGGTTCTGCACTACTACAGTGATATGCAGTCTGAGTCTGAAGCCTGGTGGCCAGCATGGACAAAAATAATTGAGCATTATATACATATGCTGCACACATACAGTAATAATTACAGTACAATATTACATACACACACACACACACACATTACAGTATTATGTACATACACAATGCAGCACTACACACACATTACAGCATTATGCACACACACAATGCAGCACTACACACTCACACACACGCACACACACTACACATCACACAGTGAAACACTACACACACACAGTGCAACACTAGACACACACACACACACACCCACACAGTTGAACACTACACACACACACACACACACACACATACATAGTGCAACACTACACACACACACACACACAGTCCAGCACTACACACACACACACACACACACACATACACACAGTCCAGCACTACACACGCACAGTACAGCACTACACACACACACACACACAGTCCACCACAAACTGATGACGGGTGCTATTTATTCAGTTTTACAAGCAGAAGATGCTGTTTGTGCAGGTGGAGCAGAAAGAGCAAAAATGACACCTCACAGTAACAACACTGTAGTTATGAACCTGATAATGCTAATTCACTGAAAACTTGGATTAATACCAACAGGTTCAAAACTTATGCAAATAATATTGACTATAAAATGTACGCTGACACAAGCGATTGAAACCGCAGCAATAACATCAACCAAATGAATTACTGAATATCCACATAGTCTCCTCGATGATACAGAGAAATGGCACAAGGAACACAGAAACAGACTCTTAAAGGGAATGCAATGCATCACACTGAAAAATGCTGTCCAAAACCCTCAAGAGAATGAACTGCCTTGAGCAGCAGCTCTTAGACTATTTTTATACCTGTACAATCATTGAAATTCCACCCATTGAAAATCATCCTTCCATTACACGGCAATGGAAGTGCTTCAGAATAGCACACAGGATTGACTACATGCTGTTTGAATGTCATCTCTTACATCGCAGAAGCAGACATCCCACTTTTAGCACCTACTCCTTGATTCCTGAGAGGGGGCAGAATTCTCCCACAAATCAGCAATTGGCATGAAAGGTGAGGTGAAATTTGCATCATCCAGTTACAAATTGATGGACAATTGTAAATTAAGGAACGGAGAACTGAAAAGTGACTGGCGACCTGTCCAGGGTGTATTCCTGCCTTTCGCCCAATGTATGCTGGGATAGGCTCCAGCCCCCCTGCGACCCTGATCAGGATAAGCGGGTTCAGATAATGGATGGATGGATGGATGGAGAACTGAAAAGTGTTATTGAACACCCCCCCTCACGGACTCCTGGAAAAAAAAATCCATAAGGGTGGGATGTCTGCAGTAGAAGTGTAAACTAAAACTAAAGCAAATAAAAAATGTTTTGTTCATAACTATTTCATTTACATTTAAAAAAAAATTCTGCTATTAAAACAGAATGTGAAATATTTTTCTGCACATCTGATCACAAAAATTACCATTTTGCATAAATTCCATAGCTCCCTGGAGCTTCAGCATTTCAAGCAGAAAACCCAGCTTGCTAAATTGCAGGCACAACAATTCGGCATACCACAGACGTACAAGGCTTTGAAGGTATTCAAATGAAGTTGCCCTTTTCAAACGGACTGAGTAAATCTGAAACTAAAGTGCAGGACCCCGAGCACGGGACACTTACTGTACTGCCCTGGCTGAATCTCACATCTCCTCCAGCCAGTCCACCTGTTTCAGGAACAGTGCCTTGATGCCTCTTACTCTTCCTCAACCTGGTGCTCCTTCCAACACGCCAGGTGCCAGGTAACACCTGCCACTGTCCTCCCTCAGTCCAGCTGTTCCACAGCGCCCACACACCACCAACAAATTCAACAAGCAAGGAAAACCATTTACTCCATGTGTGCAAGTACACCTCCCACCAAGTGTGTGTGTGTGTATTCAATAAAGAGGAATGAGTTATGGGGGGTGGGGGTGGTGAACACCACTAGTACACGCTGTGTGTAGGTTATAAATAGGATTTAAGCGTATACATTCATTTATATACATGGCCACACATGTGCGCATATATCCTGCACATCTGCCCTCTTAAGAGGTATGGGTATTTACAACCTGAATAGAGATGAGAGCTCAAGGGTACAGAAGCACTCCACACTGTCACAGGGTCTCAAAAGGCTTTTTGCAGGCAGTATAAAAGACTGCTTCCGAAAGCAGGGAAGAGATGAAAAGACATGCAGGCTGAGAGTGTAATTACAGGGGAGCCTCAGCCCAGGGTGCTGTTTCGCTCAACAGCATACACTATTCATCCTCTTTCTCTCTCACAGAAACACGCATGTGCACACACACACATGCACACACACTTATGTACACACACACACACTTATGCACACACACACACACACACACACACACACATATAAAAGCTGATGTAATTTCTCTTCTCCAGCCCTGCAGTACTTAGTCCACAGTTTCACTAAATGCCACTCAACTGAGGACCAGGGAAAGTGGCTTGCTGAAGTACTGTCAAAGCACCTGGCACAGAATAATTACAGAGCTAACTAAACGGCTATCTTTGTCTTTCGGTTTCCATACTACATTTTCCGCATCGCACATTTCAGCCATTTTAACTGTGACAGCCAGATGGTTACTAACTCGGTTTACGAAAACATGACTGATGAACATGAATTTCACCATAAAGTGGCTGCCTGTCCAGTTTAGGTGTTTCAGTTTCATTGGCGGAAATATGCTATAACATTCCGAAGAACCTGATACTTCTCACCTCTGTGTCCACTTCAGCTCAGATTGTTGGTGCAATGGGCTGCCATGATTCATATTTGTCCTGCCATGTTTTGGGTCTTTATCCTACAGAGGGGAGTCAGGCTTTTGAGCTTCAGCTGTGAAAGAGTATGATTGGGTGACAGCAGTCTTGTCTTTACAGACAGAGAAGACATGCTGAGGCAGTCAGTGAGAAAAATTCTGTAAGATATTGCATTTTGCTGAAGAATCATATATTATTCCAGCATCCTAAAGCTAATCATCTCTCCATTTAATTATTTCAATTTAAGGTCATTTAGCATGCAAGTTACTAAAAGATGTAATTATCTAAATGTGCCTCCATGGGTAAAAAAACAAAACAAATGAACGCTCTTCTGTGTTCAAAGTGCAGCAAAACAACAGCCCACTCATGGTTGTGTCCATTACAGCTCTATCCTAATGCTACTGAAGAGTTGTGGTTAAGTAAAGCAACAGCATTATACAGGGTGGAGTAAATATGTATAATAAGTATTCAGAATCAAGTGACAAGTTGTAAATGGTGAATGTTTAGCATTCTGGTCACTCCCATGGAGTACCTGCAGTTCCTCACCCAGTCACTCCTGTCTTCTTCTTTCATTGAACCACAATCCTGTCATTCTCAGGACAATCCGATATCTTTCTACTGCAACTTTCTACTGAAAAAACCCTTTGTCTCAATTTGGTTAATCAATGTGAAACATGATTTATTAGCAAAATGTTTAAACCGAGGATAGCCGTTGGCATCTCCATTCTGGAAGAAACACATCTCCATTCTGGCAGAAACCCTCTGAGGTAGGCTGGCTGGGTTCTTGGATATGACAGAGAGTTGGAGCTAATCCCTGTGGTCTGAAGGAGCAGCAGGACTGACAGTCAGGGAATGTTGTCATGATTCTACATTTATAAAAGGAACACACAAGCAAAGAGGAAAATCTAAGAAACAAAGCTATTTTAAGGTTTTCCTTAGGTTCTAAGGTTATCATTTTTTTATACTTAAAATAAAATAAGCCTACCTCTCTTTCCTGTCATACTATGAGTGCTAATTCATTGAACTGCCAAAAAGGAAAGCATAACACGGCTGTCACAATAATGGCTGTTAATGTAGATGAGCCTTTGTATACGAATAGTGAATTGCACAGGTGTTGGGGGGGGGGGGCGACAACCAGACCTAGGTGAAATATGTAATTGATTTGCATTCACATACTTCTCTACGCTTTACTGAGATTGTCTGACCTATGAATTACATGAGATTGCAGAGGGAAGATTCTCTTAAAATACTGTCCGTATCCGACTGCATTCAGCACTGTGGGCTTCATCCTGTGTATTCAGAGCATTGTTCCGGATGCTTCCAGCATTCACAGCAGCACAACTGGAATGTGTGTGCATCCATGCGTGCATGTTTTTATTGGCTTGTGTGACATAATTGCAGTAGTGGTGGTCATTACAGTACTGAGGGAGGCATGGGAGGTATTAGGAAGGATCAGTTGTGATGCACAGCTCCCACTCCAGGTCCAGATTACTTCTCCCATTGCACAAGCTGAACGCCCACGTCACAGATGAAGGGTCAGTGGGGGACCCTGGTAGTGTGTGCCAAGAACAGCCCAAGAACAGAGAGAGCTCATGCAGCCGCGAGAGTGGACTCTCCTGGTTGTGCCTTTTAGTGACTGCTCTAGCCATGCGTTATGGCCACATTAGTGTGTGACAGGTCTTTAGACATTTTGTTGCAGACGTTAACAGAGAGATATACATTCTCAACACTCTTCATCTGAAATTCATTTAATTGAATTTAGCTTGAAAGCTGGTGATGGAAATATTCAGTTTGGAAGGGTTTCCATCAGCAGCTGATTAGTTCATACTCTATTTTTGTTTCTTGGGAGTTCTGAACAGCAGTTCTGTGGGCAAAAACACATTATTAATGAGAGTGGTCAGAGAAGAAGGGCCAGACTGGTCGAAGCTGACAGGAAGGTGACAGTAATCCTCTGAGTGGATAGGCTACAGCAGCAGAAGACTAAATAAGTCTAAAAAAGAAGTCTAATGAAGAAGTCTAATAAAGAGCTCACTGAGTGTATGGCATAATATAAAAATGACTGCTCAGGAAGGAACAGAGAATCCAGGTTCTTCCTATTCTCTATTTTGTTCCAATTATTTGAACTTGCTAATTAGCACAATTATTCAGCCAGGAGATAGAAATAATTGGTGAAATCAGCCGACGGCAGGACTTTGACTTTCTGACCCCTGGACCTTCCACCTCTGGAAAAAACACATTGATAGTGAAGACAAATGGGATGCTAGTGTATACAGCAAGTAGTGAATACTGTGTTCTGTTTTGGTCATAACACTATAAAGACATCCATCTGTAGTCTATAGTAGAGAAGGGTATCTAGACTGGTCTTAAGTAAACGTATGACAATTCATGTCTTTTAGTGAAGCAGACACAATTTAATTGAAATGTTTACAATTTTCCATGGATTAATAATGTTGACTGGAAGGTGAACAGACAGGTTTGTGCCCACACTCCAGCACACAGGATCATCTCGGATATTCCACACATATAGAGCTCCACAATTCTGGCAGCATCCAGTGAAACGATCCAGGATGCCAGGCTGAGAAAGCCACACAAAGAAAGTGGAGAAAGGGGTCAGAAACAAAGGTTTGCGGCCACAAAAATGCAATCTCGTCTTTCATACGCACGTGCTGCTTTGAGAACAATCAATACTACATTTCAAGCCACCTGAGCACGAAGCCCTGAAGACACAGGAGCGTGGAAGATGGGAAGAGATGGAGTCTGCCTTCTTCAGCAGACAGCTGTTCCCTCTCTCCCTCCTGCTCCACCTCTCTCTCGTGTGGCCGCCTCACTGAAGACTGCAAATCTTTGGATCTGCTCCAGGGGTCCATTTCTTCAAAACTGTTTTATCCATTTTAACCATTTTTTCTTGCTTTTTTCTGAGTATTCTGGCAAGTGGCAAAGGTCACTTCATGAAGTGGAATATAATACTCTTAATGTTTCGGCATTAATAAGACGGTCATTAAGCGCACAGCTGTCATCATTAAGATGACCGATTATCTTCTCTCCTCTGCCAGATTTTATAGCCAAATATATTAATTTTGAATTCCACAAATTTTATTCTTCTAAGTACTCTTCTACTCCACATATTTTAGTTTTAACATCTCAAATGAATTCAATATTCATCAGTAGTTAAATCAACCAAATAAAGTTTTTAAAAGTTTATATTTTTCATTTTTGAGGTTTTTTGGTTTGACTTGCTTAGAAAAGCTCCCTTCAGAACCCATGTGAAAAGTATACTGCTCAAAGAATGCTCAAGCATATCATTTGTTTTATTTTTTCTCTCCTCTGCAGTTGTGGTTGTAAACGAGTGGGCCAAGGGTGACTTCAAAAGGGTCACAGGCATGAATTAAAAGTTAAAATATTTAAACACCCATCCAACAGCCATTCATAAAACTCCATGAATAAATCATTGGTCCATTTTAGAACATAAGAAGAAATTTCAGTAATTATGTGACTGTACATAAACATAGCTAGAGGTTGCTCAGCTCCAAATAACTAGTTACATTTCTAGCATTATCATGTGCATAAATGCCTTAAAAATTACAAATGCGATAGCTCTACATGAATTTGGACTATTACTAATTGCTTTGACTTGAAATGTTCAATTATAATGACTCACAAAAAAGGCTCTTGGGTGATGGGGAAAAAAGTTCTATAAAGAAGTTTTCAAATCAAATCAGGATCAAGCAGGCCATGTCCGTGCAAGAACACACTCCATGCCCAAAGGTCTGGCACATATTTTGTCTGGCACATTTGAAAGGGAATGTTGAATGATTTATGAATGTACAAATGAGTTCCTGTCATACATTGCCCACAGAGCTTTTTTCTAACTAAAAAAAGTGAATGTGCAGCACCTCAATCCCTCTGACAAGCAGCCTCACACTGTCCCACTGGTGAGTGAGGAGAAAGGAGTGACAGGGAACACTCTTCACAACTTTCATCTTCCAAGGGGCATCTGGTGCGGGCCTCATCTGCATTCTGCATAAATCATTCAGAACCACCCGTCTACACACCAGTCTGTGTATAGCACATTCACACTCACTCAGGGCTCCATTGAATCCTTTTTTGGTTCATAGACAGATATTAGTGTAATTAGTGTAGTTATTAACCTTCTGGAACCTATAAGTCACGAGAGGCCTATTTCATAGCATTTGCCGCCAGCAGTTTTTCACCTCCAATATATAGCTAGCTAATTCTACTGTAGCTTTCGTGATTAGGATCGCCAAAGAAACCTGTGTTACCAGCCCAGGGACAACATGTTGATTTTAGCATGTGATTCTAATTCTGGTGCTATGCACTTTGCCTTGCAAATAAACAAATAAATGAATAGCATAATAATCTGTAAACCTGTTTTAGTAGTGAACTAATACGACAGTATCAAGCTGTATGACAGTATGAACAACAGCATCACAGCACACAGATCTCCATAAACAGCCAAATGAGTATTGTAAGATACATTTATAGATGTAAATATTCTAGAATGTTCTCTAAATTATTTGGTTTGGCATTCTTCCTAGTGTATTTGCATGAATACTGTATAAACACTCTGTGTTATAGGTTATTAGAGTAATTTGTTTCCTAATTATTTCAATGTGTATTTGAAGAGTTTAATTGCAAAACTCAATAGATCAATTTTTCACACATGCAATACAATTAATGACAACTGACTGATCCCATTATAAGGGAAATCTAATAGGTGGTTTAAAACTTGATATTTCTTTTTAGTCTCTGGATAAAAACATAAAAATGTTGCCTTGCATACTTTCCCCTTCCTGGGGTGATTTTCTGACAATAGTGAATACTTCATATCTCTGACAGAAATCCAACGTTGTTTGGGTAGGTTCATGTCATGAAACTCAAAATAAACTGATCCTGAATGACCTTATTAGGGTTTTCATAAAACTTGTTATGACTAATCAGGGTGACATGGCTCAGGCAGTAAGAGTGGTAGTCGGAGGGTTGCTGGTTCGATCCCCCGCCCGGGCTGAGTCAAAGTGTCCCTGAGCAAGACACCTAATCCCCAAATTCTCCTGACGAGCTGGTCGGCGCCTTGCATGGCAGCCAATCGCCATCGGTGTGTGAGTGTGTGTATGAAAGGGTGAATGAGAAGCATCAATTGTAAAGGCGCTATATAAATGCCAACCATTTACCATTTAATTGCAAATCAGCGTCAGTCAGTAGGTCAAGGTGGCATAACTGGCCCTTGTCCCGCACAGTGTGCGGACACTGCACAGCCAATTGCTGCCATCTTCTCCGAAATTTCTTTTTCATTATTTGGCTGCGTGGATATAACCCAATATGCAATAAAACAGAAGTGCCATTTTTTTGTTGTGGTTTGTAATAAAAGACTGTATTCATGGGCCTGTGGGATATTGTTGTTATGGTTGGCATTTATATAGCGCCTTTATCCAAAGTTATACATGTTATATAATAGGAACCTGATTGCTCCATGAACCATTGGCTCAATTTATTTGGATTTGTTGAAACTCAAATCCATTTGTTTGGAAAAAATGAGCTTGTTTATTAAAACATGGCTGGGGCTAGAAGGCTTTAAGTAGATTAGAAGAGACCCAACTGTAAGAGAGGTCTATCAATTCTGTACTTTATGAACCTCCTGAGCTTCCTTTCTATAATTACACTGGATTCTGGGTAGAAGACTAGACTGAATAAGAAAGCACCATAACCATGGTCACTCCTAGCTTGATGACTGAACAGGTGGCATCCCACGTGAGTATCATAATTCACTGAATCATTGCAATGCGCAGTCAAAATGCACCTGGCGTTCAGCTTCTTCTGCAATATACATCTCCCTGAGAAGAAGACACACCTGTCTTAGCAATTCACTGAGAATACTCATTATTGACTGCCCTAGCCCACATCCGGAATCTTCTTAAGGAACCACGTTATTGACAATTGAACAAATTGAACCAAATAAATGTTAGCAGCATAGTGAATTTTATTTGAAATCTCCATTTTATCGCCAATAAAATCGAGCAGTATATAATACTGCTGGGCAATATCACAGAAATGTAAGGTTATATAAATTATGAATGACTTCCAAAGCCTTCCTTCCCATCTTAGATTCCCATTGATGAGCGATGGTCTATCTAATAAAATAAAGCACAAAACGTTCCTGTGGGAAGGGGGGGCATATCAATAACTCCAGCTCTGAGCTGCCAAGAGTAGACTTGTGGGGATAATATCATGCTATTCTCAGAGTGAGAAGCACTACCTGAAGTGGGGGTTTCCCCAGGGGGTCAGACACCTCTCGGGGCCACTTGCTTCCCTGTCACAACATGGATTTCCTTTGATCCAGACACACAGCAGTCTGATTGACAGGGCTTAGGAAGCACGAGTAGGGCCTTTTGTTCTGCTTTGCACCATTCATTTTATCCCAGCGCTGTGGAATCAGGAGGTCTACTGGGGGGTCACTTGGGGGGGTGGGGGGGTTGGGTTTCATTCCACATCAATCTGCCTCACATTTTCACAAATAGGTCATAATGGAGACAAATGCTTGGAGGTGAACAGATTAATTTTCTGCCCAGGAACCCCTTTGCAAGCACGGTGGTTGCAGGGTTCAGGTCCGTGCTGTTGCCAATACTGTGCGCACCTCATTAAAGAAGCGTAATCTCTCTCCATCGATCCTTTCTGTTCACCTCTGCTAGTGTGCTGCAGACCTGGGTCAAATGAGTCATTGTTGTGGATTCAGATACTTTTCTACGTTTTACAGAGCTTACCTGGTGTATTGGAATTGGGATCTCAAAAAGTGAAAACCTCTCTTCTGCAGTCTTCTGGCCCTCTTGGTTGGCTCAATTGCATCAGGAAAGATCAATCGAAGACAGAAAAATAAATTGAATTCCAAACAATTACGAATTTGACCCAGGCCTGACTCCACCCTGTGCTACTGGCACATAGGAGTTATATTTATTTAGAACCAATCACATCTAATGCTGCCCTCAGAACAGATTCCAGTAAATAAAACTCCTCTTTGCGCAATCTCACAATGGCTTTGGTAGCATTTGCATAGCAGAGCTACCAAAATAAGCTAAATAAGCAGGAGGGTCCACACCTGCCAACAGCAGTCACTGCATGGCACACCTTTAGCTTTTTAAATAGGTGACCTGTACAAACAATAACAGGCTGTGCTTTACACGGTTGCTTTACCATGAAATTTACCACTTGTGCGCTTGCCTTCTTAGTTCTCTGTATGATTCTCTCAATCAGTGTCAAATGGTCTTTCGGGCAGAACATTACATGTCGAATAAAATGGATGCATCTGTTACACAAGCGAAAATGGGGACGCGTGAATATTAATTTAATGCTTCTGCGGATTTTAAAATAGAGCCAATCAAAGGATGTCAAGTACGCTTCACAGAGAGGGTCTGGCAGAATCGTCGTAGCCTGAATACGATGACAGCATGAGGACGAACAAATGGAGACAGAGTTTCTGTTCCCCCCGATGATTGCAGAGCCAGTGCTGTGTGGCAGCCGTGGGCTCAGAGCACCGAGGCGCCCTGTGGCGTGAGACAGAGCAGCTCTCAGGCACCTCTGATTATTCCCCAGTGGAGCCACCTCCGAAACCTCCGATTACAGAAAAGCCATTTCCTAGTAACTGCGGAAAGGTGCGGGAGGGGTGCGGGCAGGGAACAGTTTTGTCCTGCGCTGGCTGAAAAGCTGATTTGTTTCAGCCTGTTTGCTGTGTGCTAGCACGGCTTAGCCTCCATTCCCCATGGCTCGCCCTCTGTTCCTGAGGAAGGTCAAAACAGCCGGACATGCTGCCTCTCGCAGCTAAGCTATCACCGAAAAGCCCCAGTCAGTCACAGAGCCAAGCTGTAGCAGCAGGCAGAGGACTCTTGTCCCTCTCTGCCAGAGCTGGGCTCTGGCCGAGGGACAAAAGAGAGCACACGGTGGGGAAGAGGATTCGGGGATAGATGCCCTTCCAGAACTTTCCATTTCTGTTATGTTTCTTCAAAAAATGACTTGGTATTAGAGTCTCATATCAGCTTTATACAATGCCTGTGTAGGAATAGGGAAAGAGCGATAGAAATAATCTGACATTGTAGTCTCAGTCTGCTAGTTTTTTTCTCCTGCTTGTACAGTACAGTATGTTGACAGGCTGGAAGATCATATGGTCATGTTTTTTGAGCAACAGTTGATACAAAGACTGACAGCTGTCGAGAGACATACATACACACAATGGTGAGCAAACATGCACATTTAGCGGGCTCCAGAATTATTGGAAAAACACCTACACATAATAAACAACATGGATAATGATCTATATTTTATGTGAAAACAATATAGTACTTTTATTTCAATACTTTTACTCTCAAGTTTTTCAGTGTTTCTTATGTAGTAATCTGATATTTTCTGAAAACCACTAGTGCCAAAATTATTGGCACCTCCAACAATTATTGTAAATAAAATCAAAGTGAAATAGGCAATACATTCATTCATTCATTCATTATCCAAACCCGCGTATCCTGAATAGGGTTGCAGGGGGGCTGGAGCCTATCCCAGCATACATTGGGCGAAAGGCAGGAATACACCCTGGACAGGTCACCAGTCCATCGCAGGGCACACACACCATTCACTCACACACTCATACCTACGGGCAATTTAGACTCTCCAATCAGCCTAACCTGCATGTCTTTGGACTGTGGGAGGAAACCAGAGTACCCGGAGGAAACCCACGCAGACACGGGGAGAACATGCAAACTCCGCACAGAGAGGCCCCGGCCAACGGGGATTCGAACCCAGGACCTCCTTGCTGTGAGGCAGCAGTGCTACCCACTGCACCATCCGTGCTGAATAGGCAATACAATTTTACTTAATTTAGTTAATCTCAGTCTAAAGGAACTATATTGTGTCATTCCATCATGTCCTGTTTCACTAGAGTATAAAAATGAGGTAACAAGCATACAAAATCTTGTTGTCTACTTTCAAGTCAGGTAATGGGAACAAAATAACACATAAACGGTTAAACATACCACTTAGCACTGTAAGTGCAATAATAAAAAGGTGTAAAACATATGGAATTGCTGAAAACTTTCCAGGAAGAGGATGCAAGTGCATATTATCCCCACGGATGGTAAGGAAGATGGTCAGGCCATAAATTATCCAAGGAGGGCAGTTTAAGAATTGCAAAGATTCGTTTTGCCTTTGGGTCACCAAGTCAAAAAAAAAAAAAGGCATTTCCATGTGAACAAGTCTTTGGAAGGCTAGCATGAAGACAGCCCTTACTGAGCACAATAAACAAAACCAAGCATCTTGAGTTTGCCAAACCTAATTGGAATTATGACTGGAAGAGAGCGTTATGGTCAGCTGAGAGAAAAATGTTTTGGAGATACAGACCATCGGCATTTTTGGGCAGCAAAATGGAAAAAAGATAAGAAGAATCACCTATTGTCAAATATGTGCCAATAATAGGTTTTTGGGGAAATATATTTTTTATTTGAAAATTGTAAGATTTTATTAATGATTCAATGGAATCTAACAAAGCACACTGCTTCACACATGCTGTAAAATAAATCTTATGTCAATAACTGTATTAATTTTTAGTTGATTTAGTGCACATTCATCACGGGTGCCGATTATTCTGGAGCCCACCGCATGCATACACATGCACAGACTCAACCATGAACTGAAATACATTAAAAAATCAACAGTATTGCAGGTTGTTTTAGTCTCTTCCTCGAGAGAGGAAAGAAGGTGGGAGATCCATGTGAGAGCTCTGAAATAAGCAGCCAGGCTGCCACAATTGGGGGATGAGCTAGTGAGAGCCATGCAGCTGCAGTCCTCCCTATGCATGTGCTTAAGCATCAAAATGCTACAGCCCCTTTGCTCTCAATGTCATTACACTTCAGGAGGTAAGAGCAGTCGTCTGGCAGTCGGAGGGTTGGTTGAGCAAGACACCCAGCCCCCAATTGCTCCTGACAAGCTGGTTGGTGCCTTGCATGGCCGTTGGTGTGTGTGTGTGGGTGAGTGTGTTTGTGAATGGGTGAATGAGAAGCATCAATTGTGCAGAAGACATTTCCCTTGCCGATGCCACCTATATTCAACTTTATGCACTGGTTCTTAATGAAAACAAATCCCTCTACAAAATGAGGCTTTCCATAAAGGGGCCAATTTAGCTGACTCCAACTGCTAATTCCACACCTAGAAATTCTAGACCTTTTGTTATCTTTCGTGTGCATGATCTAATGATCCAAAGACACACAGCAGGCCAAGAAAGAGCTGACCAGCCAGTTTTTTCCCCATAAAATGGAGGAGCTATGTATAAAAAGGTACTGTGTTAATCATGTTAAATTCAAAAGTAAATTAGCCATCTATTCATTGTTTTATTTCAACTCCTGTGTGCTGGAGTACAGAACCAAACAACAAAAATTGCTTTCAGTATCTAGTCTTGATTCTATGCTTTTGATGGATTGATTGATTGATCGATCGATGCTTTTTGCGGCTGGAGTCTGTTATTGGCATTTGTCAACATGAGGATCAGAGTTGTGCTAATGACAGTCAAGGAAGCCATGATGAGAAATAAGAAGAAAAAAAAAACAGTCAGAGACATTGACAAACAATTGTCTTACCAAAATCAACTGTTTGGAACATCATTAACAAGAAATGACCTGCTTCTTTTCACACCATTGCCCACAGACAAACTCATATAGAGTACAGTCGGAGGACATGAAATGAAATACGGACCTCAAACCGTCCAAATCCTCTCCAAGGTGATGCAATCGGCAACTGTGCATTGTCTTATAGAGCTACAGGACACATTTGGCACTGGCACAGACCGGATTCAATCAAAAACCATGGGGCTCATCCATTCACCATATCTTATCAGAAAGAGCCAACAAGCAGCCCTGTTCCTATCTATTAAATCTGGCACCACTTCCTTTTATAGTCCGCAAAGTATTAGATATTTATCAGGTAAATATGTGGTAAGAAATGCACATAATTGGATAATTACTACTGGCAGAAGAGGTAAATAGCAAGAAACTCAAACTCCTAGAGAATTAGACAATACTTATTTTCTAAATTCCTAGGAAGTACGCAATTAAATCCAGGCTATAACCAGCTTAAAGCTTTGATGACAACAAGGTAGTTTAATTTATATTAATAGAGAGGGTATATTTCAGCTTCAGTTTCTTCATATTTACGTATTTTTACATGGTAATTGCCCAATTATGTGCTATTTTTACATAGTACTTAGGGGATTGTTATTTTTTTGCCTGGAAGGAGTTCGGTGTTTCCTTGCCTGAAGCTCCCAGAGTTTATAGCAAAATCATTGACTATAAGGTGCAAGAGATGCTGGTGAGGCATTTGAAGGTAATTGTATTACCACACCAAATTGGAAGACCAATTTTACTGCAGACAACATAAGTTTTAAACGGTATCATTTACAACTTATAAAAATTAATCAGGCTGTATATGCTTAAATTACCGCCACAATAAAAATAGTAACAGCATACAGATTTAATTAAGATATCCTGAGCGCAGTGAGATAGACCTTTCCTGTACACTGTGCCTGTTAATAAAAGCTTTTTATTCCATTAGAATGACCAGGGGAGGGAGGCAAGTGGGGAAAAAGAGATTAATAATTAGTAGTGAAGCTATACAGTATGTGTGTGTGTGGGGGGGGTGGGGGTACTGTACATGCTCAGCATCTTGGCAAAGATCTGAGAGAGAAACACATGCGCTCTATTCCAAAATGCAGACAATCATGACTGCCCTTTTGTGATTAGTTTAACAATAATGGAAGTTCTAGCCTGTGTTCTAGTCTGTGAGTGGGCTCCACAGGCTGGTCTCGAATCCAGATGTGTCAGCACTGACTGTGCTCGCTAACCCACCGAACGAAAGCTAGCATCACCCAGGTAAGTGTCAGTCAGCTGGGATGCTGGCTCTTCATCGCACACTATAACCCAGGGATCATCAAGTCCGGCCCCTCGAATCCAAATCCAGCCCTGGTTTTCTTTTGTCCTAGGTAATTAGTGCTACTGACTTCACACTTCCCAGGTAAAGGGCAGGCGTTCAATTGTATCAGATGTCATCGGTCTACTCAGTAACCAATTCACAATCAGCAGAACAATCTGCATCAACTTCAAACAGCACTTCAAACAGTAACCATTCTTTTTTATGGATTTGAATGCTTTTCAATACAGTATTTGTGGCTTAGCCAATGGCTATCCACTTGGATTTTAGCCTACATGTTTTTTTAAATCTTCTAAGCAAACTTTTGAAAACTGTGTTCATTGAATGCATTTTTTGTCAAAGCAATGCAAAATCTTTCAGTTTGGTCCACATAGTGCTGTCGTGTCAACTGTGCGACAGTTGCTCGGTATCAAAGAATGCTTGTTAGCAATTGTAAAAGGCTCTAATATAACTGTAATACAATTCCAAACTGAGATGTCTTTTTTGACAGGCTGTTTTTTGTTTTTTTTACAGGGCCCAGATTTATGGAATGGATGGGATATATCTCACTTCTAGAATAAAATTACTGACTGACTATGAAATGAGAAGATAGATACCCTACATTGCACCACACATTTTAACAACAGATTAAAATATGCTTACACTGTGTTTGCAGATAATTAAAAATAGACTCTGTACAAGCTTTCACAGATTTCTGAAGCATTTTTCTTCTGAAGAAAATAATGAGGATAGGCATAGATTGGAAAGGCAAAACTATGCTTTAGTTAAGAGCATTCAATTGAACCTCCCCAGCATATCTTCAATCGTTTTTTCATCAATCATGGGCTTGTGTCTAATGTTAATTATAGTACGACAAATACGTGTTCATGTGGTATATAATACATAGAAAACTACGTTTAATAAAATGAAGAAAACCAAAACGCAAAATGCAGCCTTATTTGTGTGCTCTCCTCCTCCCCACTGCGTCTCATTCACATAGGCCTAACTAGCTGCATCTCATGCAAACACTTTTGATTGGCCTTTTATGCGAGCCGTAGTGTTCAGTTATTTCGTTTAGTTTAGTACAGATCATAGTGTAAGCCTGCATACATTCACAGCATACTTAAACTATTTGTGAAATGTCGTCTGATATCAGGCAAAACAAAAGCGGGGCAAAAAAGAGGAAAATCTGAAAAGTCAAAAGCTGAAGAAGTATGAAATAAAAAAGCCAAAATCAACATTTTACTTTAAAGGGATGAGTCATGCGCAAGTAAAGGTGGTGAACCTAAAATGCTAACATTGCGCCGGGGAACGTAGACTCGCCGTGTTCTGTACACTAGCTCACGTTCCGAAGAGTGCAACTTTCATGACGAATAAAAAAAAAATTACTTCCAGATCAGCTTTGGTTTTTCAGTGTGTAGTATTTACTCTACACACATGAAGTAATTCCTTCTGTTTTCATAAAAACTTGCTAACTGCGAGTCAGGTACGCGATACATCTCAGCATACAGGTAATGGTGCTCCCCAGTGGTTGTGTGATGAGAAAGCTGTTGCTAACGAGAGACTACAAACCGGGTAGGCTTATACGGCTCAGTGTTAAAAGTTAAAAGTGTTCCTTGTAAAATTGTTCACGCACGTACACACATCGTTTTATATAGACGGTATCAGTTTTTAATGAATGTTAAGATTGACCAGATAAAGGTTTAATAGAGATTTGCCTGCATAACAGAGTGCAAATCTGTAGTAGTTGTCCTTCAGGTGCTGTTTGGAACATTGTGAAAAGGTGTTTAGAATATCTTGAGCTAACATGGTCTTCCCAACACAGAAAAGCTGTGTAGTTATTTGTCGATTTCCATGTAATTCCAAATTATTGCTCCAATTCACATCAATCAAAGTGTTTTAGTGTCTGGGATAGCCAATATTCAACCATTATCATGAATTACAATACACAGGAAGGACAGTCTATGGGTGCAACCTGTTTGAATTAAGTTGCATCGTAACTCTGAATTAATGTTCAATCTAGCCTACATTTGAATTTACATTAAACTATTGTATTGGCTGCTAACATTATGTAGGAATCTAAAAAGGAAAAAAATATCTAACATGGTAAGTTCGGTGGTTTCAGAGAAGCATTAATCTTAATATATTACTATATTTTCTAATACAGTAATGTGAATAAATAATAATGATGTGCTGTTACAGTAGACTACTCCTGTGAAATGTGGTATAGTAGCCCATAATCATCCAATAGGTATATTTTGGCTTTGAAGGAGGCTAATGATTGTGAATCAATTGTGCTTGTGAATCTCAATGAGACTGTAAATATCAATGTGACTTTGCATTTCAGACTCAGAATCGGTAGTGTGTTGCTCTCTTGGGGCCACACATATGCATCAGACCATGGCCTTCAAACTCCTTAATGCGGACCTGCTGACCAGGGTGTGTTGGTGTGGTTGCAGTCTGCCTGAAATTAACATCTTATTTCATTCATTATGAAATCAGTGAATGGAATTGTCTACAAATCGCATTTTGCAAATGAGGCAGATCTTAAACATGTGTTTAGTGCATTGCATAACTTCACTGAGAGTGGCGATATCCATGTGTCTGGTGGCACATAAAAGCGTATCTAGTGCAGGAGTAAATGTGTACATTTTCCAGCTGTGTAGGCTATTATCGTTTTAATCAAAAATGTGAGATTGACATTGACATTGAAATGAGCTTGACTATTGCTGGGATAGAATGGGAATGTTACAGTATGTGGGAGGTTTCATATTTTATTTCTCCCAGAAGTGCAATTATTTGTATGGCTGGTTGTTTGTCACAGAAGTCTTTTCCTGTTTCTTTTCTGTGATTGTTTCGGATAACTAACCAAAGAAACATACAACCCTGCTTTTATTATTTTAGCAGTTCAGCATGCTCTGTTTCTAACAATGTTCTGTTAAAGGCAAAAAGCATGTCTTTCCATGATGGACAAAAACGATTAAAAGCAGCATACTAGCTGCAAAGATTATTGGAAACTTCAAACACTTGTTAATGTCATGTTTGAGCACATTATTTCAGTAAATTCCCACAGCTTGACATGAGAAATTGGTTAATTTAATAAATTATTTTCTAAATGTTTTCTGTGCCAAAAACCCAGACTTAATGATTGCTTGGCTGGAATTAATATTTAATATTAATAATCTGTTTGATGATTTCTTGGAGTTTCTTGGAATAGTGTAATTTATGCTGCAAAGATTATTTCTGTGCAAAGTTATTTCAAGATTCTGAGCCTATACCTGTGTCTGTCTCACTTGTGCCTGTTCTTTAGATGCAGAGAAATTTCACACAAATCGACCCTGGTTAAGTGCGTCAACTTTAGTAAATTCAACAGAATGCATGATCAGCCACAATATCTCCACCCTTTATTTGCACAATCCACCCTTAAAGTGCAGCTTGTGATGACTCCCTAGATCACACACACATACCCATGTGCCAGTTTCTTACATAAGATGCATAAAAGGCTTAGTAAATCTGGCCCTTGCTTCGCTTTTGATCGATCACACCATTCAAATTATGCAAACCAGCAGTGTGAATTCACTGACAATGAAACAGGATGAAAAATGCACTGTCCATCCATTATCCATAGTTTTTTTTATGTACTGTATGTATAGAAATAGAAATGCATTCATAATAGGAAAATAAAAATGCCAATGCTTATCACTTTGTTTTCAATAATACATTTTTTATGCCATGATTGCAATGATAGATATTTAAAATATTGAAATCATTCAGCAATAAACCATGAAGAACCTCTGTTCTCTGTTTTAGTTTTAATGCTAAAAACTGTTACCTCGGCCACTCCTTTCCCATCCACTCTCTACATCTCTACAGGTGCCTTCAGTAGGCGTCCATTCAAGCTGGGTTGACAATGCTCTAATTCCATGCACTCTTTGATGTTGACAGGCACAAGTGGCAATGACACAATTCACTTTGACTAGAGCACACAACATTCTTACAAACAGTTGCTTAACAAGGGTGAAAAATGTTACAGTATGTAACAATGTCTAGCCTAAAAGGCTCAGTAGTATTGATGTGCAAACAAAGGTGTCTGCATGTAGTCTACTTGAAGGAGTAGTACGTATTCAGTATATCCATAACGCTGTATGTGTGTGTATGTATACAGTATGTGTATGTACTGTATGTTTGTGGTACAATATGTCATATGGGCCTCATTAGTGCGCTAGCATGTCACAGTGAGAGGTAAAAAGCTTTTGAGAGCTGGACTGCCACTTTTCAGAGACACATGCTGGCAGTTGGCAGACTGGAAGGCAGCAAATTCCTAAATATTTCTTGTCAGTTAGCAATTGTCCATGCTGAGATGGAGACTATTGCGATACAACAGGAACATAAGTATTTTAACAAATTAGCCCATGTGTGGCAGCTTTGTATTCTTGCTTGGTATCTTTTTCCATTCACTGCAATGAAGCCAGACCAAAAACAAAAGGGTCCTCACTTATTCAGCAACCTCACAATTTCAGTTTCTTTTTAAATATCAATCTCCGCCTTCATTTTGGTGAAATGGTTCTCAAGCATAAAATATACAGTGTATATTTTGCTTACCAGTTCCAAGGCAGATGTTCCTGCATCTAAACTCAGATCTGAGAAACCAAAGAATTTCTATTTTTCAGAGCACTGTGATAACTTAAGCAGAAGCAGATGATTATTTTTTATGATATTTAATTGGAAGCATTACACTGAAGGTAATTTATTGTTTACTTAAATGTCATTTTTGAGTCAATTCATTATTGTAAAAACTTCAAATATATCATTATGCCACCAGCCTGCCAGAAACCATACCACCATGCATCCTGTTCTTGCTGAATGGCTGAAACTAAGCAGGTGTGAGCTTGATTAGTACTTAGCTGGGAGACCTCCATGTAAAACCAAGTTTGCTCACCAAGTGAGCAAATGGAGGGTGATCTTCCATCTGGTCAAAAAAACAAAAAAAACAATGCCCCAGTGCAGTGATGGGGACACCGTGCTGACAGATATGCCATCGTTTAGATAAGATATGACACTGAGGTCCTGACTCACAGTGGTTATTAAAGATCACTGACACTCATCACAATGAGTTGGGGGGGTTCCCCAAATTCCCATCATGGCTCTCTCGAACTGCCACCTAATCATCCTCTGCTTTAAACTGGCTAAATAACTGTTCTCTCCTTCTCCACCTCACTGTCCTGGCACAAAATGGCGGTCATTTATTACCAGAGCCACCCCTTTGCTGTAAAGCATTGAGTGTGAGAAATGCAGTTACTTCATATGCTGGACTTATTACTTTTTGCTTTCAAATAAGTACAAAAAAAAATGTAATGTGGACAAAACACTAAAACCTACTAATTATATTAATAAAATTGCATATAAATGTAATGTAGTTTGACTTCATCTTGAGCAAACTTTCTTCTGAGTAATATTTTATGTAAATTCTTCTTGTGGAATATGCTGGGAAAGATATTTTTTAATTGGCCGGCCTAGACAAGATTCGTTGATCTGATGTCTGGGTACTATTCGGTTAAATACATTATTAACTGATTTTATGATTAATTGACTCATGTCTGCTTATTAATAGCTGAAATTAGCTACGTCCTACTTCAAATAAACTGTAAATTTTGCATATACTCTAAAACATAATATGTTGGGTTGGGATTCTTACTATTACAGTAATTTCACCTCTCTGCCCTCTACTAACATACAGCTGTTTTCCTATATGCCAAATCCATTCCAATAAAACTATAATACTCAAGTCTTCAAGAAAAAGCAATTTAGCATTGTTCCCATGTGAAAACACGCTGCTCTCCCTAATACATTCAGTTATGAGAAAGAACGTGTTCATGTTTCAGGAAGCAGAAACAGCAGGTGAGGGCGACGGCCCTTGCGCTTCTAAAGAGGAGAGACACCTGCAGGCTCAGTGCGGCAGCAGGCCAGACCTCTCAGGCTGACCCCAGGCATTGATGAAACACCAGGCATTCCTCGACAACATGTGCTGGGAGCTCTCGCATGAATGGTAAATGGTAAATGGCTGGCATTTATATACAATTGATGCTGTTCTCATTCACCCATTCATACACACACTCACACACCAATGGCAATTGGCTGCCATGCAAGGCACCAATCCACTCATCGGGAGAATTTAGGGGTTAGGTGTCTTGCTCAGGGACACTTCGACACTCCCAGGGCAGAATAAAACCGGCAAGCCTCCAAGTGCCAGACAACTGCTCTTACCACCTGAGCCACTGTCACAGGGTCTGCAGACAGTTCTGCTGCAAACAAATGTCAAGAAGATGGCCGCTGTCTAGCTGCCACACTGCCCAATGCACAAGGCCGGGAGAGCACGTTTATTTCACTTGCACACAATTTATATTCCTGTTGCCTGTTTCCGTGTACATTTCCACTTTCAAGAGAGCTGTCATCACGAGAGCTTTCATCATTTTGAATGTTTAAAAAAATTTAACTGAGCCCATAACTCTCTATAGATGTAATTCCTATGCTGCCTGAGTAGCTATTTTACAACACATGATGAATGCTAGAGTGAGGAAAAAGCAGATTTCACCTAGAAATAGCAGTTCACCTCCAGTCTGAAAATGGAGAATGAGTATTTAACAGCGCCAATTCTCACTGCTCTCGCTACAGGAGGAGAACATAAACAAATTAAGAAAACAACAGATAAGAAGCTAATTAACCGGAGACGTGCATGTTTTCTATGACTGCATGTGCATTTTTTTAACACGGTCCTTAATGAGAATCTCTACATTGCCCAAGTACACGTGAATAATTGAGGCTTTGACAGTGATAACATCGAATGAATTATAGTCTGAAATTTACTTTGAGAAAATGCCATTTGACTCACGCCACAGTCAGAAGCCTATTTCCAGCAGAACAGTCGCCTACTTGATTGGGCAGAGGATGTCATTTTCCATGCAAAATGTGTCAGAGAAAGACGTAGCAGGGACTGGAAAATAACTGCTTTCAGCAGAAAATAAGGAGGGTGAGCAGCACTGCTTCTCGGCACAGTGGGAGGGTTGGCACTGCAGTTTTTGAGTGTTGAGAACAAGCATACTGGGTGCTATGCAAGAATAGCTGGCATTTCACTAGGCGAGCTCCCCTAGGGACAACAGACAGGGCTAAAGTCTGAACATACGCTTTTCTACCACAGAAGTAGATTTTAATAACATAGTTATCAAAAGAAATAAGCCTTATGGCCTTTGAAAATAATTCAACAAATATTACAACACTCATCCGTGAAGCGGGATTGGCATGGCATAACCAAAATGTATATTTTTCATTTGCCTATTTTATTTTGCAATTAAATTCTTCTCCATTCTTTCATGGATGAGAAACTGTTTTATTTCTGTCTGGATTTAGTCCTTAAAATCACAAGTCTGACCCACTTTTTTAACTTCTTTCATTTTTTACCCCAATTAAATACAATCAAACCTTGATCATGTAGTTTGTGCCATGTATTTCCGTGGTGGAATTCTATGGTTTTTTCTCTGCCATCCCAGTTGTTAAGGGCCAAATTCCATGCAGTGGATAATGAAGAAGAAGGATGACTCCTAATTGTATTGTGGGATATAAAATCTGTAGGAAAAGAATAGGCCAGGCCTAGAAGCACCTACAAGGCTATGGTCATCCTTGGGCCCCTGTATGATTCTGTAGTGCTGTGATAACCAACGGCCAAATTGCCTAAAATAAGACGCTGCACCAGTTGAGCTCAGAATGAGATCATTTTAGCTAGGAAACACATCGCTGAGCTTTGCCCACTGACTAGCAGTACTTAGAATAGCAGACAGCAACAGTATATGGCAGGAGGAGCACTCGAGAATCTCCCCAGTGTCAGGAGTAATGGACTGTTTGCCATTGTCGTGACTCAACTTCTGGCCTTTGACAGCCAGGGACATTGTGAGGTGTGATCTGGCGGGAGATGGCTTGGATCACCTGCCACTTTCTGCAGCTCTCCAGGCAGAACTTCACCTCTGACAACATATGACATGCTGAGGTTATCTGTGTCCATCCACAGCTCCTTCTCTGAGTACCCAATGACACTCTGTAGTCTAGTCTGTATATAAACGTTCACAGTCCTATCTCCTCAGCCCAGCAAGGTTCAGCAAATTCACAGTACTGTGTATTATATATAGTGCAATAATGTTCCATTCATATCAAAGTTTCCAGTATACAATATCAAACCATACAGCTAGCTAAATGTTATTGACTTGTAGCCCGTACTCTATCAGTGGTGGCAGAGGTATCACTCATTCATGGCATGATTGCACAGATGAATGAGATGCCTGATATTCTCGCTTACACAGAAAATAAATAATATGTTATTTCTACCGTTCAATATTGGCGGCTTTGATTCCTCCGCTCTGGCTGCATAACAGACTTCCTCACCTCCAGGCACCCACGCCGTGAATGAAAAGGATGTGAAATGAATACCTTGTTAATGTGAAGTGAGCAGAAATATAGTGGCATGTTACTGCCACACCTAGGGTTGCCAGACATCCGTTTTTTGACCCGAATATCAGGGTTTTTTAAATTATCGGTTACTTGTTTCTGGTCCAAACAGGACAATGTAATGTCATTGTTTGAGTAATTGATGGAATAAATTTACCAGTAATTAGCAATTAATCAGCATGTTACTGACGCCCCGGTCCAATAAAACCACCCAGTCTGACGTTAAGAGGGACCCTGAAGTAGACCATGGTTACACAAGCCCTGGACTTAACCTTCCATCTTCCCCGGTGTAAAGAGCTCAGTTACATGACCCACACCACAAAACCCAGTCGCGCTATTGGCCGAGCCCTAGCCCCAGGCTGACATAATACTGACATGAGCTGCTAATCCAAATCTAGCCTCCTACAATGCATTAGACGGGTGGAGGTAAGAACCTAGTGTGTGTGTGTGTGTGTGTGTGTGCAAGTAAAATAAAGAATACACACAGAGTTCACAGCCACCAAATGCAGCATAATGCAGGAAAAAGCAGACTTACCAGCTGCAGTTGCCGAGTAAGCTGAAATGAGCCGATTAAACAGTGAAGGGTATAGCCAATTCCCACAGTGCATCAGTCCTCTCCGCGCCTGCATTTGCCGTGTTTCTGCTGCTTCGCTGAAACAACATTGGCCCTCTGATGCCACCCTCCTCCCAGCAGGTTCATTTAGTTCAAAACTGCGATCCAGCCAGCGGTACACGGCCATGCATCATGTCGTCATCGCGGGCCAATCAGACAGCAGCGTTTATGTTCCCTCACCATAGGGAGCATGGAAGAACACACCTAACGCACACACTCTCACAGACACACATTAGCCCCCACGGGCATTATCATCCCAAACAAACATATGAACGTTCTCCTTTTCAAACACTCATATGCACACAAACAAATTTGCACATCATCGCTTAAAGGCAAAGATAGGTAGGAATGAATACAAATGCACTCCCTGCTCTGCTTGCACACAGATACACCCATATGAATAGATTAGTGCACATAATAACAGTGCAAACAGACAAGCATCCTAGACTAGACACACTTCAGGCACAGGCTGTTCCCTTCGGTACATCACATATAATCTGATGAATACACAGGCGTCCTCCCTTTGACACACAGACTTGAACTGGCATCAGCAGCCCGGAAATTTCTCTCATAACACTTGTATGACAGCTTCATCTAAGCTCGGTATTTAAAATAATGCACATAAAATAGCACATAATAAAAATGTGAAATCCTTCAGAAGTGTCATTTCAAAAGGCAAGATTTAGACCCACCTTCCAGGAGCTGGTCCAATGTGAGTCTTAAGATAATCTGTCTAAGTACTCTCCGCAGCAATAAGCGCTGGTTTTGTATTATTAATTATGGAGCTATTCAAATAGGTGATTAAATTAAATATCCCGGTTTGAATTGGCCCCTCGATTCATAAATACTTTCCCTAACAACGAACTGACTAACCATTTAATCTGACTAACCATTATCCTGACGCTTTGATTCAAATCTCCAAATACGACGCATCACTGCACTGATACAATAACCTTCACTCCGATGCGATCCCTCCTCTTTCCTCCACAATTGCACTTTCCTGCCTGCATGCATCGACCCTTACCCCAGTTATCACCGTCCATCCTCGTTTGTCACATTTCCTGCTCTTTCTTGTCTGGTGTATGTCTGTGGCATGATCCTGTCTTGCATTCCCAGCTTTAGTTTTCAATAAAAACTATAAGAATACGCACGGCTACAGAGTACGAAAACTGCTCCAACAGCACAAAAACCGCAACACCGTGATATACAGTGAGTACATACCATTGTGGAAAGGCAGCTGCAAAATCACGCTGTAAGGGGTGTCTTCCGTACACAGGACCGAAAGCAGTCACCCGTGTGCCACCGCTGCCTCGTTCTGCAGCGCTGGTGGATGACTTGTCACGGGGAGCGGAGAGAGACCCATATAAGGCGTGAATCAGCGGCAACGTTCATGCAAAATCGCATTAAATTGACGGATGTCAACTGACCTTGGGCTGCCAAGCTAGGCACAAGTCACATCGGACAGCACGGCGTAACAGTATAAAGGCCTAACACAGAGCTTGTGGGACTGACCCACACTGCCAGAGGGAACGGCCATCCAGTGTAACAACCGCCGTGTGACATTGAAAAGTCCACAACCTCAAGAAGAGAATAACAATCACATTGCAATGACGTGACACGAAAGTACAATATTCTCAGTGCAGGATATGACACGCTTATGTACACTAACTACCAGCAGGTGTGAGAGCTAGGATACCTTCCAAATGTAAGAAAAAACTACATTGAACTGAGTGGTACCTCGTAACCAGGGTTAATGAAATGATGAAATCCCGATTTGACTGCACTAAAATCACACCCAACAAGGCCAAAAGCAATAGCTGCATACCCCCCACAGGCACATGAGCTTCAGCACTATCGTTTTCAATGAGTTACATTCCGCCATTCAGAGACCATGATGTGCCATTTCATGTGCTGATGAAAGTTCTGGTTTTGTGTATAACCATTTCCCATATGAGACGTGCATTCAGTTATTAGATCACAGTGAAATGAATGGACTAGGTGAAATGTGGGGTGTCCCAAACATTTTTTTAAGAAGTTTTACTTTAATTAAACCCGTTGCAATCAACTTCAGATACATTTAATTAAATTAATTAAATGATTAATTTAGAGCTCAATAAACTTCAAAGAATACATGCTCGGTATGGGAAATGTACTTATTTGACTGTGCCACTAATCTTCTTCAAGACAAATTTTATAATTCTTCCCATGACTATGGAAAAGTTCCCGTGTATGCAATGTAAGTCAATGTTACACAAATTTCACATTGTATTGCATCATGAAACTATCCCCTTTTCAAAGATCAATTCCTGACTCCGACCACTATCCTGTTCATTTTTGCGACACCATCCCCTCCTTTCTGCATCTTTTCACTGTACTCTTCTTTTCCAAATGCCTGATCATCATAATTAGCCGCACCATCCTTGCCGTACATCTACCCCAGCTTGCTATACGTCTTCCTCCTTATTTTCCTCTCCCCTCTTGCCTTTCCTCTACCTCCTATCTCACCCTGTCTCTGGCGGTTACTTCTCCGTAGCAACCAGACTGTCCCTGGGTGACAGGCGTGCGAAGGCTGCGCAACAGAAGCCCCAGCGCTGCCTCCCTGCTCAGTCACCCGTCCTCTCTACCTCCCTCAGCTAGCCTCCTCCTGCCCTGCTCCTTCCATCGCTCTTTCCCCCTGCCTCTCGCCTCCATCTCACTCCTATAGAGCCACCCCCCTTCATTCCCAGGGAACCCCGGGTGTCCCTCTCGTTTTCCTCCTAGAATCTCCCTTGTTGCTCCCTCTCTCTCTCTCTTCTGCAGCAGCATCATCATCGCACATCCCCAAGAATTTCTCCCCCTTGCCGTTCTATGACATTCTTGCAGGTATGCTGCTTGAGAAGCACACCAGCTCAGCCCCCCCCCCCTCAGTCGTGCGAACCGCACGACGGTTCTCCCCAGGAATCTCGGGGTAGTCCCGTCAGTTTACCCGCGAGCAGGGAGGCAGCGTGAGCCACTCCGCCAGGCAGACTCTGCATGCGACCAACCTCCCGTCTCCGCGCCTGTTCCTCTCTCTCTCCCCCTCCGACTCGTTTTCTCTCACACGCTCTCCCTTTCCCCCAGGTCTCCTTACGTGGGGACGGGCGGCGCTTCTCGTCAGCCCCTCTCTTTTCCCTGTGGTGGAGGTCCCCACCGCCTCCCCTCCTGCGGCCGTTTAAACCGTCCCTCAGCGGCGTTTCATGCTCAGCGGCGACCCATCCCGCTCGCTGCCTGTCGTACTCTTCCCCCTTTGACACCCTTTCCCAGTCCCCCCCCCCTTTGCTTTTCAGCTTCAGGTACAGCACACAATCAGTTTCAAGCAACATCAACCCCCCCCCCCCCCCCCAACATCAAATAACTGACAGCCAGCAGTTGCAAAACACACAAATAAAAAATACCTGCTACTACAGTATTCATGGAGATAGAGCAGACATGCCTTGGGATGGTGCATTTCCCATTCTGCAACACGGAGCACTTGTGCTGTGAGTAATATTGTTTCCTGTTCTCGTTTTTCTCCTCCCCTGTCTCTCTCTTTATCCTTTCGCAGCGTTCGTCTGTGCTCCTATTCGCTCTTCTGCTTCTTCCGTCCTCCTCCCTTTCTCCCCGTCGCTCTCTCCTCCCGGCTCGGATCCTCCTTCACGGGATGGCTCGGGTCCAGCTGCGCCGTTATAGCCCGGCGTCTCGTGCGCACGCGCGTGTGTGTGTGTGTGTGTGTGTGTGTGCGTGTAGCTCCTCCGCCGAGGGTGTGTGCACACGTGTGGGTGCGCTCGGGAGAGAGATGCTCGGCGCGGCTAAGAATGAGCAAAAAAATTAGCTCATGATAAATTAATGCAATCTCACTTGCATCCATTCCCTCCCCCACACTCCCCACCCCCCCTGCTCATCCTCTCTTAAAGGCATAGCGACAATCAGCATTGCCAGAGGCCGGAGGGCTGTGTCACACACTGTGCGCCATTATGGTAATCAAGGGGAGGCCAGAGACATTGTCAGCTGGAACTGTGAGTCACAGCTGGAGACGGGGAGGCATAGCAGCCCATGGTGACGGGACTGTGGTTTTCCGGCTGCCTTATTCACAGATTAGGCTAATGAATGATGAACAGATTCGTAAGCAGCCCAGAAGGTAGAATAAATAGCCGTAGTTTTGATCCTTGATGCTGATTGTTAAATTCAACATACTGGCACAGTGGAGAGGGGTGGTTGTGGTGGAGGTCCAGGAGATTACTGTGCCATAGTGCAAACCAATTTGGAGCCTATTACAGTGGAAAGAGCATTGTTTCAGGGATGAAAACAATGACTAGAAATGACAGTAGTCATGTTAGGATCTTTTTAATAATCACAACTGCTATGCTTTTTATTCAGATATGTAAGGTACCTATCAGCCACTTTAATAAGCACAACCACTGTGCTTCTTATACAGACATAGGCATGCATGAGTTACTTTTGCATTCAAAATGTGTAGCTTTGTTCACACTCTCAATTATGCAGCGTATCTGCAGTCATGCAGATACACACATGTACGTTATTAATAGCATACACATATCCATACTAATACATATCCACATATTTTTGGAAGGTTGCAAATAGATATGGACATGATTCAGCATATAAAAACATAATAGGCATGTACAGCATTTAGTCCAGCTCAAATAAATCAATTTCCAGTCCATATTCTTTCAATGTTAAACTCTGGAAATCATAATTTACTTCACAAATTGAATTCTATATTCAGAATTTGCATTGATAGAACAAAAAAACATCTGCACCACACTGCTATATGTGATGCAACACAGTAAAGGGGATATCATGGTGCGGATTTACATTTTTTATTTTTTATTTTATGTGAAACTAAGATCAGAGCTACAAAATGAGGTATCACTTGTTGGGATTGAGCAATTAGTTTTGGAGATATTGTGGTAACTTTATAATAATGATCCTTTATAAGTCATTTAGCAGGTACTAGGTAATGATAAACTAATCATTTAAAAAATGATTTAAATACATTTGTTAATGATTAATAAATAATTTGTTAATATATAGATAATATGTTGTAAGTAATTAACTAATCATGAATAAAACATGTGTAAATGATTGGTTAACAATGAGTTATTATTTTAACTAAATATTTGTAAGGCCGAAATCTGGCATTATCACTCAGGGCTGGTCAGCTTGCTGGCTTCCTCTGGTATTGTGGAATATGTGGCTGTAAAGTAATTTAGGAGCATGCATCATGAACCCCCCCCTTATCTCCACACCCATACGGGCAGGAGCCTGTGGGGGAAGACTCAGGTCTCCAGTCGTAAAACTCTTACGACAGGGCAACATTCTTTACGGCACTGGAAGGTTTCAGAGGGCACGGCCTGTTAGGCCCTGACCTTCTCCTGAACCCCCCTTCATTGTTCTCTCCCTCTTTACTCAGTCACTAAATGATGTGTACAGCATTGGATGTTTCATGACAAAGTCAGTTTAGATAATATTCATGTTTGGTATTATTCTGATTGTTTCAGTGCGACTGGTGCAATGATTTTATTTCTGCAACAGCAAACCCTGTACATCATAACGAACCAGGAGAAGCTGTGTGGAGCTCTGCCCCAGTGAAAGCCATGTGCCTCAACCCCCCTGCGCTTCCTGGGGAGGCGTGGCTCCAAATTACAGATGGGTGAACATCAAAGGCCAGAATTTGGATTTAAGGACAGCAAACTAAGCAATCTGGGAGAATGCAATCAGCCTCCCGTGCACTCCGTGCACGTAGTTTCTACGTACAGGGTGTCTGTAGCCAGACTCCCGTATGTAGCTTTTATTACCAGGTATGACGTTTAAGACTCCGTAATTTGGTTTGCATTGCAATGTTTTTATTTGGAACTAGTATGCAATTACGTGTATGTAACCTGCCTGGTAAAATAAAATTGTTAAAACTTGATCTGTTTGGTTTTCCTTACTGACACTTAATGTTACACAGGGAATGCGTGGTTTACCCCCTCGAACTGGTCTAGGGAGGATGATTATTTCCACTTACTGTATCACGGCGTATAGCACCCGTAGACCTATGTTGGTAAATCCCTCGCCTCCGCTTGGTAGTTCATTCATGTCGAGCACAGCCGTAGCTATGTTGGTCTGCTTGGGTCCCTAGGCTGTAAACAGATATACCCGAGAGTAGCTATTCCTGCGACCTCTGTAATGACTACAGATAGCTAGTCAGTTCGTGAGACGTGCACATTACGCGCGATGTGACATGCGGTGGTACCAGCAGAGGATTGTTCAGCGAGTTCTTCTCAGTACAGGATTCCTATAGCGATCAAGTCAAAATTATAAATACGACATCCACTAATGTGGATAACTAATCTAAATTATTATTCTAAAATGGAGTCAGATAACCGAAGGTGAATCTATTGGCCCTATTGTGGAGATTCTGGGTCAGCCCCGGACCAGTAAAGAGCGGAAGGCAGAGTGGTACTACTGCCTTTGTATCGTGGTTTGTTTATTGGCTGATCTAGACTGTCTGCATAGGGGCCACTACTTTTTAACCCTATTAGTATTCTTTCAGCAACACCAGAAGGACGAGCACGCTGATACCTTCAGCCCTCGCTAAATTCCGTCGTTGGGTTAGCGTTGGGTTTTACAGTTGGTGACCTCGACGTGATCTAATTCCATTCATGTCAGATTCGTCTGCCGACGTGATCTGCTTTCATCCGTGTAAGATTTGAGCCTTACAAGGGATGAGGTGTCTGAAGTTTGCTCCTTCTGGTGGTGTTGTGCAACCCGGCATGATACCCGTTACCCCGGGTGTGTGGTTTTCCTTCCATCTGGTTTTGCGATCCTTGGTGTGGTGAGTAGCATGGTTTCTTTCTATCAGTAATGTTAGGGAAAGTTGTGTTATTTTGCTGCATGAATACTGTGTAGGGGATCGACATATCCCGGACAGGACTGGGACCGTAGAAACCAGCCATATTTGCAGGTTACTACCCCTCAGGGTACGTAGCGCGATCATGGTAGAGGGCAGAGAGAGAGAAATGGTGGTATGCATGTTTTTGTAACTGTGCTGTGTGACTGTGGCTATTAGCTTAAACAGCAAATAGGCTACAGTAGGAACGGTTTTAGAAACAAGCATGTCGCAATTGGAAGTATATGAGTAGTATTTTTGATGGCTGCCCGTAGATGTGCAACATGACAACATGCACATATATATAATATTACTTGTGGAGTAAGTTTGAGCTCTGTTAAAGGTGGCAAGCTTCTCCATCTTATTTAAGTGGATAATTATAAGTTGCGACTGACTGCTGAGTCAGGAGCATAGCCTAGGTTTTACGTTCCAGCTCTAGAAACAGAGTTTGGGAGGCCTGTACCAGTGGTCACTATACCTCTGTGTACTGGGCCTGATGTTACGTCACAGGGCCGCTGGGTGCCACAGCAGATACAAGTCTCCACCCCTCTGATGCGCTGCTACAAGGTTGGGGAATCAGCTGCATGTGGGGCCTATGCGAGACCTCTGAGACTGGTGTCGGGTGTCGCCTCACAGAATTTCTGTCTTTCTGAGCTGCTGGAAACTGAGTCCTCTGGCCTGTGCTACCTGTATCAGTAACAGTTGTATACTTGTAATTAAATACATAGGCTATAGTTTGTGAGACATTTGGTATAGACATGTGTAAAATTAAATCTACCAAATGCTCTGTAATAGATGTCACATAGGCTTTGCCCTAGGGGGGATACATCTGTAGTAAAACAGGATGAAATCCCTGATTATATAATTTGTCCTATTGGATAAATTTAATTATATATAGGCGTAGGCAAAAGTATAGTGCATCTTGGTGCACCATATTGTTTCCTCTGTTTCACTTTGTGTGATTTAACTCCACCACTGTGAATGCAGAGGATTTATATTATAATACGGTATACTGCACGTCTTTGCATGCCATTTAGGAAATGTTAGGAAAACTAACATACTTACTTGGGTGCCAGTTAGATTAACTGAGGCATGTGTGTACCTAAATCTAATTGTATGTTTGTGTGGTTTCTCCCACTAACACAAAATATATATTAGAATATTTCCTAGACCACAGATAAACCAGTCAATGACAAAAATTAACCCTTAAAGTTTACTGACCTAACAGTGGCCAGCATTATCTGTCACTGCTGGGGAAGACATTTACAACCAGAGAGGTATTTATAACCTAGGGGAAATAAATTGGCTTATATTTTGGAAGAAGGTGTTCCAAATGGAAAATGCTTAAGCAAATTTAAAAATAATGAGTAGAAGCAATTTCTTCTCTTGTTTTATTCCCTGGGCATTAGAACTTCATAAGGGGGGTCATTTTTGGCAAAGACTGGCTTATAGGTCATTCCCTCCTAGCTCTCCACTGTTTTCTCCTTTCGTGTTGTTTTTCCTCCCCCACTTTGTCTGTCACCTATTATGTCACTTGTCTTTAGAACAGTGAACCTGCACTCCAAATGAACTGTATAATTTGTTATGTTTTGATCTCTTTGTTTAGGATCAATTCTTGATTGGATATCTGGATTAATGCAGATATTCACCCCGAATAAATGTTTATTTTTAAAAGTAAAATAACTGAATTATAAATCTTGTAATGGTGCATGTGAACTATATACTTTCCAGTGTTCTGTTAGCATTCTCTATGCAACATACTGCAGTGTTGTACAAACGTATGCATGGCTATAGGCACGGCTCAATGATTTAGTTTCTGAGTATTTAGACTTGTCGTCCAAATATTTATAGGATAATTAATAATCCTAATTTTCAGCATGTTTGGTAAACCAGCTGATCACTGGTTTCAAACATAATCAATTGTCAATAAAAATATATTCCAATCAGTTAGAATTGGGGTGCTGCGCTTCAATTCTATCAGCCATTTCCTTTTTCATCAGACCCGTACCATCGAGCGTGACTTAGCCTGCAGAACATATGCTGAGGATTTGCTTACTGCTATCATACAAGATATTCTGGACCTTTGTCTGCACACGTCTCCTAGTCATGTTGTAAGGGAGCTCATTGAAGCCTTAGACTGGCATAGGTAAATTGTGTCAGAACAAAGGGAAAATATTCATTACCCACAGCATTTATGTATGTATGTAATGTTTATATGTTTGTTGTAAATAACTACCGGTTGTATCGGATTCTTAGTTTTCTTTCTTTTGATTTACCCAAACCTGGTCTATCCAAATTCCACTACCATATGCTCAACTCGCATAGTAGTGCAGAATCAGGTATATAAATTAAATCACCATATTGGTGGATATCACTATAAGGGGCATAGAAGCCATATTCACCACTCGCACTGATTGTCATGAAACATCCTGCTATGATCTATATGCGTAACCATCTTTTTCCCATTATGACACCAGAGGTATTAGTGTTCAGTTTTTGGATGGCCATGCTGAAATCATCCAGGTGTCTCACCCACAGTAGTACGTCACCAGCGAGATGAGTTCCTTCACAGGTGGAGGTCTGACCTGTCCAGCAAGTCACTTCACCAACTGGAAGTGATTGAGGACTTCACAAGGGGTCAGATCTGCGTTCTGAGGAGAATTCCGCTGGAGGTGGACGTCTCTCTGTGGTGGAAAGACACTCTTTTGGACAGTGTGCGTGGTCTCTGACTGACCTAACGGACCTGGTGCAACAGGTCGTCCAGGGCTGGCTCCTCGACCAGCTCTGCTCAGGACGCCTACACATGGTGGGACTGGTGGGACTGGGTGTTCTGAGGGTCCGTCATCACCAAAATTATCATCCTCCTATTAAGCTCCTTTACCCATGCTGCTTTGGTGCTCAGCCCCTGCAGCTGCCGACAATGTTGGGACTGAGACCCCAAGCCGCAGGGAATTATATACACAGCCACGGCCTTCATAGTGACCCCTTGGGAGTGTGTTATGTTTGCCCCATGGGGTCAAGAGAGGAATCTGTAAGGCCGAAATCTGGCATTATCACTCAGGGCTGGTCAGCTTGCTGGCTTCCTCTGGTATTGTGGAATATGTGGCTGTAAAGTAATTTAGGAGCATGCATCATGAACCCCCCCCTTATCTCCACACCCATACGGGCAGGAGCCTGTGGGGGAAGACTCAGGTCTCCAGTCGTAAAACTCTTACGACAGGGCAACATTCTTTACGGCACTGGAAGGTTTCAGAGGGCACGGCCTGTTAGGCCCTGACCTTCTCCTGAACCCCCCTTCATTGTTCTCTCCCTCTTTACTCAGTCACTAAATGATGTGTACAGCATTGGATGTTTCATGACAAAGTCAGTTTAGATAATATTCATGTTTGGTATTATTCTGATTGTTTCAGTGCGACTGGTGCAATGATTTTATTTCTGCAACAGCAAACCCTGTACATCATAACGAACCAGGAGAAGCTGTGTGGAGCTCTGCCCCAGTGAAAGCCATGTGCCTCAACCCCCCTGCGCTTCCTGGGGAGGCGTGGCTCCAAATTACAGATGGGTGAACATCAAAGGCCAGAATTTGGATTTAAGGACAGCAAACTAAGCAATCTGGGAGAATGCAATCAGCCTCCCGTGCACTCCGTGCACGTAGTTTCTACGTACAGGGTGTCTGTAGCCAGACTCCCGTATGTAGCTTTTATTACCAGGTATGACGTTTAAGACTCCGTAATTTGGTTTGCATTGCAATGTTTTTATTTGGAACTAGTATGCAATTACGTGTATGTAACCTGCCTGGTAAAATAAAATTGTTAAAACTTGATCTGTTTGGTTTTCCTTACTGACACTTAATGTTACACAGGGAATGCGTGGTTTACCCCCTCGAACTGGTCTAGGGAGGATGATTATTTCCACTTACTGTATCACGGCGTATAGCACCCGTAGACCTATGTTGGTAAATCCCTCGCCTCCGCTTGGTAGTTCATTCATGTCGAGCACAGCCGTAGCTATGTTGGTCTGCTTGGGTCCCTAGGCTGTAAACAGATATACCCGAGAGTAGCTATTCCTGCGACCTCTGTAATGACTACAGATAGCTAGTCAGTTCGTGAGACGTGCACATTACGCGCGATGTGACATGCGGTGGTACCAGCAGAGGATTGTTCAGCGAGTTCTTCTCAGTACAGGATTCCTATAGCGATCAAGTCAAAATTATAAATACGACATCCACTAATGTGGATAACTAATCTAAATTATTATTCTAAAATGGAGTCAGATAACCGAAGGTGAATCTATTGGCCCTATTGTGGAGATTCTGGGTCAGCCCCGGACCAGTAAAGAGCGGAAGGCAGAGTGGTACTACTGCCTTTGTATCGTGGTTTGTTTATTGGCTGATCTAGACTGTCTGCATAGGGGCCACTACTTTTTAACCCTATTAGTATTCTTTCAGCAACACCAGAAGGACGAGCACGCTGATACCTTCAGCCCTCGCTAAATTCCGTCGTTGGGTTAGCGTTGGGTTTTACATATTTACATATGATTTGTAGATTATTCCTACCAACATATTATTAAATACATTTGTAAATGATTAAACAAATAAATTGTTCTTAAATAGATAATTTATTGAAAGTCATTTAGAAACTATGAACTATTAATTGATAAAACATAGGTAATTACTTTTTACACAATTAATTATGTTAACTAAACATTTACATATGATTTGTAGATTACTCTTACCAACAATTCTTAAATACATTTGTAAATGATTAATAAATCAGATGTTCTTATATACATGTCATGTAAGTCACCTATAAAATATAAACTAATCATTGATAAAACATACGTAAATGATTCGTAACATTCACAAACAATCTGTAGCTGATCGATGAAACATTGTTTGTAAATGGTGGTGTGGCCAGCAGGGACGCCACCATTCACCTTGCTCCTGCCAAATTGTTGAAGCTCAGCAAGTATGGGCTTGGTTAGTACGTGGATGGCAGACATCCAAAGAAGTTTGTGCTGGAAACCTTCCCTCTGATCAAATAAGCCCGACGTAGTGGCCATCTTTCCAATGAGACATTAAACCATGACACTGACACTCATTCCAATGACTAGGTGGTCCCCTCGTGCCCTGGCTAAATTTCCAACTTGGCTCTCTCAACCTGTAACCTGTCATTCTCTCCCTCTCCAATCTGTGGCATGTGTTTGGTGCAAAACCTGTTTGTAAAGTTTTGAATCACAATTTGATACACAAATGCAAGTCCCTGTAAAAATATATAACTTTTTAAGAAAGCAAAAAAAATAGCCTTTATTAACTGTAATAATCAACAAATAATGTACAAATGACAACACATTTGTCATACAAGCTGGGGTAGATGTACGGCAAGGATGGTGCGGCTAAATATAGTGAAAAGATGCAGAAAGGAGGGGATGGTGTCGCAAAAATGAACAGGATAGTGGTTGGAGTCAGGAATTGATATTTGAAAAGGGGATAGTTTCATGATGCAATACAATGTGAAATTTGTGTAACATTGACTTACATTGCACACACAGGAACTTTTCCATAGTCATGTGAAGAATAATTTGTCTTGAAGAAGATTAATGGCACAGTCAAATAAGTACATTTCCCATACCGAGCATGTATTCTTTGAAGTTTATTCAGCTCTAAAATAATCATTTAATTAATTTAATGAAATGTATATGAAGTTGACAAATGAGATTTTGAACATTAAATAATGTTAGTTAATATGTAGTAACCATTTGTAAATACCAATGAGCAGAAAGTAATGCAAGCTCACCTACAGTAGAATATTTGTAAAGAAAGTATAAATAATTTGGCATGTACAAATGTTTAAGTGATTTCTGGTCTACCCTTTTCAGTTGTTTTACTTACTAGTTTCTCATCTGCAAATGTATTAATTAATCATTTACTAACCATTTACAAAGCTTTTTACAGCCCCTAATCTAAAGTGGGAACGGTTCTTAACTTTGTTATGCATGTCCTAACTTACAGTGTCTCACCTGTTGAGCACAAGCAAGCAAAATACTTACAAAATATGATCTAAGAACAAATAATTTATTAATCATCAACAAATGTATTTCATAGTTTGTTGGTAGTAGTAATTTACAAATCATATGTAAATGTTTAGGTAATATAACAACTAGTTCAGTAGTAAGTTCATGACATATTATCTATATATGAACAAATTATTTATTAATAATTAACAAATGTATTTAAATAATTTGTTAATGATTAGTCCATCAGGAACTACTAACTTATAAATCACTTATAAGTGATCGTTATTATAAAGTGTTACTGAGATGGTTATGTCGGCACACAGGGTTATCAGTGATGCATCAAGTTATAGAATTGTTCTACTGTTCTGCTATCATTGTATTATGCCTGAGTGATGGGTATTGAATTGTGTTGCTCTGGTCTAAAAAGATTGTGAATGCAGACTATGGAACTGCCAGTCTGCCACTCGGAAGGCTGACTTCATCCCTGCGTATGCCTCCCTCCAGTCCCTACAATTCCTTGCCCTCACAGAGACCTGGATCACACCTGACAACACCGCCACTCCCGCTGCCCTCTCATCCTCCTTCTCCTTCTCGCACACTCCCCGGCCTTCCGGCCGTGGCGGTGGTACTGGTCTTTTAATTTCCCCCTCGTGGAAATTCTCTGTTCTCCCCCTCTCTGACCTGTCCATATCCACTTTTGAATTCCATTCTGTTGCAGTATACCACCCTACTAAGCTTTTCATTGCAGTTATCTACCGTCCTCCAGGGCCCCTGGGAAACTTCCTTGATGAGCGAGACACCCTTCTCAGATCCTTCCCTGAGGATGGCACCCCACTGATTCTCCTTGGAGACTTCAACATCCACCTAGAAGCCTCCCAGGCTGCTGCCTTCCTACCGCTAATCCACTCCTTCGGCCTCTCCCTGCAACACTCTCCTCCAACCCACAAGGCGGGCAATATCCTAGACCTTGTCTTTGTGAGGAACTGCTCATGCTCTGATTTCACGGTTACCCCTCTGCACACATCTGATCACCACTTCATCTCATTCTCCCTCCCTCTTCCTCCCCATCCTCCTCCCCCTCCCCCTCCTCCCACCCACACTTCCTCAGCCCGCCGTAACCTCCGCTCCCTCTCACCCTCTTCCTTCGCCAGCACTGTCATCGCCTCACTCCCCCCTCTTGAATCCTTCTTCAAACTCCCCACTAACTCTGCATCTGCCACCCTCCTTTCATCCGCCTTTGACTCTCTCTGTCCGCCTGTCTCAAAGCCACCTCGCACATCCCCTCCCAGTCCTTGGATATCAGACACCCTCCGTACCTCCAGGGCCAGCCTCCGCGCAGCGGAGAGGAAGTGGGGGAAATCCAGAGACGCTTCAGACCTCACGACTTACCAGTCTCTCCTGGCGGCATTCTCTTCCACTGTGACTGCCGCCAAAGCAAAATACTTTCAAACACAAATTCAGAACTCTGGTTCTAACCCCCGGAAACTTTTCTCTATTTTCTCCTCTCTCCTCAATGCACCGCCTCCTCCTCCTCAGTCCTCCTTTTCTGCTGATGACTTTGCTGATTTCTTCGATGAGAAGGTCACAGTCATCCGTAGATCCTTTACAACCACCGCCCCCCTCACTGTGCCCTCCCCCCCCCTCTAGGCCCATCCCTTCCTTTTCCACTTTCTCCCCCCTTACAGACTCTGATGTTTCTCAACTCCTGCTCTGCCACCGCCCTACAACCTGTGCCCTTGACCCTATCCCCTCTTCTCTTCTCCAAACTATCACACCTGACATTCTCCCATTTGTCACCTCCCTTGTCAACTCCTCCCTGTCTTCCGGCTGTTTTCCGGCATCCTCCAAGAGGGCCCACATCACTCCGCTGCTAAAAAAGCCTACTCTGGATCCCTCCATCATCCTGAACTACCGCCCGGTATCTCTTCTTCCATTCCTTTCTAAAACTATAGAACGAGCCGCTTCTACTCAACTTTCTTCTTTCTTTTCTAACAACAACCTGCTAGACCCCCATCAGTCTGGCTTCAGATCGGGCCACTCGACAGAGACTGCGCTCCTCTCCGTAAGTGAGTCACTCCATGCCACACGAGCAGCCTCCCTCTCCTCTGTCCTCATTCTCCTAGATCTCTCTGCTGCCTTCGACACTGTGGATCACTCCATCCTCCTGTCTGCCCTGTCAGCAGCGGGCATCTGTGGCACAGCCCTGGACTGGATTGAGTCCTACCTCTCTGGTCGCTCCTTCCAGGTTGCCTGGGCTGGTTCGGTATCGACACCTCGGCCCCTCGCCACAGGAGTTCCCCAGGGCTCAGTCCTAGGCCCGCTTCTTTTTTCTCTTTACACTCGCTCCCTTGGCCCTGTGATCACTGCACATGGGCTATCCTACCACTGCTACGCGGACGATACCCAACTCTTCGTCTCGTTCCCGCCGTCTGATACGCAGTTTTCAGCCCGTATCTCTGCTTGCCTGAGGGACATCCAGAGCTGGATGGACAACCATCATCTAAAGCTCAACCCAGGCAAGACTGAAATGATATTCATCCCTGCTAAAACCTCTCCCCATCTGGATCTCTCCATTTCCCTCGGAGATACCACACTCACGCCGTCACCCAGTGCAAGGAACCTCGGTGTGGTGATGGACAGCAGACTGTCCCTCTCCGAGAACATTTTGGCGGTGACCCGGTCATGCAGGTTCTTCCTATACAACATACGGAGAATCCGCCCCTTTCTCACCCCCTACTCGACCCAGCTCCTGGTCCAAGCGATGGTTCTGTCCCGCCTGGACTACTGCAATTCCCTCTTGGCTGGCCTCCCAGCGTCTGCCATCAGACCCCTCCAACTCATCCAGAATGCAGCAGCTCGTCTGGTCTTCAACCTTCCCAAATACTCACACGTCACCCCCCTGCTTACTTCCCTCCACTGGCTGCCTGTCATGGCTCGCATCAAATTCAAAACATTGGTGCTAGCCTTCCAAGCAGTTAAAGGGTCTTCCCCAGCTTATCTACAAAAAATCATCAGACCCTACACCCCTGCCAGACCTCTTCGTTCAGCCTCCACAGGCCACTTGGCACCTCCCCCTCTCCGAACCTCCACATCACGCTCACAACTACTGTCTGTTCTGGCTCCACGGTGGTGGAACGAACTCCCCGTTGAGGTCAGAACTGTAGAATCTCTCCCCACCTTCAAGCGCAAGCTGAAGACACGCCTCTTCAAGCAGCACCTCTCCCCATCCCTCCCTACCTCCCTGTGAACCTTAATTGTTGTCTCTGTGACTTACTTTGTGTATCGGTATTCTTAGTTGGCTAGGTAAGCAGTGTTTGGATAGTTAACTTTGGTCACTTTTGCTCTGTTTCTTTGTGTCTTTGTTCTCAAAAAAAAAGGCCCTCGCCCTTATCTTTGTTGTACAGGTAGCAATTGAAATTGTACTTCCCTCTAGGGTCTTTCAGCGAACTTATCCCTGGTTATGGGTATGCACTTTGTTGTACGTCGCTCTGGATAAGAGCGTCTGCCAAATGCCAATAATGTAATGTAATGTAAAGAAGTAAACAGAGGTTGTGTTGATGCTACGACTGTGTCATGGTGTGATCATTTAAAGCCACTGATGTCTGAGTAGTTGGGGACAGGACAATAGGTCTGGGGGTGTCAACAAGCCTACATGAGCATTTTTTTACCTTCTATTAGTGATATGATGTTTGTACAACATTATAGCGTTAATGTCAGCACCTATGATAAATCATGTGCAGTAAAACTATTTTCTCATGAATAAAGGACACAACTGAATATAGTGTTTCCCTTAGGATTTTCTTCCAGCAGCCATGCACAGGTTTCAGGAAAAAAATATGGTGCAACTCATTGTTGCACGCACAGCTGATTCTTGGAATATTACTACAGCTGATTCACAGATGTTCATGCCAGCACCTCATTTGTTTGTATAAAGCCCGTCATCCAATCGGTATGGAACATTTTGGGTTGGGAACAATACTACAAGGGACTCCCATAATGCTCCCTGAAACAAATAACACTGAAGACGTTGCCTATTTGTCACAGCGCTAGACTGGTCCCTGAAGCGTATGGTCACACCAGTCTGATTTGATTTAAGCGTTATGGAACGAGAACCTGTGGTATATTGTGGATATTGGCAAAGCTAGTGGGGTGGTTAGGCATGATGCGAAGCGGAGTGCCATTACACACCCTGTGCCAATATCCACGATATACCACGGGTTCTCATTCCATAATGCTATGATACAGCAGTTCTTACATTTATCTTTACAAATTTCACAAAAGAAAGACAAGTCAAACTTTAAATAAATGTATTTTTAATGGAACAACATTTTATGGTGAATGTATTCTTCCGCTGAACAGTAGTTTATTGGTTGCTAAGCAACAGTATTGCTAACGTTAGCTAGCAATAATGTAGCCCCAGTGCACTAGCTAAGCAACGTTACCTAACAATAATGTATCCCCGCTGCAATAGCTAAGCAATGGTACTAACATTAGCTACTAGCAATAATGTATCCACACTGCACTAACATTAGCTACTTGCAATAACGTATCCCCACTTCAGTAACGTTAGCTAAGCAACGCTATTGCAATAATGGATCCCCACTGCACTAACATTAGCTAAGCAACTCTATTGCAATAATTGATCCCCAATGCACTAACGTTAGCTAGCTAGCTAGCTTGATAGTTTACGTTACACTTGATGACACTGCCAGATAACATGCAGTCATTGAAATAACTCATAGCATCATTATGAGTCATCATTTGGTTTGCTGGGGTTTGGTGGTCTTGCTGGTATTTCGATCCAAGGATCCTTTCCTGTATTTTTTTCGCACCTACTCCTTTCCAAATCCCAGAGAAGGACAAAGGACAAGTAGAACGGTGATCTACAACGCGGAGTAATATTAAAAGATGTGTGAACATTTCATTGAGCTGTGCGTATATCATGGATTGGCACGGCTGGAATACAAACTGAACAATAGAGACAATGGACCAGTCCTATCCGTTGTACAATGTCTATTTATGAATGACATAACAATTAAACCTTCTTCTTTCTAAGACTAAATGCACTTATTTTCCACAAAACACCGCACCAAATAAATCACAGTACAGTACAGAACTATGCCTATATTTATATCCTCAATGAGAGCATTTATTTGTTTATTTGTCCAAATGCTCAGCGGGGATATCGCAAAACAGAATTACTGAGTTAGGTGGATAATTTCACAGAGTAAAACCTCAGAACAGCTGTTTTTACTTCAGTGCATGTACCAGTTTTGGAAGGCTTCCGTGCTTCATGATTCACCCCCCTGAAGTAGTAACAGTTGAGTTAGCTAGCTAATGTTAGACTGTTAAATCTGTCACAATGAGTAAACTACAGGCTGACACAACGCAGAATATAAATGCTCTAATAACGAATGCAGTTTACAATGTGTCAGTGGTGGTGTCACTCATGTGCTCATCAAGTTGCACTTCCTCCTAACATAACCCCTATCAATTTCCCATCAAGTCTCATTACAGTTGGTTTTACCTTTCTTGATCGGTACAAGCTTCAAAAAAGTATGTTCCAAACGTGGTGTCCATTACAATGTCTGCTAGAATCGGAATACATCATTTGTGACACATTTTTGAAAACATCCAAGTAATATCGCAAACAATTGCAAAACATTTTCACCACTGGAACCGCATTAGCTGACATCAACTGATAAACAAAATGGACAGTGCATGTAGCTAGCTTGCTGCTAACAATTCAGATGCCTCGTACCTGCTTTAGAGCCATCTAGCATTGTACTCATTGTATATTTACCTATATTGATCAGATTAAATTGCCAGATATCCAATGGAGGTCAAATTGAATGAAGATTACATTAAAAAATATATATAAACAGCAGCTGCCAAACAGTGGAAACATTGTGTAGGATGAAGGTGGCTGTTATCCACTGATGTAGGGGCAGTTTGGCAGTTTGCACACTAATGGGTAAGGTTATTGTTATCGTTGTTGTTGCGGTTACTATGATTTATATGGATATTATTATAAGTAGTAGTATGCTTATATTGGTATTATTATGCTATTAGAATTATAATAATTATCAGGACTCATATCAAGGGCTAGACCTACTTAAACCGCATGAAGGCAAGTGTGATGTCACAGTCATGAGCGACCACACGCATGAATAATATGCAAACGATCCATGTTATAATGATAATAGTTAGTATAATGATAAAAGTATTGCTGTTTTGCTATGCTAACAGTGAATGAATTGAGGTATAGTATAGGCACATAGTGCTTTAACACTCTTCTCGCACTACCTCTCTCTTCTCTACAGAGCACGCACAGCTTTCATGGTTTGCATGGAAGCAGGGACCAAACACGTAATATAATTTTCACGCAGCTCACATGCCAGGTTCATGGTAAAGTCTCCCCTACTCTCCGACTTGCTAAGACATTGTTTGAATAGCAACCAGGTTGTTGATGTTGCAAAAAAGAAACAGCATCTGGTTAACAAGCTTTTTTTCCCCCCAAGTGGCGGCTTTCCTCATGTAGGCTACACTCACTCACTCAGGCACTTCTTCCAGGGTCTACCCAGTGCAGTTGGAACAGAAATATAATTAAAATTTGGATTTGGTGGATGAGTTTTAAAGAAGAGAAGAAGATATGATGCAGATGTTTGCAGATGTATGTTAAAATTAGAACATTTAGCACTTCAAACCATATGGCACATGTCTAGTTTATAGAAGCGGGTCTTTTAGCCTACCTTGTGAGTTTAGATAAATAGTAACATTTTATCTGCATTCGGTTGATGGTCTGGGGCATATGCAAATCCAATACACAAATTTCAATTTGGCCTTTCCATGGTGGGAATTCAGCAAGTCAAAAGGTCTGTGACAAAAGTGACATTGTCAGCCCTTCATTTGAATTCATTTGTGTAGACTACAGCTGTTCCACCAAGAAAGAACGTGGAGAACCCACAGGAATAACGACCGGACTCAGCTAGACTTCATATTTGACTTTTTTCATACTTGCACATTGTGCCGTATAAAATGGATTATAGCCGACACAGTTTTTTCATCATTCTGTAAAGTTGAGAACTGTGCGATGATACACCATTTGCAGTGTGTCATCATATTGCACACAGGCCATCAGGACCATAGGGATTCAAAACTGCCTGTAATTTACACATAAGAACAGTTGTCAGAGTTAGTGATCCCGGTTTAAGCATGTGAGAAGGGCAGAGGTGGTGGTCTAAATCAAACTACGGACCACGGGAATCCATGACATCGAGCAAAGTTCACAAACGGAGGCAGGTGGAGAGAGCATGGGAAAGTCTAATGGGCCATGTGAGGCAGGGAGTGCTGTGGTACCGGAAGACAGGAGAGAGGTAGATAGAGAGAAAGAGCCTATAATGACCTGCTCTATGAATAATGTAAAAGTAAAATGACTTCGGAACATGGCTGCCTGCTGACCAGCTGGTTTATAAATAAAAAAACACAACCTGCTGTTTGCTTCCCATTCGGAAAGGAGATATTGGCAAGCAGTCTCCATTAATAACAGTCTGCTGTGCTTGCGACAGCAGCCCAGCGCACAGGCCCTCGTGTCCCCCCCCCCACCTTCAGCAACACGGTAAAAGCCTCTGCTCTGGTTACCAAAAAGAGGGGTAAAGAGAGACCTTGAGTCATGCGCAGTGAAATGAGTAGAGTTAAGCACCATAGTAATGATGATTAAACAATCTTTTTCAGGTGATGATGAATGAAACTTCACTGAACAGGGAGGAAATGAGCACCCAGGGGAATCAGCTGGCCTCGCCGAGCCTGCCAGCTGATAAATGCTGATCGGGGCAGTCCAGTCTTCATAGTCAGCTTGCTCACAGAGGGTATAGCACACCTGTACACCTGCCATGTTCTGGTCCACCTCATGCCCTGGCCACTTTTTCTCAGTCCACTAAGAAAGATCTGTGTAATTTATGTTTGGTTTCTGTTTTACATACTATACTGCAACAAGGGAGTAGACATTAAGGGCACTGGTGGAGATGAACCTCGGACAACAGCATGCGCCCTAGGTCATGGTGCAGCAGGTTGTCCCTTCCTCATGGGAAGCAACCAGTAGGCATTCCAAGACCTGGGACCAGTAGAGGCCAGGAAGTACAGCCGGCAGGGCAGGTGTAATTGCCACCACAGCAGGGTAGCAAGTCACCACCTGGGCCTTCCAAAAGCGGTTAACACACACTGCCAGATGGCTGCCCTCCCCCACCTCATTAATAGAGGCCCAAGCTGAAGCACTTGGAGCAGAAACAGTGGAGCAGGTAGGCATGGATCTCTTTCTACGTGGACTCTCGTATGAGAGCAAGAAGCTGGTTGGCTCTCCACCCACCCATATACCGGCCAGGAGTGGAGGAACTTCAACCAGACCCAGGCAGCTGATACCATACTGCCACACCCTACCACAAGGTAAAACCCGAGCCTCTGGCCTCCTATCCAGCAAAACAAGCCACTGACGAGCCAATCCCAACAGACCCGGGCCTTAAATCCAGCCTGCACAGCTGGAGCTGCTTGACAGTGGAGCTTCGGGATGGTTATTACACCATGTGATTTTCCCTCTCACCTGCAGCCCCGGAGGGAAGATTGGCATGGCCCAGCTTCAGGAGGATCGATTCCATCACTGTTCATCCCAGGTCCATGTCATGGAGGGGTAATGGTGGGGAGAGGGTCCCCTGGAAGATGGCTACTTCTCCATATGCCGGGTCCTCCTATATTACATTATTATAAATTCAACCAGATGGATGTCAATAAAAGTATGCTTTTAAAGTTTGTGAATCATAAACTTGGGCAACATATTCCATTTTGTAGGTGTAGCTCATTTGTCAAAATATCTGACATGCAGTTGTGAATTACAGTAGGCAACTAAACTTAGGTAGCTGGATGGATACATTATTCTATCTACCGAAATGGTTAAGCCATGCGCTTTTGATAGCTAATGTTTGCAGATGGCTACTGTATTAGCTACTCTTTGCAGGTAGCTGATGTACTAGAACTTGTACAAACAAAAGCACAACCAAATCTTCACCTAAAATTAAAATCAGTTGAGTCAAGGACAAAATGAACTCCTCCAAAACTAGCATCTAACAATACAATAAACTAGACAGATTAATAACTTTGTTCTGTGCGATAATTGTAATTTCACAAATAATGATGTTCAGGATCATTTTCATGTTTTATTGTAGGCTACAACGGATAAAGTTACAATTGTGGTTGTGAAATCTGGTCCTAGATCTGCATGTAAGGGAAACTTCACCCTGGAGCTGTGTCTCAAGGAGCAAACAGGATGTAATTATTTTTCTTTATATGCCAATTATGAGTGTAAATATCCGCTGGCTGGTAGCATTAAATCTATTGAGTGATTGCTATTTCATTATATATTGACATTGAATAGTCAATTAAGTCTCATTCAATTGAGCACAACAGTAGAACTTGCCTACTTCTAGTTGTGATTAGTGCACAAAATGTATTATTTATTAGTGTGGTGCTGATATTCATTTGTAGAGAAAGGATACTGTATGTTGTAAAACATTATACAATTAATTCAGTCGGGACAATTGGATAATCATTTGGATAATAGTTTTTATGAATATGTAAGTACATATATTTTTTAGGTTTGGCACTGAATGGATCTGCTTCAGGTGCTACAATGCACACACCAGTGTGCACAACCCTATCTAACAAGAAGCATGATACATCTCTCCTACTAAAGAGGAGGAGTACCATAAACCTACAACACACCAGATTATCCCTTACACTATGTGTAAAGCAGAGGCAGACCTGCTGCTTCCTGAAAGTTAAGGATGACCATATCGATATCCCCCAACATGAAGACTGTGATCTTGGATCAAACGCTGGTCATGCTTATGTAGCAGGTCTACTCTAGTTTAGAATAGAAAGCTAACATTACCTAGGTTTGTTAGAGAGGAATTAATAAATTCACTACACAACTGCTTTTGGAAGGAAAAGGTGTAAAGACAGGACAGGCATATTTATTATAGGACAAGCACTTGGAGGCCATTATAAGGACATTATAAGACAAAGCAACCACAGTAAACATTCAGTTTGCAGTATAACCGTCACAATATGAATTAGTAATACCAAAAAACAGGGTTATTTTTCCTTCTCCAAAAAATATATATATGTGCCATCAAATAAATGACCATGACCTATCAAATAAAAGTGTTGGTGTTTTAGGCCAACACTAATAAAAATACACATTTTCACAATCTTACTAAACGACAGTAACATAAAGAAGCACCATGAATAATAGCAGCGCGCAGCTGAACGCACACAATATGTGTATTATTAAATTCCATATTGGAGAGAATAAGGTGAAAGTTGATTAATATAGATTTTTGAGTCCTTCCCAGCCAGTAGGGGGCTGCACGTCAGTAGAGCACATAGCATTGTGACTGTCATTACTCGGTGATTGCGAGAGTCTCGTCATTCTACTAGTGGTGTGCAATGCAATTCTTTTGAGTCGCTCACTTTCGATTTGTTCAGTCAAAAAAATGACTCGTTCACTTGATTCAGTAAGGCCAGAGCACATAGGAAGCTGACTGGCGAATTAAGACTTATGATTCTTGTTCAGAGCTCATTGAGTCAGCTTACAAATAATTTGTTTGCATTTTGGGTTTAGAATGTCCTGCAACATTGTGTCATTGAATGCTTTTGCACAATTATGTAAAAAATGGTTAGTTGAAGAATAGATTATCTTATTCATTGGCACTACTAAACGTAAGTCATTAAAACGTGCTTAATTCCCACTTAATATGCCTCTGAAAGCATGTATACCCCATAATTTAAAAATACGGACCCCTTAATTTTGTCCCTGTGTGGGAACCCCATAATTTTAATTTAATTTAAGTGTTACAATTAAGGAAAAAAAGTTTAATGTTACAATTAAGGTGTATTTCAGGTGCTGGACATCTTATAATTTACTTTACCCCTTAATATTAATACGATTTATTTTTATTTTTATAAAGTTATTAAATGACATATTCCCACCAGTATTAATGTGCATATTTTCCATTAAAAATTCATTAATAGCTCACTTTTCAAGGTGTAAAATTGAGGGGTTTGGTTTCATAGTGTGGAGAGTAGACTTTGTCTATCGTATTATCTGCAACACACTGCTTGTCGTTAGCAGATACTCGTTTGTTCAGTGGAGTGAGAGAGTAGCACAACTAGGATATAGAGTTGTGATTTTTTGGTTTTGCATAGAGGTGAAAGAAAACTCAAGGGCAGAGGCGCTTGGTCAAACTAATGACTAAAATGAACAACTCAACAGAGAAAACAAACTGGTAATCTCGAGTCAGTAAAAAGAGTCGTTCAATTTCAACGACTTGTTCACGAAATGCACAGCACTACATATACTGAGAACGACCTGTGAAATGCAGCATACCTTTCTCTGTCGACTTATTTCTCCGGTTTTACAGATTAGCACTGAGTATAAACATGCTGAATGTAATGAATGAGAAACATGAACCTGTAAACAAGATGATATATATTAGGCCTACTTACATTTAAGTATTAAGATTTTTTTCCAATCAGTGTTGTATGAGTAATTGGATCATTATCCATGATCGGCGAATTCGGCTGCTTTATTTATTTATTTTTTTACATTGGCGGCAGTAACTGTACATCAGTGACAAATACGTAACGTAAAATTAGCACCGTTTTCTGATCGGCCAGTTCCTCTCTGGTTCCTCCCCCATAGATGAGTTAAAATTATTGCCTGCTGCTATTTTCATCACTTCTCTCTTGAGCATGTCAAGAGACTGTTGTGTGAACTTGTTCTGATCGTAGATTAAGGATATAACTACTTCATTAGTCATAGTGTGTTCGGGGTGCATTTAAGATTGCAGACGTTAGTGAACATATTCAAACTTTTTTCTGCCACAAATGTTAGCTAACAATTTGAAAAGGTTGTGCGCCACAAACAGAAATGGCTGATGGCGGGGAAGTCGCGGAGAGAACAAAATTTGAAAACAGTTCAACAGTTGCTGTTTGCTGCAAACATAGTTTGCCATGAACGCTCGCTGTCTTGAACACATATATATAGTAGGAACTATACTCACTGGGTGTTCCTGACCAAACCTTATCAGGTGTATATTCCTGGTTGCTACCGAGGCATGTATTATTTAGACACGCTCTAAACATTTCAAAGCATGAATGGCGGCACTTTGTATGGAGTGAGCTTTCTACCTGGGTCAGGCTTACTGCATTCTCCGGTCGGGGTGCCATCCATCCATCCATCCATTATCTGAACCCACTTATCCTGAACAGGATCGCAGGGGAGCTGGAGCCTATCCCAGCATACATTGGCCGAAAGGCAGGAATACACCATGGACAGGTCGCCAGTTCATCGCAGGGTACACACACCATTCACTCACACACTCATACCTATGGGCAATTTAGACTCTTCAATCAGCCTAACATGCATGTCTTTGGACTGTGGGAGGAAACCGGAGTACCCGGAGGAAACCCACGCAGACACGGGGAGAACATGCAAACTCCGCACAGAGAGGCCCGGCCAACGGGGATTCGAACCCAGGACCTCCTTGCTGTGAGGCGGCAGCGCTACCCACTGCACCATCCGTGCCGCCGGTCAGGGTTGTTAAAAAAAATCCATCATACTTGTAAGTACAGTGTTTTAATGATCATGTCAATGAATTATTTTTAGCACCTAAATTGGTGAAGTAGCTGAATTGAAAAAAGCGTGTAACCTTATGTGGTGGTTGGTAGCCTAGCCGGCTACTTTAGGCTGACTGTACTTTAGTGGGGGTGACGGATCTAAGTCATCCAATAGCAAGGTATGGGGAAGTTTTGTCCCGGCGTTATGTATTTTTAAACAAACCGATAATCAATGCAAGCCCAGTGTATTGCATGAGGTTTATTGCCTCTGTCGCAGATTGCCATGAGAGTTAGATCTGGACGGGAGTGCGGTCGCTGGTCACACAAGGGTTGCTTAAGAGTATAGTGCATTACGACAATTTGGGTGTATGTTTAAAGGATGTGACGGCAATGCGGATAGTGGTGCTGATACAAATGGGCAGGTGGCTCAGCCAAAAGTGTTCCTTATAAAATTATTCACACATACGCAAATAATTTTATATAGACAGCATTAATTAAAAACCAAAACTATGATTAACCAGATAAGGATTTAATAGATATTTACCTGCATAAGTGCAAAATTGTAGTAGTTTTGCTTCAGGTGAAAGTCTTGGTTTCAATGTACTGAAAATCGCAATGTAGTACGGGGGACACCACTTTTGGGCTATGTCACACCCACTTCCGAGTAGCCTACGGATACAGATAAATTAATTGGTTGAACGGATATGGATAATGCAGTACTCGCTCTGCCCTAATTCACTTTAACAATCAGGGCGCTATAACTGAATGAAAATGTAGCAGGTCTAGGAGGTCTGCCCTTTATAACGCATTTGGTTTTAGCTCTCCGTATCATATCGGACATTGAAAATGATTTTACATTAAAAATTATGAAGAATCAACTGATCATTTTCTCAATAAATAAACTGCCCTAATGTGAGCTAGAAGAGATGCTGTTTACAGTGCTATTGTTTTATATATGTCCATCATATGGCTGTGTGAAAATTATTTGGCATAAAAAATTTAACTAAACATTTTTTCCAAAAAGTCATTGTCCCAGCGCAACCTAAGAGGACTGTCCTATACACTTGGTTTTAGAGACAAAATGAAACCAACTTTAAATAACAAAATAACAAAGGTTATTATTTATATTTTTGATGATGGCTTGTTTCATTCAACTTTCTTACAATAAGGTAGTGCTTCATTTAGTTTAGCCTAGTCCATTGCTGAGGCTGTGTGAATGACTTGATTACTTCCACGCTGGAATGCGTAGCCTGACATGTTTACATTGTCTTTAATTTGCTTCCCAGTGCTTCTTACAACTTCAGTGTGCATATATGCATGGTCACTTGATGTTTAGGCAATCACTTTTGTGGGGGTGTTGCATTATATGAATAAAAGATTGCAATAAAATAATAATGGTACAAGCTTTCCTTTTGAAAAAAAGAAAAAAAAGATCAGGTCATGGCTGAGGGGAGCCGGTAATGGCTCAGATTACTGAGGAAGCTTATATTCGAGCCTGCAGCAATCTGCTGGACTGCACTCACTTATTTCCTAATAACATGAGAACCCGAGTTACTCTGTTCATTTAATATCACTGCAATTATTCGTAAGCTCCTTAAAAAAACTTTTAATGAAGTTGTTTTTGCCCCCCCAAGTCCTAATTTTAATGTACTCTGATTTCAGTCGGATTGGAAACCTGATTTAATCATTCTGCGTTTTGTACTCAAGGCTCTACCAGATACTGACCAGAGTGCTTGGAGAGGGAAGGTGCCACTGACACAAGCACTACAGTTCACACTGTGGTGATTTGCCACCCCGTCTAATGCCAAAATGTGAAAAGAAGTTTGATCTGTGGGCCAAGCTGTTAAAACTAATTAAGACCCAAAAAAACAACCCCTTAGAATGCCCTGCAATGGACCGTAATATATCTCACAGCAGCACAAAGCCTTCCTGAACCCAGGGATGGCAAACATGATCTGATCTGTTCCTCTGCAGATAGGAAGTAATGTAGGTCACACCACGGCCCGGAGTGACTTCCCAGACAACGGGAGATGGGTTTAACATTCTGGAGCCTGGGCCCGGCCTGACATCCTGCAGACAGCTCTGCAGTGGGGGTTCTGGGGATCATCAAGAGAAGCTAATTGTTTCCCATCAGGGGAAAGGCCAGCCGTGGCTCAGAGGACTTCATGCAGGGAGGAATCGGGAGCTGCGATCCCGCCTACGCAGGGCACATCACACACCCAACCCTTTCGCGAAAATGTTATGTTGTTGCCGCGCAGTCAGCTCGGGGTGAGAGGAGTTGAAAAGCCGGGGGGGGAGGTTGGATGAAATTAGCTCAAGGATGAGGCCTCGGTCACTGCTTGAGAGCCACCAGGGCTCTGAAGTGTGGCCTTTGGGCCTTCTCTTACCCGTTCTTCTTCTTTTTTCTTGGCATGAGCAGGCACACTTCCCGGCGCAGAAACCCTTTCACTGTAACCAATCGGCTTCATCCTGTCTGAGCGGAGTTGGCTCATTGGCAGTTGCCTGGGCGGCGAGGAGAACGGTTCTGGTGCGTGAGAAGGTGCTTGCTCTGGTGGACTGTTAGTACAAGCCTGGCCTGCTCCTTTTTTTCAGCCGCTGACCTACGACAGTATAGCAGTGGGTCAATACAGACCACAGCTCCTGTGGATCTTGCACTTATACAACAGTGCTGTGCAATGCGCTAAACATTTTTCTTTTAAAATGTAAAAGTTGTATCACACATTTACCCATAATGCTTCTGGTAAATGGTAAATGGACTGCATTCTGCCATGGGTCAACTGCACAATCTATATTAAGTGTACAGTGTGCAAGGCCTGGGGGAAAAACTGTCTTCTCACTTTTTAGAGATAAGGGCCTTGCAATTTGTGCAGTACTGTGCTAAAGTTTTAGGCAGGTGTCAAAAAATGTAGAAAATAGAAATGTCAATAGTTTATTTTTTATCAATTAACAAAATTCTAAGTGAGTGAACAGAAGAAAAATGTAAATCAAATCAATATTTGGTGTGACCAGCTGAGTAGAAAATTATTTTCAATCCAAAACAATAACATATTTGACCCGGGTCTCATGGTCTCATTTTCAACTATTTTTAAACTGAGGTGGGCAGAACAGCAAGGACATTATCTGAAAAAAAAAATGCAATCAGCAATCTGTATGCAGTGATCAGATTTGGCTCGTGGTACTGCTCTTCCATCTGTCAATCTTTTCACAGAGCTTCTGGCAGTGAAGTGTGTGGCTCAACCAGCCATAGTCATTAACACATTCTCCTGATTAAAGACTGATAAAGTCTTTGAAACTTTCGTCTCCCCAAAGCAAACATAGCTCTCGCTCTTATCTCTTCCTCTGCTTTTTTCCTCAGTCTCGCTCTACCTGCCCAATATCTATAAATAAGCAAGTAAGAGAAGTTTCAATGGTAACATGTCTACAGAGATTCGTCAACTGAAATGTGCTTGTACTGTAGAGGAGGTTCAGAAAGTCACTGAAGCATGCTGGTCTCCTTATCTGCTGTAGGTGAAGCCGTAGTCAGCGTAATACGCTAGAGTCAATATAGTTCAATCCAAGACCCAAGCATTACAGTAAAACCTCTTGGAAATAATGGTCTTCGCATGCACACACACCAGACCTGAGGGTTAGGGGTAGGGTGGACCTGAGGGAACTGGGCCTACCAGCTCAGAATGATGTACAGTGCAGTCTATACGTATTTGGACAGTGGTACAATTTATGTTATTTTTGCCCTGTACTCCAGCACATTGGCTTTCAAATGAAACAATGATACGCAGACTGTCACCTTTAATTTGAGGGTATTAACATCCGTGTAGGATGGTGATCTTCTTTTATATATAGTCCCCCAATTTTATGAGACCAAAAGTAATTGGACAGCTTCTCAGCTGTTTATGAGTAGTGAGGTGTATTCAATTGCTTCTTTAGCACAGGAATAAGAAAGCATTCGGTATTTAGTTTTGATTCCAGGCTCCTGATTGCTTTTGGAGTCTGTTATTGGCGTTTGTCAACATGAGGACCAGGGTTGTGCCAGTCAAGGAAGCCATTATGAGGTCTGCGAAAAGATCTGCTTCATCTATGCAAATTTTTTGTGAACAGTCATTACCCTGTCCATTCCCCTAAATTCAGTGACATTTCAGTTTATGCTGGATTTTGGTCAAATATTTAGACCTAATAATTGATTTGAATGGAACTTCATTGATCAGAATAGTTCTGAGAGATTATTTTAAGAATTGTTTATTCAAATAAAACAATGAATAAAAACATTTCTTTAAATTTCTGAGGTTAATGTATTGGCCTTTGCCAAATTGATATTGCAGATTTATATTTATTTCAAGTTTCTTTTTATATGACCTGGAATAATTCATTGCAATTAAGCCAATTACATATAAATGCATGTGATCTTAAGCTCCTTTTGTCAGTTAAAAAAAGTGAAAATAATCATTTCCTTATATCAAATAAACAAAGCAGCTATTTAACAAAAGACTAACAGAAAATTGAAAATATATGGCTGGAAAAAAAATCCAGATCAGCATATTGTTGAATCAAACCAAGTTATTTGACAAAAATAAACTGCAAGCATAACAGCTGAGCCTGGGATAGGTTGTGTGCATTTGAAGCTACAGCACTGGCAAAGCTGGAACAAGACAATCATTGTACTGCCGCCCTCTAGTGGTACTCATCAACATAACACAACTCAATGTACGCAGTCCAACGATTGGCTGGTGAAGATGTACTGACCTCAATTGTTCGTGCTACATTACTGTCTTTTAACATGTAATTGTACATCATGCATAGCCATATCAAAATGTGTTGCACAAGTGCAAATAATGTCTCAATATTGGCCCACATCACCCTTCCCCTAACCCACACATTTACTAGCTTTGCATGACTAACACAGCTCTGTACCACAGCACTGCATTATTTCTCCATAACATTTGAAGACAGTTCATCATCCTAAAAACACATAAAATAACGGTACAATTGAAATGGAGTAATGCCAGGCCTTATATAATGCCATATTCAGGACAAGCCGCTTCATTTGTACTACAGCGGTTTCCGGGAGAAGCAATAGGATATGAAGTCATTGATATTGAACTTGATTGAGGCAGTAAAGTCTAGGGCTAATGGTCAATCGTAACGGAAAAAGTCCAGTTCTGTAGCTAAGAGGAAGGGGAGCCATCTAACCCCTCTCCCCCAATTCCCATTTCACAGGCATCACTCACAGTTTCCTGGGGCTTCATTTCCTTCAATGAAACAATCTTTAGCCTGTAACACCTGGCCAAACATCTCAACTCAGGGCCAGGGCAGATCTTTAATCATATCATCATGGGCAAAGAAACACCAAGAGCATGTAAGAGTGCCAGGACACATCTGCAAAACAGACATTCGTCACTTAGGCTGTGCCTGCTGCTACATATACCTGCATGTGTCGGCCAGGTTTCTATTTTAAGGAGTAATCGGTTTCTATGAATCAGTCATTCTTTCAGGAGGGAGTGAGAGCAAGGAGAATCCAGGAGCCTCTCGGTGTGCGATGGGTGCGGGCGCGGAAGGCGAACATTGTATCCATGTGAATCAATGGCAACCTCAGCTCCAGATTGCCACACCAAGGGTGAGGAAATGTGTCTTTCCCACATATCATGCTATGGTCTGGAATACCATGGTGGGTCCAGATCTCGTTGGCTCCCCCGAAGCTTACCTCTAGACTGGAATGGCTGTCCACAATTTCATAATAACACAGGGAATAAAAACAACAAAGTTCTTAAAATCGTCTCAAAGGCACGGTCCCGACTCCCACACATTCCACCTACCCCCGGGACTGCCTTCCTAAGGTTCCTACGGTTTTGTCTTTTTCAGTGAAGGGACGGCTCCCGGCATGGTTGGTAAGCACCAGAAGATGGGTGTACATAAGTCTGAGGGGCGGGGGGGGGGGGTTACGGTCAGAGCGCCACACGAACGCAGGGGTGTTTGAGGCAAACAGGCAAGATCCCGCGATTGATCTGGTGGAACTCCACCAGCTGCAAGAGGTCGATGAAGAGGGTGACACCATCGTCCATGGTGTAGTACTTCCTACCCTCGTCCTCGCACTGTGGGGGAAGACAGGCCAGGAAGTTACCGCCAGCCACAGCCATAAACGCACGACTGATCTCCACAATGACATGCAAATACTTTTTTTGGATTAAAATACTTTTCAGTGCTCAATTGATTTTGCCTGGTGCAACTGAGCCAACCAGCAGGACCAGAAGGCGGGGTTTGCACTTTTTGAGAGTATTCCATAGGTTCCATACACCAGAAAAGCTCAGTAAAGCATATATATATATATATATATATATATATATATATATATATAGTATTTCAATCAAAAACAGTTAAGTATTTTACCCAGGTCTGCATGAAAAATGCACCAACATTTCAGCACCGAGACACCGAGACACTAACACCAACCGAAATCTTGGCCTTCTTTTAAATCACTTTTAGGCTAGCTTCCATTTAATCATCAAGTTTTTATCTTTTTTGCTCCATTGTAACTTAAGGTTATACAGTATATATTTTTTTTACTTTTAATTTCTGTGTTATCTCACTTCAGCTTTCCGATTTTATCATCTATTTTTATCATTTATTATCTTATTTACCTTTTCTAAGCTTTTCATGACGCACTTTGTAACTGTTTTGATGTGGAAACCACAAACCGACAACCTGAGAATTTCAATAGTAGGGCTGAACAGACGAATACAGTAGATGTCCTTGACGGACAGCCTAGGCCCAAACCTGTTCCCGAAGATCTACTGCCCTGTAGGTTCTCTCCGCAACCTGAACAAAGCACACCTCATCGAACAGCTAGAGATCGTTGAGCTGCTAATTAGCAGAAACGGGTGTGCTAAACCAGGGTTAAACTGAAAAACTAGAGGACAGTAGATCTCCAGGAAAAGGGTTAGGCAGTCCTGGCCTAGGACATCAAAATGAAGAACTGAAATGAAAAACAGATGGATGTATGATCAATGAGAACCAGGAAGGCTGACATATGAGAGGAACATCTGAGATAAACAGACCAACTCACTGGGATGACCAGGTAGTGCTTGGTCTTCAGTTTGTAGCACAGGGACAGGACGAAGCACTGGGCATGCTGCTGGCTCTCCCGGATCAGGAACATCCTGCACGCCCACACATGCACACGTTTGCAGTGAAAAAGTAAGTAGAACACAGTAGAACCTCAGAATGAAGGGTCTTATTATTTCAACCAAAAATAAGCCAACAAGCAGATGTACACACAGAGGTACACAGTGCAGTGCAATGAAGCTTGAATCACACACAACACATAACAATAACACACTCACCCATCCACCAGCCCCTGCTCCTCAATCAGTGCTTGGGCCTCCCTGCGTGACACTCCCCCATGGAACCAGGGCTGGGTCTGGTGAATCGCTACAGAATCAGGCATCAAAAAAAGAAAAAAGAGAAAATGGATCCAAGCCCCTCACTGATCAAGTACTGCACCAGATTTTTTCTTTCCCTATGTATAGAATGGGGACCAATTAACTTGTTTGATTAAACAATCAAACAATTACTGTTCAGGTACTGTCCTCAACTGAGCTGGGTCTAATGCAATTGTTTTGCATTCAAATACTTTTCTATGCTTTACTGAACTTGTCTGATATATTGGAACCTTTAAAATACTCTAGATGTAACATTGCAATGAGCTTGACTATTGCCGGAATAGAATGGGAACGTTGTGTCGCTCGCGGAGGTTCCATGACATATCTTATTTCTCCCAGAAACACAATTGTTGTTAGTCATAGAAGTTTAAGGCAAAAAGCACGTCTTTCCATGATGGACAAAAGTGATTAAAAGTAGCATATCAGCATTGAGTCTACTCATATTATTTACTAGCGGCAACAATTCTTTGAAACTTCAAACACTTGTTACTGTCACTATGATTGAGCATGTTATTTCAGTAATTTCCCACAGCTTAGCATGAGATATTTGTTAATTTCATACATTAAACACCCAGCCTTAATTATTGCATGGCAATCATATTTAATATGAATAACCTGTTTGATGATTTCTTGGAGTTGAAATAGTGTGATTTTTGTTATTTCAAATTTCAGAGCCTGTGTCTCTGTCACTTAGGCCTGCTATTTAGAGGCTGATAAATTTTGCACCAAAATCGACCCTTGTTAATTGCGTGAACTTGGTAAATTCAACGGAATACATAACCAGCCACACTTATATCTCCAGCCTTTGATGTGTGATCCACCCTTAAATGCATATGAATTAAGGAGAGAAGCGCTGCTTGCGATGACTCATCTAGAACACATGCATACTGCAGTTCAGGCCCCGTGTGCCAGTTTCATACATAAGACGCATGTTTCCTGGTCAGAATGCATCATATGTGCGCCTGAAAATCACCGCAGAAGGCTTAGTAAATCTGGCCCTATGTCTTTGACCCAAGTCTAACTTTTTTCCCCTGTAATTCCAATAAACAGAATGCCAATTTTATGCATAGCTATTTGTGAGGTGGGTCATAGGTCATGGATTGTTGTGATGCCCGTGGCCGGTTGGGTGAGAACATGCGGTGGGACTCACAGGTGCTGCGGAAGCCTTGGCAGGTATTTGGCAGGCTGTAGCGCATGGCTGTCTTCTTCTGTCGAAGCACAAGAGACAGGACATGGCACCTGAGCATATATATAGTACACGCACTAAACCGATAGACACACCCCCACTTCATAATTTTCCTTCTGTATGTATATCTATAACAGTCTTTTCATGATTTTCATACCATTTTATTTGATTGTTTAATAGGCAAGGTTTTCCATGTGCTTTGTTAAGGTTAAGCAGTGTTTTTTTTTTTAAGTCAAGTATCTCTCTCTCTCTCTCTCTCTCACGCTCTCTCTCTTTCTCTCTTTCTCGGTCTCTCGGTCTCTCTCTCTCACTCACTCACTCACTCACTTGCTCTCTCTCTCTCTCTCGCTCTCTCTCTCTCTCACTCGATGTCTCCCTCTCTCACCCTCCAGGTTTGCCCCTCCTCATGCTCTGCGCTCTGGGCTTCTCGGGGGTTTTCAATCACTCTTCCTCCTGCTTTCCCAGAGAAATCCATGGCCACCAAAGATGCTTCTGACACACAGCGCTGACAGGGAAGTTGTGAGAGCAAAATGCAACATTAACATCAAAGCACATTTAAATGTGATTTACAATTGGTCACAACCATTTCCACTATATTGCACCGGAGGGCAATTTGTCGGCAATGCTGCAGTAAGCTTACAATTTGAATGAAATAAAGTGGTATTCCTGTTCATATTCCAGACATGCTCACTTTATGCATACAGCAGCTGGCTGAAAGAGGAGCAGCGTAGTATGAGGGCACTGGTGCTGAACTTGATTAACAAACACAATTAACATGCCTGAAAGTGCAATCATGCAGGCAACAGATCAACACCTTCATCTGTCTGCCCACCAAGATAAAAATGTAGGCTAATTTGAATTACACCGTACTTAGTCATTATCTGAGTCATAATCAACTGAACAATGTCACATGTGCACAAACACACACACACACACACACACACACAAGCGTACGTCTCTAGTGGCGTTCTCACCTTGGCACCCTTGGCACCTTGACGCAGCATGACTTCCTGCCTGCGTGTGGACTGGGAGAGCTGGTAGTTGCACTGGAGCTGTTTTCCATACTGCCGCCACAAGCACCAGAAACAGTCGCAGAGTTAGAGAAAGATCACACACATACTATACAGTGCAGTCCATAAGTATTTGGACAGTGGTACGATTCATGGTCCGTACTCCAGCACATTGGATCTGAAATGAAGCAATGAAACAAACAGCCTCAACTTCCTTTACTGTCATTGGCACAATTCCGGTCCTCATGTTGACAAGCACCAATAACAGACTCCAAATGCAATGAAAAGCCTAGAATCAAGACTAGATACTGAAAGCATTCTTATACTGGCACTAAGAAGCAATTGAATACACCTGATCAGAAAGAGCTGAGAAGCCAACTGTCCAATTACTTTTGGTCCCTCTAAATGAGGGGACTATGTATAAAAAGGGATATAAATACCCTCAAAAGGTGACTTTAACCTCATATTTATTATTTAATTTCAAATCTAATGTGCTGGAGTACAGAGCCAGAAGAACAGAACTTGTACCACTGTCCAAATATTTACGGAAGGCACTGTATCAGGCAACGTGCCTGTAGAGTGTGGGTTAGAATGTAAAGCGGTTGACTGTAATGAGAGTGGGATATGCAGGCTGGTCAGACTCTCATCCTCCCTCACCTTGAAGAGTCTGAAGGCGGTGGTCCAGCAGGTGCGTGTCTGCCCGTTCTCTGCACATAGGACCTTCATGTCCCGTGACCGCACACGGTTCTTGGAAGGCTGTGACAGAACCCACAACAGATCTCTTTCAGTAATGCTTCTTGACAACACACAAGAACCAATTCAAAGTGGTTCTAGCAGTCCTGGGGTTTATATCTTCTACATTCCTACTCCCAAGAAACTCTCTGACCTTGTTTGTACTCATATCTGATACAGCTGACAAGTTGGATTGCTGAATATCTGAGACAGATCTAAGATAATCAGACAAACTCTGGGGTCAGGATAACATGTTGGAACATTTACATTCAACGGGCTTTGTGTTCAGTAATGCGGTTCTGTATTCTGTAGTGTTTGTCAGTGTCCTTCCAGGTTAGGGTTCTACAGCTTTCACCCAGGTTCTCCACTACTGTTCAGCATTCTACATTAGCAGTATTCAGCATGCTAAAAGGCTGCAGTGTTTAGGCCTAAAGGCTCGACAGATGGAATGTGGATTGGTCTGCATTACCTTGATGCAGAAAGTGAAGTCTGAGGGGGCCCCGTAGAGCTTGCGACCGTTAGCAACAGTGTAAATGTTGAGGTCTTCCAGGTCGGCTACACACTGTAGGTGACGGGGCTCCTGGGAAGAGCACACAGACGGGGGGGGGGGGGGGGGGTCATATCTGAGGAATCTCTCCCCCTCCGGCCCACCTTTATGGTTTATATGCAGTAGTCGTCACTCCTTGCCGCGTTTCCTCATTGCATTCAAACTACAATGCCTTTGCGATGGGGATGGGAGGGGCTGCAATGTCAATCTCCTGCCCCCTCCCCACCAAGACTGTAATCAGTACCAGCGCTGGAACTAATTACGGTTTCGGCGACTAGCGGTATCAACCCACATCAAAACCGCTAATTAAATCGTCGCTCAGTGGTGGCAGCCCACAAGCAGTCATTTCACAGCATCGCACTCCACAGTCACGTCGGCCTGGAGACAAGGAAGGGGAGGAGAAAGAGGTTAGACTATGGGAGAGGGCGGAGAAGCAAGGTGGTGGGACTGACCTTGGAGGAGCCCTTGGTGGAGCAGTAGAGCCCAGACCTCCGCAAGAAGAAGCACACCCTCTTCCAGGGCTTGCGGGTGAGCTCCCGGACATGGAGGAAGCCCTGGATCTCCGGACAGCTCCCCGAGTTCAGAAGATTCTGAGAGGAGGGTGAGGGCTTCCATGAAGGCTTATCAAATGTAACTGTACATCTGTGTTAAGTTCACCCCCACAGCTATGATGCTATGTTGCATCCACTAGAACATTAACATTAAAGAGAAAGAGCCCTACAATTGTTTGGCATCAGGCTATGACAATTCACAGCAATCAAAGAGTCTTATTAGCCACACTGATGCCTCCTATTCATGCCCTCTACTCTATATCATTACAGTATACATATGTATTCTGTTAACTGACTATATTAGCTGCTAGTCAGTTTGGGTTGCTTCCATTTTATCTTTTATTTTATCTTGTTTATTAATTTCTGATACTTTTATTAGTAGTTAATTTGACAAGTTTGACTATAGATATATATATATATAATTATTTTTTATTTATTTATTATTTATTTATTTTCTTTTGTATCCATTTTCTGTGAAGCACTAGGGTCTACAAATGATTTCTATGAAACATGCTGCAGAAGTCAAGTTTATCATTATTACAGAAAGGTATTCCCCACAATTTTACAACACCTGGCCTTGAAATAATGTCAAAATTGTTTGCATCAACTAGCTAGTTTAGGTTTTTGACTTGGATAGCTAACACTGAACAATGTTGAAGCTTGATGAACCAGATTGTATGGGTCTCACTATTGCTATTGTAAATGTACACATATTAAAATGGTTAAACTTGGTTCAATATTTCGTTAAAATTCAGTACAGTAATAGTCTTGTACTTACATCCTAGATTTGTTGGGAATTAAACTCAATTGTGATTTTGACTGATATTGCCATTGCTATTGCTAAACGCTATAAAATATTTTTGCTGCATGAAATAATCCACTATATGTATAGTCATGCTCATCATACAAAATCTACAGGAGATGTCATTGGTAATCTCTCATCAGTCAGTTCAACACAACATACCTCATCTTATTCACCACATTCCTCTTTTATCTCCATCTGTCAGCTCATCTCTGAGACCCTTTCATAGGACTGACCAACTTTCTCACCTGTATGAGTTCTGATGATGTCATGCCCTTTGTGACATCAGCACTGTCCGAGATCATGTGCTCTGGGAAGAATAACTATACAGAATAAAGGAAGAAGACACAAAAAAACAGTTTAGAACAAGATGGTGGCACTAACCATCAAAAAGGAAAGGAACCCTCTTAATGTTTCTACTGTTCCAGAAATTGAGACCTGTTTTTATACAATTGTGTCAAAAAATAATTAACTTAACTGAACTTAATTTGGAGAAATTAAGAGCTCAATACCACAGGCTTCTTAAAGAACTCATATTTGGCGTAATTCTTGCGGAACAGGAGCTTGTTGTCGCCCTCTAGAGGCCAGGTGGCCTGTACCTCAACCACTGTCTCGTGGTCCTCCAGGCAACGTTCTGCAGACACACACATGCAGTTACACGACACACAATTGACAACTAAAAGATCTTCAGGAGGAAATGAACTTGGAGCTTGTTCTTTAACCTCCTAAGACCCGCACTCTTTTTTGGTATGCATTTTTAATTTCTCTTTGCTATTTGGGCTTATTGGGACCTGATAAGTATAAAAACTAAGCATCATCTTTTGACATGATGTAGTTTTTGAGAAAAATGATGTCCACATATGTGGAAAAATGATGTCCACATATGTGGTCTTAAGAATGAAGTATTATGGTTGTACAGCCCAAAATGTGGAGTCCACGCATGTGTACGCCAGGTCTTAGGAGGTTAAAAATCTGAATGTAATCTGATACTGCATTATGATTTATATTGGGTACATATTCTACATGACTGCAAACCTGATAGAAGCATACCTTGTGCATTGTTATGGCATATCTGTAACAATTTAGCGAACAAAGGCTTACCCAGTCCCAGGGCCGGGTGCAGCTCGATTAGAGCCCAGCTCTCCTGGTCGACGCAGTGGGCCGTCTGAACAAGCATGTGGCAGACGTCCCTGGCAGTGGCCCCCGCAGGCACCCACAAGGACCGGCTACGGCTGTCCTCCCCAAACACCTTCACCACCTGTGAAGACACACAAAACACCTTCACCACCTGTGAAGACACACAAAACACCTTCACCACCTGCGAAGACACACAGACAGGAGTCACTGCGTGGCACATGCATACACAGACAGCACCGAGTGACAGGCAGATAGGTGGCATGAAACAAAATGGAGGGGCACAGATGAACCAATAGACAAAGCACTTGGGACTCAAAATCAAACATCTGACGAGACTCAACATTGGCAGTGTTAGAGGTAAAGACAGAATGCAGCGCCCTCCTTTTTCTTTCTGTTTCTCCCTCTATTTTCCTCTCGCTCACTCTCTCTCTCACTCTTTTGCAGATTTCCCCATTGGGCTGATTGGGGTTGGGTTGGCACCACTTGGCAGACAAAATACAGGCAGCGGGCCCACAGAGCAGGTCACCACAGGGTCACAGCAGAGTTCACACTGCATGTTCACTGTCGCGCCGTCTGGCTATCTGTCATCCTGCTTTGTGATAGAAACCAGTCTGACCTGAATATGTCGTCTGTCAATCAAGAAGCCCAGGCTTGTTCTCTGACAGCCAGGGGGTAAGGTTGATGATAAGAGAGGCATTATGCATTGTTCATTTTTCCCTGTTGCTCGAAGGGCTTGTCTAAGTTTGCCAAAAGAATATTCTACACATTCTTGGAAAGACTCCCCCTGTGATTTAATATCCTTAGTTTTCTTTATTGCATTCTGGAGTTTGTTTTTATGAGACACTGGGGAAAAGAGGGTTTTGGTGCAAAATTAAACTGCACCACCTGCACGCAGTTATCATAGAGCTGATTAGGGATTCACATTTTCATCTTCAATTTCAGTTTTCCCCATATTTTCCCTCCCTACTTTCATTCCTGATGTTATTTTTCTCTTTACTGAGACATGTAGGGTTTACAGAAGGAAATTGGAAATATTTTGTAAACCACTTATACGTATATGTGAAATGCGCTGGAGAAGTTTATTCATATTCAGTACCGTTTGTTCAATAATATAGCAATGTTAATATCATCCGTTACCATTATCCGTATATCACATTTTACCACCATTTTCCAAAATACCATTGAAAAGTGACCCCTAAAAGCCCCAACAAAAGCAAGCCTGGGGCAACAGTAGCAAGAAAAAAAACTCCCTAGGTTGGAGAGGTAGAACAAATCATTGGGAGGAACAAGACCCAAAAGGAGGAGCCTAACCTCCTCTAACTGGCTCAGGGTGTGGGTTTCAACAACCAACATGCTCAAGCAGTCAATTTTCATGTTAATATATTAAAGGCAGCTAGGTGGCTGTCATGAAGTCCAAAGTTGCAAACGTAGGTATGGCAGCGCTTCAGCGCCTAGGACAGTTCCTCTGTAATCTTTTCCAAGAAGTCCTCCCTGACCAAGTTGTTACTCAGTGGCAAATACAGTGCAGTCCATAAGTATTTGGACAGTCATACAATTTCTGCTCTTTTGGCTCTGTACTCCAACCACATTGGATTTTAAATGAAGCATTGAATATGAGCTTAAAGTGCAGACTATCACCATTAATTTGAGGGTGTTTAGATCCATATTGGGTGATCAGTGTAGGAATTGCATCCCTTTTTATATATAGTGCACCCAATTTAGGGGACCGAAAGTAACTGGACAGTCAGCTTATCAGCCCTTTCTGATTAGTCAAGTGTATTCAATCACTTCAAGTGCAGGTATAAAAAGCTTTCTGTCTTGATTCTAGGCTTTTGAATGCCTCGGGAGCCTGTTATTGGTGTTTGTCAACATGAGGACCAGAGTTCCAGTGAAAGTCAAGGAAGCCATTATGTGCCTGAGTAATAATAACAAAAAACAGTCAGGGTCATAGGCTGACTGCAATGAAATAGACTAGATACTGAAAGCTTTCTTATACCTGCACTAAAGAAGCAATTGAGTACATGTGATTGATCACAAACAGCTGTCAAGTTGACTGTCCAATTACTTTAGGTCAGTCTGCACTTTAATCTCATCACCATTGTTTCATTTCAAATCCAATGTGCTAGACTACAGAGCAAAAAAACAGAAATTGTACCACAGTCCAAATACTTAAGGACTGCACTCATGGATACCAAGGAAGACAAGCTGGCTGGCAGTGCATCCCCACTTAATGTCATGGGCTAGACTTTAAAAATTGTTCTACTCCTCTCCAAAAACTATTGAACTGTCGAGAAGCCAGCAATTACAGGCCAACCATTCTTGATGCCAGTGGTTTAAAAACTATAGCCTCTGAAACCCACAATTACATAAATGTATGCTATCTTGAAATGCTCTCTGTCTGTTAGAACATATGTATATCTTGTTTAATTGGCTTCCCCAGTCTTTGGAACAGCAATGCTTTGCCATTTACCAAAAAGTCACAAATTCTATGTAATATTGACATAGTTTCTCCGGACAAACGGTAGTTAAGGAGTGTCAGCATCTTCCTCTCTGGAACTCTCGCTTCCTCACTGGAACTCTGGGTACCCCTTCCAGCGTGCACTGCCGTTGTTAAAATCTGATGGTCTTTTGTGTTGGCATGTACAAACATATGTGTGGGTATACATATGTTTGTACATGCCATTTCAGAATATATACAGCACAGGTAGTAAGTATTTGGACAGTGGCACAATATACAAAGTTTGTCTGGCTCTATACTCCAGCACATTGGATTAGAAATGGAACAATGAATATGAGGTCAATGTTCAGACTGACATCTTTAATTTATTTACATCCATATGGGGTAATCAGGTTAGGAATTGCATAGCTTTGTATACATAATACTTCCATTACATGGGCCCAAAAGTAATTAGATGCTTGGCTTCTCAGCTGGTTCTGCTTAGTTAGGTATATTCAACTGCGTTCTTAGTACAGGTATAAGAATGCTTTCTGTAGGCTTTTGATTGCATTTGGAGTATGTTATTGCCATTCAGAGTTGTGTCAATGAAAGTCAAGGAAGCCTTTATGAGAAATAAGAAAAAACAGTCAGAGACATAGGCCAAACAATAGGCTTACCAAAACAAACCATTTGGAACATCATCCAGATTCAGCAGTATTCAGACCGTGATATAGATTTCATTTTAAATTGATAAAATTCCCATATTTTTAGACATTTTTGCAAATTTATTAAAAATTAAAAATATATAAATCTCTCATTTACATGCGTATTCATACCCTTTGCTGTGGCACTCCAAATTGTGGTCAGGTGCATCCTGTTTGCTTTAATTATCCTTGAGATGCATTTAGAACTTGATTGGCAAATTTAATTGATCAGATATAGTTTAGGAAGCCACAAACCTATATGTATGATGTCCCACTGCATGTCAGGATAAAAACCAAGCCATGAATCAGGAACTCTGTGTAGACCTGTGTAGAACTCTGTGCATAGATCAGGGCAAGTGTATAAAACTAATTCTAAAGCTTTGAGTGTTTGTGAAGTCTTCTGTGGAGATTAGTCACCGACACATCCACACCCGCCTCCTGAAGAGTGTTTCTGATCTGACGGACAGGTCTTGGGGGTTTTTCTTCATAATGGTGAGAATCCTTTGGTTATCATATCAACTGTATAGGTCTTCCTTAGGCTACCAGCCTCTTTGCAATCACTGAGCACATCTGTGCGCTCTTTCTTCTTAATGATGTTCCAAACTGTTTATTTTGGTAAGCCTATTGTTGGCATATGTCTCATTTTTTCGTTTTTCTTCTCAGAAACAGCTGAAACGCCAACTGTCCAATGGCGTTTGGTCCCCTAAAATGGGGCGACTACGTAAAAAGAAATGGATGCAATTCCTACATGGATCAACCAATATGGATGTATTGTGACATTGTATTCATGGATTCATTTCAAATCCAATGTGTTGGACTATGAAGCCAAAAGAATAAAAATTGTAGCACTGTCCAAATAGCTACTTACTGCACGACTGCACTATATTTGTTTAATCTCAATATGTGCTTACCTACCTATATATGCATACAACATGCACGTGCATTTGTTATGCGTGTGTGTATGAGGCATGAATACACATACTGTGTACATTTGCAAATCTGTATGTTTGCATACTTATACATGTACACTCAGTGACCACTTTATTAGGAAGACCTGTACAACAGCTTGTTAATGCAAATATTTAATCAGCCAATTGTGGCAGCAGTGCAATGCATACAGTCATGTAGATACGGGTCAGGAGTTAATGTTCACATCAACCATCAGAATGGGGAAAAAATGTGATCTAAGTGACTTTGACCATGGAAAGATTATTGTGCCAGACAGGGTGGTTTGAGTATCTCAGAAACTGCTGATCTCCTGGGATAAGTTTGCAGAGAATGGTGTGAAAAACAAAAAACACCAGTGTGCAGTAGTTCTGCAGGCAGAAATGCATTTTTAATGAGAGGTCAGAGGAGAAGGGCCAGACTGGCCAAATCTGACAGGAAGGTGACAGTAACCACACATTACAACAGTGGTATGCAGAAGAGCATCTCTGAACACACAAGATATCAAAGTTCTAAGTGGATAGGCTGCAGCGGCAGAAGACTAAAAGAAGTCTAATAAATACCGAATAAAGTGCTCACTGAGTGTATGTGTTTGCATGCATAACAGTGTGCTTGCGTGTGTGAGGGTATGTGTGCGTGCGAGTGCATCTATGTGTATGCACAGGCACGTGTGTTGGCGGGCGTGTGCGCTGTTCACACAGTCGCTAAGCCGTGGCACTGAGCTCAGGCGGTGGTGCTACACCCCAGGGCTAGCAGCTGAGTCTGCTGGCAAACACTGCCCCGCTGACAGCTCATCACCCGCAGCCATTAATTACCCAGGAGCCTCAGCCCCGGGAGTGACAGGGCCCCCGAGGGCCGTGGAGCAGGCGACACGCCACGACATTCCTGCACACCGCACCACCGCCCCACCCCGTGTTCCCACTCAGAATAAACACCAGCCCCCACGCTTTCCCAGCATCCTCTCTGCCCTCACCACGGTCCGCAGGTGGAGTCATGGTGGCATTTCTTTTTATTTAGCATTTATGTTTTGTCTCTCTACACTCTAGAACACTTTATTATGTATTTATTACTTATTTTCTAGACATCTACTGCTGTAGCCTATCCACTAAAGAGTTATGATGCGTTGTGTGTTCAGAGATGCTCGTCTGCATTGTAATGTGTGGTCATTTGACCAGTCTGGTCATTCTCCTCTGATGTCTCTCATTAACAAGGTGTTTCTGTCTGCAGAACTGCTGCTCACTGGATGTTTTTTGCACCATTCTTTGCAAACTCTAGAGACTAGTCTAGAGACTAAATCCCAGGAGATCAGCAGTTTCTGACATAGTCATGGTCAAAGTCACTTAGATCAAATTTTTTCCACATTCTGATGGTTGATGTGAACATTAACTGAAGCTCCTGATTTTATGCATTGCACAGCTACCACACATTTGGCTGATTAGATAATCGCATGAATAAGTAGGTGCAATAAAGTAAAAATGTTCCTAATAATGTGCTTGGTGAGTGTATTTGTAAATTTTTACTTGTATTATTCTTTTCCTCATCTGTGAGTCAGTAAACACTCCTGCTTTATCCAAATGTAAATTTCTTTGAAGGAACTATTGTATTCTAGATCGTTATTTTATTTCACTGTAATGAACAATGGAATACAATGAAATTATTTTAGCAGTGATACCCCTTATCCAGGACTTATGCAAAACAAGGGACATGGAAAAAGTACGATCAGAAAAGAAAATACTCGATGTTCCAGAAAAACAAATAACAGTGTAGTGAATGGTTAACACGTCACCCACATCGGTTTTCATGAGAAACAATGTTGTCAAAACCTTAACCATTCCCATGCTAAAATAAAAAACTAAAAAGATTGTCTTTTCTTTTCTGATCTTAATCTGTCCCTGTGACCCATGACCTTGCACAATAATTTTGGTGTTCTTTTGATTTCTCTAATAACACCACAAAATGTAAGTAACGGCTTAAGACCTGTCCAGCTGGCGTGTGAATCAACACGGTACATTCAGTTCCTTCATCTCTCTGTTGGCAGAGGGCTGGTCAGAGACCGCTCAGCCAACACAAAACATTCCCACAATGCCGCACTGACACTGAGGCATTGCGATAATGTTACGGAGCGCCAGGGAGAATATGGTGTGTGTGGAGCGGGGGTCTCCTCTTGCGCTGCTCGCGCACCCAGCCTCGCTCTCACTCACATGCGTGCCGCTCGAAGGAGGGAGGCCCTGTCCGAGAGGGGAGCCAACCAGGACAGGGGAGTGGGCTGGGCTGCAGAGCTCTGGAAACGGATTGGGTATGGATGGCAGCGAAGAGGTCTGCGTCTCCTCCCCTTTGGACCTGGAAGACGTGGGACAGATAAAGGGTAGCGTGTGCTGGCCTATCAGCCCGTTTGTCTGTTTTCACTGTCTGCATCACAGGTAATAATGTTAACATTATACTACTGGAGGTCAAAGCAGAAGCAAAGGGGTGAGGGAAAAGTTACAGGTTCATATATTATATAAAACTGAAATGAGTATCGGTGAAAGGACAGACAAACAGACACACAGACAGACAGTCAAAATAATCCGTCCAAGAAATACCGTCACAAATAAACATATGTGATGATGACATAATCATATGGCATATGGCAACATGAACTAACAACTTTATGTAAGTCCCTGGGTGGATCATGTATCAGTGATGGCAGTCTCTTCTATAATAATCAACTCAGGCAGAATTCCTTTTTGTCCAACTGAAGTCCTCGATGCAAGTTCCTGGGCATGCACTTTGCACTTTGTTGTATGTCACGCCGGATAAGAGTATCTGCCAAATAATGTAATGCAATAATGTAATGCATCAGATAAGGAGTTTGTATGGCCCTACATAGTAAGTGAACTTTGTGTCAGTGAGTCAGTCCATCCCTCATTCTCCCGGTGCATGTACCTGTTATGATTGATGCTGACGGGCATGGACTTGCGAATAGGTGGGCCATCAGGGGCCAGAGGACTCCGGGTCAGGCTGGTGGAGTCCTCCTGTCTGTCGGTGCCGCTGTCTCTGTCCGTACCATCAAAGACTTCTCTCCAAGGGCCCTCCACCTCCATGGCATTCTCTGAGACAGAGAGGGCGTTCAGAAGTTCACCGGGCATCAACACATGCAGTATGACATCACAGCGACTCTCCCAAACCGGGTATTAAATATCTTCTATACTGCGCAGGATTAAGTGCGCAGTCACACCCATCGAGGAGACAGAAACATGGCAAAAACAATGAGACGCGTGTCGTGATGTAATTACAAAAACAAAAACAACGAAACCAGTTTTACAGCTGAAAGTAGGTCTGTATGCATATGTGTGTGTGTACGCGTGAGTGGAAGAGAGAGGACGTTTGTGTGTGTGTGTGCAAGAGAGGGAGGGTGTGTGTGTTCTATGTGTTTACACTGTCAGGTGTTTTCCACTGCATGGTAGTATCAGTGTTTCTGAAGAAGTTTGGAAGGCTGCCAGGCTGTGTATGTGTGCGTGTGTGTGTATATCCCTCAAGTCAGTGTACCTGCATCAACACCAAGTCTACCCCCTGCCACAACATGCCCATATAAACAACCTGTGTTGCTCCTCATAAAACAAGAGTTCCCCAGACGAAGATTACTTCAGCTTCTCGTTTTACAGGGTGACTTTGCAGTGAACCAGGAAACCGGGCGAACGGAATGAGAAAACACGGAGCCGCCAAATACGCGCGTCTCAGTGTCCCTTTCTTCGACCCTCCATTAGACAGAAACAAGATACAGCTGCAGAGTGAGCAGCTAAATTAGACGCATGCTGGTGTTATTCTTAGGGCGGCCGGCACAGTCCGCCGGGCTTCCTTCAACGACTCGTTTGTGCAGGACGGCGGGGGAACCCATGTCTCTTAACCCTTTCAGTCACAAGCCCAATTACAAGTGGCTCCACCAAAATCCCAAAAGGGTTTTGGCTTTAGTTGTGAAAAATTAGTAGGGGTTCAATAGGGGCTCAATACAATATTATAGCTGGCATTGTGATTGGTGGAAAAGGTATAAGGTCGAGTATGCCATATGGCCCTCTCGGCATTTCATGGCAGTTACACTTGAGTGTCTTATGGCGCTCTTGGAACTGAAAGGGTTAACATGTCACTGCTCTGAATTCAACATCCTTGCATGCAGAGGAGCTCAAACCTTTGTGAATATCATGCTCCTGGGGCCGTCGATTCCAGCCCTCATAAACAAAGGGCGCTCCCTCCAAGAATGGAGAAAAAGTCCAAAAAGGATTTAAATAAAGTGCAAGTGGAGGTCCTGACAGGTAGATGTTCGTACAGAAAGCAGAGTTAGGATGCTTGCAGACAGGAGCAATCGAGAACGATCACTCGCATGGTGACTCAGAGGTACGGGCTCTTTTTGCCACTGCAGGTAGGTGGCCCTCACCTCACCGCCTGTTGCTATGCAGAAAAAAAACCTGGGTTTTATCTGTCTGAAGAATGCAGGCTAGTTGCACGGTCTTGCAAGGAACAAATTGCCTGGATTAGGTAAGCAGGGTGAGGTAATTGCCCTGATGCCTGGATGGCAATCACCAGGGGGGAACAGGATGTTAGAGCTCTCTGTTGGAGGCTTCACAAAGGTCCATTGTGTTGGAGACAGCTGACCTGTGCACCAGGTGACACTGGCAAGCTCTACCGTTTCTGTTTGTTTTTTGCATGTATGTGTTACATGGGAGCATAGAGAGTGGTATTCAGCAATTAGCATTAATAATTCACTGGGGGGGATCGCTGGAGGTCTCTGTGATTTAATCCTGGGTAAAGAAAGGAAGCAACAAAGTCAATGCTACAGTCAAGTCCCAGAAATCTGTTCCAACAATCACTGTGCCCCCTGCTTTCCCCACACATAAGCACAAAGTCGAAAGCATTCAAATACAAATCTCAAAAATCTCTTATAACATACACACAGCAGATGAACACTTATATTGGCCAGTAATTACAGTGTATACCCCACTTTTCACTGTTTTCTCTGTCCAAGCTTTCTCAGTCGAAGCTTAGGCAGAACCAGCTAAATTTCTTTCTCCCTTTCCAAAGACGTGTGGAAAAACATCAACCAAACATGCATACAAATGTGTCTTCCTCCCTGGGCAGAGGTGATCACAGGAGGCAGTTGGTACACAGCCCATCTTGGAGTTTACAAGCGGGCGTCACTGCGGTTGACCACAGTAACCACGCGGGAAACAAGAGAATACAGGAATGCAGAAGAAAAGCTACAGTGCGTAGCTGCTCACCAATCTCACATAGGAAAGGAGTATGTTCCGCCATCAACCTTGTTCAGATAACAAGAATATTTCTAAATCTAATTCTGCAGTTCAAAAGGTCCACACAGACAAGCTTTCTATTACATTACATTACATTATTGGCATTTGGCAGACGCTCTTATCCAGAGCGACGTACAGTTGATTAGACTAAGCAGGAGACAATCCTCCCCTGGAGCAATGCAGGGTTAAGGGCCTTGCTCAAGGGCCCAACGGCTGTGCGGATCTTATTGTGGCTACACTGGGATTGGAACCACCGAACTTCGGTGTCCCAGTCATTTACCTTAACCACTATGCTACAGTCCGCCCCCTGTAGATCTACAACACAATAAATTGTGCCAAACATGAAGCGGTCTGAATACTTTCTGAAGCCACTGTATATAGGCGTGTTATCAGTGCTGGTGGTGGTCTTGGGTGCTGGCTGAGTCCGGGTCCTGCAGCGGCTGAATGAAGTCCTCTCCCCTGTACAGTCCGTAGTGCAGCTGCTGGCCCTGGGCTGCGGCCCACACCATCTGCGTATCGTTAAACCGGGCCGCCCACCCGCCTCGGGGGTCTACCACCACCACTCCGCCCAGCCCTTGCGCCCTCTCCCACATGTAGGCCAGGGCCTCGTCTGACGCCTCCTGGGCAGACTTCCCTTGCTCCATGTGGAAGAGGATCAGCCGGGACAGGGTCACCGTCATGATGGCCTCTCCGTCCCCTGTTGGGGACACTGCTCCCAACCGATTATCCGCGTAGCCGCCACTCCCCACACAGGCGCTGTCCCCCACACGGCCCTCCATCTTGTTCTGTATGCCCCCTGTATGCCCCCTATGTGTTGCTATGTCTTTAAAAGGAAGCAAACTTTCTTACTTGCTGGGATACGGGTAGTCCAGAGGAGCAACTGGTCCTGCTTGGCTGGCCGTTATCAGGGTGAGTGTGAACGCACACATGCCCAGCTCCTCCGTGTGTAAGTCAGAGCTCCGTGGAGCGCGTGCGTTAGCGTGCCCAGCTCCTCCATGTGTAAGCCTGCCCATGACGAGCGGCCGCCCCAGTGGTCAGCCGATAGCGCGTCTATTTTTAATTCCTGTTTTGGGATGAACGGGCCGAGGCCTGTTATTACCGTTACCGTCCTGGGAGCGCATGCCAACGGTATATCTCCCAGCTGGGCCATCTGGTATGGCTTTACATTCCTGTCCTTGTTTTACCCTGTTTTTTACTGTGCTTCAACACACCTGAAGGGAAGCTCCAGCATTTTTGACACGGCTGAAGCGGCCTCCTTTGAGCACCCCCACCCCGCGTTTACCCCACACCCTGCGCTTCCCTTCAGCTACTCGGCTACTGCCATCCCACGGAGAGGCCTGCAGACACACTGAGACAAGCGATTTCACACCAGGAGACAGACTGGTTGTTTTAACAACAGGGCCTTTCTGACATGTACGGTTGCCAGAGCTGTGACAGAAAACTGCTGATACAAAAGTTCAGTGTGTTCACAGTTAAAAGGTCATAGGTTCAGAGTTTTGCAAGTTACATTGGACCAATTTTGCTGTTTGGGACATTTTTGGCTACTCCTGCATTTAATTTCATGGGAAAGGGCAAAAGAATCCTAACAATGGGATTCATTTATGTTCACAAAAGCTTTTGCAGAAGTGATTTGTTACTTATATTTGGAATGACACAGGTGGATGGTTTTTGCGGTGATGAGGGAGTTGTGAAAGCTGCCCAGGTGTTTTGTCAGCAGTGAGAGAGATGACATCATCCTGAAGAGAGTAGCAGCAGTTCCCAACATGCACCTTGCTCATTGTATGCAGGTACAGTAAAGAGTCGTGGAGTACAGTAAGTCCTGGGTGAAACTCAGACAAAAGGGACAGCTAGTCCCAGCCCCTGTCTGACTCGCAGCCAACACGCCTCATATTGAAACTCACCACCTCCCCTCCCCCGGCTGACACCACACACACACGCACGCACACACACACGCACACACACACGCACACACACACACACACAGACTCGCCCCACACACTCTAGTTCTAATTTCACATACAGGTATACTGAAATACATAAGCACAAAAATGAGCTAAAATGAATACACACACAAACACAGACAAAGCTAAGAAAAAGATCAATACAATTTAGTGAACCGCTAAAATGGTCTTATTGATTCTATAAAACCTAAATCAATGATATCTCTAAGACAAAATGATGTAAAATATAATTTCAGTCTCACCACCAAAAAGGCAGATTGCACAGCTTTGACTGGACATTGGTTCGGCTGTGCCTTGTTTGGTGTACATACCAGCAGTTAAGATCTTATCTCCAAATCCATCAACTCCAGGCTTCAGTTTACACTGTTAACTGCTAGGGGACATGGGATGATGGTGATAACCGATATAACAGTCATAGTGTAACATTACACCGTTACAAAATACATCGAAATTATGATTTATTTCTGCTTTAGTTTTAAATTACTGCTTCACAGAATAACATTTCATGCAGTGGAGTGTGTTTGTGTGCCTTTGCCTCAGTTTATGTGCATAGGTGTATGTTTGCACACAAGTGTAACTACCTTCATGATGTCTGCCGGTGCTTATACAAACGCAACTACAAGCACAATTAGCCACTGCAGCTACCATATGATGCTGAACTGGCCAGCACATTATACATAAGGTCATTTTACACTACAACGCAACTCGCACAATTGCAACTGTAACTGAGCATTGACCAACGCACCCCGACAGAATCAACTTTACATTGACTCACATTTGTGACATCTCTGAACATCTTATATACTATTTGAATGTCAAGGTGATTTAATTGCTCCAGCGCGGTTTGAGCATTTGCAATTCGGCCTACAAAGTGAAGGTTGTCTAAATATGTAAATTTAAATATGAAAAAATGCATTTCACAGACATTGCCAATAATAATTGTATAAAAATATGTTAAGAGTTGTCCACAAGTTATATTTGAGTGAAGCTCCAATGGTGATTTTGTCCTAAATCGCGTCGCACACACCACGCTCTTAACTTAAAATTTAATTGGTGCGAGATTTTTGAAGCACTAACTGAAGTACAGAACCTCAAATCGCCCCCGATTACTTATAGAGAATACGACGATACGATAACGTTTCAGTGTACGTCGCCATCATATCATGTGGTCCAACGCACACGGATATTCGCAGCAATCAAATTTGAAACCACTTACCTTCTGACAAGGTGAGGCAGGTAGTTGCCTACACAGACGGTGGGGTTACTGATCACATACAACCGGGAGATCCTGTTCCTTATCCATTAAGTAGCCTCTCCCACTGTCGTCACCATTGCCCAGCACCTTACACGTGGGAGGAGCCATTAACTCACCTGGCAGGTGAGCGAGCAGAGCCCTTCACGAACGCTGCGACACAGCGCCAAAATGTTCGTCTCAGTATTGAGCATTATACACTACATTTCAAACAGCAAGACTGTGTCCTATTTAACTCGTAGGCTACATCATCGGTGTATTGTTATATTGCATTGGGGAGAAAGTTTGGGAACAGGGGACCACCAATGCGTCTATTTTTAAAATATAGGCTACAGCGTCCGATAATAGAAATCCGATACATGAGAATAGCTTTAAGTCAATAAAAAATAAAGTAAATATAATATAAATAAATAAAATAATAGAAATATTTTTTGTTTTACAATTTACAGTTCAAGACGCTTTCTTGAGACTCTGAAATGCTTCTTTGGCAGAGATTGTACGTGTTAATTCATGTACAACACCCAATGCTAAACGGTTAGTCTAAAGAGGACTGCATTTGTGTATAGTAGGCCTAATGATTTACAGCAGGACATTAATTACATTTTGTTCTTTAATTACAAGATAAAATGCACCACTACGCCATCTAGCGTATATGTCATCTCCTTTTTTTCCTTTAATCTCTTCGCTTGTGAAAGTGGACTCGAGCTATTCCGATCTAGGAAGCGCTACGTCATTCAAAAGCTGCTCGGTTCCCAAAAAAAAAAGGACCAACAACAAAAATTTAATAGAGATCTTTATTATAGTGCATTTCTCAGATGTTACAGAATGGGTAAAAAAAAAAAAAGTAAACCAAAGGGAAATGAACGTTTGAAAGGAAAAGAACAAAAATTACATTTGCAGACTTTTTCCAAATTTTACAGAGATGATTTCTCAAACTTAAAGCTTTACGTCTGACCAACGGTAAATAAAATTGGTGCCCACGTGATATAGTTTCATACGTAAGTTTATATATGCAATTACTCATTACTTAATATTTTCAATTGGGGAAAAATGATCAAGGAATTATTTTTGCACTATGGCTTTCACAGTAGACAAAAAAGGCCAAAACGTAAATAATGAGGATCTTTCAGTCATGTATACCATCCCACACTAAGTTTGGTGCATTTTGCTAAATAACTGCGTTTGTCCAGTTGTCACAAAGGCCACATCTTCCCTCCGTGACATGGGCACAGGGCAGGGCTGTAATTCAGAGCGCAGACAGACCATGGAGCATCACCACTGCAATGACAGGCTAATGTGTGTTCACAGCCATTTTCTTTCTCAGCTTGTTTGTTGGTCTCGGAGCAGGATGTCTTCAATATATCCTGTCACAGCCATATGTAAGCACACTGATTACAGAAACAATACCTGTGACAGTTGCCTATACGTTGCTAATGAGTTGCTCGACACATCCCATCAAGAACAAGGTACTATTGAACAATGGTCCTTCCCCCCGCCCCCAGCCAAGTCTGAAATGAGCTGCCCCTTACACATTCATGTTGGGCAGCCTAGCTTCTACCCCACAAACGCAATCCAGGGAGTGTTCGCTCAACCCACATTTCCCAGGGATGCAACTGTGGAATGCAGGCCTCCTGTTTTCAGGAAAATTAAAAACCATCAGAACTAGAGGTGTTTGTTTAAAGCTAAAGCTCAGGGTGTGGAGTCGTCCTGCAGCTCAATTAAACTGTCAATTCCACAAAACCGCTTACACGGAAACGCAGACATTTGCACACAGACGTGTGTTAATGATTGGCCTGTGACACACAAAAAAAAACAAAAAACGAGCGGGCAATACTGGTCTTTAATTGTACGGACACAAGGGTGAAGAAAAAGGACAGCGTTGCTCTTGCACAAGCCTTGTATCACCAGCTTCTCTTGAGATCGTTCATAGCAGTGCGAGTGGATGTGACCCAAGCGCTGCATCACTCATGTGCCCGTTTAACTAACCACCGCACCCCACCCGGAGAATTCAAAAACGTGGGTCGTTCCGCATTCGACTTGCAACCTGGCTCACAAGACCGTGCCAAGGCGGCAGGTGGCTCTGTACAAAAAAACTCAACAAAAACAAATCTAAATAAACAAAAATTCTAAAGGAGAAAACAAAAAATAAAAAGTGGGAGCAGCTCTCTGAAAAGGCCTCACTGTCCCCGGACACGGCTGTGCTGCAGCTCTCTTCCGCGGAAGCAAAGCGCCGGTTATTGCATGTTCCACAGGACAGTCGGGAATAAATCAACGGTACTAACCAGGAAATCTCTAGTCGTGATGTTCTGAAAAGAGTCAGCCTACCTAAACGTGGCTACTGTCATTTCTCCGGGACAAATTACGCGAGCTTGAACTCACCTCTGGACTGACGGTGGGCAAGCTTCCGCCCCAGACAACTTTAAAAAGGCTACTCCAGACAAATTTACTTCCGTTGGGGGGGCCTACGGTCACTAAAGACGCATTGGAGCTCTGCTACAAAATGAATGCTTCAAGATGAGCAGATAAAGTAGCCAGGATCTGTACAGAACTGAATGGTCTTACATACAGAGCATATTGCTTTAGCCAAGACTGTGTCCAGGTCATATGAAGGCCCAGACCCTTTGCTACACCAAATTTGTGTCATACTGGAGCGTGCAGTTGCGCTACCTCCATTGCCAAAGACAGGCAAGCAGCCGAAATAGCTACGTACTGAAAAGCGGCCGCAGACGACTGCCATCGCTTGGTTTCATTTGGTTTAGGAGTTGTGGCAGAAATGTGGGTCGAGGAGTATGCATGTAGAACTTGATGCATGTAGCATTTCTAGTAATAGAAGTCAAGGCTTCTAAAGGCCAGCGACCGACTGTACTTGACAGGCTGACAAATCCTGCCGGGCTAAATGGCCAGCACGCACGCACTCACGGCAAATGATACCTTGCGGCCGTAGCGGAATAGCAGGCGCTCTGCCATCACTGACAGTACAAAACATCATTCGGTCTTCTTCGGGGTTCTGACGGGGCGACATCTCCATGGCTTTAATGACGAAGGGGGGAGGGGGCTTTTACAAGGTGACTAAACATAATGGAGTTTTTCATTAAAAGTAAACCAGACAACTGAATAAAAATGATACCCATTGGTTTACTTGTGTTCCATAGCCTCTCAAAAAAGAAAAGACAGGTAGTGTTCATCAGAGCCAGGACTTAGTTGCAGGAGAGGAGCGGGAAAACAAAAAAAACAAACCAAAAAAAAAAAAAAAAAACACCAGGATGATTTTCAAATGACGCAAAGAAGGATCTAGGATGGAAATAGCATCATGACTCTTCCAACCTGATACAGGTTACAATGCGAGGGTGGGGCAGGGGTTCAAAACCAACATTGAAACATGCACGTCTCTCCAACATTAACACTGGTGGTGTAAATCAGGTTTTTTTTTTCTTTTTTTTTTCTCTTTTTTTAATCGTTTAAAAGATGACAACACTTTGCATCCTGGGTCTTTCTTTGCCTTGGTGAAAACCGTGTTTTTGCTCTATTGCGGGGGGAGGGGTGTTGGTACGAGGGCTCGAGCAGAGGGGGGGGGGGGGGGGGCGCTCTGAGAGGAGCTGGACCGCGGGAGACGTGTAAAGGCACTGCCAGGGGCTGCTCCCACTGCCAGACGCGCAGACGCGCTCTCTCGCGCTCACACAAGACGCACGCACACAACCACACCGACACACACGTGCAGGGCAGCACTGGACAGAGCCCTGCTGGAGGAGGGGGGGGGGCGGGGGGGGGGGGGCGGTGGGGAGAGAGAGACAGAGGGAGGGGCGGGGAGGAGGAGAGGGGAGGGGGGAGTCAAAGCTGGGACCAGTGCTGCCCCTGTCACAGGGACTATGGAATGGATCATTTCTGGTTCTTGAGCTGGTTGGAGAGCCAGTCCAGGCCCTCGTACAGACCGTCCCCGCTGGTGGCGCAGGTGGCCTGGATGTACCAGTTGCGCTGGCGCAGGGAGTGCAGGCCCAGCTTGTCTGTGATCTCCGCTGCGTTCATGGCATTCGGCAGGTCCTGTCAGGGGACGCGCAGCTCAGTCAGACTCAGAAATAAGGACAGAACCGCTCGCCAGAACACACCAACATTTTCAATCAGAGTACTCTGGGTAAGAGCTTCTCCCAAATGACCGTAATGTAATTAGTAAACCATATCGTATATATAAACTACATGAAGGCTTACTTCACTGTCATTTTGATAAATAACTAACATAGGAGAACAGAGAACAACCAACCACAATCATGACACGTGCAAATGTTTAATTTCAATTCATTTCATTTTTCATCTCACTGGCACACACTTACTACCTTGTAACTTACTACCACAAACAAAATGCACCTTAGTATTGCTTCTCTTTCCTTAACCCTGCGCTGCACATCGTAATGGATCTCAGAAACCCCTTTTCAACCACTTCACACACACGAGCCAACTAGGGCATGAAAATGACAATAAATATATTCATATTTTTGCTTTTTTTTTTTTTATCTGACCTTGGAAAATACCTGGAAAACATAATATAAAAATAACCAAAAAATGATGCAGATTAATCAATATGCGAGCGGAGGCATGTTTACTTTGCTGTTGAGCATGAATGAGTCCAGTGGAAAAACAGGCCTTTTGACCAGCAGGGGGCAGCTTTATATCCAGCACTGAGGGTGAGAGCCTAGAGTGGCTGCCTTTCACTTTACATTTTATATTTCACTTCTTCACTTTTCAAAGGTTTCAGATGTTCAGTATGTGCTTTCAATTGGTCCAGGCAGTTTTAGTTTTTCATTAGCCATAGCTGATGCGCTAATAAACCTTTATAGGGCTGCAATTGATTGACTTATATAATCAGGAAAACCTCCATCATGGGGCGTATAGGCAATCTCTCACACTTTTTTTTCTTTAATAATGCACGATGCAGTGGTTAATGAAAACTTAAGAGGCAAAGGGAAATGCTTCCAGGAAACAATACATCTTTTGGATGTTGATAAGACATCCAATCAACAGCAAGGTTGTACAGCTTCTCGGCGATCACGCGATTCGTTCTTTCTGGTCTAAAGGAAGCTTCAAGGCCCTGCTGCGGATTAGCAGTCTCATCACTCTACCACTGCTCATTCTATGCACCGTGGTAGTTTTACACAAGTGTTGGCAGAACTTCAATGTTCAATGCAATCGCAGAGATCACCCTCAAGAATCAGTGTTACAATCATGTCTAAAAACCGGAAACAAGACCGGAGACCGGAAACAAGGCGATACGCGTGTACGCAACTACTGCGATAGTGTCACGCAAGGTGTGCCTCAAAGAGCCACCAACCTCGGAAATATGTCCTTAGTCCGTACGGTGAATATTAGGACAAGGCCATATCCTCTGTTTGGTTGTTTACTAGTGCACAAGGAATGATTAACCCATTATGGACTAAGGCACTCTATAGAAAATCCATAGAAAGGCCTGGAAATCACAAAGCATTTCAACGGTCATGTGTCTTGAAAAACAGTCACATGATCTGGCATCTCATCAGTCGGTTAAGCAAGATGTAACAAGCAAGTCATCCACCCATACGGGGTCAAAGAAGGGAAAACTATGCTTTTTAAAAACTGATTCGATGCATCGTCCAGCCCTACTTCCGTATTTCCATGGGCAAAATTAGTGCCAAATAAAAGGGACAATATTCCTGGACAGCGCTACAAGCTAACAAAATAGGGTATACGTGTGCAAATATTCCAACCCATTACTAGACGAGTGACCTGAGGACTCAGAACTGAGCAGCATATGCCACAGGTGTGGCGTTCACCTGTTTGTTTGCTTGCGAAGACTAGCAAGACTGCGTGCGGTGCTCACCTGTTTGTTTGCAAACACTAGCAGTGCGGTGCTCACCTGTTTGTTTGCGAACACTAGCAGTGCGGTGCTCACCTGTTTGTTTGCGAACACTAGCAAGACTGCATCTCGCAGCTCGTCCTCTGCCAGCATTCTCGACAGCTCCTCCCGCGCCTCGTTCACACGCTCTCTGTCATTGCTGTCCACCACAAAAATCAGCCCTGGGGACAGAGAGAATGAGTGTGAGGGAGTATGAGAGAGAGGGAGAGTGAGGGAGTATGAGGGCGAGGGAGTATGAGAGTGAGGGAGTATGAGGGCGAGGGAGTATGAGGGCGAGGGAGTATGAGGGCGAGGGAGTATGAGGGTGAGGGAGTATGAGAGTGAGAGAGAGAGAGCGAGGGAGTATGAGGGCGAGGGAGTATGAGGGCGAGGGAGTATGAGGGCGAGGGAGTATGAGAGTGAGGGAGTATGAGGGTGAGGGAGTATGAGGGTGAGGGAGTATGAGAGTGTGAGAGAGCGAGGGAGTATGAGGGGAGGGAGTATGAGGGGAGGGAGTATGAGGGGAGGGAGTATGAGAGTGTGAGGGCGAGGGAGTATGAGAGTGTGAGGGCGAGGGAGTATGAGAGTGTGAGAGTGTGAGGGCGAGGGAGTATGAGAGTGTGAGTGAGAGGGCGAGGGAGTATGAGAGTGTGAGAGTGAGAGGGCGAGGGAGTATGAGGGCGAGGGAGTATGAGGGCGAGGGAGTATGAGGGCGAGGGAGTATAAGAGCGAGGGAGTGCATGAGAGTGACTGAAGGAAAACAAAAGCGTTACAGAAGCCTCAGGCTGCAAGGTTCTCAGACTACCCCTCACCTTGCGTGTTCTGGAAGTAGTGGCGCCACAGAGGCCGTATTTTGTCCTGACCGCCGACATCCCAGACTGTGAAGCTAATGTTCTTGTATTCTACAGTTTCTACATTAAAACCTGGGGAGAGAAGAGACAGGGTTACTTCCAGGAGGTAGGGCTGTGTGATATAGCTATAGCGGTACATCGAATAGTTTTTTCAGCGCAGCAAGAACCATTTCTGGCAGGTGGCAGTAGGTTTCATTCCTTCTTTTCTTCTTTAAATCATACGGTAATTGATACGGTAACATCTCCAAACTTCAGTGAAATGCTTCTGGGTGAGAAGAAACATCACTTGCATCTATTCAATGTTGGTTAACTTACCTATTAATTTTGAAAAACACATCACTTACGTTCACTCTGTATCCTTGCAGTCATGTTTTTATCTACCACATGCCAACAGCATGGCCCTGTTGCTGTCATATCAACATTGAAAAGATACGAGTGACCGATAGTGTGCTACTGTATCAGGTATGATTAACTAACACTGAAAGAAATCTAACACCGCATGCCAGAGATAGTCGTTACTGCCCTTACAGAAGTTGTTGTCGTGTCGGCTGTATCGACCAGCCCTAGAGCGTGGCGGCCCGGGCCTGTTCCTCTCATCTGTGGCAGGGGCTGTGCTTTCCGCACGGCCGCCCCGCCATTATTTATTTAGGCCGCACAAAGGCAGCCGAACAGAGAGACCGGGGTTAAACAACAACCCAGTGCGAGGCGGCCCTTCCTGCCCAGCCAGGGCAAGGGGGCCCTTCCCCTGCGCATTCCCCAGAGAGCCCTTTCATTTCTGCACATGTGGCCCCGTAAAGAATTTAATATCAGCTTCAATCAGAGCGCGGTAAAGAAAACAATGTCCAGGGGCGTTGCCAAGACCGTTTGTACAGCGAGGCGGCCAGTGAAAACTTAGGGTTGTTGGGACTGCGTTGGGAGACATTCAGAGGGGGGATTAACAGAATTCGGGAGGGAGGGTCGGCTCACCGATTGTGGGAATGGTAGTGACTATCTCTCCTAGTTTGAGTTTGTACAGGATGGTGGTTTTCCCGGCTGCGTCCAACCCCACCATGAGGATCCTCATCTCCTTCTTCCCAAACAGGCCCTTGAACAAGCTCGCAAAAACATTCCCCATCTTGATTTATCTGTAGGGGGAAAAAAACGGTTAATGGTTACAAAGGGCAAATTCAGGGTGCCGTAGTATCCTTCAGACCTGGGTCAAATACGTGATAGTTTTGGATTCAATTACTTGTCAGTGCACGACTGATCTTGCCTGGTGCTATTGAGTCAAACAAGAGACAAGCACAGTAAAGCTTAGTATTAAAATCCAAAACAGTTACGCATTTGACTGGCATTGTTATAATGCATCACCATAAGAGCAAATAAAAATGTTACGAGGTATCAAATAGAGCTCTGGACTTAAGCTTGTATATTTACTGACTTGAAAAAAAGTGCATGTTCAGTGGCTGTTGTGGGTTAACGGTGCAGTGTACAGAGTCATTACAGTGCATTTCTTGTAATACCACACCTGGTAACAATAATGACTGGGTCCTAAAGGCTAAAATCAAAGAAACACAATTATGGTTCCTAAAAACCTAAAAGAAAGCATCCATGAATCTACAAATTCTTAGATGGATAGTACCTCACTTGCACAATTATTTTTATTATTTTTTTCCTTTGGCACCTGCTGCTTACATCACACAGCTGATGGTCCCTCAGAGGGTCACAAAGGAGCTCCAGGTGATCAAACATGTGGCAGAATTTGGCATGCTAATGGTGTAAAAGTCTTAGGAAAAGAGATCAGACTATAGCAGACTAGCTAGCGGCATGAATTATTGTGTATTTTTGTAAAATAAACAAGGACCACTCAAGCATAGAACCCTGCCGGAAAATGAGCCAAAACGTCTTCCACTGGTTCAGGGGTTGGTACTGGTACGGGTCGCGTTCACATTGTTTTCAGAATTTAAAAAAAGCAGAAACTTCAAACACGGGGCTGACCGACAAGGAGAACCAGTTTCTGCAGACGGCAGGTGGGCTCCATCCCATCCGAGGTCCGCCTGGTCCCAATTTCCATTCTATCTGGTTTGTTTGCCTTTCCTTTCTGTACAATGGGGCAGCCTGTAGCCTAGCGGTTAAGCTACATGACTGGGAGCTGGAAGGTTGGTGATAGGATCTTAAACCCACATTTCTCCGGGGGGGGGGGGGGGGGGGTCCTGCAAGTCTCTAACAAAACGCAGTCCACTGACGACAATGGAAATGTGACAGAAAACCATTCATTTCAGGCCTCGTTCTCCATAACAGCACGCAGAAGAACATTCTAGAAGCAGGCCCAGTGTCAATTTATTGTCTCAACTACGTCCTTTTACACAGAGGCGTCTTTCAGTCTGAAAAAAAGAAAAAGTGTTTTGTCCACACAGTGCTGCGGAATTAATAGATCACACCGGGAACGTAGCTTCATTATAACTCCATAAAGCAGCAACTCTGTCTGTCTGTGCAGCAGTTCCATAAATCGTGCCATTCACAGCAGAGGGTTTCACAGTGCTGGTGCAATGCAGAGACGGGTTTGCCCCCCCATTGTTTACTCAAGGAGCAAAGAGCAGGATCTGCCACTGAAAGCTCCCAGCTCAGGGAAGCCAGAGGCCATTTTCTCATCGGCCATTGGTCAATAATGCCTTTGCACACACACCGATATGGCGCCCACAAAAAATAGTTTCACGCTCACTTTTGAGTGAAATAGTCCTCATGCGCAAAAAGAGGAGTCTAAATGATTTTACAAATTAGAGCTGAAATGTGACATTTAAAATGTTCTTGCTTTGTCTATATCCTGTCGGGAATATAGGCTCTAGGATTTTAGATTTAATGGTCAATTTCCTGGCTGGTGCTACCCTCCTCATAAGACAGGAAAATAATACAAGATTGATTTTTGTTTTGTCCAAATTGTACTAGGGAAACAATGTTTCACATAAAAATTAAAATCCTTCATGATTTCCAGTCATGTAAAATAGGCACTCAAACTTTGTGCTTTTTTGTCATACAGACTAAAGGTAATATGGGCCATTCCTATTTGACTTTATACAATGGTGAATAAGGTACATAAAGTGGATTATGGGGGGGTTGTGGAACATGAGAAGCAAACATTTAATGGTGTTTCTTTCCCTTATGAGAGAACTCAACCATTTATAATCATTTTGATCTACTTTAAATGCAGTATTTTACTATTACTACAAAAACAATTGACCAATCCCTTATTCAGAGATTCAATTTCACCATTTCTCGTTTTACAGCGAGGACCATCATTTTCCACATTAATCCTTTCACCACAAAGTTTGCCCTGCACCGTATAAAATCAAATGCATTGGCAAAGTTTACTGTTACATAAAAATATAAGGGAAATTGTATAAAAACCATTGGCATAAAAGTAAAATAATTAGACCAGTCGGCTATGGCATCTGTACATCCCATTTTTATATTTACGTTGTTTCTGTCGGATTCCCTACCTAAAATAGACCAGATTTGTGTCGCCACCATGACACGGTGTAATATTGGTAATATTACTGTGTATCACAGAAATATTGGACCTTAACGTGACCACAAAATTGAGTGCATAACCCTGTCTAACAAAGGTCTCAATAGCAGCAGACTGGGCACATTTCATGCTAGTCAAGTTTGTCAGGCCATAGGGAAGAGAGATGAAACCAAGACATTTTAACTGATGCATTTTTTAAAAATGACGCGATCAAGCACCATGCCTAAACATAGCCTACACAACTTTAACTACAGACTGCTGGACATCTGCGAGCACAATGTCAATATAAATCCTTAATTTGGCAATTAGGCTATTACCTGACTTGTATACAATGTTGACAATGGATAGAACCATTATATGATGGCCCAAAGTTTGAAAATGCAATTACATTTGTCAATAGGCTACTCCAGTTCTCTCCCTGTGCATAGTTTATCGCAGGTTGAGTTGAGCCTGCAGTTTCAGTTTGACAGCCATTTCCCTATTTGAAATCTTTTTTTAAATGGCACTTATCATTCTGAAATAAAACCTGTGAACACCTGTTGGTTCCCAAGTTCGTCAAATAATTGAAAACCTAAACCGTGAAGCAAACCGCCATTGTACCCCTAGGACATGCCTACATATGCACGGTTTAACATTTAGTTGTTTCTCTGAGCTACCAGGCTCAGTAATGGATAACCCAGGAATAACAGTCCTGAATGTTTTATACCTGCTGTCCATAGACACCGGGTGACACAAAAGCCTCCCGTTTTACCTTCCTGGCCTGAGACAATGCCATCATTAAGCGGTGGCAGTGCACGCTGGGAAAGACGATCCTGTCATTTGGTAGAACTGCTGAGGAGGAAATGGGACAGGTAATGCTACACCTGTAAAAGGATCCAGGACTCTGCATAAATGAAGAGGAGAGGGGAGGGGGGGGGCTCATTAATGCACCACAGTCCTAAATGTGCTGGCCTACCTTCCCTCAATGCTGACCATTTAACACCAACCCTGACAAATCATTTTCCAGCAATATCAGTTTAGGGCATTTGGACAAATTGCTGAGATTCTTTTTTTGTTGCTTCGTCAGGCTACCGCACAGAAGAGGACACGTGGTGCGTTTACATCATCGCTCCTTTCCTGCAGCTGCTTCTCGCTAATTCAAGTGGCAATTCAAACAGGCAATGTGACAAGTGCTTCTTTTTTTTCTTTTCTTTTTTTTCCATAACCTGTCTAATAGCCAAGGTGTGTACAAGAGAATCATTTGAAGGAGTAGAAGACAAGTGGTCTGGACATGGTGTATGATGGATTCGAGGAGGAACCATGCCATTCAGAGGAACATTGTTACAATGAAGATCGTTATAATATGTAATGGTCGATAGAAATGCAAACGTTCTAGAGCGCCGAGTGTGACCAAAAAGTGTAAGCAGGGCAAACTTATTCATATTGACAGTTCTCACAACTTATGTAATTTCTCATAAATTATGTTAGCTAGCTAAACTTAGTAAAATCAGGAGGATTGGCTGAGTTTTAAGACCAGATAAAAGAAGCTACTACTACTGAGCAGAAGGCAGAACTCATAGCAGAATATTTTTTGACTCCGGTCCCGGCAAATGTGCGAAGTGCCGAGAGTGACAAATAAATAACCAGACACCAAATTCAAAGCATTCCGTTCCTGTTCGTCTAACAGTCCGTCAACAAGTCTATTTCCAGCACAAAGGTAGCCCAACGAACACAACGACATTCATACATTCTGCACATAGTTCAAGACAATTTGTGAGTAGCCTAATGTGTGAATGAACATTCTGAAACAGACTTGTGTTGCTACAGTTCTGGTTATTTATGGGAATAAGTCAAAATATATATAATAATATTTAAATGAGCATAACTTGCTTAATATCTGGAGTGAAAACAATGGTATCGCAATAAATCAGAGATTCTGATTCAGAGATATTGAATGAGGTCACATGATTGTTCAGTTTGTAGTTTCTACCCCAATAAAACCAAGCACTGGCTGCCACAATACTGTCACTGATAGCCTACCGACTGCCTAGCTGTGCCCAACTTCAAATTTCTCAAGCTGATTTTGATGGAAGATTCAGTTCAATTGTATTTGTATAGCGCTTTTCACAGCAGACAGACCCAAAGATGCTTTACAGCGTATAGAAGGGAATAAAACAGTTCACTATTTGGCTACACAGTGTAATTTAACCTGACTAAATATTGCATTACCATGAATATTGTTTGACTTTGTTCTCGCTAAGAATCGGCATAACCAGGACAAAAAAAAAAAGGTATACAGAGACAAAAGTTGATACTGCACTTTCAACAGCATTGGCCCAGCTAGTCTTTGTATAATGGCATCCATTATGGATTGCTTAAGTCAAGTGGCCCACACTTTCAGGTAGAGGTGCACCAGTACCATCTGAAGCATCGGTATCAGCCCCTATGTACTTGTACTCCGCATCTGCAAATGAGTTTGTCCGTTTTAGATACGGGGGATACTTTAATGATATGAGCATAATCTTTATTGTTATTATTATGATGTGCTGGGCAGCTTGTCAAATTGTGGCCATTTCCTGTTAGACTGGATGGTACTTTTCCAAAGTCGTCCCCTTCCCTGGCACACTCATTGGCGCTGTTGCAGTTTGACTCTCCTCCGTTGTCATTGTACCAGAAGCCCGTTAAGTAGTAGCTGCGTATACAAGCAGATGCTACCAGCGGACGGGCCAAACCTCTTAATGAAGCACTTCAGAAGCGGATCGGTTCTGAAAAATGAGTATCGTGCACTTCTACTTTACAGGGGAACAAATTGAGTGCATTTCCTGTGATTAAAATTAAGCTAGCATTAAAAATGGTCTACCATGAGGAACAGCCAGTGCAATGAAGTCCAGCCCTACAGTAGAGCACTCACAACCGCATGACAACTCAAGTGGCAACCATTTCAAGGCGCCTCTCGCAAGCACCTCACCCACTTTGCCAAATGAGTCACATGACGCAATCCTGAGTGTGAAAGTAGGTCTACATCAGAACTTGCACCATAAGATGGAATTCACATTCCACTGGGTCGCACAAATTGAAGACAAAAAAGTTGTCAAAATAAATCTCCTTTAATTAAAAGCACAGTCTCACAAATATGAACCTATGAGAAAATAAAGGACAGGTCTTGACGAGGTTTATCATAGGACTGTTCCAGCTACCAGCAAACACTGGGAAAGAGACACTCACCTTCTGTTGTGCAACTGGTTCACCCCCCCTCCCTCTCTCTTTTCCTTTTGACCAGATCGAGAAAAGAAACCCAGAAAATACTGTTCAGTTTCACAGTAAGGACTAGTTTCCATTCCTCTTGGAGGAAAAAAAAAGAAGCAAAGTGACGCATCAGGAAGGGGTATTACACATTGCACATACGGCCCAGTTCAGTCTCTACAGTCACAGGAGCCTGCCTGGCGAATTCAACACACAAAACCTGCTTTATGTCCAGGGTCAGTGTCCCTTCCAGAAAAAAGTAGACAATGTTACACCCCCCCCCTTCCAAGAAAAGGGACTGGTCCTCTGAGAAGAGTTGTAATTGTGTGTGGGGGGCACAGGATGTTATCATACTGCAGTACTGCGAATGGTGACAGCACTGAGGTAAACAGAATATCCCCGAGTGGCCTGGCAGTGGTGTAGAAGAGGAGGGAGCATAATGGGGTGGCTTTCATAGGGAGCCTTACCCAGCCAGAGCCTTACCCATCCACTCATTAATTAATAAAGTGGGCGGTGAATTATTGACAGAACACAGGAGAAGCAGAAAATGCTTCTGCATTGGCTAAACCAGTCTAGTCCTGGAATCTGCCACAGAGGCCATCAATGTCCCATTATCTCTAAAATGCTAATGGGAGCCTGTCTAGCCAAATGACCTTCCCTTTTAAAAAAAATAATAATAAGCCGCATTATCAGAGTATAAAAAGAAAAACAAAATGCAATTTAAAAAATGTATTGAGATCTTCATCTCAGTAACGCAAGGTCCTACCGGATATCTTTGCGCCTCGTTCACTTTTGTTAAGACCCGCCTGATCACAGCACACATCCGCTTCTATGGGGCACTTTGAATTTGTAAGGCAATTTGACTACGGGGCTGCCAATCTGGGATTAACTGGGCTAAAAAGACCAATTCTGTGGCCCGGTCATCTCAAACAAATACTGTTGAAGGCACATGAATGTCCATCGGTTGGAGACACGGACACCCCTTGCCCCCCAGGCAGGGACACGGAGCAGGAAGTTGGTGTGAACAAGTGAGGAGACCCAGAATGGTGTTCCTTAAAGGTTAGCGCAGACTAACATAAATTAAGTACAACTGACAAAAATCCTCTTCTAAGCACAAATATTCAGTTATTTTTTCCAATGTGAAAGGCCATTATCTGCAGCACATAAACCCCCAATCACCACACCCCTACTGAGGCCCAACGTGGGTGAGATTGCAGCAGCGTCCTGTCATGTGGCATACTGACTATGAAACCAATTCTGCCTGCAGGCCTGAAGCCAGTATCTCTGGCAATTTGCTTCCTTTTTCAGTAAGTTCAAAACAACTGCCTTTCTTATCAAGTGGAACAATGGATATTCTGAATAATAAAACTAAGGAAAACTTAAGGAAAGTATAACCAAGATGGAGGAATCGTCAATATGGGGAAGTGGCTGTCAAACAGATTGTGGGAATGCCTGCCATTCGCTTAATAGACATTGATGAGAAATCACCCGCCCTATTCAAAGTCACCTCGTAGACTGTATAAATTCCACCCGCTGGATCCAAACCGCAGTGTACTGAAAAGAAAGTACAACAATGGGTACGAAAATACAAAAGCCTGAAGCATATCACATGACCAGTTCTTTCTAAGCGCAGCCTATAAGCGCAGTACTTTATGAAATGTCATTAAGACTCATGTATAAAGAAACCAGAGAAATGGACCTCTGCAACAGTGCGATCTGAATGCTGCCTCGTGTGCCCATGTTCGCTACGATATTGAACGTGTGTGCCCATGTTCGCTACGATATTGAACGTGTGTGCTTATGCGAGTTGATAGCTTGTCATCCACTTCCTCGGGTGACTTAGAGGTCAGTCCAGGCAAAAGCAGAAACTACTCTTAATCCATCTCACTATTGTTCTAAAAAGATAATTAAATTAGTTCAAACACCGCCTCGCGAACGCTTGTCCAACTCTAGAAAGGAGAACAGTTAATATCTTAGTAGACCTGGCTAACGCCAATTGCGTCTATAAACCCAATGTTGGAGAATTTGTGAAATTGGCTAAGTGATAGTGAACTTGGAATTTGTTAAACTAGCTAGTCATGTAACTTAGCCTAAACCAAGAAAAATTTAACGTTAGGTCGGAATTAATATTAATAAAGCCAACGCTTAGCTGGATGTTTACGCCTCATATGTGGAACTCCAAAAGACCATTCAGCGTTAATCAAGGCAAATCCGGAGGAAAGTATCTAGCTAACTTATAGCGTTCGTTATATCGCCTGGAGCTAGGCTAGCTAGCTAACTGGTAGTAGTAACGTTACGTCATTCTACGACAACTAGATAACGTAACGTTTCGCGTCAAGAATCATGAATCTAACGTCCACATCAGCAAATTAACCCAAATTCGCTAACTAAATTAGTCGTTAGACTAGTTTGCCATTTTAGCTTATTTAGGACACTGTGCTAACTTTAAAACAACGCATACCGTTAACCATACGACTGTGATGGCCAAGGCCACAGCCTGACGCGAACTAGCAACCAGTACACTATGCGGATAGTCCTAACATAGAGGCTAGCTACCATTTGTATGTTTGATACAACCCGACTAAACTGATTATTTTGATTGGTGGTTTAAATGATCGTCATTAAAGAGTGAGCGACCGTTATAGCTATAGCGAAACGTTAGCTAATGAACAGCCACCATTAAAAAATACATAAAAACCATTAGCTAACTACGTGTTCTACAGAAACGCCGCTTTACACCGGGAAGGACGCAACGTTCTCTCAAATGGAAAAGGGATTTTCATAGAGCTAGCTCTACAGCTAGCGAACGGTTAGCTACACATCTTACAGACATAGGAAGTCAGTAATTAGCTAGCTAGCTAACCATTATGGATTACCGAACGCTGATGTTAGCTCTTGGGCAAATGGATCGCTAGGCTAGGCTAGTTACAGTTAATTGTAGCTATAAATAAATTACAACACTGTAACAAGCAAACTACGTAGCTATAGCTATATAAATATATGTAACAAAATGGCATTTACACCGCCAACGTTACGATAGCACTAAACTGCAGCTAGATACCGTTATGGTGCCCAACTAGGCTTGCTAGCTAGCTACACCCTATTCGACAGCTATTGATAACGGACAAACGCGCATGATGCGGTACAAAAGTTCAAGTCGCCTGGACATTTTATAATCAAACTAGGGGTATATATATTAACAAAACTACAAATGTATGCTTATTTACAACCCACAGACACACTATACGTATTTGAACTGTTTATATTCACCTCAGAGTCGCGGCTTCTGGATCTTTCTCTCACGTTCCGCTTCTCTGCTAATAACAAAATGGCGTCTTTCAAGAACCAGACGAGGGTCGCGTCACGGACCCTACCCATAGTACAATGCCCTCCAATCGTATCGTCAGTATGGTGGTAAAACGTCGTCACCGCCGAGAAGTAGCCAATACGCATACCGCGAGTCATTGCGGGTGGAAGTCGAGAAAGTAGTTCCAGTATTTGCCTACAAAATGAAAGGCAAATCAGGCCTCTGGCGAGGTATTCCGTTTTCGCCCGAAGGATATATGTTTCCGGACCTGGCGGACGTGGACAAAATGCCAACACCACAACGCAGCGTCGCCATGATAAACAATAAATCTATCGGCAATGGCAAACAGCACAATCAGTCAATGTAGTACTGGTGTATTGGAGGAACCAACTTGACCATCTGGCAAAAAATTCCATTATGGACTGTGCATAGGTGATAATAGTTACACCTAGCAGTGTGTTAACAATACATACGTATCACTTGAAGCAGGTAACTAAAATACACTCAGTGAGCACTTTATTAGGTATTTATGAGACTTCCACTGCTGTAGCCTATCCACTTAGAGTTATGATGCATTGTGTGTTCAGAGATGCTCTTCTGCATACCACTGTTGTAATGTGTGGTTATTTGCGTTACTGTCACCTTCCTGTCAGCTTTGACCAGTCTGGCCATTTTCCTCTGACATCTCTCATTAAGGCGTTTCTGTCTGCAGAACTGCTGCTCACTTTTTTTGCACCATTCTTTGCAAACTCTAGAGACTAGTGTGTGTGAAAATCCCATTTCTGAGATACTCAAACCACCGTGTCTGCGACCAACAATTATTCCATGGTCAAAGTCACTTTGCGGAAGAACCTATGCACTTGTAAATCGCTTTGGATTAAAAGCGTCTGCCAAATGACAAAAATGTAAATGTAAATCACATAATTTTTTCCCCCAGTCTGATGGTTGATGTGAAAATTAACTGAAGCTCCTGACCGGTATCTACATGATTGTATGCATTGCACTGCTGCCACACAATTGGTTGATTAGATAATCGCATGAATAAGTAGGTGTAATAAAGTAAAAATGTTCCTAATAAAGTGCTCAGTGAGTGTATGTTTTAACATTGCTACAATTTGACCATAAAAGTGTGCTCAGTCATATAGTATCGTCATGTCCCACTAAAAACCCAGTTGACAGAATGTATGTTTTTAAACTTACTGCAAATAGTTTACCCAAAGAACCACATAAAAAATGCAATTAGAATTCTGAGTGCGCGCATACAAAATCACACAAAATAGGACCACTTGTCCCACACCTCCCATTGTAATGTAGTGCTGTGTCTTCAGGCCACTGTAGAACTCCTAGAGATTCCTTTAGTTTGTTTTGTTTTCTCTCTTTTGATTTCCTGATTTCCACCTCTTCTGACATGCAAGCTCAGGTATGTAAACCATTTGCAAAGGCCTCTAATACTGAACTGTGGCCCTGATATTACCTTATTATACTCAACATCTTTGATAATATACAGGTGCATCTCAAAAAAATTAGAATATCGTGGAAAAGTTCATTTTTTCCGTAATTGAAGTCAAAAAGTGAAAAAAGTTTCAGGTATTCTAGATTCATTACACATAAAGTGAAATATTTCAAGCCTTTTTTTGTTTTAATCTTGATGATTACGGCTTACAGCTCATGAAAATCAAAAATCCAGTATCTCAAAATATTGAAATATTACATAAGACCAATCAAAAAAAGATTTATAATACAGAAATGTACTGAAAAGTATGTTAATTTACCTTTATCTTACCTTATCACAAATTATAGGAAAAGACTCATGGCTGTCATCTTTGCCAGGGGTGTTTGCACAAAGTATTAAATCAGGGGTGCCAATAATTGTGGAACCTGTTTTTTGGGGAAATACATTTTTAAAATATAAAACTAAGATATAAGACTTTGGTTGATTGCTTTGAGTAATTAATAAAGTGCCCTACTTTACGCATGTTGGAAAATAAAGCTTATGTCAATAACTAAAATGTTCTTAGTTTACAGCACATTTTGTGCATATTTATGAAGGGTGCCAATAATCAGCATAGATGATAGTGGTGGTGCAGTCAGGATAGTCATGTGACAGGTAGCTTGACAAAGAGACTATCAACCTCTTGAGGTCTGAAGTACATGCAAGAACACAACCACATGACAAACTGGTGGCCCAGTGAAAATGATTCAAAATTCTTCCTATAGAACGCGGATACATTTTTAATTGGTTCAGTTATAAACAGATAGGTAAAATCAGTTAACTGCTCACATTGTAGGCGTCTGATCACTGAAACTAAACCAAGGAGCCAAATCTGCATTGCAAACCTGTATTGTGTTAATAAAAGTTTAAAGGAACAATAGGTCATTTCGGACTTCTAATGGTCAAGAGAGGAATTGCAGCAACAAACACGCTCAAACCACAACACTGTTATCCCATCACTTCTCTGTGAACGCACTGATGTTGAAACACCATTGGCTGTGGAAATTAGAACCAATTTTCAACCAATGAGCTTGAATTATTGTACAGCTATACAATGTTTTGGTACAGAGTGCCGACCTGTCAACTGCATATAATTGAAACCCGAATTTAAGGACTATAAACACAGGTAGAGGGTCAACATGCCAGTGAGCCTTTTTCAATGATACAAAGGGATTTACAATGGTCTTGTAACAATGTTTTAACAGAAAAATCTTACCTATTGTACCTTTAAGGAAAATATATGGAAGAACCTAAACAAAGTTTCTGCAGCCTTAATTGATCAAGAGATTACCTGTAACAAAACCAGCATATGCATTGAAAGCCTGTGTCTACAGATTGTACCAAAGCTGAATATTTTCCAAGTGGCACATCATACCGTGGGCATGAGGAGACCTGATTACCCTTAACTTTACAATTTCTGGTGGAGTGTGACATCAGGGACTTTTCGTTGTTGTTGTTTGTTATAGCCTCACACTGTGGAAACCAAGGTCTCACAGCTAATTAGATAGTTTGGGTTATTGTGAAGTCACTTTCTGTATTAAAAAAAAAAGACTATTTTGTCTTTGTGTCTGTTTTTGATTAGCCCAGACAGTTTTCATCTGCAATGATTAATATTTAAAACATTTAGAAAACTTTCCATCTGTACAAGACTGTATAACTTTACTGAACATAAGATACTTTGGCTTCTTCCATTTTTTTCTTTCTTTGGAACACAAACCCACCCAATGCCATTGTAAAGCCAGCAGCCTTATTGTATTTGATCAATCACGTATGTGACATGACGACACTCTCACGTCACCCCCCTGCTCACCAACCTCCACTGGCTGCCTGCTATGGCTTGCATCAAATTTAAAACATTGGTGCTTGCATACCAGGCAGTTAAGGGATCGTTCCCAGAATACATCCAAAAGCTAATCAGACCCTATACACCTGCCAGTCCTTTCCGTTCTGCCACCTCTGGACGTCTGGCGCCTCCCCCTCATCGCACCTGCACTTCTCGGTCACGACTGCTGTCTGTTCTGGTCCCACTGTGGTGGAATGACCTTCCTGTTGACGTCAGAACAGCAAAGTCTTTGACCACTTTCAAGGCCTTACCGTCCTGAATTGGCTGAGGACATTTCATCAATGGGCTAGTGCAGCAGTTGTAATTCATAATTGCAACTGGGAAAGAAAGAATAAGATACACTAGATGAGAACAGTCATGTACATTTATGTCACAAGCAGTGGCTTAAGACACTGACTAATGATAGTGAATTCCAAAATGTTTTGGACCGACATATATTTTCTTGGCAATTTAATGGTGGTGCCCTGAAATGGGGTGGCTATAAAACATCCTGTAATTTCTACCTGGTGAAATCTAAATGTATAAATACAATTTGTCTCCAGCATTGTGGAGTTCACTGTATATACTCTTTATCCTTTAACCTGTTATCCCATCTTAAGTGGTTGCTGTGTGCATGCATGCGTTGGCACAGCCATATAAACTCTTGCAAGTGTTGGTGCGAGGAGATCAAGAGGTGAGACGGAGTCTGATGAAGTTTGACTGCATAAAATATTTTTAGAATAGCATGGACACCTCTTTGGGTCCCATTGGTTGGTGGGTGAATTAAAGTAACAGCATCGTACAAACTGTACCGAATCTTGTGCTCCATTTGAACTGGTTCCGTCCAATGTTGCGATCACGTTTCCGCACACACGGAATGAGAGATATTGCTGTAGCTTTCTCTGCATGCACAATTGTATTACTAGGCCACTGTGCTCATTGGGACCTTCAAAGCAGCAGAAATTTTTCTGTACCCTTCCCCAGATTTGTGCCTCGAGACAATCATGTCTCGGCGGTCTACAGACAATTCTTTTGACTTCATGCTTGGTTTGTGCTCCGACATGCACTGTCAACTGTGGGACCTTATATAGACAGGTGTGTGCCTTTCCGAATTGTGTCCAATCAACTGAATTTACCACAGGTGGACTCCAATTAAGCTGTAGAAACATCTCAAGGTTGATCAGTGGAAACAGGATGCTGAATTTTGAGCTTCATGGCAAAGGCTGTGAATACTTATGTATCTGTGATTTCTTAGTTTTTTATTTTTTATAAATTTGCAAAAATAAAAAAAAAAAAAACTTTCATGTTGTCATTATGGGGTGTTGTTTGTAGAATTTTGAGGAAAAAAATCAATTTATTCCATTTTGGAATAAGGCTGTAACATAACAAAATGTGGGAAAAGTGAAGCGCTGTGAATACTTTCCGGATGCACTGTATGCTGGGATAGGCTCCAGCCCCCCTGCGACCCTGTTCAGGATAAGCGGGTTAGGATAATGAATGAATGAATGAATGAACATTTATATACTTTATCAAATGAGACTAGTCAAAGAATTGGCAAAAACATATTTAGGTATTATTTTTTAAAGCACCTATCTAATGGTTGATAGTGGGTATAGCTATTCCCAAAGCACAGTATAAATGTTTAGACAAATAATGTTTCTGACCAATGTACCTATTATTACTGTGATTTATATTTTGGGTTATATGAAACCGTAAAATGATCTACTTAATTCATTATATTTGTGTATTTTTTACTTTTATCAGAAGACAGCAATTTGCATGACTTCTGTTGAATGCCCCATATAGTCTTGGAAGAATGCTGGGGAGGACAAGTTAAGCTATGTGTGAATAGAGTGGTTGGGAGAGTGGCATGTGAATTGAGGAGATGGTGGGATTCGGGATTAGGAAGTGTGCTTCCTACAGCAGGTTGAGATTTGAGTATTTCAGTTAGTTATTTAAAGGTATAATGGGTAATTTTGGACTTCTAACAGTCAAGAGAGGAATTGCAGCAACAAACACCCTCAAACCAAAAACACTGTTTATCTTACCTATTGTACCTTTAAGGAGATCCTGTCCTCTTTGCAGTTGCCTTGTAGTTAAGAGGGTATCCACTAGGTGATGCTATGGCCATGATGAAAGAACAGCTTATGTGCTGTTTCAATGAGACTGGCAGCCACATATCCCTTCAGGTAAGCAGCAACAGAACCTTACAATTATTTTTGCCAGCAAATGGAATTTTATCCTGGCACATATTTTGTTGACAGTCATCTGTAGTGCATGTCTGAATAAACCCTTAGGAATCACTAATAAATATTCCTGGAATATCAGAAATCAGCAATAAAGCTCAGTTGACTTGTTTTGCTGTGCATGCACTAGCATTATATTTATTATGTAATGTCTGTTTAGCACAGACACTGTAATAAATGTTAATAGTGATTAAATAATACATTAAGTGTTATTTATGCATTTATTTATTTACCAGATGCTCTTATCCAAAATTGCATACAAGGTTATCATGCCATTGAATTAATGTCACGCAGCAAAAGAGCAACAGGTTGCACAATAGACATATAATGGTGATTTAAATATAATGGGAAGAATAATGGGGCCTCACATTAAATAAATCACATGTATATTTCCTTAATCATTGATATAACTCATACTAGACAGTAATATTTACACAAATCTTACAGCCTCCCCAGTTAGACATGTAAAAATCCAGTTCCTTCCAGTATGGCTCACTGGAAGTCTATAGATTTTATAGCTGAAATTCTGAAAACCTGGCTTCCTATTTAACAAATGAAAACAACTACCACCATCACAGGAACAGAAATGAAAAAAACATTGTTGGTGCCAGACAGGTTGGTTTGAGTATATAAGATTGTTGGTTCCCCGCGAGGTGGTTTGAGTATATCAGAGACTGCTGATCTCCTGGGATTTCCATGCACAACAAATCATCCAGTGAGCAGCAGTTCTGCGGGCAAAAACGCCTTGTTAATGAGAGAGGTAAGAGCATAATGGCCAGACTTGTTCAAGCTGACAAGAAGAGGGCAGTAACTCAAATAACCACACATTACAACAGTGGTATGCAGAAGAGCATCTCTGAACACACAGCACATCACCCTTGAAGTTGATGGGCTACAGCAGCAGAAGACCAATAAGTCTAATTGGAAGAAATGTAATAAGTACCTCAGTGGTCACTGAGAGTATACAGCATAAGCTTGCAATATTCGATGTCAGGGTGGGAACCTTTCTTTGTAATGTTAAAACGGCAACACGAGGCTCAAAATTTGAGGTCACCAAGCTGTTAGTATCTATCAGCCCCGAATAGACCAAACTATATGGCTAATGTGTTGAAAGATAAATTACTCTCAATTAAAAGGAGGAAAGGTTTTTTTTCATGGTTCCCTTAAAGTAAAATTAAAACCAGTCTTGAGATAATCTATAAATAAATTAATGTGAACAACTGGGATGGCAGTTCAACAATAGTATCCAAAAACAATGGCAACCTGAACTCAGCTGCCAAGCTAAGAACTCACTTACACCTGATCTAGGATGTCCATGAGCAGTGGGAAGTATACACTGTCTAAATTGCTACAGAATGCATTTACAATATCCATACCAATATACATTATTATTATTATTATTATTATTATTATTATTATTATTATTATATGAATGGCTATAAAAACCAACAGAGTACAGCAGAGCAGAGTAGAGTCATAACAATTGGACTATCATTTTATTCATGAACAGAGGAGAATGATGAACATCCAGCCACACACAGGTATGGTTCCCAAAGCAGCCAGGTGCAAAATATCATGATATCAACTCCTCATCATTGTCATCATCATGAAGATCATTGGCAACAGAATAAGCATCAACATCACACCCACAAAGTGGAAACAATATCTAACTTGAACAGAAAAGCAAAACAAAAATACCCTTTTCATCAAGAATGTGTTCATGGTGTTTATTTCCGATCACAGTAAAATGCCCAGTGTTAATTCAATTCTAACAGAGTAGATACATGAGTCCAATAGCGACCGTATACTGTGTAAAAGTTGATTTAATACTGAACATTTTAATGTGTTGCTTCACAACAAATAGCAGATAAATCCCTTGACTGTGCTCCGACAGGTAGTTTTACCTGTCTTCTTCCCCTCCATTGAAAAGGGATCACAGCTAGTAGGTGGGTCGTCTAACTCGAGTTAGCCAATGAAAGTGCTGCGCGATCCCCAGAGGCCAAGCCCCTCTCGGGACCGCGCCTGCCCTGGGGTGAATTGGGCACAGGTCCCTTTAAGAGGTGCGCTGGCTGCGGAGTGGAGACTTCTCAGCGGAGAAACACCGAGATGAAGAGCAGCGCTTATCCGGCATCATGTGCACCAGGCTCCCGAGGACTGCCTGCTTGCTGCGACTTATTGCACTCTGCATCCTCCTCTCACAGACGTCAGCTTATTTCGGGTCAGCTGCGTTCTCCCCTTTTTTTCCATGTTCCTTTGGGAAAGGGATGCTTGGTTTTTTGTCATTGTTCCTTTGCTTGATAATGATGTGCGGGTTAACAGCAAATATAAATAGCAGTTTTTATTCAAAGGCTTGTGGAAAACCGTTTAATATCCTGTGCCGTATTGCAAGTCTAAAGTATAAAGATGCTGAGTTTCCCAGCTGTGCTCGCAGATGCTATATTTCGCTGCCACCGAGCACAGAAAGAACTTTTGAGCGCATAATTGCTTTTGGGGAAACAACGAATTTAATTCAGCTGCTGTGTGCGTTTCTTTCATTTTACTCTCTTTTGCACGCTGTCTCGTTTAACAGAAAAATTACATGTGTACAATGTTAGGTGCAGAAAAATGGGTTTCCGTTACATTTTAGACTTTGGCTCTAATGGCTGAAATAAGAAAAATGTTACTTCATACTTATTATACATTTAGTTCTAGGTATGTTAATATGAAGAATGCATTGTGTGCCAAACCTGAGCCACGTTTGCGACAGATATGCTAAATATTTGAACTTACATTTGTTTAAAATAGTTGTCTGTAGGCCCAATAGAAAATAATTATGATATACACACATTTATTGATAAAATAAAATTATACTGTGTATACAATTATTCAATACAATTAGTTGATGTATCAAATTAATTATATATGTAGCCTGCACGTTGAACAATTGCCTAAATGTTTATAATTTATTGCTAATGTAGAGAACTCTCAGGTCCTTCTGAGTGATCATTTCCTGTATTCATTTATTTGTCTCGCAGAAGTTATTTCTTGCTTTCAAATGCCCTGAGAACTTTTAAACATTTAGGCCTATCTACCTTCAAAGCTATGGTAACGGTCCGTATCGATGTAGTTGATTGAATGGCAATGACTAGGGAAATAGATTGTATACATTTCTGTAGGACATTGAAATGTAGCCAACTAAATATGAGAATGATAAGCACCAAAACGGTTCAACAACTGTCCTGACAATTTAGCCAGGGCTACGTATACTACCCATGTCTGGAGTTAATGCCATGCCCCCGAGTCCTCACGGTCCCCACTCCCCACGGCCTTCTCTTCAGAGCAATCAGTTAAGTTGCGCGTAAAACATATTTAGAATTGTAGCTATGTACATCTCCTAATGTTTTTTGCTTAATCGAATATTATCTTCTCAATGTCTGTAGCTACTATGCAGCGTTAATTATGCTACGTGAAGAATTGGAGTGGTCATGCTAAGACCACCGTTTCCCCTTATGCGGACTTAAAAAAAAGAAAAAGATACCAGGCTACTACTACTAGGCCTACAACTATTATTATTATTATTATTATTATTATTATTATTATTATTATTATTATTATTATTATATAATGCGTTTCATTTGTATACATTTTAAGTAATAGGCCTAATAAAAAGCGTACAAACGACTTTAATTTTAATCACGGTCACGGGCAGTTTTGGCTTAGAATAATCAGGCTAGAGTTCTAAACGATTTGTATTGTCAACGATAGAATAACGAACGATTTTATTCGGGACGGGGGGCGGGATGTCAATTAAAATGTTCAGTGTTAAATCAGCTCTAATAGAGCAGCTAGCCTACATTTGATTCCTCGTGGCCTCATATAAACTTTTTACAGTTGAATGAACACAAACTACAATTCGGTTTATATTTAGAACTATATTGCTGAGATAATTAACTATCCATTTGCACGTTCAATCTGTTCTCCTCCTTAAGGCTGACAGGCAGGGAGCCACTGGTGTTTCTACCAGCACCGTTATCAAACGAGTCTCCCTCGGGTAAAGCGCACCTGAAGCAATGTGAGCAGCTGACCCTAACTCGCCGACAGAAGCGTCTTTGCCGACGGGAGCCGGGTCTGGCTGAAACACTTCGGGAGTCTGTGCGCCTTAGTCTCTTGGAATGTCGGTACCAGTTCCGAAACGAGAGGTGGAACTGCAGCCTCGACGGCCGAGGAAGTCTGCTAAAGCGAGGTGAGACGAGACGGTGACTTCAGCCTCTATCATAAAGTGCTTAGCCTGTACAAGATGAACCATGGGGAATAATTGAAATGGAACGGAACAAGGCTTTAAAGATAATGTTTCCTATATTACATGGCATACGGCATTTCACATGTTCACATTTAATCCAGTTATATGGTCAATGGCTGTGGATACCGAATAGGCTACATTTCGACTGAGGAGGGTACATTTCTCGAGAGGGAACAAGAAGTTGGGCAATGCATTCACCTGAAATGAAATAAAGATTAGGCTATCATAAACCTACACCAGTCCGGCAGCCATTTTACTATAGTTTACTATAGCAATAAATGATTAGGCTACAGGCACACAAATATTAGATTAAAGAGATGTGCTAATCTAATCATTCCAATCTAATCTGGATTCCTATAGGCTACATCACTGAAGATTATTATCTGTCATTTTCCGGTAGACACAATCATCACTTAGAAAAATAATGCAACTTGAATATACGGCCGAGGGGCAACACGTGCGAAAAAACCTATATCTAGTAAGGACATAGCCTACAACAAACCAAAGGAGTAAGTAATAACAAGATATTTGAAAACCTTGGTTTCTGTGCGGCAGTCCCAGGAAGCACTGTACTAGCCTATTTTTAGCTAGGAAAAGCGCCCAGTTCCCAGAGGAAAAGGGCGGTGAAATTACTCGCTTTCATCTGGGAAAATCTCTTCCTAGTCAAAATAATAATTAATTAGATCGAAATACACCATACTGATTGCTTTAGGCTAAGCAAATACAAACGAGAGCGCGCGCTGAAGTTGCGAGGACGACTAATCACACATGTAAGGCATGACGACAAAACTTAAAACTGAATGTATTTATTATCTAGCAATCCCAGAAACAGTGACATCAGGTTCAAGTGTGCGTCTTTGTATAAACTGCTTAATTATATCATTGCCATGCCCCCTTGAAATTGTATACAAGACAGACATGACAAAAATAGACAAACAGTCCGACAGGATCACACATTAGTAGGCCTACTCATTATATTATACAAATTTGCATTTTATTATAATGAAAAATGATATCTGTACATTACTATTTTTGAAACACCTTGAAATGGCCGTATCTCTCTCAGGGTTCAAGGAGACAGCGTTTCTGTTGGCAGTGTCATCAGCAGCCTTGACCCACGCGTTGGCAAAAGCGTGCAGCTCTGGTCGGATGGAACGCTGCACTTGCGACGACTCATCAGACTTGGAACACCGCGAAGCCTGGCAGTGGGGCATTTGTGGTGATAACCTCAAGTACAGCACCAAGTTCCTCAAGAATTTCTTGGGGCAGAAGAGGGTCAGTAAGGACTTGAGGGCACAGATCGACTCTCACAACATCAACGTGGGAGTTCGGGTGAGTCAGCCGAGGACATTAAAATTACATTTAAAAAGACTCAGTAACAAGACCACAGGAAAGCAGTTATGGGGTAGAATCTCAATCGTCATTTCCTGATTGTGGTCCACTACAAACCTTTTTCAGATTTCAGCCTTGAAAATTGTGCATTGACCGAATGAATTAATTTATTTTAAAAATACGACAATACTCTACCTGAAACAGAGCCCCTTCAGCTCTGTTCACTGCTGAATACTGGAGGAGCACATATAGGACTGTGCCTGTCTGTGTCTCCCAGTGAAGAACAACTATAGACGCTCCTCCGCACCCTCTTTCAAGGGCTCGCGATAAAGTGCCGTATTTGTGAGTGTGACTATGAGAGACTCAGGTCAGGGGACGCTCAGAGTGAATCCAGGTGTTCTCAGGCATGATAAAGCTTGCTACATGAGCTTCAGAAAATTAAAGGGCTCCCTTCAGCAATAATAACTGTTGCCTTCTAATATATGAGCTCACATTTTTCCACATACTGTATACTGTGCTATATATACTTAATCAATCCACATCATATATTACAACCAAATGAACATTCCCGCTCCACTTGTTTTTGCACCTACCAAACATCTTTCAGAGCTTAAAGTTCTAATTCACAGCTCAGCCCCTTGGCAGTTCCTTCCATAGTGAAGTGAAGAAATACCCACCGGGTTATATCTTTGTTGTACATCCAGAAAAAACAAATGTGAAACAAAACATAAAGAACTAAAAACAAACAGAAATTCTTATCTTCCTTGGACTCTAGCTATAAGGTCAGATAACACCAGGTCTTGAGGTAAGAAGCGGGCACTCGTTAGCAGCAGAAACAAGATGGCGGGCAGCTGCCTGTGTCATTAGCTCACTAATGTTCTGAGTGTGAGCGGCACCTGGGGGCTCATACCTGTTCAGGGTGGAATTCAACTGACCTCTTCACACACACTGCCGCTGCCTCAGGCTGTTCCTGCCCCTTGCCATTAGAACGACCCCACTGCCACATGACCTACCCCAGGCCACCCTTGCTGCTGCTCTTTCTTGCTGACCACTCTGGCCGCTGTTTCCCACAGCTCATTCAATTCTGTTACAATGCACACAGTAGCAGTCGAGACTATGTGGCCCAATCTCCACATTTCTTATGAATTTGTACCATCAGAAAGTCTGGGGATCTGTATCTGTAAGGGGAAGGATTATCCCATGTTGTAAGCTACATAATAGATAGCCGGTGTCAAAACACTAATAAACAGAATCTGCTGATTGTTGAAGCTGGAGACCTGAGCTGGGTGAACTCCTGTATACAAGGCATCCATCATCCATGAGATCTGATCCGAGATGGCTACACGATACCCGCGGCATGCCGTAGTTTACTGCTTCACTATTGCTTTGCTTAGCTTAGCATACGAGACAGGAAATTTGCTAATAAATCAGGCGGATGAAAGTGATGCCTCTCATTCTGTCTCGTCCCCCGCTCCTCAGGCAGTGAAGAGCGGGCTGAAGACCACCTGCAAATGCCACGGGGTTTCGGGCTCCTGCGCCGTGCGCACCTGCTGGAAGCAGCTCTCCCCCTTCCACGACACCGGCCGCCTCCTCAAGTTCCGCTACGACTCGGCCGTGCGCGTGCTGAGCGTCACCAACGCCGCCACGGGGGAGGCGGAGCTGGCCGGGCCCCGGCGGCACAGCCACAGCCCCCGGCCCATGGACCTGGTCTACCTGGAGGACTCGCCCAGCTTCTGCCGGCCCTCCCGATACTCCCCGGGGACGGCCGGGCGGCCGTGCGCCAAGGACACCAGCTGCCAGAACCTGTGCTGCGGGCGTGGCTACAACACGGCCCTGCGCCACACCACCCTGTCCTGCCACTGCCAGGTGCGCTGGTGCTGCCACGTAGAGTGCCAGACCTGCCTGAGAGAGGAGGAGGTGTACACATGTAAAAAACATTGATGGGGTGGGGGGTGTAAGGGAGAGAAATGAGTGTGGGAACTGAGAAGACAGTGTCGGCCATGTAAAACACAAAGGTTGAAGAAGAGGAATCACCTTCTGTATGGATTTGGGCGGAATTCGGAGGACAGGGATAAGCAGCTTTTTGGAAGCTGAGACAAGTGAGGTGGAGATAGCAGAAAAAATGAAGGCAACTGAAGTGGTGGCACGGGAACTTTCTTGTAATACCACGTGTCTCAGTTTTCTTTAGTGAAAATGGCTTCAGAGGCTGGACAAGCTTTGCCCTCTAGACTTCATTGAGACTGGGAAGCATGAAATATTCCCCATTTCTAACTTAAGTACTCCAGGAAGGAGGAAACGTCTACGCCTGTAAAAGGGAAATGACAGCTGAATGATCTCACGGCACACCCCTCATGGGACAGAAAACATTCAACAGTTGCATGTTGGTGAGCAGGTTGTTTGCTGTCTGTAGCATCGGCTGTTCTGGTCTCTGTAGGAACTGCACAGTGACTAGGACGGTACGTTGGAACACTGGCTCCCAAGCACAGCCTTGGGGGACCCCTGTGTATGCTGGTTTTCATTTCAAACAATATTGCAATCCCAGAATGTTAGCAAGCTTTTCATTTTACTTAATTAGATGCGTTTTGTGTTTAGAGAAATTATCTACCGTAAATACTTTTGTTACATCTTTTTATGTAATTGTTTGCAATGAAGCACAATGTAAACACAGTATTTTTATTGTTCATACCACACATAGCTGTTTCAGAAATAATATGGTTTAAGAGGGTAAATAATATATCTAAAGATTAAAAGCACCTAATTAAGAAAAATGAGCAGCTTGTTAAAATTCTGCGATTGCAACGATTGGAAAGAAAACCAGCATACACAGAGGTCCCCAGGATCGAGGTTGAGAACCACTACTATAGGACATGCCCTTGCAAATAGCCGCACTGCTACTGAAACTGACTTCAGAGCAACCAATCTGAGCAGCCAGCCTGGGCCTCATTTTAATGAAAGGTAGTTTTCCTGGCTGATGGTCTTCCTTCACCAGGTACTGTACAAGGCTAGAGGTCAGAGGTTGTGCTGTCACTCATCCAGAGATTATCACTGCTACATGTCTTGCAGTAGCACCTTTCCATTATCAGAGCTGGATCCAGGCAGGACTAAAACCAGTACCTGTGACTCATCAAGCTTGCAGGGGGCCTGTCCAGGTTCTATTTCCTTTCCATTCTCAGAGTTTTTGCCACTTGCAGGCAGGACCGTTCTGCCAGGGGAAATTAAGAGGTATTGCTTTTATAATGGAAAACATTTTCTTGAGAAGAACGATAAATAGTTGAAGAAATGTCTAATCTTAGATGGTACAATGTTCAGTGCTAAATCAACTATGACAGTGTCTTTGACTGTATTCTAGTACATGTGATTATCCTGTGATCTTTAATGGATTCAATAAAGTCAGAGTTGAATTAACAGTGAACATTTTACTGTTCAAGTTGAGAACAGTTTGAAGTATGTATCTTTGATATGCTGTGAGATTACAAAGAAAAGTTTGTGCGCATAACCTGTCAGTAGCAATAAATAGCCATTTGCTAGTGCACAAGCAATTATAAAGAATTTCTTCTCTGTGGGATTTTCCCTTGGTATTACACCAACAGAACAACATGGTAATGTCACACATCATGTACAGTCTTGTTCTCCAGTTAGCCAGGTAACCAGCTTTGTTACAGTGCTTAAGTAGCACGCTTCCACATTATGTAGCTGTCTTTTGAAACACCAGAAAGGAAAGGGGAAAATCACCTAAACACTGAACCTCGAACGTCCGCCTTGTTTGAGTCCTGCAAGAGAAAGGGGCAATGCCAATGCGCCCTGTTGCTTGTCTGTCTGCTGTCTGTCTGTGTGTTGTTGTAAGTTCTCTGAGGAAAAAATACCACTTGGGCCAGATGGAGTCCAGTCTGTCTGTTGCTGTGAGAAAAAGTGAATGGGACAATAAGAAGCACTTAAATGACCAAGCAAAAATACACTGTCAAAACACACATAAATTGCATTGCTTACAGGAAATATGGCTTCTAGTGTAGTCTACGCTAAGTTATTTGGCCAAAGTTTGTTTATCATGTTGTTGTTTTTTTACCATTATGTTGTTTTGTTTGGCTCCTTGCATGCTTTAAATGTAGCTTACTTGAGCTATAAAAGTTTTTAGTTGTATGTAGCACTGCTGATCCTCCTAAGAATGTTATTTGCGTGATATTGTTTGTGATGTGTGCCTTGTATATTCAGATTTCACCTGCCCATGTTTTTGCTCATAGATTATAGCATGTCAACAAGACAGGGGATAACTTAACTTGATTTGACACAAGTGTCATGCATTATCTGTTATGAACAGGAAATTATAGAAAATATTTAAAGGCAGTGATGAAAAAATGGACATACAATGCAAAAGCACTGTTTTAGTACTCTATGAAGGGATTGTACATGGTTTTCAAGTATTGTGGGTATGATAATGTGTAAAGGCATCGTCCCACACTATTTCCTTGTGTATAACTAACTACAATGTTTTACGTGTTCACAAGGACTTTAAAATTATGGGCTTTGAGCGTGTTCACGTGCAAATGACAAAACTTTTAATTTTACCCTTTTACTTCTTAAGAATCTAATTTAAGCTCCCTTTTGTGTATTCATTTGACTTTGAAATGGCTCATTCTTTGGCATGTTGTGTTTTCTCATCAACCATTAGTGGAAATTGCAGCGTTTAGCCCCCAGACCGCTTTGCTTCTTTGTGATTGAGGCTGAACTCTTCATACGGTGTCCCAACATGATTTTGCCGCGTCTGTTTTTAATCACCTAGTGACTGTTTTGTTTGTTCAGACTCTGAACGGTGTCACCATGTGCCCAAGGGCAGAAGTTTTCTCCTTCCCCGAGTGCTTCAGCACTGGCAAAGACCACATAAGAGCTGGATTTCAATCTCATTTCGAGCAGTTTACAGGGACAGTTAAGGCACTTTGGGGGCTCAGCTGATCAATCTCCATTCTTCTAAAGATAAAGCCCCCTCTCCCCCCGAGAGCCTGGATGTTATTAGGGGAATATTACATATTCATTTGTGTCAGACATCTGTTTTTGCTGGCGCCCGATCAGGTTAATCACAGACGGGGGCCTTGATGCAGGGGAAAGAAATTCCCCCAAGCTGTAGAGTGCTGTGGTGAAATTAGCTTCATTGATCAAATCCAAACCTTCAAGTTCTTTGCAATTTCTGCCTCAGACAGGTAAGCCACAGCGGTTCACTGTGGGATCCCAAAATTGAAATGAAAGAATCAGCAAGTGCCCTGGTGTGCCCTGTGTAACATTCAGTCTCAATGGCTTATAAATGAAGAGGCAGTCAATATGGTTCAGTCTACATGTTCAAATAGCTCATTTTCCATAAGATGTACCTGCACAAAACAAATTCACGGAGGTTTGGATAGCTGAGGTTCAGGAGCAGGACCACGCCTCAATCACTCCCCTTCCGTGTAAGCCCTATAAGAAACCGTTCTACCCACCATGCCTGTTCGCACTCACTAATTTCTGTTTTACACGCCCCGCCCTCCTGTCGTTCTTCCTCTCCCTTTCTCACTCTCCCCCTCTATCTACCTCTATCTACCACAAGGTCCAGTGGTCAGGAGCTATGGAGAATCCTTCACTGAAGTCTTCCCCCCACACCACCGACTCATCACCCATACCACTATTTATTGCTCTTAATCGCAAATATGTGCTCAATAAACATACTTGCTTGTATTCAAGTGATGGTGTGGCCCTTAGCTTGTGAAAACCCACTAAACATAAGGGACAATATATAGACGTTCAAATTAAGTTGGTAATTGTGAAAATTAGTCACACTGTTATTCAAGTTCTGTTTTCTACCTATGTATTAATGTGACATTTTCATATGTAATTGCTTTCATATGGAATTGAGAAATCCACAGGGAACTCACAGAAAGTGGTTTTCTTTCAGATAAATATTTATTGGTCCAATATTGATTGCTGTTAGTCCACAGACAAGTTTGTTTTGATGTTAACAAACATGATTGTCATGCAGCAAATATGCTGATGCTGTGGTTGATGTCACCTCCAACTTAGCTTGCATGAAAGTGCAATGATTCCTGTTTCCAGATCTACTTGTGGTTTTGGATTTCATTGATGTGTATAAATGCCTCTTGTTCTTTTTGTAACATCATCATTTGTAATGTTTTGTTTTTATTTTTATAATATGGATGCCTTTCCCAAAAACATTGAGAAACAAACTCAGGCACACCACTGTTGGTGATGTTCTGATCAAATGAATTCATTATTATACACAAAAGCATCCCACTCAAGGATAATATGTGTGATATTTTGTCAAGCAAAGGTTCAAAGTTCACATTGCATCTCAAGGCTTCCAAGGGAAATCACTCAAACTTCAAAGGTTATGTTTCTACCTCACTTGTACAGCTTGTAAGCATTGAACAAATCTGTTTGCCATTCATCCCTTAAATTCTTCATCAAATTCAGCTTTGAAACTTCACTTCCAGGGTGCCTCAACTGGGCTGTGCATAATCATAATCATCATTTTACCTTTGTGAAATCTCAAATATATATACAAAATTATATGTATATTCTTATTTAAAAGCAGTACTGAATAAATGATTATATATTGTTTTAAACATACGTTTTGTGTTTCTGTTTGATATTCTTTACCGGTGCTCTATGTCGCTATATTGGCCAATTTGAATTTTAATCAATTGAATTTCCAGCAATGACTGAAGCAGCATAAACTTCAGATCTTCACTTCCACCAAATTTCCACTCCAAGCCCCTTACACTGATCCTGCCCTAGACTCCCACTACCTGGATCCCACCACCCCTCACCCCATGGATATCTCCCCGGGACCCCCCAGCTTATTCTGTCCCCCTGCTGGTCATGGACCCTCCTTCTTTAAGCATGAGTGGCCAGTCAAGGCATGGAGGAGCCTCCAGCCTTTCCCATGACACCTTAATCCAGCCAGGCCTGGCTGTGCCGGGAGGCTGGGCAAGGGTACGGGCTGAGGAGGATTACTGCCACTCTCCTCTGCTCACGCTGCCCTGAGCACGGAGACAGTGCCGCCGTTAACCCCTTCACCCCTGGCGGAGCCCTCTGCACCTGCCTGATTGAGGGGGGCCCCTCCAAAACATAAGCAGCCGTATGAGAGAGAGGGGCCATACTAGCTATGCTGCACCTGGGGATTGATTGACAGGAACGGGAGCCTAATGCAATGTGACAGGCCAAATCAAACCCCTATTCTTCGGAACATTCTGGGCTCTAACTCCTGGCCTCTCCTCTTCCCGATTCCCCTAACTACATTACCTATGGTAATACAGGAAGGTTAAATCAAAAGTTGAGTGAAACTATTATCGCTAGCCGTACGTATATTTATGATCCGATAATCCAACATGACCACAAATCCTCCTTTCAAATGAACGCCTGCCCTTCTCTCCTCCTTCCTCTCTCCACTCCACCGTCAAACCGGGTGGCACACCTGCGCCATGCTCCTCACGCAAACGCCCGCTCCTCGCTAATTGATTTGTAATCATCCAGCCCAAGCTTGCTTTCATCTGTCGGAGGAAGGGTCTCTGGGTCTCCGGCTCTGCCCGCCACACAGCGGTATTCGCAGCACAGCTGCAGGTGTTTCACCCAGGGCGAATACGTCAGAAACAAAGCACCCCCGCACACGCGTGTGTGTGTGGAGCTGTTTATGCCCTGCAGCCTCGTGGCCCTGCGTTCTTGATCTCCGGCCCTGGTGTCAGTCCTCTCTGTAATCAGTGACCACCCCCTCCTAATCCCAAAAAAGCCACGATGACTGATGAGCACTGAGCAGGACTGCATACAGGGGACAGACTAATTGACAATAATATTCCCCCCTCTGTAAACATCCTGTTCAGCTCAGCATTCAGTTGGATGGAGCAAATATAGAACACTCGGGTGACAGGTTTCTCTACATACAGTGCCTGCAGGTGCACACTGGGAATACCCACTGGGGTGAAAATAAGGTCTGTGGTAATTACCCAAGATTAAAGTGAAGCAGAGCAACACAGAAAACCAGACAACATGGAAAAACGTCTGTGCAAAGCACTGCAAGAGCTGGTGGCATAATTAATGGCTGTGGCAGGTTCCCCTTCCATTCACTCAAAACAACAAACAGAGCATCCTCTCTCTGTCAAACTCTTTCTCTCTCATACACTCATATGGCTCGAGACTCATACAGCTCGAGGGAGATAAGACGCTTCATGAACCACAAGCTTTTCATTCTTCGTGTTTGTGAAGACAATCACCTCATTATTCCATCTCAGAGAATGTAATTAATCAAAACTTTCACCAATAATGCTACCACTAATTGCTACTCATTAAAAGTTTGCCTTCGCGCACACTATCAGGCATAATGAAAGAAACCTTTACTTCGCAAGAAGCTCATAATATTGACACCACTTCTCCAATGAATTTAATTGCAGTCAAGTTCCTTGGAGGGTATGGTGGTGAGGTGGTGGTGCGACCCGGCTGACACATCTCCCTTTCCCCTTGGGGCGAGGGCTGTCCCAACAGACAGAGGTGAGGCCACCGCTGCATGAGTGTTGTCTGTTTAGATTATTGCCTCCAAACCCTTGCCAAAATCCCCCCAAAGCATGAGGATTAACGCTCACTTATGTCCTTGGAATTCAGAGGGGGTTCCAGAGTTTCAAGAAGCACTGGGCACTGGTATGACTCCAACAGACCAGGGTCAAATATATAATTGTTTTGGAGTCAAATGCTTGTCTACGCTTTACTGAGCTTGTCTGGTGACTTGGAAATACTATGAAGTGAAATACTCTCAAAAGGTGCAAACCCCACCTTCAGCTCCTCTTGGTTGGTTCAATTGCACCAGGCAAGATCAATCAAGCACAAAAAAGTATTTGAAAACATTTAACCCAGGTCTGACTTCAGTAACAACACTTCAATTTGAGGAGTTTTGAGGAGTTTGCCCTCTCAGGAGTGTCTAGAGCAGTGGTCCTCACTTCTGGTCCTGGAGACCCACAGGGTGTGCTGCTTTTTGTTTTCGCCTTAATATCAGCAACCAATTCAGACCCACGAAACCAGGTGATGTGAGTTAACTGTATAATTACCTGCTTCAATTGATCAATTTCTGAGTAACAACAAAAGCCAGCACACCCTGCGGTTTTCCAGGACCAGGAATGATGACCACTGGTCTTGAGCCACTACAATCTGTGGCAGCCTCACCAGGGAATTACAGACATGTGCCTCCACACATCAGATAGGAGAGAAAGCAAAGGGACATTTAGCCCACCGGAGAGAGAGAAAGGAGCTTCCCTGTGATGAAGGCATCATTGAGCAGCCTTCTCATTGGGGGTGGTCCTCTTCTTGAGCTGAAAGGAGAGAGGTCTCCTCTCTTGGACAGACGGGAGAAGAGTGGAAGAGGAGAGAAGGGGAGAGAGTTGAGGACCTCTCATTGGGTTGTGTGTTTGGGGGTGGGTGAGGGGGGTGTAGCCCCCAGGGCCTGTTTGATTTCCCTGCCATGGCTGCTGCTGCTGTTGTTTTAAATGAAGTCCTAAAGCCTTCATTTCCCTGCTGCCCTCTGTGAACAGACGGTCCCGAGGAGTTTGCTGACTGTTTCTCACGCAAAGCCCAGTCCAGGAGATGTGCGTCTACGCAGGGGTGAGGAATCTGTGAGAGGGCTGCTGGGGGTGTGCGACAGAATATGTATGTTTGGGGGGCGGGGGCTCCAGTCCAGCACTTGTCCCAGATGATTTACAGCATGTGCGGAGTGTTCATGGAGAGCAGGGTGGCAGATGGGTGCTGTGCATGCCACTGCAGTCAGTTGCTCTGAGAGATGAAGATTAATAGTGCTGAAACACAACTCGACGGGAGGGGGGGGCGGTGCAAGGGTTTCGAGACAGCCCCTCTCACGACAGGGCTGTTTCAGTTCAAGCGTAGGGAGAAATAACTTCCTCCAACACAGTGCAGCGTCGTATGTTCATCCGTATGCAGTCCACACTTCTCTGAGGGCACCCAGCAGCAGTGTGAGACTGTGCTCAAAGTATCACCCACAGAAATGGTAAGTCGTACTGAATGAGAACATGTTCGGGGAAAGTGGTTCAGGTGTGCGTGTTTTCTGCAGAGTGAGGCTTTTTGTGGAGACCCCCCTCCCCTCCAGTCCTTGCACCTTTCCTGCTCTGCATTCCATGTTACAGTCTATAACTCACTGTGCTTCCCGGTGCTAGTGAAGCGCTTCCTGTCACATCGTACAATTATCAAGATGGACGGGCCCTCTGCGGCAGCCTCAATAAATCACCCCGCAGCTCTGCCCAGACCGCTCCCAACCTGTCACTCCTATGGGGAGCCCCGCAGGGACACATTCTTACTGCTTGGTATTCGCCACACCACTCACACAACTGTGTGTGTGCGTGTGTGAGTGTGTGTGTCTGTGTGTGTGTATGTGTATGCCTGTGTGTGCATGTGTTTGTGTGTGTGCGTGTGTGTGAGGGTGTGTGTGTGTGCATGTGTGTATGTGTATGCCTGTGTTTGTGTGTGTGTGTGCGTGTGTGTGAGTGTGTGTGTGTTTGCAAGTGTGCGTGTGTGCATGTGTGTATGTGCAAGTGTGTTTGTGTGTGTGTATGTGTGTGCGACTGTGTTTGTGTGTGTGTGTTTGTAAGTGTGATGGTCTGCGTTAGTCTTTGCAGGAGTATACATTAATACACAGACATTATGTATGTGAGTGTGTGCAGGATGCCAGTGTAGGGTGGTGCAAGTACCTGTGTAGGCTGGGTAAGTCACTGGCCATGTTTGCTTAGTGAGGTCAACCGGGCAGGTCTTGAACCCCCTGGGGACTAGACATTTTATCTCCCATCTCTTCCCTGCACCACACACACACACCCAACATAGCACAGATAATAATCAGTCCATTGTGGAAACCGCAGAGAAGCATTTTTAATGAGATTGCCAGTCGCCGGCTTTCTACCTGATTCCCTCAGTGAACAGGATTTTTTTTCTAGTTCAGGAGAGTGTTATAGTGCTATGTTTGAGGGAATCTAAAAGAAGATGGGCGACCGCAAGACACTTCTGAGGCTGGGGGGGAAATGGACCCCACTCTCAGCCCAACGAAAGTGTGGAAAGAAAAATAATAAAGAGAAGGAAGAACAATGAAAAAGAATAAAGGAAATACAGCATTGGGCTGGCATTTGGAATGTAAAATGACTAACGCAGCTGCACAACCCATAACAAGCACACGCACTGCCCCAAGCCACAAGAGACTTGAGTTCATTTTTTTCCTCAAGAGGCCTGAGATGGGAGGGGTTTTTGGGGATTGGCAAGAGCAGAACATGGAGGGGAAGGGGATGATGCCTGCTGACACCAGGGACCCGAGGTGGGAGGAGGAGAGCCTGGGGTTTATGGTTCAATATCCCATTCTGAATGAGAGGTTCACAACATTATCGTGAAAACGCCTGGACTTCAAAGCAGAATCACAGAGCGAAGCCTTTGAGAGGTACAACCTCCAGAACTTGAGTGTCTGCATGCACAGGTCTCCTTAATTGCTGTTGTTTTCGGTGGGTAAACCATGGTTGAGCATGTGCTCATGGAATGCTCAGACAAGGCGCACACTGACCAGGTAGAAACTGCTTTCTCTTGCGGATCACGTCCGCATTGACTTACCTTGATCTGGCCTGAAAGTGGTACGGCTTGTTATCCTGACAACAAGCTCAAACCTAAATCCACTGGGGGAAAAGGGGGGTCTAAAGACCAGTCCAAACCAGTCCAGCCTTGACACACAAGGTTCACAGTCAACACTGTCTGTACTCCAACTATCACTGCACTGGTATAGCACCATGCGTCTATTTACTACAAAACCAGACTACTGGTATTTATACATTCAGACCATTTGGCAGGTAAATCACATAATAATCACCTCATGTTATCATTTCTCAACTGGAAAAGACAGTACAGGTTGAGACAACATTGCAATTCTTTAAAAGCACTGAAAAGGTCATTGTGTCACTTTGTTTGTCATGTGAGTGCTCACATTAACTAATAACCAACAGACATAATGATGTCATATGCTCGAACAGCATGACAAAGTAATCTTGGCTCAATGACAACATCTATGTGACTCAATTCCATGGTGCAAAAATGCACCCCATCCTGACCATGTGTCCCCCCCACCCTCCCCAGCCTGCTAAAGCCCCGAGATATCCCTCCCTCTGAGGCAGAAGGCTGGGAAAGAAGTGAAGAGGCCGTTCCCATGAGCCTCCTGCACCCTGGTAGAAACACCTGGAGCACTGCTCATGCAGGGGTTTACATTGCTGCTTGGGCACTCTGATAGAGACCGTGTGCCCCTGCTGCTCAGTATCTGTGTTTTAAAGCGCCTCTCTCACTCATTTCTCATACACACACAAAGAGTCTTGTTACGCTTCAGACTTGACCTCCATTACCAGCACAAACAGCCCTCCCAGACTAATCAACAAGCGCAGCCCTGATAGCAGAGGATGTTGCCAACTCTGAACTCGGATCATTCAACCGAGAAGGGCAGCGTTACACAAGAATCATTCTTTATGCTAGCAATTAGCATGTTCTGTTGGTCTCCATGACACTTAAATAAACATAATACTCTGCAGGCTGCCTGGTGTGAAATCTGGTGTGAAATCCAGCTATGACCAGCATGAACTGACCAGCTACTGCTTTTTCAAAACATAGCTTGAACTGGTCAAACCATGTTGAGTATGGAGGTGGTCTGAACTGGTCAACCAGCTATCAGCTGTTTCAAAACCTAGCTTGAGCATTTAATGAAATTAACTCAATTGTAACTTAAAAGACAGAGGAACACTTGCCAAAAGCATTGTCATCACCATGGCGCTGGTTGGGGGCTGTTTACACATAGCAGAGGAGGGGGAACCGGGCTTCATGGGGGTGGATGGTCTTCTATTGCACTCAGGTGCGGAGGAGCCACTGTTCCCAGGTGGTATGGCTGAGGGCAGGATGGAGAGGGAGCATGTTTAAGTGAGTGTGTCATGGTGTCTACCGCCAGCTGCGTGATCTGTGATCCCAGAGCTCAGTCGGGTCTGAGAGCAACTCTTCAGGATCACACAGGGCGTGTGTCTTCAGGGCAGGTATTTCACCACCGCTCCCAAAACACGGCTCCCTGTGTGGGCGCACCTCTGCCTCTTCTTCAATGATGTTTTATTAAATTTGGAAAAAAACTATACAAAATAAATAGTCTGAATACAAAAATGTAATTCACCCTCACCTGCACCGAGAGAGCTTATGAAATATTGCGTTTGCACCCTGTGAGCTGTTTGTCTGAAATTGTGCGAAAGGACAAAGGTCTCCAGACCACATTCCCACAGCATCCACATTTTCAAAACCGGACACCGCTTTAATTTCCTGGGTCTCTGACTACCAAGAGTCATGACTTTAATGCTGAATATTGGTAGATAAAAGGTAAATACAAATATAGAAATGCTGAAATTGTATGACCCCCTTAGGCAACAAAGCAGTAATCTTTCCATCATATAGTTTATATTATGGCAGTGTTGGTCACCCAGTTGAGACAGGATTTCCAGGTCACAATGAGCAGCGAGTGCAGTCTGTGCGATCCCCCACACCTGGACCCAGAGGGGGTAGAGCAGCGCTACATGGGAAGGTCTGCCAGAGTCCAGGGCCTGCCCCAGGCGTAAGCTGCGAAAGTTGAAAGATGCCCTGTCGCTTCAGGACAGATTATGCTGACTCCTGCGATCTTCATACAGATGTACATACATCATACATCACGCACTGAGATACTGCTGGGGCTTCTCTCTTTTTGTCCCTGTGGCTATCTGCTCCCTCTGCTTCTTCCTCACCCACCCAGGGGAAATGTTATGACTGCTGAGGAACGCAGGCAGTGGGAAGCAAGAAGCAGCTTGAAAAGCAACAGTTTGAGGCATGGAGGAAAAAGGGCCCCTGCTAAAGAATAGTAGCCTGGAGAGACAGCGCATCACATAGCACAACTTGTGTCTCTCCTCACTGATGGCTCTGTGGGGTAAACATCAACATGCAATCAAAGGGAACTGTAACCATGTCAGAGAGAGCCACGCTGCACCCCCCCCCCCCCCCAATCTGCCCTAGAGGGACTGCTGTGGTTTTAGCTTTGTTTTTCCCAAGGCCCTACTCCTCTGATGAGCACAGAGCAGCAGAGGAGTGAAATGTCCAGGTCCACTCAATTGTACAGACAGCATCTGCCTACCTGAGGAGCCATTGTTGAGGTTTCTGAAAACATTACAGGCTAATGCCAACTATCAATGTTTCCCTTTCAAATATTCAATCAACCAAAATGGTGACAAGCAGATTAACAAATAACTTGACGCCTCTCTCATCTGCATGGCAAGATTTCTCTCTTTCTGTGGAAAGTTTGATATCACATTTTGCTCATCTATGTCCGCAGGCAGAAGTAGCAGCATGACTGAAAAAGGTTATGTTCCAATACCAATATTAGGAAACTGGGTTAATTGCACAGGTCATGGATTGCAAGAGAGTTGACAGTGATGTTTTCCAGAGTCTTCTGACTGTTCCATTATGTCATACCTGTATCTCCATCAAAATAATTACAACTATACCTTATCAAAAGCTCAGATTACTGCAAATAATTAATATGGTGGTAGTACATTTCAATGCCATTTGGTTTTTTAATTGCTTGCAGTATAAAAAACTAATGGACACTGCTTATCCTAAAAACTAACCCTAGCATAGTAAAAAGTACCTCATCAAGGATGTGAAATGGTTGGCTCCATAGTTAATAGTTCCAGTAAAGGGGCTAGCCACTGTTTACAGTGGTTTGGCACCATTTTCTTAGTTGTGCCAGGTGTAGGGTGCGTTTATGTTGGCCAGGGTTCCTTGAGTCGTTGCATTAGTTCCTCTAAAAGACATACCAAGTGCCAACAGGTTCAGTAGTTTTCATTGAGAGTATTTTTATATCATCTCCAGTACTGTAGTGTGAAAAACTGCAAATGGAATGTAGGGGAGGGCAAAAGTGCTGTGGTTCGAGAATTGTAATTGGTGATGTATAAAAGAAAACTTTAATGTTATTGCAAATTTGGAGAAGTAAATGTATTGTTGCATCAAAATAAAGATATGATATTATAGGTTTTACTTACCAGATCAAGTTTTTGTTTATTATAGCCGCAGACATAATAAAGTGAGAGAAAAACTTATATGAGCCGCAGAGAGAAACAAATTAAGACATAAAAACAGCAACCATTTTGCAGGTAAAATCAATGAGGTCTATGGAAGTTTACAACTAACCTTTCACAAATGTATTACAGAAACTACACTTGCCAAATTACAAAGCAATGTTATGTTTTCTTACATTGAAGTAACTTAGCCTTGTGTTTCTTCATCTTCAGCTCATATGTCATTAATGTTACGCTACCACAAAGTCAAATTATGCTTGCGTTACGCAAATGCAAATCCTTCCTCTAACATTTATTTCGTATTTCACATTCACTTCAAGAAACCTAGGAAATAATGAGCTGGTTTCACAGACACAGATTAAGCTCAGTCCGAGACTAAATTGAGTTTTCTGTAGATAATCTCAATTCAAAATTGAGTTTAGCCTAGAACAGTGCTACTCAACTCCATGTCCTTTTACATCAACCATGCGCTACGTGACCTGATTTCATTAATTAGCTTATTAACTAAACCAAACAGGTAAAATAATTAATGAAATCAGGTGGTGTAGCACAGGGTCGGAGCAAATACCTTCAGACACTGCAGCCTGCAGAACAAGTTGAGTAGTGCTGGACTAGGACTAGGCTTAATCTGTGTCTGTGACACTGGTACAATGTGTAGCACTGCTTTGGAATATAATTTATTTTATTGCGGGTTTGGATGCAAGAAAATGTATAAGTAATAGAAGAAGAAAGAAGATAAAGAAGAAACACTTGGCTAAATAGCAGAGATTTACAAGAGGTGAGGGGGTACAGAAGTTAATGTTTCCAAAGACTTTGAGTCTGTCGTCATTATGGTAATTCAGGTGAGAAACCCCGAAAAATCCTCTACTGGTATGCCCCGCCAACATCTAACTTGCCTGATGTCATATTTGCCGCCCAAATCCCCGATAACCTTGAGTGATAGAAATCTAAAGCTAAACTTTTTTTAGTTGACAACAACGACACCTGTAGGAAATGGTATGTCCATAGTGCACTTAAATACTTCTTGCGATGGCTGTTTTATGGCATCAAACGACTTCAATAGCCGTTCGCAAACAAAAAAAAAACCCCAAAAAACCTGAATGTAGAATAGAGCTATCTGTTCTAGACTGCAATATTGTATTAGCTAATACACATACATTTTCGATTCAGGCAGTTACGACACACCAACAACCACGCTAACGTTAGCTATAATGTGAAATCCCAGTGTGTTATGTTCCTTAAGCTGTTCGTTGAACTAAATGTTAGCTAAATTCATAATACATAAATGCACAATGTAGATAAAAATTCCACCTTCGGTGTATTTCTCATAAGTCAAGTAACAAGACCGTTCTCTGCGTTTCTGCTTGTTAGGGTTTTCTTTTCATGCAGGCAGACGTCAGCCTCGCTGAGGTCCTCTTTGGTGACGATGACGTGTAACTTTCAGATCCGTCAGCTAACATAAGGCAAGCGTTTGGTTTTTGGTTTAGCTGCCTAGGTGGCTAGCGACGATTAGCTGGAATTGATGATAACGTTACTATTTTAAGAAAATCAAAGAAGCAGTTGCATTTTTCTGGGATCACCTTTGTCAGAGCACCACAACAATGGAGACACTCTATCACCAGACAAACAAGTATGTAGCCTACTTCGCTTGCTGGCCTGGAAACTACGTAGTTAGCTAAATTAATCGTTTAGCTGAGAGTAGTAACGTTATATTCTGCGTCTTTGTATGAAGGCAACATTAACAGTTAGCTAGCTACCTTGTTTGCTTGTCAATGAGCTAGAAGTAACAAGTTGGCTATAGAAGTCAATATTGATTAAATATGCCGTCAAACTTTAGACAACCAGCGAAGTGAATTGGTGGCTAGTTTAAAAGAATTGTTCTGAAGATGGTTGACGAACTTAGCTAGTTAGTTGGGAAACAAGCTGTCCTTTTTCTTTTAATATATCATTCATCGCAAAATATTTTTTTCCGAATGGTTAACTTCCCAAATGGTTGTTGTAGATTTTAGTCAGTGGCAAACCCTGCTGCCGTGGCGTTAACTTCCTCATTCTGAAAGTATACTATTCACTTTCGATTATGATGACATGAAGGCTAACATACCTGAGTTAGCGTATGTGAAATTAGTGAGATCTATAACATTTATTTTGCCTTTTAGAATTGTAACTAGGGTTAGTATTTTACTATAAGTAGTAATTACATCTTCACCTGTCATTCAGTTAAATTGTCCATAACTAAAGCACCTAGCATTATCTGTGAAAGAAGCCTCCTGTTGATTGCTTCCGGAATACTTTTTTAAATCGAAACCATAACTTCACTAACTGTGGCGTAGTTAGTTCATCTGGTGTCGCCCTCACCCGTCAAACACAATGGTGGAGACCGTCCACAATGTGTATTTCATTGATCTTCACTGTACCTGACTAATATATACCTTTGGTTAATCTGTCATTTGCAGAGAAGTTAACCATTTACTGCTTCTCCTCTAACAGACAGATCCAAGAGGTGCAGTCCAACATGGGGCGTCTTGAATCAACAGAACGAGAATACGTCCACTGTGAGTTAGACAAGAGCACATCAAACCAATAACTGATATTAATATGTATGTATACAGTGGCAGAAAGTATTCGGACCCCTTCACTAGGTTTATTTTTAAATTGATAAAATTCCCAGACTCTAACTAGAATTGGCTGTCTGCCAGGAAGAATGGGATAAACTGCCTAAATCCAGGTGTGCAAAGCTTGCAGAGACTTGCCCATAAAAGACTTCAAGCTTTAATTGCGGCGAAAGGGTCTGCAAAGTACTGAATTAAGGGTCTGAATACAAAACATTTTTTTCACTCATTATGGATTATTGAGTGTAGATTGGGCTATTTTATCCATTTAAAATTAAATCTACAACAGTGTGCAAAAAGTAAAGGGGTCTGAATACTTTCTGAAGTCGATATTATGTATAGGTGCAGGTTGTCACTTTGAATTTGTAAGTTGCTTTGTGTAAGGGCATCTGAATAATGAACATTATGATGAAAATGTAACAGCAAGCAGCAATTCCCAAGGTCCCTAGTGGAACATTCTGGAGTAGAACGCTCCTGTCCGGCACGAGAACACGGTCCCACGCCGGTGGGGCGAGTACTGCTGACCCAAACCTTCACGACTGGACCACTATGCTGGAACTACAGGTGCCCTTAGCTATGATCTAGCAGGGGCGGGGAGTCCGTCCAGTGCCTTTTTATTCCGGAAAGTGTCAAGGACAAGGCGACATGGCTCAGGCAGTAAGAGCAGTCGTCTGCCAGTCGGAGGGTTGCCGGTTCGATTCCCCGCCCGGGCTGTGTCCCTGAGCACCCCCATTTGCTCCTGACGAGCTGGTCAGTGCCTTGCATGGCAGCCAATCGCCGTGTGTGTATGAGTGGGTGAATGAGAAGCATCAATTGTCCAGTGCTTTGGATAAAGGCGCTATATAAATGCCAACCATTTACCATTTAACATACTTGTGGTAGGTTGGGCTAGAAATCACCACCAAAACCCCCCACATTCAGCACAAGTAACTTTATGCCTTGCACTGACTGAATGAAAAAAAAACACAACAGGCCTGAATGCAAATAACTTAAACATGTTTCATTAAATTACACACACTTTCCTAATTCATGTTTTAATGGAAGAGATTCCACTTCCACTGGATGTTCCCATGTCACTTTCAAGGCCTTTCAATTGATTGCATAAGATCAACACTGTAGAAAAGTTAAGCCTCAGTTTCACACAAAGGTTGCCAACAAAAAGCTTTGTGATTGAATAAATACAGTGTTTGGGATCATTGCCTTGCGGCGGGATGAAGCACTGTCCAGTGGGTTTGGAGAAATTTCATTGAACTTGAGCAGATGAGCTACTTCTGTACTCTTCACAATTCATTCTGCTGTTGTGATCAGCAGTTACATGATCAATGAAGGCAAGTGAGCGAGCACCTGTGACAGCCATACATACCCAAACTATAACACCCCCACTGCCATGTTTTGCAGGTGAGGGGGGGTGCTTTGGTTCTTGGGCAATTCCTTTCCGCCTCCACACTTTGCTTGTGTCATCACTCTGATACAAGTCAATCTTGGCCTCTTCTGCCCAAGACCTTTTTCCAGAAGTCTGCAGGCTCTTTTTGGTACTTCACCCACTGTAACCTGGCCATCCTGTTTTGCAGCTAACTAGTGGTTTACGTCTTGCAGTATAGCCTTTGTAGGCCTCTTAGTGAAGTCGTCTCTACTCACACATCCATTCCATCCTGCCTCCTGAAGAGTGTTTCTGATCTGTTGGACAGGTGTTTGAGGGTTTTTCTTCATTATGGTGAGAACTCCTCGGTCATCAACTGTAGAGGTCTTCCTTGGACTACCAGCCCCATTGCAATTACTGAGCTCACCAGTTCTCTCCTACTTAACGATGTTTCAAACTGTTTATTGTGGTAAGCCTTTTGTTTGTCCTATGTCTCGACTGTTTTTTTTTTCTATTTTTTCATTTTATTTTTTCAGCTTCGTAATGACTTGTAGTGATTGGCACAACTCTGGTCATGTTTACCAACGCCAATAACCGACTCCAAAGGCAATCAAAATCCTTGAGTCAAGACTAGATACTGAAAGCTTTCTTATACCTACACCAAGGAAGCGATTGAGTACGCCTGACTAATCAAACAGCTGAGGAACCGGTTGTCCAATTACTTTTGGTCCTCTAAAAAGGATGCAATTCCTGCACAAATCACCCAATATGGATGCAACTGCCCCCAAATTAAAGGTGCCAGTCTATTCCATTTAGAATCTATTGTGCTGGAGTATAGAGCCAAAAGAACAGAAATTGTACCACTGTCCAAATACTTAAGGACTGCATTAACTGTGAATGAACAAAACAAAAACATAATGAACAAAAACATTAGGGTTCCATCACCTGCAGTGCTTTAACCCCTGATAAGAATATAGTAATCATGTTTGTTATACTACGGAGTCCCAATACTATTCATGTTACCTGAACAAAACAAGTAATATGCCTCTCTCAAAGGCGAAACACAAATTGAACCTATGCCCTCCAATCAGGAGCGCAGCACCCCCTGCTGTAGAAAGCGAGCAGCATATGCTTGTCTGATCTGTCCCTGCCCAGAGAGTTTGCAGGCCCCTTTGGTCGTGAGAGATGGCCTTCTGAAAATATGTTTACTGCTGCCGTCCACCTCCTTCCTCTCTGGCCAGCTTTCACTCCTGATTGGCTTCCGTGGTAGGGGCTCAGAGCCATCCTGGTGCCAGAGATAAAGCTGAGATAATGAGAACCAATCAGCCATGCATGACATCACCTTGCATGTCAGAAAGTGGCAGGATGCATCCGATTCACCAGCGAGGTCATGACGGGCGGGCCCAGCCCAAAGGAACTGAGATAAAGGTTTCCCACATGTTTCCCAAAATCAAGCGACTTCCTGAATTGGACTGATCTGAAAGGTCAGTCAAGGGCAGGAGCAGTGGCAAGGACTTGTTTCATCAGGCTCAAAATAAACATTTGAAATTGCATACATTTCAGCGGATCAGAAAAGACTATTACATTCCAGTTAGAAACCCTAACTTAAGATGTCATTAATAATGGAAGTGATATTGGGGAATCCTTGTGTGCCACTGCTATCCGAAGAATCTATCCGAAGAATCAGTAGCCAATTAAGGCCTTGAGAACAAGGTGTGGGTACTCTTTAGCCAGTGAAAGACTTTGAAATGTATCTCTCGTGCTGTAACACTGTGGCCCTCCTGGACTGGAGTTTGACACCCCTGCCCTAGATCTGTGTAGCACTGTATCACTGCTAAATGCACAATGTGTTTGCAGTACTGGAGAATGAACTGCAGGCTAGAATTGACCAGATCTTCAGCTACCTGGAAAGGCTGGAGATTCTGGCCAGTAAGGAGCAACCCAGTCGTCGGCAGAATGCTAAACTGTGAGTATTCCAACATTTTCCAGGCATTGGAGGCTTGTTTTAATCTCACATTTGATATGCAGTCCCCACCCAGATACATTTTTCCCATGTACTTTTCCTCAAAAGTTGTACTTTTCACCCCAGTGGAAGTCAAAACTCACAAATTGGAGTATGGACTAAGATCAGGTTCAAGTTCAAATGATTATTCTTTTCATCCCCAGACGAGTGGACCAGCTGAAGTATGACGTCCAGCACCTTCAGACCGCACTGCGCAACTTTCAGCAGTGGCGGTACATCCGTGAGACCCAGGACCGCGAGAGGGAGGAGCTGATGACCCGTACCTTCACAACCAACGTCAGTACAGTCAAACATGCCAGTAATTCACGTCTTCATTGCCAGTGTTTCACACCCACTGAGCTGCCTAACGTAACAGTATGCAGGTCACTAGGTCTGATATGGTAGAGCTGGTATTTAGTCAGCAATGTGTGGCTCACAGTCTACCCCCCAACACCCCCACCCCCCAGGATGCAGATACCTCGATCCCCATTGACGAAACTCTACAGTTCAACTCCAGTCTTCACTGCGCTCACAAAGATATGGATAACCTGCTGGGTAGTGGGAGCAGCATTCTTGATGGCCTGAGAGACCAACGGGGCTCCCTTAAGGTGCGATTCCTCCCACAATATTGACACTCCAAGCGGTATCCGGAAACCAAGTCTTTCCTGCCCTTGTTATCTGGGTGTGTTCACGGAGCCAAGATTGTCCTACTTGTGACAATTGGTAGAGAAAGTCATTCCAGCCCTTAATGTGTCCAAGTGCAGACCTGGGTCAAATAATACATTCAAATACATTTCTACGTGTTACTGAGCTTGTCTGGTGTATTGGAATCTATGAGAAAATGCATTGAGAAAGTATAGCGCCTTCTGGGACTCTTGCTTGGCTCAATTGCATCAGGCAAGATCAATCGAGCACAGAAAAGGATTTGAATCCAAAATTACTTCATATTTGACCCAGGTTTGTGCCTCTATGCATAGAGTATGAAAGTACCCAACTACTGATATATTCAGCTGCCTGATTGACTTGCCTGTTGCATGCATATAGACAGTGCAAGAGCTAGAATATGCAATAAAGTATATGTTAATGAAGGCTTAAAGTAATTTATTGAGTTTCCTTCCAAAGCCATGAAAAGTGGATAACGGACATGGAGAGTGCCAACTTATCTTGTGAACGTGCTAATAAGTTGAGGGATATATTCAAACTGTGGTTGTATTGAATGTAAGCTTCTGTGCTGATGCTTCCCCTCCTCACAGAACACTCATAAAAAGATCCTGGATGTGGCCAATATGCTGGGACTGTCAAATACAGTAATGCGCCTGATTGAGAAGAGGGCTTTCCAGGACAAGTTCATCATGATGGGTGGTATGCTGGTAACCTGTGTGGTCATGTTCCTTGTGGTCAGATACATCAGCTGAGCGCTTGCGAGCAGGCCCTTTTAAGAACTCTTTCTCTTGTCATCTCAACATTTACACATCAACACCTGAGCCATAAGAAGGGTTGGCAGGAGTCATCAAGAGTCGTTATGGGGACCAGATCCTGTATGAGACAAGTTGCAAATGTAGAACTGCAGACACGTGTTGGTTGGGATAATAAGGAAACAAAAGTCCAGAAGAGAAGAGCATCTATACATGAACGTTGCAGCGTTTCCCTGCCAATCTCTTCTCCTACAAGTTGGTGTGCTTACCAGTGAGTGACATCTGTGTACAGTTTAACTTAACAGGAATTTTGACAAAATCGCATCTACAAACCTCATACCTCTAGTAGTGTGATGTGACATTATAAACACCGATCAGCCACAACATTAAAACAATGTGCTTAAACCATACGCAGTATTGGTTACACGGTAACATAACCATGGGATCTATTTGAGTGAGTTTCACCACATGCAGTACCATGGATTCCAATGGAGGGATGAAGGGTGAAACTGATTAGATGCCCTGCATTTTAAAATATGGCGGGTGGTCTTTATTTTTTGTTGTGGCTGAACGGTGTATACTGTTGTTTTAAATTTGAGAGCACTTTGGCATAATTCGTCCATGGACCCAGTGAGTTTTCAGAGGTGACAAAATGAGACTAGTGAGAAAAAGTGGCTGATACCTATTGTTTTTTTGCTGATACCTGATTATAATTGCTGTGCTAGCTTATCAACACTTCAGTTCTCCCACATTATTTCATGATTATTATGTTATTATACATTCATGAATTTCCTTGTCAATCATTCAATGGTTTCTCTTATGATTTTGCCCAAATTCTTAAATGTAAGAATCTAACATGAAATGTGTCATGGTATGGATGTCCTGCATGGATCCATGATGAATTTTTTTTTAATGGATTTATTGGAACATTATTGTAATACCAACAATTGAACTGTACTGAATTTTATTGTTGAACAATGTTACCTGTGGTTACACAGAAATGGCCATCTTGAATTTGCAGCTAGGGGCTGGGATAAAGAAAAAACGGTGACCTTTATAAATAAGAGCCCTTAATGGTTAGGTCCTAAAGTACATTGTAAAATCAATATATTTGTAAATGAAGAATTTCGTGCCAAAGCACTCTGGGAACTGTCCCCTCCAATGATGAGACTGGTGTGAATGTATAACCCTGCTCCAAAGTGTGCAGCCCCATGCTATTAACAGTGCTGTTCCCAGGTTGTATTCTGTGATTTTTAGTCTGCATATGACGAATATTGAACAATTTCCCCCCTCAGTATTTGCTTGTGTGCACAGCTTAGCCCACAGGAAATTGGAAAAGTTATTACAACATCAAAGGCTAGTTTTACAGAACTATCCTATAAAACATTTATAATGGAGCATTTTTTACACCCACCTCTCAACTTCACTCTCCATTTACCTGGGTCATTATTGAACACCATCAGACCCATGAAGGGCAATTTCCCTTAAGATTAAACTTTCTCCTCATTACCATGACTTCCTACCTGAAATGAATAGATGAACAGCAGACTACACTTGTCTAATTGTAAAACCAAACTGCATTCCACATCCTAGAATTCTGTTCTGAAACTAAACAAAAATCTGATGCCCTTTTCACATAGCCTTACCTGGGAATGTTCTAATCTTATTGTTAGATTAGGGTCATGTGTTGGAGTTGGTCAGTTTGATAAAACACATGCACAAGATGGCTTATGCAGTACCTACAAAGATACAGAAAGCTGTAACAAGATGACAGAGCAAAACGGCTATGCCTAGTTTAAGCTTACAAAGTCTATCCTAGCTAGGATAAAGCAGACCAAACATAGGTAGCTATTGCGTTCTCAGTTAAACTGGGTAACGTTAGCTTAGTAGGTTTGGCAGGAGGCAAGTACCTAGGCTGGCTAACATAAGCTACCTCTGCATGTAAAAAATAAATGCTGCTGTAGCTACCAATAAATATTATGTGCATTTGAATATTGAATTTTACAGCTGATCAGGATCTTACAATGCGGTGCAGGTTCTCATTTGATCAAATCACTAGGTAATATGAGACTGAAAAAGCAAAAAACATTTTTAGTTCAATGAATTCAATTAAGAACTAATAGACTCAATGAGCACTTTATTAGGTATTTATTAGACAAATATTTTGGACTCAAGTCTTATGCTGCTGTAGCCTATCCACTTAGAGGTTTGATGTGTTGTGTGTTTAGAGATGCTCTTCTGCATACAACTGTTGTAATGCCTGGTTATTTCCGATAATGCTTCGGCCAGTCTGGCCCTTCCTCTGACCTCTCATCAGCAATGCGTTTTTTCCTGCAGAACTGCTGCTCACTGGATGTTTGTTTTTCCACACCATTCTCTGCAAACTCTAGAAACATTTGGACATGAAAATCCCAGGATATCGGCACAGAGATACTCAAACCACCCTGTCTTCTGGCACCAACAATAATTCAATGGCCAAAGTCACTTTCCTCCTCATTCTGACATTTGGTCTGAAAAACACACCTCTTCACCACATCTGCATGCTTTCATGCATTTATTTGCTGTCACATGATTGGCTGATTGAATATGTAATTTTCAGCGTTAACAAGCTGGTGTACAGGTCTACCCGATAGTGATCACAGTGAGAACACTGACAGCCGAAATACTGATTTAGTATGTAATCAGTGTAGTTATGGACAAATCTAAAGTCTGGTGTTCTGCTGATCCAACACCTATAGCTGTACTAATTCATGAATTACCTCAAAACCCCCCAACAAACTTAATCTCTAAATCCACGTTATTTGTATATAGCCTACAAATGTCCTCAAATCTTGTCACTTTTCCTGACCATAGTTGGCTTCAGTGAAGTTTCAACTTACCAGGAGGGCTCATTCAAATCCCTTATTTTTTCCTCGTTTTCCTTTCCTTTCTCCTGACCCGGAAAACGATCGAGCTCCACCATCTTTAAGGACATTCCTTTGAGCAAGAAAACATCTACGCATCCTTTGTGAGTATTTTTTCAGAAAACCTGACGTATAAACGATCGACCTCTCCCCATCTGCCGTATGTAACTGAAGTTTGAAGGAGCAAGGACATTCCATTTGTCTAATTCACAGCTTGGACTTCCCCATAGTTACTTATTTTTCTTTAATCTTTTCCTATCCTCTCCCGATGGGTGGGCAAGAAAAGGAGAAAAGGGAGAAGAAAAAAAACAAAAAACTCCAGTTTGAGAGATGCCTAGTTGAATTCTGAGGTAACTCCACGAATAAAATCTACATTCATTCCACTGCGTTAAGTGAGTGAAGAGACAAACGGCGTTGATACCATGAAGCAGATGGTATTTATTTGCAGACTTGTTTGTTTCCCGATTTTGCAAATGTAGTCAATACATTCAAAAAGGATGTAGTGGCAATCTCAAAGCAACTAGACAGTGCCCTACCACAACTAAAAGCTCTTAAAGCCACAAAACGCATTCTCTAACATTCTGTAGCAATACAAGTAGCCTACTGAGATGGAAATGCCATTAACTAGTTTTTAAGTTGATCAAGGATATTTGCTGTAATAGATTAATCAAAATTGAAAAAGTGGAATAGTAGAATTACTTTATTCTACATTCATATTTTTGATGCCTGAAAATTGGGGGACTGTAAAAAAAAAAAAAAAAAGGTTCTATAATTTCTCATTTCTGAATTTCCCGATATGGATGAACATACCCTCAAATTAAAGCTGACAGTCTGCACATCAGTAGAGTACAGAACCAAAATAACAAAAAATGTGTCACTGTCCATTGAATTATGGTGCGCATTGCTCACTGTATAGGTTTACTTTTGGAGATTTGACCCTCAAATGAATCCCTGGTGACAAAAAGTACCAAATATCTCTAAAAGAAAAATAGATGCACATTTTTGAGGCAAGATATTAATTTACATGAAAACGTATCCCTACATACTAATTCACAAAAAAAAAAAAAAGGGTTTATCGACCTCAAACTAACATTTCATGCCACAATGCATTTTTCATTGTGACACCCGACAAACTTTAAATGGCTCGACTAGCAGAAAATAAATACAGTATGAGTATGAAGCTTAAATTCAGGAATTTTCATCTCCTGGAGTTGACATGGAATGGCCCATATGCCACCAGTGTCACACATCCATAGTAAGTATTGCTGTCTTTTTATACAAAGGTTCCTGAAGGTGTACATGCACATAATTTACAAGCTACTTGCCACATGTAAGCCATATTTTCTGTTAAGTATGCCAGAGTAAAAATCATTCTTCATTAGCCGTGTTCAGACAAGTCCATAAATGCTATTAACCCAGCAAGTGCCGGCTAGTCCTTGGTTGTGTGAAGAGAAGCCATTAGATTGGCAGTTAATATGGCAACGTTCTGTGCTCCAGGTGTGAAATTTGCTAGTCAGCACCCAGTCAACTTGTGGATTGCAGTAATCCCCCATATATCCATCTGAAGTAGCCAAACGTTTGCCAGCGCAGTGCTTAGAAAAGAAGAAAGCACTCTGAACTGTGCAAAATATTTAACTGAATGTAAATTACTTGCGCGCGCACTCTGAAAAGCAAGAACCTGACAAAGGCAGGAAGACCAATCCCAAGATTCCATAAACCTTTATTATAAAGAACTTTTTACTGCAAGATGACTGCCTGTCAATGACATGTTCAATAAGACAGGATATAATAACTTTGTAGTTCACATGGTAATCTGGGAAACTGTACAGATTTAATCAGGAAAGTGAAGCCTTGAATGGATGGAAGTGCTGAGAGATCCTATTTGATGCTGGTCCATGGAAGCAAAAAAAAAAGAAAAAAAAAAGTCCCACACACAACCACAGGCATTTTCCTGCCTTGGCATCAGAGCTGGAGTCCGCGTAGGAAGCACTGTCTTCCTGCTCATAAGTCAACGTGTCATGAGAGCTAATGGTCATCTCAGGCTGGGGCAGAATCTGAATTTAGTTCCGTGGATGCTCAAGCGATTCTTTCTCCGATGGTCATCTCTGTACAAGTTTGAAATGGGTACATTACAGAAGGCACAATCCTTTGGATAAGCTCAGCTGTCAGCCGGTTGCCTGGGGCAACACAAACAGACCTGCAGATCACAGCACACTATTCACCAATGCACCATCTTCCCAAAACAAAAACAAATAAACTCACCACTGTCATTTACAGAACACATATGAAAAAGGTATTTTTGTACAATACAGGGTAAATTCTAAAAATACATGGGTTTTGATAAAATATACATGCTTAGCATTTGCTTTGTGTTCAGTGTTTTAATCTCATTCCACCACTTCTGTACATTTTTCAATATTACCAGGAACTACAAACCCCTTAAACTACAAGCCAGTCAAACAGCAAACCTATTTACAGTGAGCTAGATTACAGTGGAGAACAGATTGTGACCTCCATTTAGAGTGGTCTGGAAAATAATACAAATTCAAAATAAAATTATTGCAGTATATTACAATCATAAACGATACATGCTACAACAGCAGCATCTAAATGCAAATATTTCAGTGCAATAAAAATGTTCCATGAAGACCAGGAGCATTACCTTTGACCTGTCTTTATTCTGAGTCTTTAAATTGGACAAAGATATGAGGGTTTCTTTGTAGGCATGAGAAAGGAAGGACAAGTTTGGTGTTGCCAAGCTATTCGGTAACATTTACAGATCAGTTTTGCTTTAGAATGAGCCGTTGTTGGAGTATCAACATCTATATGTTGTAAAGCATGCTCATTTCAATTTCATGAATAAAGAATTTGCAGATACCCTGGGCTAACCATTATTCATAGCTTATGTTGCCAAGAAATTTGATTTTCTCAGAAGTCTCAGAATACATAATATGCATCACTTAATTTAAATCTTGTACCATATCTGAAAATGTTTTATCATTGATAAATTACAAAATAGACCAAATGAAGTTGACCAGGCTGTATAACAGAATTGAGCTGCACTAAAGTTAAAGGAGATGTCAGTAACAAAGGTATTTAAGCCACTCAATTTTTGGACAGGGGTTAATATTTCCAAGTCACAGCCACTCCTCGTTTGTGAAGTGAACACACAGATTCAATTTATGGCTTCAACCACTGCATCTCTTTGGCTATAGGAAAGAGATCAAACAATATTGTTTATATAACAACAGTAGAAAAAAAACCCCATAGGTTTTCCTGGCTTCCCTTGATAACACAGATGTTTCTTTCAGGCCCTGTCCCAGAATTTGGAAGTGTCTAGCGGAGGACTTCTCCCCACTTGACTTTCACAACACCGTCCTCCCAATTCTGCAGCTCCCTCCGATGTCCCATTTATGATTTCTCTGGACTGAAGCCTTATTACTTCAGACACAGGGCGTCTGTTGCACTGCCTTCTGGATAGACAGTGGCCCCTGCAGCTCTGGTTGGAGTGGGAGGTGACAGGGCGGATACGGTTCATGCCGCAGGAGGCTGGCAAGCTCTCCCTGAGATACCACCCCCCCCCCCCCCCAGACGCTGGCTGGCCTCAGGAGCCGTGGTTGGGGGGGTGCTGGAGGTCCTGTCCCGAGAAAATGGGGTGCAGCAGGGGGTGCAAGTGCAGGGCAGCAGCAGCTGCGGCGGCATTGGGCCGGGGCGCAAAGAGAGTGGGGTAGAGGGCCGTGTGCGGGACGTGATGCAGGGCCAGCGGGGTGTGGTGGAGAGCAGAGGCAGGGATGATGTGGATGGGCTGGCCGGAGAGGAAGGCAGTGTGGTGAGCGGGAATGAGTGAGTGCCCCAGCGAGTGGCCCAGAGAGTGGCCGAGTGGAGAAAGGGAGATGGGGGTGAGGTGGTGCTGGGGGATGTGGTGCACCTGGGCCAGCTGGTGGGGGTGCGGGTGCTGTGCGTGGGGGTGGATGCCGATGGCGGCCGCAGTGGCCGCGTGGTGCTGCAGGAGGGCGTGCTGCATGGTGGTGAGGGAGCTGGCCGAAGGAGAGGCGGCCGGCTGCTGGATGTGGATCTGCTGCAGGGCGGGAGGGGGCGGCGCAGGAGCAAGGTTGGCAGGGAGAGCCGCTGCGGCTGCCGCAGACGGGAAGCTCTTGACCTGCTTGGCCAGCAGCTGCTGCTGGATGTGCTGTTGGGCAGCCTGCTGAAGCTTACTGTACTTCTCCATCTCCTCCGGGGTGAAGGTGATGGGCTGGCTCTCCAGAGGAGCCAAAGAAGAGTCGTCGTCCTCCTCCATACCCATGTCTTCTTCCTCCAAGCCGGGGTGCGGGTACCCAGGGTAGGGGTGCATGGGATGCTGCTGGGCCACATGATGCTGCATGTCAGGCAGGAGGCACTCCAGTACTGAGTTGGGTACCTCTTGTCCGGGCTCAGGGGGGTACGGTTGCACCAGCATGTTGGGGTCCCGCTCAAACATCCGTGGCTCTGGTAGTGCCTGCGTCTCAGGGACGGGGAGCTGCACCGTGTCCTGCACCACCCCCTTCTGCGTCACATCCTCAAGTTGCTGTGGGGGCTGAGGAGCGGGCGGGGGAGGTGGGAACTCCCGGATGGGCTCCACGAGGATCACCTCGGCCCCGGCCTCTGCGCCCTTGCCCGGGGTCTCCTTCTCCACCTCCTCCGGCCTCCGCAGGGATAGAAGCGGGGACTTCTTACCCATTGGATGCTTCCCAAACAGGGGCAGCATCGCTTTGTTCCCCAAGGTTGGGGGCAGCTTGGGCCCAAAGTATCCCTGTGGGGGGTCCTTGAGCTTGATGCCTGGCTTCGCTCCAGGCACAGTCTCATCCGGACCCTTGCGGGACTGCACCCTCTCGAGCAGTTGCCTGGCAGTTAGGGAGTTACGTTCCCCTCCGCCACCCAAACCGGCCTTCCCTGTCCCACCACCCCTGTGCAGGGAGGATGACGAATTGCTGTTGCGCGCAGAGTCCTTGCGCGCGGGGCCATGCGAGGAGGAGCGGGGCGACTGCGAGCGGTAGATGCGAGAGTGGCTGAAGTTGCGGTGGCCGCTGGAGCTGTTGTGCCGGCGGGAGGAGGAGCCCTTGGCGGAGCTGGAGGAGCGGCTGGCCGAGCTGTGGCTACGGCTGTAGCTGCTGCGCCTCCAGGAGCGCGGCGTGCTGCTGCTGCTGGAGCTGCGAGAGCTACTGCGGCGGTGTCGCCGATGCCTGCTCCGCCGGCCGTGGCTCCGCGAGCGGCTGGAGTCCGCCTCCGAGGACGAGGATGTGTAGCGCCGCCGCCGGCCTCTGCGCCGGGTCCCGCCACGCCGCCCGTAATCCGAGCCGGAGGAACGCTTGGAGCGCCGGCCGCCGTTGCTGTAGTCGCTGTAGCTGTCACTGTAGCTGCGGCTGCGGTGGCTGTAGCGGCTGCTGCCCACTGAGGAGCGCTCCGAGCTGCTGGAGTACGACTGGCTGCGCGAGGAGGGGCCCCGCCCCCGGCGGCGAGAGGAACGGCTACGGGAGCGCTCAGAGTCCTCCTCGCTGTAGCGCCTGTGCTTCTGCCGGGGCGTGGAGTTTTGGTGGGAGCGATGGGAGGAGCCCCCGTCCTCACTCTCGCTGCTGGCCTGCCTGCTGCCCCGACCGCTCCCACTGCTCGAGCGTTTCTGGGCGGAGGTGGAGGCGCTGGATGCTGTGGTTCCAGGGTCAGGCTTGTGCCGCTTGGCACTGCAGTGTCCTTCTGCTGGGCCAGATTTCTGAGGGCCTTTCCCTCCTTCCCTCTCCTCAGACTCTGGTTTTTGTGGCTCATCCTTCAGCCGCTTCCTCTTCCCCGAAGCAGACCCTTCCGCAGCTCCTGAAGCTCCGGCCCCCGCTCCCGCATCATCCTCCTCCTCTCCTCCCTTGTCCTCTGGTGCTTGGGTCTTACTTTTCTTTCGCTTGTGCTTTTTCTTCTTCTTTGTTTTTTCTCCTGGGACCTCCGTCTCTGTCTCTCCCTCAGCTGCCTCTTTCTCTTTCCTCTTCGAATGCTTACCGGACTTCTTATGCTTCTTTTTTTTCTTCTTTTTCTTTTTTTTGCTGCTTTTTTCCTTTTCTTTCTGTGGGGTCTTCTCCTCTTCCCTTCCCTCAGTGACCCCTTCCTTCACAGTGGGGCTCGCTTTGCTCTTCGCGCTGGGTCCCGGGACCTCAGCTCCACACACCCCTTGGACAAGCTCTTGCTTGACTCCTTCTGGACCAGCCCCTTCGGACTTGGCAGGTTTGGCGTTGGGATCTGCGGAGCGGGTAGCCCTCCCGGCACGAGCCCCTCTGTTGCGGGAGAGCTTGAAGTCAAAGTAAAGGGGATTACAGCTGTAGGAGAGCGAGGGCTGAGCTTGTGTGAATTCCAGCAGCTCTGTAGGCCACTGAAGCATGGTGCTTTCATCCTTACTGAGTACAGGGAAGAAGGGGCTGGTAGGAAGGCGGGGACCTGTGTGGGGCTCACGTGCCCTCTGGCTGCAGTCCTCTGGAGTTGTTATGGGCAGGGCGGCAGGAGGATGCTCGGCTGCAGGTTCCGTCTTCACGCCAGTCACAGAAGTCGCGGGCTCTACGGCTTCAGTTCGATCAGCCTTGTCAACCTTTTTCTCCATCTCGGCTTCCCCAGATCCACCCTTCTTGCTTGTGGGGTTGACCGTGGTAGTGGCAGCTGTCCCTTCGCCCTCATGGTCGCTGCTCTGGTCCGATGCCTTCATGAACACGAGGAACTGGAATTTGGGCTTGACCCGGCAGTGGGCCGGGGGCATGTAGTGGTAGTACTGAGGCTCCTGCCCAGAGAAGCCTTCATCCTTCTTCATCATCATCTTCAGCTTAGAGAGCGTGGAGGCCAGGGATCCCCCCTCATCAGGCTGCTGCGTGTCCTCCTCTGCGGGGTTCTCGGTGCTGGCTGCACTGGGGGTCCCTGTGGCCTCCTCTTCTTCTTGGCTCTCCTCTGCCTGGGCCTCCTCACCCTGATCAGCAAACACGGCGGCTGCAGTCTCCAGCTTGACCGGAGCCTTCTTGGCCAAGGAGAAGGACACACTGACTTTGGGCATTAGAGAAATGGTGGGGGAGGGGGAGGAGCTGTTCTGGTTTACAGCAGCGCTGATTGCCGAGGACGGCTTAGGCGACGAGGCGTTGGACAGGGAGTTCTCCTCCCGCGGAGACCCCTCTCCTGCGCAGTCTGAGACGGGCACTCCCTCAGGGTTTTGGGCACACTCCTCGTTGCTCTCCCCGTCGACTGCCACGGTGGTGGGCTTAAACATGGGGCCACTACCAAGTGCACTGCAAAACAGATTCAGGAACAGCATGCCTTTCACACAGTTGTCATGACATTTTAATTCCTCATCAATATAAACTCAAAATACAATTAAGAATGTCTCCTGTCTGGTCACCTTTTGCCATTGGTTTTAAAAGACTGAGGCCTATGTTTTTGGCATCAAGACATTTAATTGTTGTTGATTTGTCCGAAAAGTAATTCTGCTGGTTGGTGCTTGCAAGACAAGTTACCTTGGCTAATACTGAAATCAGAACTATAAATGTAGCACACAGCCGTGTGTTTGTATGCAGCATGTGAAGTGTTGTTGGTGGCCCTGCGTTGCAGGAGCCCGTTTGGCCTGCAGAGGGCAGCAGTGACTCACCAGTCCTGCTGCTTCCTCTGCTCCGCAAGCTCATGCAACCGCCGCAGCATCTTCTCCTGCTTCCTCTCATCCCTGCGCGAGCGCGACGACACATTCCTGGCAAACTCCCGCTGCTTCAGCTCCTTCAGCCTCTGCGGCGCAGCGTGGCACAGTCGAAGTGGGGGAGGGGGGTTGCAGCAGGGAGCAGGACAGAAGAGGAGGAAAAACAAATAAACATACTCAGACTACTCTCAAAGCAGGCTTATTGAGTAGTACCGAGGCAACACGACGGATGGCCTACAGGATCTGCTGAAAACCTCTCCGTACTACACCGGCGATGACACAGCACAGCACGTGTACACCAAAAATCTGATGGGAACAAGGCCGATTGCGATTCTTGTAGAAAATTGACTGAAATAGTAATGTGAGCTCCCATTCTTCTTCAAAATGTGGTTATTTAAGTTGGTCCGATATTGGGAAAGTGTTGTGATTAAGTAAGAAAAAAGGACAAGTCTATCAGCACAAGCACCAAAACCTACAGCACCTCCTCCTGGGCCCCAAAGCCACTGCACTTATACCACCACACCACCAAAGAGGGTTTGGACACAGGGTCTTACCTGCGTCCCACTGTGCCCGCACCATCTTTGCTTTGGCTTTCAGAGAAGAGGGTTATTGGGTTTGTCCAATGGTGTCTATGCGTGGGCACGTGCGTATCGTTGAGTAGAAATAAATAGCCATGAACAAGCAGCGGGTTAGGAGGAAACAGCCACATTATGTCTACTGCACTCACTGTTGCCATGTGTGCACTCTAATGCAGACTGCAGGGCAGGAGTGGAGGGAGGGGGGGCTGTAAGGGGGATTAGTAATGGAGAAACAGGGCAGCTATAAGGTTAGCCTGTGCCAACAACAAAGGGAGCACCTGAAAGAAGGAAGAAAATCAGAAATCAAAGCAGTATCCTGTCTTCCAGAGGGTCAGTGACCTAATTTGGTCATTTTAAAACCTGCTTCTAGTTCTCTTGATCATGAAGTCGACTGTCCACTTCAGCATTTTAAAGAGGTTTTGAAATGGCATACATTGACAGACACGGACTGATTGTCAAGGCAAAGGACTTGGTTTAACACGGTTTAAGATATTGACCCGCTAAAGAGAGGACATTGCCTTGAGTGAGAGACACACCATGAGAGGACGAGTGAAAGAAGAGGAGGATGAGGAATAATGGGACACTCGCTCACAACATGATGTGGAGCTGAGGGGGGCAGCAGCCAGTAGGACAGCGAGTAGAGAGACTCACGCAGGAAGTCTGGATGCCCACTTATACAGAGGGGTTTGCTGGCAATACATCGGCTGAAAAATGTTAAACAATTGCAGAACAAAAAACAAAAAAAAAGAAGAAATAAACAGAAAAATGTAAAAACTCCGGAGTACTCTTCCTTTTTCAAAGGATAAGGGCTGGGGATAAAGCATTACATGGCAAGCAGTCTCTACCAATGAGGATTCAGCACAGGGCTGAATGGGTGGGGCAGGGAGAGCGTGGTGAAAAGAAGGTCAAAATGATAAGCTATGTTACGGTCACATTCTCCAGAACTTATGGATGGACCTCGTTTTCACACCCGTGTGCCGCGTAACATCGTAATGTGCACTGTGTTCTGAGGAGTGGAAAACCAAGCTGCTGGCTGAACTGGGTAAAGCTCTATGTCAGTTCTAATGAACAATGACTAAATGGAAAAATTAATACAATTCACATTTATATCTTAGACATTCAAATTCACCACACAGAAAACTAGAAAAAATGCAAACGGCAAGCAATTAAAGTGGTCAATTTATTCTGCAGTAATAGCTCATGTAACTCGTTAAGTAGAAGTGTGTGTGTGTGTGTGTGTGTGTGTGTGTGTGTGTGATATGGAGGCCAGACGGAAGGGAAAAGCCAAATGCAAAACAAACAGCCAACCAGCACGTGCAACTCCAGCAGTATACACTGTAATACAGTCACTAATATAGCATATTATAATTCATGTATTACATTCTGGAAATGACAAATGACAAATGTAACATGGAAATGTCTTAAGTGAATTGAAAATGCTCACTCTGCTTCTATTTACTTCTTATGGATTAATACTCACACGTAACACAAAGCAATGAGGAACAAGTCAGTTTGTTCTACTAAGATATATAAAAAATAAAAGTGTGTAATTTGTTCAATCAAGTTCATTAACTGTGATTGAAACTCATTGAAGAAAATTCATTTCTGGTCTAAGAGGCAGAAATGTATAAAATCCTAAAGGGCTCACAAACATTCTCTCTGTACATTTTGAAAAGTACTACATAATAAAAACTAACCAAATAGGTAGGACTGACAACTACCCTCATGAAATGTGCTTTTGGAAATCCCAGAATCCCAGGTTTTTAACAATGCACCTGTAGGGACATGGAGGAAATGACACATTTGGTAGTTATTTCTCAGTGCAGACGGTCTTTCATGCAGAAAAGATCCCCACAGATCCAGATCAGTCACACCTTTTCCATGTGGGTGTTTGCAGCGCAAATGGAGATGAACTTGAGTGCGGGAAAAATACCACGAGCAAGCAGTCAGTAACCGCAGCTTCCTACATGGCAGGGGCGAGCAGGGCAGGTGGCCTACCTGCTTGTGAGCGTGGTCGTAGGAGTTGATGTGATTGTCAAACTCCTGATGTTTCTGGTACTGTTTGTCACACAGCTCACAGTAGAAGTTGGCCCTCAGGTCCTCCAGAGCTTTGGCGATGGCTTTCTCTTTCTCAGCATAATCCTACACAGACATAGCACATAAACTTTATATAAAACTTAAAACCTCATATAAACTTCATGCTCTGTTAAATGTTTGAGATGGGAAAGGGTTAGCAGAGTTTATTCAGGGGCAAATTCTTTAGGATGACCAATGCTCAGTCTTGAAGTATTGGTTCACTGTTGTGTGTGATGAAAATCCATCAGTATCACAGCAGATACATGAAGAACCCTGATAAACTCCCAACTGGGGGGAAGAAAATGACTGATTTATGCTGATTGTATTCAGCCAGTCAGGCAGCATCTGTGTTTGAACCCACATCTGTAAGTAAACAAAACAACTGAAAACCTTTGTGCGCATGAACATCGTCTGCAGGAGGCCACATCACCACCGAGAGCTTCAGTAGGTATGCCACTAGGCCCTTTGTCTGGGGAACTGTGAATCGGCAAATCGTAGCTCTGGTGCATTGCTACAGCAGACCCCATGACATTGACCTTCTTTCGTTTTTGTAATTTTTACCATTATATTCTAGGTTTGACAAATATAGAGGAGAAACAACGGTAACTGGTGCAATTTCTGTCAGGCCGCTTAAAACCTAGATGTACAATCTTTCAACAGACCAAAACAGGATACAGTCCCAATATTTGTACACAATAATTCAGTCAACCTTGTATAGCTACCAGCAGTAGCCAAAACCTCATCAGGAAACCATTTTATGGCATAGCAAAAATAGTGCAGACGAAAACAGTAGGGATATAAATAAATTTGAGTGGGTAAACAAAAATGCGAAACACAACTTCCAATTAGGAGGAGAAAGAGCAAAGCTGTTACTGGAATGGGCAGAAGCACCAAAATGCTGCTCCATTAGCAGAAGACTAGAGGAGAAGCAAATGGAATTTGTAGAAGTCTATATCAACCCTGCAGCCCTTACATATGACCCTCAGCCAGGAGTACTCTTCATTCTTCTCTAACCAGGTGAGTTCAATCTCTGATCAATCAGAAGGCTGGGTACAGAAACCCGGTACCACTGTGACAAGTTCCCATACAACCGGTACCTAACTAACCAAATTGCATCACAGATTATGGGTGCATCATTTCAGACTTTAAAATACAATACCTTAGGTGCCGGTTTTCCACCACACTCGCCCCGAAAAGTTACAGGCAACAGAAGCATCAGTCTCCTGTACCACACCTACACTGATGTTACACTCACTCCATGAACTCATTAATAGCAGGTACCATTAGCAAGCTAGCTAATGTCAAACTCTGCCAAAAATGTCAAAAAATAGTAAAAATAGTCATTTGTGGCTGTATTTTACCCAAACAATAGGACATGTCTTTGCAGTAAAAAATACATACTTTAACATCGTTGTTTGAGTGGTGACAGGCGGTTATATCATCATCACAGACAGAACCATCTTTGAGCCTCATGGCCCATCAAGTCCCCCTGCCTTCACGCTCCCGCGGTCTGGCTTTTTTCTCTTCTCAAGCTCTCTGCCTACTCATCTTCCCTCTCACCTACTGTATCTTTCTAGCGACCTCCCCTTGCTCAGCCTCACTGATGTTCTTAGTCATAGCCACCCTTTATTCTAGCTGTACTTCAGATTCTGAAGTTCATCTAAAGTTTTCTACAAAATCACTTTCTGGTCATGGCCCTGGTCTTCTGGGGAAAACAGGGATGCCAAACTGCCTGTTTTCAGTTCTTACAAAAATGGACCCAGGAGTTATGCACATGCCTACTAAGACACTTCCTTCACATTTTCCACTCATAAAAGTCCCATCTTTAGCTTTCATCTCCCCAAGCCTCTGGACTCCGCACCTCTACCTTTAAAGTTTCAGTCTTTTTGGCTCTTAGAGGGACGTGCAGCGTTGTGCCAATGCACCAGAGTCCACATGCACTTGCTGGCTGCATCCTTAATGATGAACAGGCCCCAAGGCGCAGCTCAAAAAATACCGCTTTAGTTTGACTGCAGAGAGTTCCTGTAAAGATCTTTCTAGAATGTCACCATTACACAGGCCTGAAGAATGAGAAGCAGCAGATAAAGCCTGTGAAAGTACTTATTTTGCTTCTCAGAAGGAAAATGTTTGAGCAACTACAGCACAGCAGCTGCCAAATCATCCAAATCTGTTTAAAGGCAGTACTGAACGTGAGATGAGTAAAGAACTGCTTGTGAGAAAAGGACGTGGAGGGGGTGAGACTGGCAGAGAGAAATGGAGGGAGGCCCACCTTGTATTTCTGTCGCAGCTCCTCCGTGTCCTCCTTCTCCACCTCCAGAACCCTGCGCTTCTCAGTGGCATCCTCTGCATAGTCCAACTGCCAAGAGCATAACACACCCAGCTGTCAGAGCTTTCCCCCCTCTCTTACAGCTTATACACACACGCAAGCGCACACTAACCCAACCTCATCTGGACCGCTCGCACACATACACGCAAAATGTCGAAACTCTCAGGCTCACTTGCACATATTCACAAGCTCACTTAATCAGCTCCACAATTATTGGCACCCTTGATAAATACGCACAAGAAATACTGTAATCTGATAATGTTATTGACAAACTTTTCCAACAGTATTGTGATTTATTAATGAGTCCATGGATTCAAACAAAGTCTGTATTTCCCCAAAAAACAGGTTTCACAATTACTGGTACCCCTAGTTTAATACTTTGGGCAACCACCCCTGGCTATAATTTGGGATAAGGTTAGAACACAATTGGAGGGATTTTTTGACCATTCCTCCATGCAGAACTTCATGATTATTGATATCATTGGGACTGCATTTATGGACTATCCTCTTCAGTTCAGACCACAGGTTATCGATGGAATTTAAGTCTGGAGACTGAAATGGTAATTGCAGAAAATGGATGTTGTTTTCACTTCATTTCAGTGTGGGGAGTTTGATGTAAGTTAGGAGCCATCCTCCGACTGGAAATTTCTTCTATGACCAAGTTTCAGTCTCTTAGCAGAGACAACCAAACCTCCTGGTATTTTGTTCCAATTCATTATACCACTGATCTTATATATAGCCCCAATAGAGAAGTAAATCTGATGTACCTCTGAATTACATTTCCAATATACTGCTAAATGCTCTGCTAGCGCATTTCATCATAGGCGGCAACAGGGACAAATTTATATAAGCAAATCCTTAATGATTTAATGTAATTAAATCATTCTGCAACCAGAAAATGACAAGGCTCCATATGATCAGCAAATTATCCATGTGCAGCTTTTCATTAACTGTATATCGAGCAAACGGTCAGATCTTTGTACCAAACGCAATAAAGATGATCCTTGGCTGGCCAGTCTCTTTTTTTCGCTATTGCACCTGACATGGATTACACGTTGTCATCGATTACATAGGCTACCGATTAAAAATAGGATACATTAGTATAATACGTTAAAATCATGCTGGTTAAATCACACGGGTCACAATGATGAATTAATACAGACACCACTGGAGGTCGTATTAAGATGGTCCAATTGAGTTTTAGCCTCTCAGCAATCTAAAAACACAAAGCACGATTTTTTCGAAGTGAAATCAAATAATATTCAGCACATAGCCATGATTTAGGGCCCATGGGGCAGCCTGTAGCGTAGTGGTTAAGGTAAATGACTGGGACACGCAAGGTCGGTGGTTCTAATCCCGGTGTAGCCACAATAAGATCTGCATAGCCGTTGGGCCCTTGAGCAAGGCCCTTAACCCTGCATTGCTCCAGGGGGGGGATTGTCTCCTGCTTAGTCTAATCAACTGTACGTCGCACTGGATAAGAGCATCTGCCAAATGCCAATAATGTAATGTAATGTAATGTAATGTAATGTAATTTAAACCATGAAACATACTTTGAACCCAGAATTCAAAGCTATGTAGTTTGCTTATATTTAGCATTTGCCGCTCTATTTAATATGCTTTTCATAAAAAAAGAGATTAGTTAATAAATAACATTGAAACATGACAATAAATCTATTGAAATAAAAGTATCAAGTTCAAAAGGGCACCAATAATTCAGACAGACCTGACTGTACATGCACATACTCACAAGGACAAACACAGACAAACATTCAGGCTCACTTATGTGGACATACTCAGAAGCACAAACACAGACAAACATTCAGGCTCACTTACATGCACATTCTCACAAGCACAAACACAGATGCTGTGCCAAAAACGGCAATAGGCTGTAGAGTCCAATAAAGTTGCCCCGCCCCACCATTTCTACAAGCACACTTCAAATATATCTGAAGACAACATTCTGGATTGCCAATGCAAAACCGTTCCTGCCCTCGCCCTGGTCTTTCACACCACCATGACAGGGCATTCTCCTTCAGCCCTACAGCCTCATAATCACTTCTTCCCTGTTTTACCACAGAAAAGATCTCACTTTACCTCCATCTCCATGCGTCCCATTCCCATGACATCGTATTTGAGGATGATGGGCACAGGGTCCGTTCGGCCTGGAAGGAGAGGGGGAGAGGGAGGGAGAGAGACGGGGGGTGAGCACATGGTTACAGCCGGCACGAGCCTGCTTTGGCAGTGAGCTGGGGTTAGAGATCTCACCTTGAAGTGCAGAAACCGAAGAGCAGTTAACCAAACACCAACCATTCTCACAGCTTATGGCCACTGGGCAGAACTCAACCCGTTGAAATTTTTTGGGCTCTGTGCTTTTTACTGAGACCGGGGCTCATGTGTACATCGCCATTCTGCTAGTTTCAAAGTGGAACGGATTCAGTAAGTTTGTGTCAAGCCAGATGCCCATTTTGGATTAGTACATTTTTTACATTCTTACATCTGTGTCACTATTAACCAATAAAGCCACAATGAAATGTTATGTTATCATTGAGCAAATAAGACCTGCATAACAAAATAATAATAATACTACTACTACTACTAATAATAATAATACTTGAGGAGTCTTTATTATTCTTAATAAGTGTCAGGCTCGGGAAGCTGAACACATCTGAATAATTTTAGCAACGAAAGCAGAAACGGCACTATAGTTTTTACAGCCGAGGGATTAAAATTTGTTTCAAATTGAACGGATCAATAGCAGGACGCAGGAGGTTTGCTGAGCCAGATGGCCACTTCAGACGGTTCTGTCATAGTCTCCCCCGGCCGGCCTGCAGCGCATCCTGGCCCCCTGTCCTCAATCCCGTGCAGCAGCAGTCTGCACTGCGCCAAATCCCATCACAAACAGGCAAACTTCAGCAAGGGCACGGGATTCACACACTGACAGGGGGCCCCTGGGGGGGCCGGAGGATGTCGGCGCTGACGCAGGGACTGCCGGGCTGGAAGGCAATGCGGTACGGGAAGGAGAAGCTCCGCGGGAGCCGTAGCCGCTGCCGTGCGACTCGCCCGCCGTGCGACTCGCCCGCCGTGCGTTATTAATGACTTCACATCGGAGCTACTGCGGGCCCTCGCAGCGTTCCGCCTTGAATTTACAGAGCGAAGCTACGCCTGACATCTGCTCCGCCCAAGCCTCAGCAACGGACTTAATGAAGGTCGCGGGAAACGCGACGACTCCGGTGCCTCTGCCCTACACCGACTTTGAGGGAGGGTCTGTTTAGTTTCAGGAACCCTCTGAGTGACTCGACTGCTCGCTACAGTGCCCCCCGCTGTCACATGCTGTGCGCATTAGTCAAGCGGTCTTTCTAAAGGAACCGCCACAGAACACTTGAAGTTATTTCTGTGAAAACCCATTATCATTCCAAACATACTGCACGCAAATGTGTAATATAAACAAATAAAACCAAATTTGGCCCGCTAGGGCTACAACTGTAAATGGCGAATTTATAGTTGACGTACACGAGGCACTCTTTACAGCGTTTGACACTCTCAATGTTCCTGAGAACACCCCTAACCTGAACTGAAATGGCTGCTACACTATGAGAGGATGTTCTTTTTAGTGATGTGATAGAAGCTGTGAAAAGAGCTGGGTGAGAAGATAATCACTTCCAAGGGAAACCAAAAAAAACCCATACAACACAATAAATAAAAAAAAACGTCAGATTTATACATATGGTTCAAACCATTCAACCAGCCAAACAAAGCAAGGAGGAAGTAGAGAAGCGCTACAGCGGCTGTGTGATGTCACAGGGCTAGTGATCGCCATGGTGACAGTGCAGGAGGGGTTGGGGGAGGTTGGGATACTTACCTGTATGTCAGGGGGTAGAGGGGGGTTTGGGGGGAGGATAGGGACAGACAGAGAGCCCTCGAACAAACGGCACGTAACTAATGATTTGTGCAATGCTGGTACTGCTGTCGCCACCAGACACGCAATCGGATGAACCAGGTTTGTTTGGTTTGATTTCAGTTTTTTTTTTTTAATGTATAATTTAAGATTGTCAGGTTATACCCTTGGGCAGTAAGCAGTTCACAAAAGCAGAAGTTTCACTAAAGTTTTGTAAAATACAGAAATAGACAAAAGTGTAATAATGCAGTCACTCCATATCACATGGAGGTAAGGTGAGAGTTGTGCTTTTTTGCAGATAGGTGCCCTAGTTACACTGAGTCCTCTTTAAATGGGCTACAAATTAGCCAGAGGTGGAAAGTCCAGGGGTTGGAAAGAAAAAGTTCTACCCTGTGTTTCTTCCACCCATGAACTCAGCCAGCTGATTCCACAAATTTGGTCTACCTCCAGGCTGAAGAATTATGCTACAACTCTGACATTAGCTTATATTAAATGGCTGGGAGGACATCGTCAGGTCCCACATGCAAGTTGAAATAAGAGACCAAACATCAATGAATGACTGGACTTTCATAGCCATCTCTCCACTTAGATATTCTGCCATTTTTTGTATACTTTCAGAGTAGCCAAAGCCCAATGGTATAACAGTGACGTGACTGCTTGTTTCGCAGAAGGGACCGGCAGCACTTTGACCCCTGCAGCACTGTCTGTGAGCCAGGTGTCCCTAAAGGGGGTAAGTACACAAATGTACTCACCCAGAACTACTTAAAGGAATATACTTTTACAAATTACAGTGGCCAGTGGATATACAGTATACATGGTCATTAATCAATTGTAGTACTTGATAAATAAAGTTATACTAAATTTTGCAGGCTTTGGCCCAGCTTGCACATCTTAGCACTAGACTCAACAAAATGGCTGCTTTAATTGAGCCAACACACCTCCTTCCGGTTGCTTCCGTCAGATATGCCAACGATGATGGTAAAATCTAGGATAAGTCGGAAGATGACAGGACTGACTTATACGAGCGACTGAGTCCAGATTCAAGGCTACTAGTCAGAGGTGGGGAAGAGGGGCCAGAATTAAATAGCTGACCCTTTGACCCTAAATCCTTCACAGCTGGTGAGCCTTTTTCACTCCCGGTCTCCTGGTTAACAGGCAGTTTGCCGTGGGGATCAGAGGTGCTGGTTGGCCGGAGACCAGTGCCGCTCTCTGGGTACCCTTCCGTGTTCACACTATGTACGCTACCGCATGCCACAGCTCCTGCCATTAACATGACTGAAAGGGGCCGCAAATCGGACCCGTCACGACGGTCACAATGTCTCAGAATGAATTTACTTTCTCTGCGTTTTTTAAATACACACACAGCGATCCCTTCTCGCAATATCCATTCCAATGACAGGCTCAGACAAAATGCGCACTGAAATAAACTAGATAAAAAAAACTGAAAACAAAATAAAGTAACTAAAATCATGGATGTAATCATACAGAAGAGGTCAAGCGGCAGAATGAGGGCTACGACAGAGAGAGAATTAAAGCCTACTGCACTGGTGCACTGATGACAGAAAAACGACAACGAGGAAACAATTCAAATCAGGGAGAAATGAGGATTACCACTAAGTTTACCATCAGCACAACATGGGCGGGATCATACCACTGCAAAAAAGAAACACCAATTGGTTAAGCATGAACACTGAGGTATTCGGAGAGGGCGGGCAGAGGGGGAGATGGCATGCCCCCCTCCATTCTGCTCCACCTCCGACACTGATCTGGGCCAGGGCCTATCGCCCTTCCTGCCCAAACTCTAGGAGGGTGAGTTCAGACAGTCTGTTTCCGCAGCGGTGGGTTTTAGTCCCATTTTTACACCACCACCATCATCATCATGGACCCCCCCCCCACCCATCCGCCCATCCACCATCAACAGTAAACGAGGTAACAGAGCAGAGTTCACACTTCAGCTTATCTTATTTCAACATTCAAACTGACAACGGGGTCACATGGAGGGACTTGGAGGGGAAAATGCACATTCAAAGCCGTCGTTCCAGGGTTAAATGACAGGCACGAAAGTGTTAAAGGCACGAAAGTGTTAAACCCCCGCCCACCGCAACAGTGACTGGACCTAGGAAGTGATTTGAAACAGTGGGCATTCCACTGAAACGTATAATATCACTGTGCACTGGGACACTGTGCAGTAGGAGATGCCAACTTGCAGGTGAGACGTTAAATAAAGCGAGGTCCTCACTCACTGTGGTCATTAAAATTCCCATGACACTCTTCACAAACAGTAGAGGTTTCGCCGGCATCCTGGCTAAATTCCTAACCCTCTTTCAACCTGCCACCTAATCATCCCCTGATTCAATTGGCAAAAACTCTCCCTCTCCACCTCAGCTGGTGTGCGGTGAGTGTTCTGGCACACAATAACAGCCATGCATCACCCAGGAAAGTGCTACAAACTGGTAGTGGTCGAGGTGAGTTTGAAATTAAAATTAAACTCTCACCCCCCTTTATCAATGCCTCAGTCTCTGTGCGGCAATAAAGTTGAGGTGCATCAGTGCCCACATACAAATTAAATGGTGTTGACCTAAATGTGCATCCTGCCCAGATTCGATATTGTGATGAGCACTCAGTAGCATTCAGGAACAGTCCCTTCATTAACAGATCTGACAGTGCTACTGCTGCTAAGAGGTAAACACCATTATTTTAGCTACATTTCTTGATAACGTGTGAATGACAACAAACACTGTTGTTCTGTCCCAATATTTACGGCGATCTGATCTAATCTAAGAGATAACCATTGTTGGGGTATACAGCCAGTTAGCTCATTTAGCCAGGGTAATAGGTGGAAACAAAAACCCGCAGAAAGGGTCCTCCAGGGCCAAAATAGCCCATCAATGCTATAAACAGTCGCTGCTGCAGCTCGTTATCAAATCAAATATTTCCATAACAGACCAGAGTAAACTACATTACCATTTTGGATTCAAATACTTTTCTGGACAGGGCAAGTCTGGACAAAGTCAAATACTTTTTTACTCTTTACTGAGCTTGTCTGGTGTATTGGAACCTATGAATTACTCTCAAAAAGTGCAAACCCCACGTTCTGGTCCTCTTGGTTGTCTCAATTGCACCAGGCAAGATAAATGGAGCACAGAAAAGTATTTGAATCCCAAACAATTACTTATTTGGCCAAGGTCATTTCCAGAACCACCGAGACGCATGGCACAGAAGCCTACAGCACAGGCCAGAATGCAGACCAGGGGTCAGGGTGAAAGGGACACCGGTCTTAGGAATCTCAGGATAGCAGGAAGGTGTTATGAAGGTGTAGTTCAGCAAGCACTTCCAATCCAAATGCCCTTCCCGGGTTCAGCTCTATTAGCTCTACGCTCGCCATTATTGCCAACGAAATGAAGTGACAGTTCAGGTCTGGTCATTTGGAAAGAGACAGAGCAATATTGTTCCTCTTTTTCCATTTAGAAAGAAATTAATTAGAATAGGAGAATCGAGTCGAAGGTGGCTGATACCCACTACAAGACATTCTACTGAGTCACTAAAAAAGGAAAATTCCCACAAAGATCTCCATTGGCCATGGAGGCAGTCCGTAATTACTCATCCAGAGAAATACTCCAACTGAAAGATACCACTGCAGACACAGTACTGTAGACAGGAAGTGAAGAGAGATAGCTTAATTACAGATACGTTGCATAAGGGACTGAACTGTTGCATAATTACCTCCTGCAAGAACACTGTTGAGCCTTCTGATGTGTGGTAAAACCAATTTTCAATTTAGCACATATCAATTCACAGACATTATTGCTAGAGCAAAATGCTATTTACAATGCAGTCTTAACAAAACACAAATAATGATACAATGAAAATATTGGTAAGTGACTAGAGGATTTCCATGCCATGCTGCAGTTCCTCCTCCAGGCTTTGGGTGGCACTGTGAGGCCATGGGTCTGATCTGAGGAGCACAAGGCCATATATGTCCTTGAAGAGCAGAGGAAAACTTTTCCCCCTCAGGTCTCACAGCTTCAACATGAACTCTCTCTGCCCTAGCATGCATGATGGCCTCTATTCCCCCCGCCTTGGAAAGGGAAAGCTTTCACATTTCCAATTGCAGATATCTGACATTTAAAGCCTTTTCTAGCAGCGGGGAAATGATCCCAATTTAGAGTTCGCACATGAGGGACACTGCGCAAGCAGGTGGCGAGACCAGTTTTTCCACTTTCCAAGAATGGGTAAAAAAAAAAATAAAAAAAAATAAAAAAAAACCCCAGTTCATTATTACACCAGTCTGACCTGCTTGTTGGGGTATGTGTATGGCATAGGTGTAGTAACATGGCATGGGAACTGGGATGGTAACTTAAAGGTTTCAAGTTCAATCCCTAGATAGGACACTGCCCTTGTACTCTTGTACAAGGTACTTAACATTAAGGGCCAGATTTTCAGGCGCACATATGACGCATTCTGACCAGGAAACATGCGTCTTATGTATGAAACTGGCACACGGGGCCTGAACCGCAGTATGCATGTGTTCTAGATGAGTCATCGCAAGCAGCGCTTCTCTCCTTAATTCATATGCATTTAAGGGTGGATCACGCATCAAAGGCTGGAGTGTGGCTGATTATATATTCCGTTGAATTTACTTAAGTTCATGCAATTCGCAAGGGTCGATTTGTGCTCAATTTGCCCGCCTCTAAATAGCAGGCATAAACCGAGGCGCAAGCAAGACAGAGACACAGGCTCTGAATCTTGAATAACTTCAACTTCGCAATAAAAATCACACTATTTCAACTCCAGGAAATCAAGTGGATTATTAATATCAAATATTAATTGATGATTGCAGCCAAGTAATAATTAAGGCTGGGTTTTTGTCACAGAAAATAATTTATGAAATTAAGCAATATCTCGTGCAAAGCTGTGGGAAATAACAAGCCTGTTACAGGCTCTTAACAGTGTCTGCTAAGAGCCTGTAATGGACTGTGTGTGGGTGACTGACAGCATGAAAGAGTGAAAATGGTGGCAGTGACCCCTGAGCTGGGAGAGGCTATGGCCATGCAACCCAGACTCCTCTACAAGGCTTTGAGTGATGGCACACACCAGAGAGAGGGGGCTGTAGTGGGAGTGGCTAGTGAAGACTGAGGTCATTTGAATGCAATTGCTCTGCAGTGCAAATTATTGAGGGGACACATCCTGATCCATCCGTACAGACACAGACACAGACACAGACACAGACACAGACACAGACACAGACACAGACACAGACACAGACACAGACACACGGTACGGGGCTGGGACTTAATGAATCGTCTCTTGCTCTGAGGGGTTGTAGTGAAGGAGTACTGCAGACACTGCATTTCCCACAATCCCTGTGCAATAGGTGGTGCATGATTGATTGCTTGTTTACTCTGCTGCGTGAGAATAGGATCATGGGAGGATGAGAAGGAGAGACTCGTTGGGGGGACATAGCATGCATAATTGAAGCCATTAGATTTTCATAAGGTAAATGGAGAAGGTGGGGTTTGCATCAGGAATTTAAACAGGAAAAATGAGCTGAGGGTGTTAATGACTCGCTCGCCCTTGCTCCAAGACAGGAATACAAATTACTCTCAGCTTGTTCTGTCCATCTCCATCAAACCGCAATCTCGCTCCGGGAGAAGGGGGGTGGTTCGCCAATTGCACAGATTTATATTTAATGCATAACGGTTGGAGTCTCTATAAGCAAACCTTGATATTTCAATAACAAAAAGATCTATTGTTTTAGCAGAAACTCATTTCATCAGGTCAGCATATAAATTCCATTACTGAAGGCTGACAGGGAACATGAAAAATCCCCCTTCTTTCAGGGGAATCTGCCAGCTCAAAAGAATCTGTGCTGATAGTTGACCTGGAGATGACTACAATCCAACTTGATCTGGCCTTGTAGGGGGAATGGATTTAACAGAAGAGAAGGGGGAGGGACAGTCTTCCAAATGAAAACAGACCACTGATAATATCTTCCATTTGTTCCCACGCAAATTCCTGGTGGGTGGTGGTCTCTTCACAGAATCTGTCTGCTGTAAATAACAATAGCGCCCATGGACGGGCTGGCAGCATTTCCAAAGCTGCCGAACTTCACACAAGCAGTGAACTATACCCCACACAAGCATCGTGAACTATTCCCCACACAAGCATCGTGAACTATACCCCACACAAGCATCGTGAACTATTCCCCACACAAGCATAGTGAACCATTCCCCACACAAGCATCGTGAACCATTCCCCACACAAGCATCGTGAACTATACCCCACACAAGCATCGTGAACTATTCCCCACACATGCATCGTGAACTATTCCCCACACAAGCATCGTGAACTATTCCCCACACAAGCATCGTGAACCATTCCCCACACAAGCATAGTGAACTATTCCGCACACAAGCATAGTGAACCATTCCCCACACAAGCATAGTGAACCATTCCCCACACAAGCATCATGAACTATTCCCCACACAAGCATCGTGAACCATTCCCCACACAAGCATAGTGAACTATTCCGCACACAAGCATAGTGAACCATTCCCCACACAAGCATAGTGAACCATTCCCCACACAAGCATCATGAACTATTCCCCACACAAGCATCGTGAACTATTCCCCACACAAGCATCGTGAACTATACCCCACACAAGCATCGTGAACTATTCCCCACACAAGCATCGTGAACTATTCCCCACACAAGCATCGTGAACTATTCCCCACCCAAGCATAGTGAACTATTCCCCACACAAGCATCGTGAACTATTCCCCACACAAGCATAGTGAACTATTCCCCACACAAGCATCGTGAACTATTCCCCACACAAGCATGCCACAGCTAGTGCATCACACCTAACTTACAGGACATTGCTGGGTCCCAAGCATTATGGTGCCCTGAAATATCCAGTGAGCAGCAGTTCTACGGATACTCCAATACTCCGTAGAACTCCAATAACCACTCTGTACAACAGTGGTGAGCAGAAAAGCACCTCAGAATGCACAACATGTCAGGCGGATGAACAACAACAGCAGAAGACCATGTCGAGCTCCACTTCTGTCAGCCAAGAACAGAAAGCTGAGGCTGCAGTGGGCATGGGCTCACCAAAACAGGACAGTTGATGAAATGTAGCCTGGTCTGATGAATCTCAATTTCTGCTGAGGCATACAGATGGTCGGGTCAGAATTTGGCCCAAACAGCATGAATCCATGGCTGGTGGCGGTGGTGTAATGGGTCTGGGGAGTGTTTTCTTGGCACATTCTGGGCCTGTTAATACCCATCAATTATCGCTTGAATGCCACAGCCTATTTGAGTATTGTTGCTGACCATGTACATCCTTTCATGGCCACAATGTACCCATCTTCTAATGGATACTTCCAGCATGATAATGCACCATGTCACAAAGCAAAAGTTGTCTGAAACTGGTTTCATGAACATGACAATGAGCTCAATGTTCTACAGTGTCCTTCCCAGTCACCGGATCTGAATCCAATAGAACACCTTTGGGATGTGGTAGAACGGGAGATTCACAGCACGAATGTGCAGCTGCCAAATCTGCAGAAATTGCGTGATGCAATCATGTCAACATGAAACAGAATCATGAAGAAATTGTGCAATCGACAAAGAATTGAGGTTGTTTTCAGAGCAAAGGGAGGCCCAACCCAGTATTAGTATAGTGCTCCTAATAAGTGTGCAGTGAATGTATATGCCCCTGCAATGGGCTGTGATTCACAAATGATTGAGTTTACACTGATAGGCTAGCTTCACTAGCCGCATTGTTAGCTAGCTAACTTGTCAAGGCAGTCTAGTTGCAAGCCAACGTTAGCGAACATGGCTGGCTTGTTCCCCTCCTCTCATACTTCATCTTGTGGTGGGTTTTAACAGCCAATCCATCTCACAGAGCTCTTAATGCTTTTTAATGCTGAATTTGTGAAATTGTTACAAATTTGTTTTATTGTTATTATTATTATTATATTATTTTTACGAGAAAAGACTTTGCATGAATCTAAGCACTGCTTATAGTTGATACAGATATTGATGCCAACCACCCATATACTGATATGCTACTACCATTTTGACAAAGCCAAAATGTTATTTTGTAAATTGCCACCATCTATTTTAGATTTTAGCCATTGGGGACAAAAAATGCCCCCTTAAAAAAATGTTTTTTAAATAATAAAATCCCCATGTTTGAATACACCACAGCTAACTAGTTCCATATCCCATACCAAAGTACATCACATGCAACCATTTCTCACACCTGGGCTGGGAAAAAGTTGACTATTAATCGAGCTGCAACTACCCTCCTCAGACTGGCATTCAGCCTCATCTACATCCAACAAGAGATTTAAACAATTAGGGCCTTGTAAATGATCCCCCTCAGCTCACTGCAGATGTAAATGATTCCCCTCAGCTCACTGCAGATGTAAATGATTCCCCTCAGCTAACTGCAGATGTAAATGATTCCCCTCAGCTCACTGCAGATGTAAATGATTCCCCTCAGCTCACTGCAGATGTAAATGATTCCCCTCAGCTCACTGCAGATGTAAATGATTCCCCTCAGCTCACTGCAGATGTAAATGATCCCCCTCAGCTCACTAGAGATGCAATGCAGTGGCCGTTCTGAGACAGTAAGAGCAGCCCCCCAAAGCCAACCCACAGGAGTTTCACTTCTTACTGCACAGGCCACAGGAATCTACTGCTGGTTACAAACTGCTGCAAACTGTGGCCGTCTACAGGAACTACACAAGTGGGTCAAAGATACACTAAGCAGACAACATGTCCCAGGGCTCCCAGCCTGTATAGAGCGGTGCCATAGCCATAGCTAACCTAGCTGCCCCAGACCATTAAAACAGGTAGATGGCAGTGGACACTCACGTTAGGGCAGGACCTTGAAAGCAAATGGATGCACTCCTTCACAAACTGAATTGCATTGAGTTTTTGAAGTCATTCCACGAGGAGTAACTTCAAACAAGCATTACTATGTCTGTAGCAATAACAAAAGGGGGCGATAAGCTGGACAGAAACCCAAATGAGTTCATTCAGGATTGTTCCGGATTTTACCGGCTTAATATACCTTTCATCGTGCTGCAAACAATGCTGAGCCGAGGGTTAGTGGTGGGGGAGGGGTCGGTCAGCGCTCTACATACGCTGTTGTGTTGGGAACTCTGCTCGGTAGCAGCAGAATACAGCCCTCAGGGGATTGGCTCGGCTATTCTCAAAGCAGGAATGGTGGAAGTGCAGGAGGGCAGCTATCCAGCCAGAGAGTACAGGGTGTACACCACCAACTGGCCCCCATTGTGAAATACCAGCCTGGCTGATGTGCTATAGGACCTCCCCTATGACAAAGGGCATGTTGATAAAACCAGGAGCGCTGTGGAAAAACCTCTCGAAACCTCAGCATCTGTCGATGTACAAGCTCTGCACACTAATGCTCAGATGCAACATGAAAGATGAGGAATTTCTTTAGATAACAGCTAACTAAATTGAGGTTTAGCCATCTTGTATTTAGGGGAAAAGCTTGAAACATCAGTATTGAACATGGGCGTAATCCTGGAAAATACTCCAGCCGCAATCATACTCTTCTGTGAAATACTAGTGTGTGGGCACAGTGATAATAACATCAGGACAAGCACATGATGGATGATTTGAGATAGCTTTAATCTGATGCTTCCGTTTCTGAGAAATGGGGTAGATGCATAGGGAGCATTTAACTGGCAATCCTCTCCCTCCAGACCCACCATCTTGAAATCAATCCACTGATCATCCATTAGTGTGAGCGAGGCAGGCCATTCTTAAAATGGCAGAACAAGCAGCTAAAGCAGTTTATTCTTAATTGGACCGTAATTACAGCTAAAAACAGACAGAGGATATGCACTCAATAAAATGCAGGGTGGCACCATGAAATAATAATGACCAGGAAAAGCCGGGCCGCAGGCATTTGCGTTCAACATGACCGAGTGTGTTGTAAACCCAACACGGTAAGCTGGGTTTGGTTTCAGGAACACCGATTCTTCAATAACAAGTTCCAGTTTCAATTAGACCCAAGTTTCAAATTATAATGGTAAGGCAACACTGAATTTTGGCCGAATCAAAACAAATTCATAGACTTATTTTCCATTCTGGATGGAAACTGCTTGCAAAACTGCACTCATGCCTCAATGCCCAGTTCATTAGTGACTCACTAATGAAAGAGACGGAAAGAAAAATAAGAATAACAAAGCGGATAACACAGCGAGGCTGCAGCTGGTGACTGCCCCAGGGAACCAGTGTAAAAATAACCCAGCGAACACACTGCAGATCACAGCACCCAGTGTGCCGACAAAATATTGACCATGTGAAATTATAGCACAATTAGCCTCTGTACACTTACACAACTGTGCAGAAAATGAATCCTTCTGGTCACAATTATAGCATACATTATAACAGCCATTAAAACATGATGCAGGAATAAATAAACATTAAAAACATTTTCAGATGCTTCCCTGGGACACCTACAGGTCACAGTCATGCCCAAGTCTTCCCAAAATGTCTTCCAATGTGTTTGGGGGAGAGTGGCATGAAGTAAAGCTTTTAGGGAAATGGGGGGTGGAAGTGCCCTGTTGGCATGTCAGCATGTTTGCTGCCTCGGGTCCTGAAAAACTTGCCATTATAGAAGGAACCATGAATTCTGCTCTGTACCAGACATTTCTTAAGGAGAATTTCTGTGTCCTCTAGAGTAGCAGTAGTGCCAGTTGGCATAAGCAGCACGAATGCTTCCACAGTCATAAGTCAAGCGTTACAATTCGATAACATAATCCTCCGGAAAATCAACTACGGAGAATAAAGACAGCAGTGATTACTTTTCATGAGAGAAATCAAATAATCTACTTAATACAATGAATCAAATGAGAACATCACGGCAAAAAAATAATTTTGATTTTCGTCATCAGGGGCAATTTCCTTCAAATCTTCAGACTTAATTTGCCAGAACTGGTATGGGGAACAGAACACTGGATCCAGTCCCCAATTTAATTAGCCCAATTGACAGTAATTGTGCAAAAGGGGGAACCGGTAGAAGCTATAGCCACACAGTTTGCATGTAGCTTGGGACGAGGGACTGGAGGCTGGGGAGTGGAAGCAGGGAAGACTGGGCTCCCTTTCCTCCTCACACTGCAGAGGCGTGAGGCCGGGCGAGCAGAGGGAGCCTGAGGGAACGGCTGGAGACAGCCTGCTCAGTCAGCAAAATTTGGGTAAGAGACAGAGTCAAATGCCTCTGAAGGAGAGATAAGAGGACACTTCCATGGTCCCGGTCGGCCATTACCCAGCTAACACAATACGTTCTCTGAAATTTCTGCCATGTTGTGCCAATGTTATAACAAAACATTCCAGTAACAATGTGTGAACATTTTCTGTTAGCTGGGTACCTCCACCCATCCTGTTGCATAGGTTTGCCTACTCCTTTACCGGCCCCACTGTCCTTCTATTCTGACTGAGGATGCAATGCTGAGGAGTACCAAGAAACATGCATGCTAAGGCAGGTAGATGTTTTTGGTGGACTGCTCACAATTCTTGTTGCTAAAAATATTTTTAGGCATTGACAACCATCAATCTTACTGTATATGACAGTATACTGTGAAACCAGTATACCACTGTATCCATTATTCAGACTACTGCCTTCTAAAGCAGCAAAAATCTCTCCTCAGCAAAAGATTATCAAGCGTTACACATCCTAGAGTACCGTAGGGCAACCATATATTGATCTTTTTTCTTACATCTACAGAATTGTTGGCAAAGGAGAGATATTAATGTGTGCGTGGCACAGCAGGTTTAATCTTCTTTTTAAAAGTGGAAGTTGAGGCCAGAGTGCATGACCTTCGCTTGAAACAGCGGTGAATTCTATCGCAGTGAAAGGGCGTGCTGACAGAATACCGATAGCTTCCATTTCTAATCATGCGGGAAACAACAATGGCTTCTCACCGCAGCCTGATTTATACTTCCACGTCGAATCTACGCAGAGCCTATGGCGTAGCCCAACGCATGGCCTAACACAGAGGCTACGACGCGTAGTTACATTTCTGGAGAGGTGCACGTCAGGCTACGCTGTAGGCTGCGGCTACGCGTAGGCTCTGTGTAGATTCGAAGCAGAAGTATAAATCAGGCTTTAGAGCAGAAAGCCTCAGCCTTAGGGCAGAAAACTGCAGAAGTGAGGGGCTAGTAGAGGAAAAAACTGAAATCATATTTCAGTGGTGCAAGCAGCTATGACAGCCTGGGACCTTTTCATACTATGCGTTTTGTGAGTTTCAGACTTATTTCAAATGCATTCTTTTACAGGGCCGACTAAAAACAAATAAGGAAACAGGCCCAAATGGTATATTCCCAACTCAAATAGTTAAATGAGATAATTTTTAAACCACTGGCAAGTATTTTTAGACAGTCTTTAGAGAAATAGTGGATGACTGGAAACAAAGTAGTATAATACCAATGTATAAGAAAGGGGACCAAACTAATTCAGGAAACTACAGGCCCAGTCAAACTTGCATCACGTGTAAAATACTGGAATCTATCATTAGAGACAGACTGGAATTATTTATTGAAAATAATTACATTCTAAGGGACAGCCAACATGGCTTTCTTAAGGGTAAATCATGCCTGAAAAACCTTTGACATTCTTTGAGGAAGTTACCAAGTGTTTTGATGATAGCAGGGCTTATATTTTGATTTACAAAATGCATTTGATGAAGTATCGCATGATAAACACATTATCAAAATAAGTATGGTAGTATTTGCAGGAGCCATTTTGAGTGGGTTTGGAACTGGCTATGGGATAGTAGGCGGGACGTTATCTCAGCAGGTTATTGTGGGAAGTGGAGTCCCACAGGGTTTGGCGCTAGGGCCACTGCTCTTCCTCATTTATATAAATGACCTTGACGGAGACATTGGAAGTACTTTACTTCAATTTGCAGATGGTACAAAACTAGGAGGTTTAGCTAACAGTTTGGAATCCACTAAAGTAATCCAGGAAGATTTAAACAGAATCCAGAACTGGGCGGAAACCTGGCAAATTAAATTCCATATAACTAACCGTAAAGTTCAACATGTGGGAAATGAAAACGTAAGGCAGGATTACGTTTTGGGTGGTACAAAATTGTAAGGTGCACAAGTTGAAAACGAATAGTTGATCAAAGCCTTTCAGGTTCTAGTCAATGTGTGATAGCAGTAAAAAAGGCCAAAAGGACACTAGGATACATAGCCAAGAGTATTGAGTATAAATCTAAGGAATCCATACTTGGAGTACTGTGTGCAGTTCTGGGGACTGCACTATAAGAAAGATATAGAGGCGCTGCAAAAGGTTCAGAGAAGGGCAACCAGATTGGTTCCATGTATAAATGATAAAAAGTTATGAGGATAGACTTTAAATGCTTAATCTCTTTACGCTCAGTAAAAGGAGACTTAGGAGGATTTGATTGAGGCTTTAAATTAATTAAAGGGATTAACAAAGTGAACTATAGGCGATTCTTCATGGTGAGTTTGGTTAGGAGAACAAGAGGGCACAAATAGAAATTGGCAAAGGATAAATTCCACACAGATATTAGGAAGTATTTTTTAATTGGTCATTCAGAGGAATAGCTTGCCAGGATACAACTGAGCTTTCAGACAAACTAAGCTGTGCTTTCATTTTTTGAAACACAAGAAATCATGTCAGGGGTGTTCAATGTTATCCAAAAGGGCCGCTGTGGGCGCAGGTTTTTATTTTAGGCTTCTACTTATCAAGGACTTGACGGAAAACCTAAATTAGTTAAGTAGTTGAATCAGGTGTCTTAGTGCTTGGCTAAAACAAAAGAACTGCACCCACACTGGCCCTATTTGGATATGATTTGGCACCCTTGCAATCCTACTCAAAATACTTCTGGCTATCTGGCAACAAGCTTAATCTAGCAGCTAGCAGAAAGGCTGCGCTACTACTGCTATTCCCTATATGGGTATATCCATGCACTGCAAACAAGTTTACAATATAATTATAATTCCTGCTAGGTAAGACCACACCAGATAAGCTAAATATCTGTATGATATTCAGATCTTAAAACCAGCTTGCAATGTTTTCCCCCTGGGGAATTCACATCAATATTATTTTCCATTCGATATAGCGATGGTGCGATTCTCTGGTCGGAGCCATAATAGGCTGGTTGGTAACTAAAAGAACCAAAAAGTTCTTGGGAATAAAATATATTACTTTAAATTTTCAAATTTTCAACATTCATTCAGCAATAGCGCATGTTTTCAAAGGCTACGGAATTCCCGCTTATCGGTTTATGAGTTCTGCGTTCAGTTGTGTAAATGTTTTACCAATAGAGCAACTGCACAGGGGTATCCCCAAGTGGCAAAAACACAAGGGCGAAGCAGCAACAGAAAATGCCGGGTGGTACAACGTTGTACCGCGGCGGCCATTTTGAAACTGCAGCTGAAATGAATTAGTCAGGCCGACGTGCTGGGAGGTGCTTCTTTGAATAGTAAATGGCACTGTTTTTCAAACCCCAACAATGAGCCACATTTTGGACTATGGTATGAATGGGAGATGCTGTGACCTCCCCCGGCCACCTCCCCCTCTGGAGCCCTTCATTTGGCCACAGCGTGCACGTGTCCCGTCAATGGACGCGATTGTCTGTGGACAAGGAGAGGAGTGTTTGCGGAGCGATTCCCTGCTCCGCCCTCCGCTGAGATGACCAAAACAGGGCCGGAAAACTAAAAAGCCACATGAAATTATCCAAACAGATTGTTTTCCGCGAATGCTACTCAGAGCTCTGCGAGGAAGGCTAATGACTTTGAAGTTGTTCCAACCCCTGCATCTCTCATGAGAAAAATGTAGCATGACCAAGGCAGTGTTAAGTCTTTTAATACATTCCTATCATTTCACATGGTCTGCAGTAGGAGCCCTTGCCTTTCTTTGGGTAGTTTCAGCGTCCTAACACTTCCTTGTCTAGGCCTCAGCAGTCAGTTGTTTTTGACACATTAATCGACTTTCCTACCCGTTTAATATGTGATGAATTGTGGGGGGGGGGGGGGGGAGGCCGAAAAGCTGACTGCCAAAACCCTAGGGACTCTCTGATCCCATTCCCCACGTGAGTCCGTCGCAAAAAGACCCAAACAGGATGTTGACCCTGAAAATAGCTTAACTGATCCTCGAGAGCGACTGGGGCTTACTCAAAGGAACAAGCGCTGAAGAGGAGACGTATAATAAGGAGACTGGTACCGGCGGTCTGCAAACCCAAACAGGAAATGAAGTGGGAGGAACAGAGAGAGACAGGAAGAGGGAGATAAGAAAAGAGGCTCTTACCCTGCATGGTTTTCCCCAGGCCCTGGCCCAGCTTCCAGCCATGCTTCTGCAGAAGCCGGTGCCCGATATTATCCTGATGGACAGAACAGAGGAGAAAAAAACCAAAAATATTCCAATAATAAGAAGGGCTTTTCCCCACAGGGCCAAATAATGTGTCAGGATGAGGAGCGGGTGGAACAAGAGCTACTGGATGGACTGTTAGATCACCTGCGATACAGTGTAATTTCAGATCCCTTTGAGTGAATCAGCATGCTGAGAGAACACGGACAGTACAGCTGGGGGGTGGGGGGTGGGGGGGAGGTGGGGGTGAGGAAGGTTGAGTGTTTGTTGGGACAAAATAATATCCCTTCCCTAGAACAGATAAGTGTTTATCCTAGAGTGTGTCCTAGCTCTCTACTTAGGGACACGGTTACCTGTTGACAGCAGTGGGCACTACATAAAACTGAGGATGTGTAGCTACAGTCCTCTAGTATTGGGGGTCTTTCTCAAGATGATGGGCAGCTTCTGTGCACAGTGTTTGGACAGGGGGGATGTCACAAGCAAAACAGTGGGGAAATAAATTCAAAACAAGAGGCAACCACTACAAAGAGCAATATGACTCAATATGGACAAAGAGGCATACATGTTCAAATATGTATATGGGGCATATACATATTTAAACCTACAACGGACATAGTCATACACAAAGAGCGAGACCTTGCATCAACACAAAGAGGTAGAAAACTCAAGCTTGAGGTGAAACCATACCCATAAGCCAAGGAGCACCGTGTGTACCGTTGCGAGAGAAAGGGCGTGGCTCACCAGTACACAGCCCTGGGGTGTGTGTGTGTGTGTGTGTGTGTGTGTGTGTGACCATGAGAACATGACAGACTACCCCTCCACTTTTGAGCAACACTCAAAAGAAAAACACAAATTAAAAACCATGAGGCACAATTTCCCCATCACTAATCACCAGATCAAATACAAAACAAAACAAAAAAATCATCCAAACAGGGTGAGGGTGGAGAGGGGGAATTCAAGACATTTTCTTTAACCGATCAGGTTTGTTTTTTTCTTAAATTAATTAAATTCAATTAAATGAAATAATAGAAATAGTACAACATGCAACTTTCTTGCTAGCAGCTAACAAAGGTAAGAACGGTGATGTTAGTCACGCACTGAATATGTTGCACATACAGAGGGAGCGAAATTAAAGAGAAGGCCTACAGAAACGATCATGATGAATGAACACAAGCACGGGGTGATGATGTACTTCACACAGTCATCTAAATGCAGAAGCCTACGGGTTTAGGACAGGACAGGCAGAGCCATGAGTAGCCAGAACCGTTAATGCGCACAGAGGGGTGCAGTTGTCGCATGCCTCAGGTGCAGCGTCTCGCCCAGCCCGTTCGCCTCCACGTGGTGCTGCAGATTGAGTCAATATTCCAGAAGAATCTTTCACTTTGTGATTCAAGCACCAAACTTGGCATGAATAATGCCTAGGACCTACTTTTTTAGAAAAGCCCAGTAGCCACCTGAAAATTCAAGATGGCGGGCATTTTTCAAGATGCCATTTAACGTGCCATTTGAGGACAATTTCATCTTCCCAGAACGGTGACCTGCTTTCGCCCAGCGCTGTGTGCACCGTGTCCCGCTTAGGGTATATGAACTGTTGCGGTTCCAAAGCGATATCGCCTTAATTTGTACGTGGAAAACCTACAACATCTTGTACCAGTTCCTTTGGTTAGAAAGGCTTGCGGCTTCCATAGGCATTCAAATCAAAGTGTTCAGTCGAGGAAGGTGTTTTACGGACGCACTTTCCTGGTTGGTTTGACAGCCTCTGAACAAGATCCGGTTTGGCATTACTGCAGGCTCTTCAGCGCACACAGTAACTACTATTCAGTTGAGGGCTTGGTCTTCCCATCACCCAATAATGTAAAACAGACCAGCGTTCTGGGGAAAAAAAAAACACGTCAAAAAGCAGCCGTCCAATTTTTGAGGAAGATTTCCACAGCATTAGAAATGCCCGGAATTGGAGTCGGAAAACAAAATTACGGAACCTAGAGCTGCAGCTTCACTAGTGGGAGATTTGATCAGGAAGTTCACTGGAGAGAGAGGGAGGAGAAGAAAAAAAAATAAAATAAATAAAAAATAAAATTAAAATAAAAACCTCCACTGCTGAACTCCATTTCTTATTTATGCCTGAATCATACATGATAACATTGCTTAATAAAACCTCTGGGCATTACCATAAACATTGTGACAGCAGGGTTGGACTCCAACCACTTCTGGTGAAGACCAGAGACCAAACATTTAGTGTTGCCATTAGATACAGGCCCTGGGAACTTTAAAGCTAATCGCTGATAGCTGTTCTGGAGACTGAAAACATCCTGCTATATGCGCGTCTTGAGGTTCCAAAAACCAACAAGACCAGTTCCAAAAAGGGTGAGAGGAACAGCAATTTCAGGCTGGGATTTGAAATGCTTCAGTGTGACAAAAGTTAATGGCTTGGACACAGAAGACACAACACGATTCAAATACCACTATTAAATGACTAGCTCAAGCATGTATGATGCACAATGTAATATAAAAGAAGTCCTAATTCACATCGTGAATTTAAATTATGATCGGGACAGTTCGAAATGATCCATCAACTGAACAAACTAGACCGATTTGGTTTGTATAACCACTGACAACGAAAATATTGCAGTATTTGAATTTTCTTGCTGATGCAAAAATTCAGTGTTGGATTAGGAACACCAGCTGCTGTGAGCTGAACAGCCTGAGGCCTCTTCGCATACAATTCATGTTACGTCTGAATGTTACTTCTCTCCGAGCCGTCATGGGTCTGGCAGGGCATCACAGAAGGGGCTCTCGAATACTTGCCATTGTAAGGGGGTTACTTAATGGAAACAAGCCTGCTAGACAGCACCTCACAAGCCCACTAATCATACACATGCATGTTTGGTCCCACCATTCTTATTTATCCCGTAGTTACTATAACATAAGATCTATACATTTTCCTTTCAATGGTTGTATCCAAAACTGACACGTTTTTACATTGTTCATTACCCGGCATTTCTAGGCCAACTATCATACTTGCAGTCCTACTGTACATTCCCACTAGCCTAATTAAGACTGAGGGCTCATGGGTGAAATAGTGTCCCTGCTGTACCACACCTCTCCTCCCTTTACAACAGACCTGGGTCAAATGCGTAACTGTTTTGGTTTGAAATAACTTTCACATTTTACTGAGCTTTACTGTATTGGAACTTACTCTCACATTGCAAACCCTACTTTCTGGACCTCCTGGTTGGTGCAATCACACCAGACCAGATCAATCAAGCACAGAATAGTATTTGAATCGAAAACAATTATGCCTTTGACCCAGGTCTGCTTTACAGTGGGGAGATGCACTCATTACAGTACTTTACTGAGGCTGGGTAATACAAGTGGCCTGAGCGTCTTCCCTATGCGTCCGCTGACTACCACTTTATCAGTGCGGTGCACTGAATCGAGTACGGACACTCCACACTCTCCTAAAGAGATCGAGCCGTTTTGACCCCGTTTGTTGCCATGGTAACACGTTCTTCCGAGATCCTCTTGGTGGAACGAGTGGTGCGACGAGTTGAACGCGCTAGCTGCCAGACTGCGAAGGCGTGCTCCTAATGCGGATAGCTGGGGGCTGACGAGAGCCCTGACAGACACCCGGGGCGTATGGGTGTCCAATTACTGCGCTGTGCTGTAGAGCGCATCTGGACTCACTGGGAGAAACAGAGGTGTGCAGCACAGAACTGCTGCACAAAACTCGCAATTTCAGGTGCACATGCACGGCTGGGTGGCGTGGGAGCAGCAGGCTCCCGCAGCTCACGGCAGAAACGGGTCGGCCTAACGGGAAGGGGGGGGGGGGGGGGGGGGAGAAGTGGGCCTTTTGTCCGCTCCAAAGTTACTGGATACTGACAGCGTTTCACTTGCAGCAAAGTCACATTTCCATTACGTCAGCTGGAGTGGAGAAGCCCTCCCATTGCCATTTGAGGACGCTGATCTCATTCTGGCCTTAATGAGCCAGCGGAAAAAAAGGAAAGGGTAACAAAAGCGGTCACGCTTCCAGCAAAGGAATAAAAAAAAATCAAACAAAAAAAAAAAATCACTGGCATTTAAAGAATATGGGGGGGGGGGGGGGGAAACAAATCTGGGGGAGCATTCCTGAGATCTGATTGGACGGGAGGCGAGGCAAGAAGGAGAGACACTGCACGGGCTGTGCGGAACGAATGGATGCACTAAAACAAACAGACAGACAGATGAAAGCAATATGCCGATTCCAATAGCAGTGCAAGTGGAGTGAAAGCATTTCCATACGAACCTGGCTTTAAAAACTGGGCTGTCAAAAGAACAGTTAAATGTAACACAATGTAAGAAACTGTCCAGTCACTAATGCTTGTAATGAAATTCATAACTTCCTTTTAATTTTACTTGCTCTCTTGCCTAGAAATGGTTATGATTGGCTAATGTAACAGGAAAAAAAGAAGAAAAAAAATATCAGGTCAGTAATTAAACTGAACAATTACCATTGAAAAAAAGAAAAAGAAGAAAAGGAAATGATTTGTAATAAATGTCAGCACTAGAAATCCCACAAGTTAAGGTTGCCGGAGTAAAGGCCATGAGCAGGGTGCTGTGACTGGCACAGTGTAGAGGAAGTTAAACCAGCACAGGGGTTAAAGCACAGAGATGAGGAGGAGAGAGAGACGGGGAGAGATATACTGGGCTGTAGTCTACGGGGCCTGCAAACGGGAGAGGACACTGTGCACTGAGCTCAGGGCAGTTCTGGGAGGGGAGCCGCAAGCCACCTCCCCATCCTCGCACCAGGAATTTACGGGGAGATTTTTCATGGAGATGGCTGGACCCTAAATCAGCTCCGTGTTTTGAGGCAGCTTCCTTTTTTTGAGAGTTAGTGTTTTTTGTTTTAAATTAGCTAGCCTCCATGTTTCTGTTCCTGTCTTGCATATTACTTTCGAGCAGGGATCTCAAACTGAAAGCCGGGAGTGCTGCTGTGTCTGTTTCTTTTTCAATTTTTCCATTTGTTTCAGATTTTTTCCCCCTCATTTTCACCCAATTTGGTGGCCAATTGTACCCACCTGTGTATATTGAGGAAACATTGCTACAACCCTGCCCCCCCAGCGCAGGAAAGAGATGGACACGCCTTCTTCAAGCCGTATCGTCTCGAGCCCCAGACTGTGACACCAGGCAATAAGAGGCGCTCGTATGCAGCGAACCTCCTCGCCGAGTCCCTCCCCCCACCGGCGGAGTGGCGGCCCGATTACGCCGCTCCCTCATGTGCCAGCAATACTCCAATCTGGCTGGACTGCCTCGGTGTGCAACTGCATCGAACAAAAGTCTGATGTCTCAGCTATGCCTGCTGGTTTTTTTAATGTGTTGCCTACTTAAGTGGTGAATTCCAGTCACTAATTGGCTGAGGAGTCTGCACATTTTGTTTCCAAAGCCTGAACTGGCTGCTTTATCATTTATGAGACTTGCTGAAAAATCGGAATTTGAGCCACTAAAAAATGAATCATCTCACCGGCTAATAATATTTTAAAAAGTATAGGAGCTATTTTTCAGTTTTAATTTAGTTGTTGAGCAAGCTAGCTAGAGCAAGACATCTCACTTTCAACCGTCCATTCAAAATAAGCGCTTTCTCTTTGAATCTTGCAATGCTACCAATGGCTGTGTAAACATTATGATCAAAAAACAACACAAATGTCAGTCAGACAATGCAGCCTCAAAAAAATTATATTGTTGTGGTTCAAGACTGGATCATATTTTGTTATAAAGTTATACTTTTTTTTTTTTTTTTTAAAGACCTCAGAACATCTGTGTTCGGCTTTTTTTAAAACAGGCAGAATCCAGCTTTAACGTGACCACTGACAGGCAAGTGCTACATGCATACTCAGTTAAAAGTGAAAAATAAAGACTGCTCCTACTATGAAACATTCAAAACCACACACAACAGCAGTCCAGAATGCACAACATTCATTGAGCTACTGATGTGGTCTTTATGGTAAACGCCTATCCCACTAACATTACATCCAACTAATTTTAAGAGAAATTGTTTTTAAAACAATTAGTTGAATACACTGGTTTGAAAATGGAAAACCCTAGTGTGTGGATTAGTAACTGAACTGCCCTGGCCAGTGATGCTGTGAATGTGTCCAGGAAGAATCGGGGGTAAACATGAACTCGCATTCATACACCAATATGCACCTACAATACACACCCCACACAAGCTCAAGCAGACGTACACAGACACGCTGGGACGGACGCGCACACAGGCATGCACGCACAGGAAGACGCACAGCACACACAGACGCTCGCATACACGCAAATGGAGAAGCATGCACGCACAAACACACACGCGTACAAACACACGCACGCTCTTAGGCGGGCAGGGTGGGCCATCGTCTTCTTTGACCGAGTCAGTTCGTGCACAGACAGACAGATGGACTGAGGATTTGGCCTGGCAGACAGGCTGGTTCTGGCTCCTGGGAGATGGGAAGGCTTTAACAGCTGCCTAATCTCACTTTACAATAACGTCACATGGGCCAATACTGTTGGGGATTTCAAACTGGGCAGTTAACAATTAGCAGCAAAGGAGGCTGGGAGAATATAAATCTCTGCTCTTTTACACACTGTCGATACATCTTACTCCATAGGAAACACACTGCACCTCGTTTGTCCTAGTTATAAGCACCGGGGGGGTGCGGGGGCCCTCAGCACATAAGCGAAAAACCATGAACTGCAGTTTGTTTATTTAACTGGCAGACTGCAAGAACATGTATTGCCAAATCAGGATCCTTAGATATCTGAAATCTAAGTCGGGTCAAAAAAACTTGTAATGAGAGGCTCTGTGTGATCCTGTTCGATCACACTGCAATATCGCCGGCTCGGCAATGAAGAGGCTCTTCTATGAACAGCCATTTTGTTTGCTGTGGCTGCTGGAGACCTTTTGTCAACTCAAATGTTCAAAGCCCACTCCCCACAAACCTTTAGAGGGGCCTTTGCTGCATGTTAGGAACAAGAGTAATGAGTCTCAAAAGCACAAATCTCTGAACAAGCGGTGGGGAAAGAGCTGGCTGTCTCAAGTGAAAAGGAGGGATATATAAAAGAATTGAAATATTCTGTCCAGTCCTCCCATGATGCAATTTACCTACAGGGAAGAGAATCTTATCATGATGTCATTTAAAAACAGGGAAGAGAGTCCTCTCTAGTAAGGAGAGTCATCATTATGTAATTTAACATTAAATGAAAACACCAACATTTTGCGAAATATACCTTTTTTCCGACTTACTCAGACGAGATGTTCGATTTTATTTTTATTTTTGTGCATTCACTGGCTCGGTTTCCATGGTAGTATAACATGTAAGCTAAGCATAAAGACTTGAAGCCTAAAGGAGTCAGTAGCCTACCAGGTATCATGTGTATTTGAAATACACATAGAGGAATAAAATGACATTGTTTTCGGATAAGTTTTACCTTTTAAAACTACCATCAGAAGGTGCGTGGATACTGCGCTCAACCAGTGGAAAACTGAAGAGGATACGTGTGTTCAGCGGTTCCAACAGTCTAACTTCTCTGAAAACATCTAGTTTAAATTTTTATCCCCGCAGGGGTATTTCAAATACACAATACCTTGTGTAAATAAGACCGCTTCAGAGCTGCTGTAAGGTGTATTTCTGGAGGTAGGCTACTGACTCCTATAGGCTTCAAGTCTTTATGCTAAGCAAACACTTCAAGCTAACACTGAAATTGAGCCATTGAATGAAATGAAAAATTAATCTTGTCTAAGTCTCGGTAAGTCTGAAAAAAGGTATATTTCCCAAAATGTTGGGTGTTTTCTTTTAAGCAAGAGAGTCCTCTCATGATGGAATTTAACTACAGGAAGAGTCCTCTCATGATGGAATATAACTACAGGAAGAGAGTCCTCTCATGATGGAATACAACTACAGGAAGAGAGTCCTCTCATGATGGAATATAACTACAGGAAGAGAGTCCTCTCATGATGGAATTTAACTGCAGTGAAGAGTCCCCCCCCATAAGGTAATTGAAAATGGAAAGGCCAAATTCTGCTCCCTCAGTTTTTTGTTAAATGGTAAATGGACTGCATTTATATAGTGCTTTTATCCAAAGCGCATTATAATTGATGCCTCTCATTCACACACACACACACACACTCACCATCTGCAACTGGCGCCCCATGCAAGGCACCAGCTCGATTGGGGTTAGGCATTTGGCACACTGACACACAAAGGGCGGGGGATTGATCCCCCAACCCACCGACTGCTAGACGACCGCTCTTACCTCCTGAGCTAATGCCGCCCGAATGAATCGTGACCTCTACCTTCAGTTCAACACCACTTTCCACCTACCAGGAGCCAGTTAACTCAGCAAACCGTGCTGTGGTCGGCCTAAAAGCCCTGATGCATGGCCTTCGGTTTCAGGGATCAGCATTTCATATCGAGCGATAAAGTATTTTTATGCTTATGGTAAGAAAGCAAAAAGCTCTTGTCGCTGATCAAACTTGAAACGGCTCCAGCCGCTGCGGAGAGTCCCGTTCCCACTAAAGCACTGAGGTAAATTGCTCTGATTACTGCAGCAGAATATTTAAACAGTGAGTGAATGCTGCAGGTCCTGACAAGGGAAAGAGCTTAAGAATCAGGACACCCTGGCTGTACTACTAATTCAGATAACAACCTTAATAAGACCATAAGTGCAATTCCGTGATGCTAATCAGTGTAAAATCCAGGTTCGGAAAGTAAAAGTAAAGTATCTTGATTTGAATAAATCGAAATAGTATTGCCACTATTCAGCAAGACGGTGCTCTGACAGTGACCACATTGACCCCAAGGCCCTGTCTGTCCGTCTGTCTGTCCGTGTGTGTCTCTCTGACCATCAAGGTTATGACTCCTGGAACATTGTGACTGTGGGTGCTTCTGAGCAGGTGCTGGACGGGGCGGGGCTGGGCAGGATTGGCCTGAGGTTGCCGTATATCTCTCGAGGGGGGAGGAAAGGTGAGAGGAACTGAATATTACCCAATTACACATGCAAGGCAAAAAAACGTTAGAGAAAAAAAAGCAGGTCCCCAAGAGTAACACAGACCTCTAGCCGCCTACGGATCACACACAATGAGTTGTGGGAGAGGTGCCGAGGGCGGAGAGCACCACACACAGCTGCTACACCTGGACTGGCAGCTGTCACCCGGGCCCTTCTGTCCTTACCTCCTCCCTGCGCCCAGACCTGCTGCCGGGGCAGCCCTGCCGGAGTCAGTCTACGATCTGCTCGCCTCCACAATCCGCTCAGGGTCCTTCCGCATCATGATTTATTGTGAAGCATCGCACTTTGCTTCCTGTAAACTTCTGAATGACGTATTCTAAATGCCGTTGCCCAATTGAAAGTACATCTGCCGGAAATACAATGTTGTCCCTTAGGTCGTGTCATAAGATCTCAGCAATGTTTCAACAATGTATGTGCAACTATTTTGCCATAACGGAGGTGCTTATTTCATTATTTAAGCACACACAGGTATAGTCTCAATGGACTCTGCAATGGCCAACACAAAGGAATGTGAGCATTAAAGTAATAAAAACAGTGATGGTCCAGTACGCTTGTGCTGTGCTCTTGGTTTCAGCTTCATGTTTCGTACATTGCCGGCCAGGAATGTACCGTCAGCGCCTGATCACTAGTCTACAGCAATCAAAATACGTCACGTCACAATACGTCACTGCACAAGGAAGATATGCAAGGACCCCGAGCAGATCGTTGAGGCGAGCAGATCGTCGGCTGACACTGGTGGCTACCCTCGGGGGAATCATGGGTGCAGGCAGCGGGGCTACAGCGTTCGGAAGCGGCCCTGGGGTCATCCCAGCTCCTTCGCACCGGGGAGTTCCACATGGGACATGGATAAAGGGACCTCCCCACACATAATGCACTCCTGCTGAGGGCTCGACACCGTGGGTGTGGGCTCTTCTGGCGCGGCCTTCTCCACATTCAGGTGTATGCGAGGGTGGAAGTGACAGCTGCCTTTCGTAGCCCACCCACTCACCCACCCCAAATAAAGCTGTGTGCAATAGCTGAGCCCTCCGCACCTCTCCATAGACAATACCACAGGAGCGAAAGGCACTTCTTCCACCCGCCAGTCAGGGCACCTCTCCGCCTCGCTCTCCTCAACGGAGGCTGAAAGTTATTTTGAGCAAGTGTTTGACTTCCCCCAACCCCCACCCCACCGTTTAACTATTTACAGTGGCTGCATGCCAGCGCTGTGAACCTGAAGATGTTCACCAACTAAAAATTATATGGAAATACTTTCATCTGCAGATAAGGCAAACTTTCAATGCAGTACCTTCAGTACGCTTCTAAACCTGGGAAAAAGCTGTTTTTCTTTACCTTCTAACTGGGTAGGCGGTGAGGGTTTAATAAGCGCAAACTAATCGGACATCACGAGTGGATGTCCACGGTATGCTTCAGTCCCAAGGGACCTTCAGTAACCAAGTGCACCTTGGACGGATCGGTTACATCGTTCAAATATAACGCAGACTGCAAGAGAACAAGTCGTGCTAACCAAATCTGCAGAACCTACCATAACTTCAGAGAAGAAACTTGAAACTGAAGAAACTTTTCTAATGACAAGTACTGGGAATACTTACATTCCATGAAAGCCTCATATTCATGCCAGCCACACGCTATATCATTAATTATGCCCTTTCGTTGGACGTTTCATGGAGAAGCCACTAGGTAATTTATAACGTTTTCTAACATCTCTGAAATGTCCAGCTGGCATTGGACATATGGATGTTTATGGATAAGTGCACGGTAGCCAATTAAATCTCAAACCCTACATATGAGATGTGGAAGTTTCATCATGTTTGCTCTTCACTAATGTATGCAAAGATTTTAGACGTATTAATATTAGAAATGAAACATTTCAGGCCTTTACCGAACACGACAAGCCTCAAACTGATGTTTAAAGATTGGTGAACTGATAAGCACTAGAGACTCGAGGACAACCGACTTCTGCGTGCACAGGCGAATACTAAGATTTATGAGCCAAGAACCGTGAATACCAATTTGACAATTAAGCTTGTGAATGAAGTAATCCTAAATTCTCAATGGCATGAGGCCTCTTGATAGTTGAGGGAGAGCGGAGAGGTGACTTTGGGCCCAGACCGGGTTGCACATTGCGATGCCTGACTGAAGCTGCCTGTGATATCATCCATGTGCCTCGTCAGCGAAAAATGCACGAGCACCATGCCAACACAGAATGACAGAGGGTACTGTACACCCAATCACTGTGTTCAGAGAGGACAGAGAGAGGAGAGAGAGAGAAAGACAGCAAGAGAGGAGACAGAGAAAGAGCGAGAAAGAGAGAGAAAAAGAGAAGCGTTTACAGGAGACCCTAGGAGATAGGAATAGGAAAGCAAGAGCGTGCAAATACAAACCGGGTCATAGCTGCTTAGCTAATTGGGGCCAATTTGCTGCAGGAGAGAAATGTCGAACACCCCAAGTTGTGTATAATACTGGTAATTTTGGAAATCACTCTCCCACTCAACACACGCGCCCACACACTGGTACGTAAATTATACTGAATTCATTCTCATTCACTCATTCACACAGAACCTCCCGCTCTCACTCACAAGCACAAACAACTAGGCACAGAATACAAGCCAGCACTCACGCCTTTCTCTTTCTCTCTCTCACTTACTCACTCACTCCCCCTCTCTGTCTGGAGTGGATACTGTGCTGACGCCCTGGTTTAGCATGTAATGTAATGCAGTGTCAGAAGCCGGGGAAGATCCTGCGTTTTTTTACAGCACGCAGGCAGTCCCCTCATAACTTAGCCATTTTAGCATTTCCAAAAATACACAACCAGGGAGACACCCGAGCCTTAGCCTATAGGGAATTTCTTCACTAGCTGGCCTCACGGGGAATTGGGCCGAGCCGGTTTTCGTCGGTTTTGCTGAGCGACGCGCAACGGCTGATTGAGAGGAGGCGGGTCGGTGCCGGTGTGTTTGACAGAGGGACAGGCACGGGGGGGAAGAAGGGTTCGCACAGAGCAGCCTGGATAGAGCCGGGGAGGGCCTGCCGCTAGTAAGACAGGCTAATGGAGTTTAACCTACTTACAGAGGCTGCCTCCCCGCTCGGCCCGTGGCTCAAGGACGTTTCTGAATACGGCACGTGCTCCCGGAGCTCAGCTGAAGCCTTACCGTCAAAAAGCTTGTCTGGAGCCATTTTATCAGATTCGCTTTGAGGGCCTGGAAAATCTAGCTCAAGCCAATTAGATTAAGTACTTACGGCAATGGCCCTATGACTCCGATGGAGAATTGAAGGAGGCCTTTGCACAGGGCACTGGGATAAGGAATTTTACTGTAAGAGGTTTTCCATCTGTGTCCTGGTCCGGGGAATTGAGAGGCTGTGTGCCAAATGTGCCATGTTGGTACCAGGGAATGGAATAAAACTTTGTTGCATGAAGTAAATTTCCGATGCAATCCCATTAAGGAGAACCATCTTAACTGGCTCCTCTGTGCCCCGCACATGTGAACCATGCCTTAGACTAATGATGCGTTACAGCTAATTATAAGCTACAGCATGCCTGTGACAGCACAGGGCCAACGAGCAGGCTTCAGATGAGACTGTGCCATGTGTGTTTATTAATCCTGCCGTAATAGCGTCATGTATGCACGTTATATCAGTGAGATGAGACTGTGCCATGTGTGTTTATTAATCCTGCCGTAATAGCGTCATGTATGCACGTTATATCAGTGAGATGAGACTGTGCCATGTGTGTTTATTAATCCTGCCGTAATAGCGTCATGTATGCACGTTATATCAGTGAGATGAGACTGTGCCATGTGTGTTTATTAATCCTGCAGTAATAGCGTCATGTATGCACGTTATATCAGTGAGATGAGACTGTGCCATGTGTGTTTATTAATCCTGCCGTAATAGCGTCATGTATGCACGTTATATCAGTGAGATGAGACTGTGCCATGTGTGTTTATTAATCCTGCCGTAATAGCGTCATGTATGCACGTTATATCAGTGAGATGAGACTGTGCCTTTTGTTTATTAATCCTGCCGTAATAGCGTCATGTATGCACGTTATATCAGTGAGATGAGACTGTGCCTTGCGTTTATTAATCCTGCAGTAATAGCGTCATGTATGCACGTTATGTCAGTGAGATGAGACTGTGCCATGTGTGTTTATTAATCCTGCCGTACTAGCATACAGCCATGTTGTAAATGTACGAATTATTTATTTTTGATTCTTATTATTTGCCATTTAAAATTGTTTCAGGACAGTATCCACTCCATTTGCAAACAATTAGTCCGCACTCGAAACATTCCTATCAGTAGAAAAATAAGGGACAAGGGAGAAAAAAAAACAATCACAATATAAACAAAATAAATATATGCAGAGAAACAAAAAATACAGATTGTAAAATTATCCTATATCTTTGTGAACAAAGCTAACACTGCCTAGAGATTCTGATCAAGAAAAAAAAAAGAACGGACATGTGGAAGGTCTAAAGAGGTCTAGGTGGGCTATGCCAGTTGAAAGCTACGATTGAGACAGGAAGTGGGTGGGGGGGGTATCAATGACACAAAAGGTTGGGGGAGGGGTGGCGGTGCTCCTATCCCTAGCTGGGCAGTCATCCATCCTCACACACTTTCCCCAGCCGGCCTGCTCCTAAGCGCGGGTGACGGGCGGGGCCTTACCGATTCTATGGGCTTGTCCAGAGAGGCCTGCTCCAGCTCCAACTGGCCCTCTTCATATTGGTCGAAGTGATTTCCCCCCTGCAAGGCAAGAGCAGGGAGAAGTGGTGAGAACAGAGAGGTGGCAGTACGTCGCTTAACGGAAAACTCCAACCTGCAATTAAAATGAGCATACTGCCGATGTAAAACCCAGGCCCCATTTTCCCAATTTGTGGAGCGTTTCAGTTTTTCGAAGTGAAATTCGAGTGCGAGACAAAGTGACATCATGTGGTGATACTGCCATAGCAGGAACACTAGAGCTGAAATGGACAGTTCACCCAACAATTAAATTCAGTTTCCACTTAGCCAGAGTACTATCTATTCCCCCAGATAGTTGTGTAGAGTGTAACATTCTAGATTTGGCTACTTTTTTTAGTCACAGTTATATAATGATAAATAGTTATATAGTGATATAAGGTACCTTATCTTCTCTGGTAATCAATCTGCTGACAAAATTGACGTTACAAAAACAGACAACTTTTTCCAAATATGCCACCAAACATCAACAGAGCTCAAAAATGCACATTTTAATAAAGAACGATTTCTCCTACTGTGGGAACGGTGCCAACGCACGCAGAAGTTTCCACGAAAGCACACCAGCATTCTGAGGCAAAGTGTCTGCATTCTTTATTGTCCGACATTGTGAGCCAAATGCATTGTCTTGGCCCAACTTTGCTTAAGTTCACAGCTGGCTAAAACACTGATCAAAACTTGTACTTGTGCAGACACAGTTGCAGAGTTTTTTTAAATACAGGTTAATGTAGCAATGAATTCCGCAATACAACACTGGTTATAAAAGAACAGTCGTCAGAACATGTAGCAGGTTTGCTGCTGAAGAGTGAGATTTAGACTGACAAACAACAGTGAATCAGGGGCGGCCTGTAGCGTAGTGGTTAAGGTAAATGACTGGGACACACAAGGTCAGTGGTTCTAATCCCGGTGTAGCCACAATAAGATCCGCACAGCCGTTGGGCCCTTGAGCAAGGCCCTTAACCCTGCATTGCTCCAGGGGAGGATTGTCTCCTGCTTAGTCTAATTAACTGTACGTCGCTCTGGATAAGAGCGTCTGCCAAATGCCAATAATGTAATGTAATTTGAATCTCCACAGGCCTCAATTTGAGCATTTACATGTCAGCACTTTGTTCCGTTCCCAAAATTCCCATGAGCAAGAGAAACCCAGAAAACCTCCTGCAACACCGTGCCCTACAAAGAAATAAATGGAAAACTAAAACCAACATTAAAAATGCACATCTCACTGAAGCATGAAATATTTAAACACGGTTTTCCATAATATCCTGCGCCTCTAAGGTGAAACGTACCTCTACCACAAGTGGACACTAACGCAAGCGCATACCCTCGGCATGGCCTGCAGATGCTGTCGCTCTGGGAAACAGGACGGGCTGCCTCCTGCCTCCACCTTCACTGACTGAACGGAGATGGTTATGTCACAGCAGCATGGGGGGGAAGCGGTAGGCGGGAGCACCTCACCTCAGAACGCTATACTACTGTTCTTTGCCGGGGGACTTATGGAAAAGTACCAAAACAAAGAGAGCAGGCATATCATATGCTGTCGTCTTCTGGGCCTTTACAGAAATGGGAAAATACCGCAACCATGTGCCCCCTGGACTTGACAAGAAAAAATATTGATTTTACATGGTGAGACATGTAATACTATGAACTATCACAATGGAATAGCTACGCTGCACCAAAACACAAGAAATTGCTATAAAAGCTAGCATGCAAGATCTAAAATCTAAAGTCAGTCTAAACATTAGACAAGGAAGAGAGATTTTTTTTATAACACAGATGAAGCGACCAATAATTAAATACACCAAGGAGCAGAATACTAATTACCATAATTGTTTTTGGCAGCCCAGCATGATGCCTTATGGACACAGGACAGGGAGACTGTAAAGGGCATAATCTTATTTTGATGATGCAGTGAAGGTCAAGCTACATCTTCATTACAGAGCCTCACCATCAGCGAGCTGTTCTACGAATTAATTAGATTTGTTATGGATGTGGTCAATATTCGGTAGCGTGTACCGATTAAGGCGATGTTCAAAGACCTCATAACAAAGCCACCTATTATAATAAAAACAACAATATGCCTTCCTTATGGGCACAAATGACCGTAGACGGTACAACCTCTGACAGTAGCTCCCTGGTCAGTCCAGACTACTGCGCTTTAATACACCGTCAGGCCATTAGAGAGACCGCCTCCGTGTAGGACGGAGACTGCAATTTACGAGTGTGCAGCACTGGGCCGCCCAGCTGCTGCGGACCGCTGTGGGATGAGCTCACCTCCCTGCGGCGGTTGTTTTTATTCTCCCCACTCCACAGCGGGCGGGAGAAGGAAACAAAACACAATGCGGAAGAGGGGTTACCGCCGCGAGGGTCCTGTCCGTCAGCAACACGACGTGACAACGTGAGTTTCTGCAAACGCTATGCTCTTCTCCAGCTCAGTACTGTTCTTTTCAGTTTCGTCTTAAACATTAACGTAAACTCGCCGTGTCCTGAACACCAAGTGAAGTAAGCAAAACAAGAGACACCATTGTGTCGTAGCAATGAAAATGGTGCATAAAAAGCATTTTAACAACAGTTCAACCCTTCATTTATATTGGCCACAAGATCCTCATTCTGTAAGGTCAACCCAGGAAACAACAAAACTGGCTACACTGCGATGAGAAAAAATAAATGAATAAAATACTTACTGAATCTAAACCTGACATCTATACCGTGGGCCTCTTCCCCAACAGAAGGCTGGTCATGACCTCTGGGGCTCTTTTCCACCATCAAAATCCTGGTCGCCTTACACCTCTGTGGATTTTGAAGCTGGAAGCTAACCCTTTACCTGTGGATGAGTTCCTGAAGCGAGAAGTCGGTCACCCCACATTAACCTCTGTGGGTCAGCTCCCACAGCAGGGAGCCCTGCCGGATCTCAGAGGCGGGCAGAGCTGTGCCCTGTGAATACGGAGCGTGAGCGCGGTGCCCGGAATGGAGATGCCTCCAGCGCGTTTGTCCCGGCTGTGGCATCGAGGAGCTGCGGGGAGATTGAACTTCACCGGGCGCTTCCATGTCTGAAAACAGCGTTTTCTGAGAAGCAAAGGAACGGTCAGGAGGGGTAAACGCCTCCTAAACGCCGAGCGATGAACGGGACGAGCCGCTGAGCGATCCCTTCATCCGTCACACGTTTCTCTGCGCCAGTACAACAGAAGCTTTTAACCAAAATAAATGAGACTAGACTGCAGAGAGTATATTTTACACTTTGAGGCCGAAGCGACAGAAGGAAATGGTTATGTCAGCCACAGAGATAGGCTTTACCTAAATAACTAACTATGGTCAGACTATAGCCTATATTAGTCGAAAAAAACTTAAGAGGCCAGACTGCTACCCATGAAAAACATTGACGGGAACCTTGAACAGCTAGAAAACTCTTACGCTTAATTTTACATGCAGTTTTTCTTTATATTTTCTGAGACAGAGAGAGTAGAAACCGCAACTACCTTACCAGTGACACACTGACAGCTTATTCACGATATGCAAATTGAACAATGCACAAGGGAGTCAAACCCCCAATTTGAATAAGTGCATACGTGCAGTGGGGCTGCTGGGCTCTTGTGAGCAGGGACAACTGAAATAAAAGGCCAAACGGGCATGAACAGAATATAAATGAAAGGGTTTCTCAGTAGCAGCTACACTCCAACTGCAGCAGTAGAAGCTGTGAACTTGAGTGCCCACTGCTTACTTTAAACAATGAGTACAAGTTCTAAATTAAATTTTTCAATGAACTAAAATGGAGGCACAACAACCTCAACCACATTATTTCCTTTACTGGCAGTTATATTTTACTTTAATCACAGGACCTACAGTCTATGCCAATGAAGCACCAGGCCGGTCGGTTACCAGTCAGTCCCTAGTTTAACAGTCTCTCAGTAATGACAGCCTGCAATGGACCCTCTCCAAACATGCAGCTGAAGACTGAGTGGGGAAAAAGCCCAAGAGTAAGGCTCCTTCCCGCTATCATGATTAATAATTTTAAAATAGTTCAAGAGGACTTTCCCATTGAGGCAACAGGCCAATTCAGAGCATTTAAATTAAAAAAATAATAATAATAATAATAACAGGTGTGGGCACAAGGAGGGTTCAGAAGGCTTCACTGAAGGCAACTAATTGGTTGCAGTATTTTTCATTCCTCCATAGCGGTCTCTATTTTTTTTTTTCTTTTACTGTAACTGGAGCAAGAGTCAATGAAATTATTAACTAAATGACTGCAAGTGGATGGAAAATCCAGATCTGGAACAGTACAGAGAAGAAATAAATGCAGAATTACTGAAGATGTGATGTATGGCTTCAAAACCATATGTTCTGTATTGAGTCTTTTTATTTTTTTATTTTACATTCGATCAAGGCAGTATCAACAATATGCAAATTACTTATATTAAGTCCTCTAGAAATTGCCAAATCTAAGGTTTGACCAGGGTAGTGGGTTAAAGCCAAGTTGGGTAAAAGCCATGGAATTTAGTCGGGTCGAATAGTTCAGAAGCCTTAAGGGTCATTAACAATATCTACATGTGAATTAAATTCTCTAATGATGAAAATTCCACCAAAAGGCAAACAAACAAGTAATGGATAAGCCTTATGTATTGTTAGGTGGCCTGTACACTGCCAGCACTGGGGGGGCTCACGGAGTTGACAGCAGGAGTATGAGTTATGGGTTTCTTAAAACTGTTTCAGGAGATAAGTCTACATAATGAGTTAGCGAGTGCTTATGTGCTACGTCCCCCAGGCAGTTGAGCTAGGGTGCCTTATGGTGACTAATTGTGATGGTGAAGAATAATTTGTTGTGTCCAGACTTAGATGTTAGTCAGGTGAGTGGGGCAGTGTGTATTTGGAATATGTCTGCTGGGTGGACGCCATCTCTATTAAAGAAAAAGACAGGCGCTCCCAAAACCAGGTTAAAATCCTGAAAGCTCACATGAATATTGAGGTAATTGAGGTACTTGCTGTTCTCAGGAATGGGGCGTCCATCGGGGGCAGGACAGAAAAAGAACTGGGGCGGCATCGCTCCAGATTGAGGAGGGGGTGGGGGCGGTGTTGACTTTGGCTCACAATTCCCCACCACTATCCCACACTGCAACACATCGCTACTCTATGGCTGCCCCTAGCTTCCCTGCATTACCGCAGCAGGGTGGGTAGCCTACAGTCACACGGTGCGCTACAGGCTCTTACTAAGAGCTCTGCCATAACTGCGGCTTTCAACCACTCAACAGAAGAGGCTTCATTTTCTCCTCCTCTAAACTTTTGACTCATATTAAAACAATCAGTCCATCAAATCCAACCACAGGCCCATTAGCTGCTCCGACTTAAGTTATCCTCAGTGTCCACATAAAGACAACAATGAACGAACACTCCTTCTCCACGCATAAACACACAGCGAGAGAGAAACGAGAGAATTTGAAGGAAAAGGTAGTAGCGCAAATGCTGGGAAGATATCCCCCAGGCCCTTCTTTACAGGACTCATGACATCTCTCACAACCTCTGGCCTTAGGGTTCTCCCCTGGGAAAACACAGCAAGAGATGATACGGCCAGTCTCCTTCCTTATTCTACAAGACAAAATGAAGAATTACATCCCTCTTCATTTCCCCTCAATTCATTTTACACACATTTTCAGACCATGTCTTTGTTTCCCAAAAAGGCAGTGAACCTCTCGCCCTGCTTGGCCAGTCTAAGCACTGCCCACAGCAATGTAAATCTGCAGTGGGAAGACTGCCTGCCATCATCAGACCAAGATACTCTTACCAGTGTCTGCAAATTTCAAGTTGATGTTCTCTATGTATAAACAAACATTACAAACTCTTATTTTTAGAAGTATGTTAAATAAAATGTGTACAAAACAAAAGAAGCAGATGTCATGCCTTACGACTGCTTGCAGATGGGAAATGGTAAGTCGGCATTTATGTAGCACCTTTATTCAAAGTGCTGTGTAATTGATGTTTCTCATTCTCCCACTCACACACACATCAATGGCGATTGGCTGCCAGGCAGGGCTTTGACAGACCCAGGGCAGGATGGAACCAGCAACCCTTCGACTGCCAGACGACTGCTCTTACCTCCTGAGCCAATATCGCCCCCCTATCTGCAAAAGGCAGAACATACCGTCCTGTGAGATAGGCCTTGCTTTGCACATAACACCTAATCTCTTAGGAGTGAAGATTTCACTGGATTCAGACAACGCATCTAGCAATGGCTGAAGGGAGCTGAAAAACAGGACTGGCCAGCTGGGTGTAAGGAGGACATCCATCTTCGGCTCTCGGTGTGGGTGGTAACAGTAGGGGTGAGTCAAATCTGAGCAATAGTGTGCAATATCCCAATGGCAAGAGCCACTTCAAAAGACAGGACAAGCCCTGTAAGATCAGTAAAACAATCTGCTCTGCAGAATTTGCAGGATCCATTCTGTTACGGTGAAACATGAGGGGCACTGGTCACTATCAAAGTGCAAAAATGAAACTCAATTTCATAAGAAGTTCATATGTTCTGTGTTGGCTCTATTCAGAAAATTATCAGTCTGGGACCTTATAGATGTTTGAAATTAAGGCTGGGGGAGATTTGCCCGGGGGGGGGGGGGAGGTCAGTCAGTCAGAAATCGATCACTTTCTGACCTCACCCTTTGTTCATACAGCGCACTTGGACAGTGGTACAATTTATGTTCTTTTGGCTCTGTCCACCAGCAAATTGGATTTGAAATGAAACAATATGAGGTTAAAGTGCAGACTGTCACCTGTAATTTGAGGGCATTAATCGATATCGGGTGATCCTCGTAGGAATTGTATCCCTCCATTTCAGGGAACCAAAAGTAATTAGACAGTTGGCTTCTCAGCGGTTTCTGATTAGTCAGGTGTATGCAATTGCTTCCTTAGTGCCTGTATAAGAAAGCTTTCCATATATAGTCTCAATTCTAGGCTATTGATTGCCTTTGGAGACTGTTAGTGGTGTTTGTCAACATGTGGACCAGAGTTGCACCAATAACAGACAAGGCATTATGAAAAATAAAAATAAATAAATAAACAGGCAGTGACATAGGCCAAACAATAGGCTTTATAAGAAGGCGAGCATAGACAATCTCAGTAATTGCAAATTGACTGGTAGGCCAAGGTAGTAACCAAATAATTATCTTCATAAAAAAGAAAAACCCAAAAAACCTGCCCAACAGATCAGAAACACTTTTCAGAAGGCAGGTGTGTTAGGGACTACTCTCCAGAGACGACTTCACTAACAGACCTCCAGAGGCTACACAGCCAGATGCAATTTCGATAGGACAGAAAAGAGCCGGAAGAGTTCTGTTGGGGACAGATTAGACCAATGTTGACTTCTATCACAGTAGTACATCGGAGTACAGAGCCAAAAGAACAGAAATAGTACCACTGTCCAAATACTTGGACTTGCACTGTACATGTTAACCAACTGTATGAGTGTGTTAGAATGTGGTCTGATTAACCACAATGACCAAACATTCACCTCCCTACCTACAGACACAGATCTGTTCATAAATAAACAGTATGATTCTTAACAGAAACCTTACAAATGAGATTGTCTACAATTTCAATACTTTTAATCGAAAAAAGTGCATGTCAGGCAATTTAAGAAATTAATTCTAAGAAAGACATTGGGGGATATTGTGAAGTACTCCATTCCAACAACAGGTATATTATTGTCCTTTGCATAGAGGTACAATTGATGTGGAGTCTGTATTTGGTCCTGACATGGGCATTGTAAACTAGCAGTAGTTGCCAGACATTTTATCGTAGAAAACCCTGGGAGTTTTACTAGCTTTCTTTCAAGGAATTGTGTCTCATACCGCAGTGGTGTCATGGGTCAAGCGTTTCCCTCACAAAATGATGAATGGTGGCTTGCGACTTTTTCCCAATGGTGAGACTAAGCAAAACCTCCAACCACCAGGACTTAATTGTATTTCAGGATCTCATTCCTCAGCTGCTTATACTATTGCCTCTGCAAGAAGATGATTTCTGAATGCATCAATGACCTGATCAGCAGGCTCAGAAATTTACTTTGATGTATCTAAACTCCACCGTATCCAGCAAAGTGTTCCTGAAGAAAAATAAAAAGCTCCTGAAGAAAAGTTTTAAAGTTTTAATGATGGGCAGGCTTCACACTTTCCTAAATGGCGAGCTTCATCAGGATGACAACACGAGGTGAGAGACAACCAATATTTTAGAACTTTTGCCAATCTGTGTATATGTTACCACGCTACCACAGGTAAATCAAAACTTGCTTGCAGCTGCTATTGTCTTACAGAAAAACCAATGGGAACACAAACTTAGATAGACATAGCTAGCTGTAATCTGCAATCACTAGTGTTAAATTAGATTACCGCCCAATTTGCCAATTCTACAAAAATGTTTTTGATTTCTGCTCATTTCATTCATTGATAGCAAGGGGAGTAACTGTCAATTTTAAGTATGCATTTTGATAACTGGTTCCAGCTTTACTGGAAATATAACAAGCCATATAATTCACAGTGGACAATTTCTTGCATGGGATTAGGCTTCCAGGGACAGAGAAAATGCAAAGAAAGAAAACGCCAGGACCAACAACATAACTAATGTAGCCAGGTACCCAGTGTAAAAGAAATCTGATTAAAATTCCAGCAACATTGCACTACTCAGAGACACTCACTTAGAAAACTGCACTGACAAGCAAATCTGTAACATGCACCAACAATGCAAAGAAAAGACCCTCTTGGGGAAGAGGAAATTCAAATAAACACACTGACTGCTTAGCTCCTAATGATGGTGGATTGTTTATTTAACATTGACTTGAGTGTTTGTGCCAGAGAACTCAACTTCATGCAAAAATCAGAGGTCGAAACCACCGTCTCACAGCCTGAGAGTTGTTGCAGTTTCAGGGTGACACTGCTAAAAAAAAAAACATGACAGGGGTAAAACAATTACCAGGTCAAATAGGACATTTCATTAACACAGCTCATCCAACCCCATGATGTCCTTTTTAAATAATAAAGCTAGGACTTTAGGTCAAATTACAATCAACAATGCACAGCTGTCATTTTGAGATACTACACAAAAATTAATACACAAGCACTAATAATGACATGATAAAGGGAAGCGGAAACCATACTGTTTAAAAACGAAACCCCGCAAATATCACTTCTTCATTTTATGATCCGGCTCAAGAGTCAGTACATTTTCAGCCACGCGAGTAGATAGTGAAGATGGCTTTGTGTAGTCATACTCGACTATTGGAGCATGGTTAATTTTTCATTCTTATTCAGCCCATGAACGCTAATCAAGCCATATTACATGCATTACTTCCACAATAAGCATACTTACTATGCTTTTTTTATTTTTTATATAAAATATAAAGCGAATTTAATGCCACTATAATGCTGGATATGGTGATCGGTGTGTCATTCAGCCCATCGTAATTAACCAACATCTGCACAAAACTGAAGACTGGGGGTGTCAGAAAGGGTGCTTGATGCACCCTGGTAACATGCAGAATGGCCGCAGCAATGAAACAACCGCACAGTTACGCAACAAAAATCAGGTGAACTTTCGCATTTATATAGCACATTCACTCTGAGACACAGCGGGGACATCGGGCTGACACACAAACCAGAAATTAACAGAGCTGAAGGAGAACCAAGATCCCGACTGGACTGACGCTACCAAGAAGACCTGCGTGTGCAGCAGGTTGACAGCGCTCTGCCCCGCCGCTCACTGCACCGGACAGAGAGCGTATCTGGCACAGAATGGCGTCATTTCACAGAAGAAAGATGGGTGCCCTCAGAGCACTGTGTCTTGTACTGTCACTCGCCTTGATGCCAAAGGGGGGGGGGGGGGGGGGGGGGGGCTCTGCTCCGGCCAGCCTTGTGCAGTGTCTATGTCAGTCTTGGCAAAGATTTTTGGACCTTGCAGTTTCCTGTGCAGAAGAGCTGAGATGGGAATTACTGGGATGACGCATCTGAGTAAGGTCTGCATTAGAGCGAAATAGCGCAGGCTATTACAGGTTACAGTGCGGCGTTTAAAGCCAATGCAGTTGGAGGACTCCATCTTCGAGCTCCAAGGTACAGTCCGCCCTGAAATAAGACTGCCACCCCAGGGAGGTCACGCCATTTTTGCAAATATAAACCAAATACTTGCAAATACTTCTCTGAAAGTACTTCTCGGCCCTGCACGTCCCTGTTGCACTTAAAACACAATTAAATGCTTAATTTAGCTCATACGTGAATTTAAAATTATGCTAATCCCCTTTACATGAGAAACAATGGTCATTATGCAGCATTAGGAAAGAACAGGAACATTACAGTAAACAGATAAGAGATGAAGCATTTCCGAACTCAGGGTTTCAACAGAACTGGTCTCAAGTGACATTACGGTGGCAGGCATATTTTATCATTCAGTGGGAGCAGGTTTACAGTTTATTAAGGAAAAGATTTTGTTGTTCAAACTTAAGTCTGACTTATAGTCAAAGCAAGTACATCCTTGTGACAGAGGTGCGTAGCATACACAAGCAGTCGCCCTCACGGTCCTCGACTACATGCAGTCACTCAGGACCAAGGATCATAACCCATATCCACAGGCGGGGAGCACATGCATAATAAAGCTTTGCAGGAAGCTTCAGTGTCTGAAGAGAACATGGCATCAATAGAGGAATGCATACCACTGTACATTATAAATTCTTCAATATATTCTGGCCTGGGAATGTATTCATGTCGAAAGTCGGGCACAATTCCTCATATTAATCAGGCAAATGGACTTGTTGTTTATCCCATGCTGTAATTCGCTCTGGATAAGCGTATCTGCTAAACGTACGTAATCAGTCAGCTAACCATCAGTGGTCACGTACCTAAGTACTAGCTAACCCGAGACCACTGACAGATTGGACTGTGGCTCCAATATGATGAAACACCTAGCCACCTAGTTAGTTAGACACAGAGCCAAATATATTTACAAGATGCCATTGTATTGTGATCATTTAGCTCACCAGGAATGGCATAAAACAAAAATCAATGCAGGGTATATGCTGGTAATCTAAGTCGACAACTCGGCAGTTACATTATATTTAGACATTATATATGATATTATACATTTATATGATATATTTAATATTAACTTAATTTATACAGCACTTTTCAGACCATGGCGCTCAATGCACTTTCCAAAAAGAAAAAGTAGAAAAAAGGAATAAAATAAACCAAGATAACACAATAAGGTAAAAATCTGACCATAGACAGCATTGAGAAGCGTAAGAGCATATTGAGAAGCACAATAAAATAGAATAGATCAAATTAAAATATAATTCATCATTTATAATGAAAACATGAGATGATTCCAACATGACATGATTCCGACAAAAAGACAACAAAGCAAAAGCAAGCAGATAAACAGACTTACTATGAGCTACTGGTCCTAAAAGCTCCCACAAAAAACAAGAACGGGTTTCACCCTGCAAAGACAATTTGGAAGAGTCTGCTAATTCCAGAGAGGATTCAGTATGTACTCAACACACATCTAACCAACAATGGTTTCTTTCTATAATTTATTTATTACATTACCCACTCGTCGTGTCATTGTATTGGATCACTGACCTGAGCTTCAGTCATGTATTTTTTCGGCAATAACTAGCAACAACAGTGGTGAGCAGTGTAGTTTTTAAAAAGAGAATGTCTTTCTACTGGCAGCTGCACAAACCACAAATGAATACAAAATAAAAAATAAAAAATGAATCCACAAACAAGGCCATGTCTTCCTTTCTGCCAAAATATAAGGTGGAGAGTTGCAGACTCCAGTATTTACCACCCCTAAAGGCACGGTACTGTAAAATGTATTTCTGTTTCGGTTTGGGAGTTACACTTCTCAATGCAACCACATAGGGTAATGACCTTGCGTCACTGCATTGCTTGGATGCGCTTGTACCCGCGCTAACTATAAATGAGGCATAAAAATTCAAAAATCGTGGCACAACAATGAACAAAGCATTAAATATACGTATAGCCAAAATAAAAATCATTTTTGGCAGTAGTGTGGGAATCAATCTAGATCCTTAAAAACTGGATAATCAATGCTTACGGATTTACGGTTCTGTTATCAAAAGCCGAGAGTAAAGCCAAGAACCAGGTTCAGAAAGAAACATAACTGAGGGGGAAAAATCCAAAGCACCCAGTCTTGTAGAAAAATTCCAAAGAACAGCCGAGGAGTAGGTGGTATTTCACTGCCCATCTGAACTGTTTCTAGCACTGTTAATGAATACTTCCTTCCCAGCAATTCACTAGCACATCTTATGCGTACTAATTATTTAAGGATTGGAATAGCATGCTTTATGAGGTTTGAATACAAGAGTCAAGCCTCGGCAGTAGCACTACAATTAATCCCCAGGACGGAATCGCTTGGGGGCCACCCCCAAGACCTCAAATCCACCCCCACTTAGAAAAAACGCATTTCCTTGCACAGATGCACGCTGTGACCCTGCTGTCATTCTGTATATGACATCTTGACAGTGAATTTGCTCGTCGGATGTGGATTAAGTTAAGGTAAAAGGTGCTAGGTGGGACTTGAAAACTACTCCGTATTCCATGCAGTAGCAGGACATTCCATTTCCAGACTTCGCCTTGTAAACAATTTGTAAAAACAATTTCAAAAACCATGTCAGTGGGCGGCGAGGCAGAGTGCAGTGTTTCCGTTTTGTGCCACATACATATAAGACATAATAATCTTTTATTTTGGTTAGCAGGTGACAACATCTTCCTCCGACCCATATATTGGAACATATTTTGGACGGCTTCCTGCAATTAGTTTGTATTATGCCTCACCAGAAATAAATTCGCGTGGAAGAGGAGACCACTTCTCAGCTGGAACACTGTGCGCACTCGAGTGCGAAGGGAGCTTTTTCACTTGTCAAAACAAACCGCACTAAGGGTGCAAACCAACGCACCGGAGTTCAGTTAAAAACGAACGTTAGCTAGGTGTTTTTAACGGCTACATTCAGCACGACGAATGTAGTCGGCTACATTCAGCACTACGAAAATGACAAAGTTATAAACTAATGTAATACAATTTTTCCTTCCCTTGTGAGACAAAAAACACAAACGTATCACGCAATTACTGGTAGTATAGTAAGCCAAGCATACTAACATTCAACTTGTAATGATGTAACTTGTAATGTTAAGGTTATTCAAACTAACGTTATAGGGAAGCTACGGTAGGAAAGACAATCAAGTTAGCTTGAACTAGGTTGCCAACAGAATATCGCCGTTTACTCCTACCATTAAAACTTAAAAATGATCAACAATGGAAGCCAATACAACAGCTAGTCTAGGCTAACGTGGATCTAAATGAAGCAAATTAGCAATGTAGCTAGCTAGGTAAAAACTTAGATAGGCATCTAGCCAGCTAGTTGGCAGTTAACACTAATCGCAAACTTGATAACCACTGTGCAAGTTAACCAGCCAGTTGAATTGGCTAGCTAGCTATAATAAACCTCAGTTTAATGGCTAACCTTAAGTAAAACAACAAATTATCTCATTTAAGGATAAAAAAATAAGGCTAAACAATTCGAACGTTCCAATTGTTGAATGTTGTACTGCAGATATGAAAACCTCCGATAACAACAAGCAGGTAACTTAAACTAACGTCGCCAATGAGCTAACTGAGTTAGCTTGCTGGTGATTTCCATTCAGTCTGTGACCCTTGTGTGCTGCTAGTTGAATGCGCATGCTACCTAGCTGGTGGGCTGAAATAACAGCCATGTAAACATCATGCAAATATGTTTCGTGTATATGCAACACAGCCTTTGTACAACACATTTTAATGCATGACATTGCGTTGAAATATAATCCCAATAATACAGCAGTGTTGCATTTCTACTCGTCAGCTATGAATCTGGTTGAATAAAGCCGACTCATTTCTGAACACACATTCAAACGTCGGACAAGGGCAAGCTCAAGCTGCAATAGATAAATCTTAGCAATTCAACTCATAACAGCTGCATTTTCATTTTGCGGAAGTAAGACATATAATTATTTATTCTGGATAAAATAACACTATGCAGCTATTTACCTGGAAATCACGATCCTCGTTGAAACGAGAGAATCTGTCAGCCATTTTCCTTCCGCAGCTCCTTCTTTCGGCCCCCTCCCGTGTCCGACCTGTCCCTGTTGTGTTGGAAACGCCTACTGCAGCCCATGATTAAAATTTCTATCCTATGGCAGTTCAGAAATCCGTATGCCCGATGCACTTGTAAACCAATCACTGGAGTGTTCTGGTCTCACCTCCACCCCAAACCTAAAGAACACGAATATTCCAACCAATAGCACGTTCAAACATTATAGATTGATTTAACACTCAGCCAATGTCAAAACCAAAATGCAGATTTACTCCCGATCGTTATGTCATATGCGGGAGACAATACGATAAACGTGAACTATGTCAACGACAAACGCTCTTTTGCTAAAAACTACCTAACAGATGTGTCGTCATGATTTAGCATTGCACAAACGTGGTCAGCAAGATTGCTTACAGTTTTTTTCAAATGTTTACACACTAACACAGGGATTTGAAACACAATAACCAAAACCTTACACTCACGTCCCAAACCCCCACACAATTTCTGCAGAAGTACATTATTTTCCTTGCTCAGATCACAATCCTAAATCACACTTTTGACAAAACTTTACACACAATTCTCTACTTTTGGCATAATTCTCACAATTTGATTTATTGTATTCACATGGAAAGCACTACTATTCAAGGACTACTACGAAACACAAATTATCAACCGGCCACATTACTTCCACACCAGTTTACACTAGTAGCATACATTTTCAATTAGCAATCACAACTTACACATGAATAAAAGGGGTACAGGTTTCTCTCCTGTATTGGTGAACAATTGATGCCAATGCTGCAGCTAAAGGAAGAGAAATATGTAGAGTGAGAGTAAGAGGTGGAGAAGTAGTAGGCCTTCTACAACAACATTCCAACCTTGGCCCCTGCAATACTGCCCATCTGATCACTTTTTGGACTCCATCCACACGTCATGATTACACCAGCACAGATGTTGGGCCAGAGGAGCCCATGTATGCTATCATCTGGGACAACATCAGTTTCCACCAGGCTGCTCTGGTCCATAATTGGTTCCTTGTCCACCCAAGATTTTCCAATAATCTCCCCCGACCATATTCACTATTTCTGAATCCAATTTTTCTCTGCACGTTGATGGAAAGACTATCTAGCACCCCTTCTACAGGCAATGGAGGAGGCATGTGGTGCTATGTACTCCAGGGCTGGATTCATCATGCCAGCAGATACTTTCCCCGCTACTAGGCCAGGGAAAACATTGTTTGTGATGTGGATGAGGTTCTGTGGCCACACAGAAACGAAAAACAGCAAGCATTTTTTTTTCAGTATCTGTATTTCTCTTGTGTATAACAAACACCTTGAATACCAACAGCATGTGCTGAATGGTTACATTAGTTTTGAAAAATAAAATGTGTTATTTAATTGGTGTGTGTTCAGTTTATATTTTATAGTATACAGTAACATGTTCCACAATTAGCAATCAGCAGTTTCTATGTGCAACACTGAAAATGCAATGGCATAAGTCTACTGATAAGTAAAGATATTCATAATATCGCGAATTGAGCAAATCAGTGTTCTCAGAAATGTTTCATTTAGCCAGGGATAGAGCGGTGAAAGGTAAATATTAGCAAACTACACAGGGTTGAAGTCTGTGTTCAAAGTATGTGTTTCATGATTTAAATACATAGCTATATCTGTCCCAAAGGTGTTCTATTGGTATGGCAGTGTGAGATAATGAAGATAGGAAGGAATGGTCTGTTCTGGATCCTCTTGCCAGCTGGCTGTCCCATCCATTCATGTTCCCAGCAGCCACTTCTAGCTGCCATGACTCTTTCTCTGGTCAGGAAGTACCTTCCCCAACTGGTCAGGAAGACAGACCCACTGGCTTTCCACTCTCCTATACAAAGGTAAAGTAATGGTAAATTTTTGTTCTTCAAGGAAAACATTTCCCAAATGTACCCTGAAAGTACAATAATGTTCAATTTGGGTACCGATAAGTGTGTTTTGTAAGCAAACACTAGGCATTAATTATGTGTTGTTAGCTTGTTGTACGATTTACTGTAGATACTATTGTATATACACTACAGCACCTATAGACTACCACCTCAGTGATAAGAGTTTGTAACACCACAAACTCATTTGGTTTTTACAAACTATACCTCAGTGTTTCTATTTTAATTTAATGTTTCTATGAAAAAAAAAATAATAATTATTCTACCTTCTCACAAGTACTGAGGAAAGAACCTTCAAAATGTTCAGTGTAATATCAACTCTTACCCGATAGGACTCATGTGTACTCTGTTAGAGTTTAATTAACACTGGACATTTACATTACATTACAATACAATACATTATTGGCATTTGGCAGATGCTCATACAGTTGATTAGACTAAGCAGGAGACAATCCTCCCCTGGAGCAATGCAGGGTTCAGGGCCTTGCTGACGGGCCCAACGGCTGTGCGGATCTTATCGTGGCTACACCGGGATTAGAACCACCGACATTGCGTGTCCCAGTCATTTACCTTAACCACTACACTACAGGCCGCCCTACACTGTGCCCTACACAGGCCACCCTACACCCTAGCAACCACCAAGCAATTCAACGTAAATCGCTTTGTCTAAATGCATCTGCTAAATGATTTAATTGTACTTGTTCTGAATTGTCTTGTGGAATGGCATTAGCTCAGGAGGTAAGAGCGGTTGTCCAGCAGTTGGAGGGTTTGATCCCTCGCCCCGGGTGTGTCGAAGTGTCCCTGAGCAAGACACCTACCTCCTAATTCCCAACAAGATAATTAGTTCCTTGCATGGCAGCCTTTCACTGTTGGCATGTGAGTGTGTATGAGTGGGTTATTGAGAGGCATTAACTGTAAAATGCTTTTGATAAAATAAATACGGTCTTGTTTTGAAAAGGAAAATGACTGATCTTTGCAGTATTGAAATAGTCACCTATTTGACATGCAAATTATTAAGTGTGACTGTCAATATAGTTCTAACGATAACTTGGCACTCCTTCCCATGGTTGGCCAATGTAGGCTACTATAGCAGTAATAAAAACAAATCCTGGGGACCCAACACTATTAACTTGACAAAGGTGTAGTCAGCCAATTAATATATATAAACAGGAAAATGCACATTAAGTACTTTCACTGGTTGGGCAATAATGTAGCTGACAGTGCTGTGATTATTATTATATTATGATTATTATATTATAAGTACATTAGCCATTAGAACATTAGTATAGCCAGATTCAGAAAATAAACATTGTACAGCAAAATACTTCACCTGCCTCGGTGTGCAAATTTGCAAATGCAAAATTCACCACTAGATGGAGACCTACTCCACCTGCATGACGATGACCATAGCCACATAAGAGTTCCTGGGATGTACCGTAGAATGTGCTACTTATGGTTCACCCTAACCGGAATCCTAACCCTAGTTACTGGGCCTAGAAATTCCAGTTTAATAGAATGAACAGTTAACACATGAATGGTTATTTGCTGTGTTTACTAACAATTCAGAGCATGATGGTCAGAGGAATATTCCTGTGTATTACTATTTTTGAAAAATGTTACTATATATGGATTTTCTTTATGAACACACTGTGTTGCTCCATAAAGGGAGATCTCATAGATATGAGCAGTCGTCTGGCAAGCGGAGAGTTGCCAGTTCGATCCTGCCCTGGGTGTGTCGAAGTGTCCCTAAGCAAGACACCCAACCCCCCAATGCTCCTGATAAGCTGGTCGGTGTCTTGCATGGCAGGCCTGTATCACATGACAAAAATGCAGATTTTATTTATAATGAAGGTAATTACATTACAGTGCATAACAGATCTTTGTAATATTATGCCCAGGCAAAAGACTAATTGTTAACCTTTAGGTAAAGATCACAATACCTTTTATTTGTGTATGCATAACTTATGAGAAAATGCTTCTCAATTCTCACACAGATTGTCTCTAAAATGTATAAACTCATTATTAATAGCATATTAATGGGTAAGTTACAGTCAGAATAATTCATAATAAATGTAAATGTAAATAAATCATAAATGTAAGAAATAACTTATAAAAGTTTCTTCTAAGCAATACGTTGTGGTAAATGGCTGGCATTTATATAACACCTTTTTCCAAAGCGCTGTACAAATAATGCTTCTCATTCACCCATTCATACACACAATCACACATCAACAGTGATTGGCTTGGTAAGGTAAAGGGCCAACTTGTCAGGAGAATTTAGGGGTTAGGCGTCTTGCTCAGGGACACTTTGACACACCCAGGGTGGGATCAAACCGGCAACCCTATTACTGTCAGACGACTGCTCTTACCCCCTGAGCCAATTTATCTTCAGAACACAGGAACCAGTAGCAAACTATAAGGGTTTTCATTGGTAGATAGGCAATTCATACAAGCAATGGTCAAACATGGCAAAAGAGGATGTCAGAGGTAAACCAGTTCGTAACCAATAATCCAGGCAGAGGCTTGTAACCGGGGCAAACAGACGAAGCAAAGATAATTTGAATCGTAGCCAATATAATAGGCAAAAGTTTGTTATCAGGAATGCAATCAGAAGAGGCAGAACATCAAAACCAAATCCAAAATTCACAAATCTGTTACGTCTGTGCCCTTTGTCCATTGTTTTTTCCATTTTGTCTGTATCTCTGTGCTTTTCCCAATGTTTTCTCCCTGTTTTGGTGTTTTCGTGTTTGTGTCTTGAGTCCCACTTCGCTGTCCGTAGTCTATTCTGTTATGCCTTGTATTATTCAGCTTTCAGTATTAGTCTATTTCCTTAGCGCCTCGCATTTTTTGCCCCATGTCACTTTCCATAGTTCATTTAGTCTGTTCTGCCTTTAATTCCTTTCACCTGCTCTCTATTGAGTGTCTTCACCTCCCACTCCTTAAATGTATTTCCTTGCTGTCATTCCCTCATTGCTTCTCATTGTCTGTTAATCAGTTTTGTATTTAAGCCCACCTGTTTGCTCCTTACCTTTGCTAGTTTGTCTTAGCTACCCCCGGTTCTAGCCTTTTTTCTCCAACCTGTTTTCCCCTTCTGTTTTTTGGTGCATTGGTTTTCGGATTCTCTGTTTTTGGTCTTTGCGTCGTTTTGGACTCCCTGTGTTTTTGGATTTCATATTTGTACTTTCACCTGTTTTCATCTACCCTGATTTTCGCTCTGCTTACCCTGTATGTCCCTGTCTGCCTGGATTATGACCTTTGCCTGTTTCTCTATTACGTTCTGGGTCTACCCTTGTAAATAAAGCCTGCCTTATTCACCTTATTCCTGAGTCTAAGCATGGTTGCTCTGTCCTGCATCTCTGACACTGAAAGTCCAAGCAAAAAAATCGCATTGGGAATCAGACAGAGCAGACAGAGACAGAGAATGGCAGGAGCACATTACAATCTGGCACTGAACGAAGGAAACAAATAGAGGCACAAAAGGAAGTTGCCCTTGTCCTGTATAGCTGCGTTAATCAAGGGATTTTAGTTTTGTTTGAATATATTCCTCATTTGTTTAACTTAAGCCTTGAACCCTACATAATTATATGTAAGGGGAAAAATAATAGTTGCGGTAGCTACAACATGATTTGACCTAAATTAAGACCCACTTTCTTCATCATATGGCTGATTATTGAGGTCCAGAGTACCCATGGTTTTTTTTTTTTTTAGTTTGAGTCATTTTTGTGGCAAATCGGCTTTCTTGACGACCAGGCTTCCACAGTCCTGAGCTAAAACATGTCAAGTGCCCCCCCTTAGCCTCCCCTAAGCTATCAAGCACATGGAATAATATCACAGCAGAAGCTTGATTCTGCCCAGCTACAGTACTGGACCTGAAAAAAGAACAAACAATGATCACCTCTTGCACTTTGTCCGAGTCTATGTATAGCCAGAAAATAAACAGGTGCTCTGCCCAAACTTGGATGCCCTATCTACCAGCATGTCTAGAGTATTTGTATGCATAGTGCCTGCATCTCCCTGTCCTTTAATGTCATTCCAATATTACTGGACACAAACCCATTCATTAATCCCATACCTCCAGAGTCCAGTGGCATGCCACTAATGGAAACTAGCCAGGGAGGCTTTAAGAAGCCCAGTCCTTGCTAGATGTGCATTGAAGGGTGGTCTTTGCTCAGGTCTCAAATATGTGGTGAATTTGAGTGGGTGTGGATGAGTCAGCCTGTGTGTGCTCAGCCGGAATCAGCTCGCTTCCCAGTTCCCTTTCAGTAGTGCACTTATTCAGAGAAGCTCCTTTCTCATGTTAAACACAACCAATCGCTACATTATTCCTTTTGGCAGTTAACTTCTATCTTTTTATATTTGCTCACTGGCCTGGCTAACCTGAACTGAATCCATTTCATTCTACAGTACCTCCAAACACCCACTATTCCACCCACACCAACTGTTCTAGTTGATTACCATTTCAGTTTATTCCTCATGTATTACAGAATTGTCTAAGTATCTTCTGTGAAAACTCTAAATTACTTTGCAACTCTCTGGTGTTGCTGTACTGTAGGTACACCAGCAAAAGCCATTCATTGACATGTAAAAAATGAATGGGCAGCAACATTGGCTCAGGTGGTAAGAGCAATAGTCTAATGGTTGCCGGTACGACCATGGGTGTGTTGAAATGTCCCTGAGTAAGACACCTAACCCCTAAAAATGCTCCCGATGAGCTGGTTGGTACCTTGCATGGCAGCCAATCGCCGTTGGTGTGTGAGTGTGTGTATGAATGAGAGGCATCAATCATACAGTGCTTTGGATAAAGGCGCTATATAAATGCCAACCATTTACCAATAAAGAACTGTGACTTACAAATAAATACATTTTTAATGGCACCCAAGATAGATTTTCTATTTTGTGTTGTGATATGCTCACATTGAAACAGTTAAAGTAACTGCTTGCACAGAATGACTGTGTGGTGCACGCAGTATGGCTGACTCATCCCTTATGCAACCCCCCACCCCATGTTGAGGGGTTCAATTCCCTGCCCTGGCATTTTCTCGACTGTCATCCCATCTTTATCTGTACCACTCTTGATGATATGCATGTGCACCAAGAGTGATGCCAGTAGACAAAGGGGTTGCAGATATATGGCCACTCTTCCTTCATGGTGCCTTTTCTGCGAAATCCATTGGTATATTGTGGCAATATTGAAAGACCCACAAAATCTAAGATGAAAATAAAATGGAAGTCACAAAAAGCCTATGATTCCCCAGTTAGTTTATAGCAATGATTCACAAAATGTTTGGTTGAATATTTATATAATCAACATATAAACATTGTTCCTGTCATAGGGCCCCCAAGTGATCGAATTTCATGCAATGTGATGCTTACACTTCAGCCCCCTAGGCAAAGAAGGGTACCAGTTTGGCACCAATCCAACAAAGCTTTGCAGAGATATTGATGGCACTCTGTCATCAAATTTGTTTATGTACAGTGACCATATTGTTTTACCTAGCAGCTATCTTTGAATACATTTTGATAACAGTACTCTCAAAATTATACATTAAAAATGTATTGGTGATTTCTTCAACAATCTAGGAGGAGATGTTTAAAATGTATTTTACAAAAAAAATTTAAATGGTGGAAGATCTAATATTGTAGAAATTGACTTAAGTGGGTGTGTTTAACTGAGCAGGACTACAGATCATGTGGAAAAAGAATCATGACTCGAGGCCAACAAATAAACAATTATGGGTCTAATGGGTCTAATGGGTCTAAAAAAAAAAATCTAGTTCTAATGTGAACTTCGACTTGTTGGTAGCACTAGAGTCGATGAACTGACCCCAAACTTGGTGTCTGGATACCTTGACCAGTGCTGAATGTGTCAAATGTCACTAAAACCTACAGAGATGTTCTATGAGCTGCCATAGATTGCCATGACAGAAAACTAATAATAGTGAAGAACAAAAGAACAGAAGTACAAAAACATTCAGGGTTTCATCTCTACAGTGTTCAGATAGTACAAAAATACATTTTTCCACTACATTGTGTAGGTAATTTGATGTCAGTTTGTCAGATCTCTCACTGCATGAAAATAAGAGTAAAATTGTAGGCGCAATTCCAGTCACATGTTCCACTATCCACAAAAGTTTGATTACCTCCAATCAGTGATACAATCCAAGCAGTGCCAATTTTAAAAGCAAAAAAAGGAAAATGCACACCTTGGTTACCGTGGTGCAGACCGAGGAATCTTGAAAGGAAAACATAAAAAAGAAGGTTGCATACTTTATACCAATGCAGTTTTTTTGGGGTCCAAAATAGTGAATAGAGACCAGTCGTGAAAATGTTTCCATTTTGCATTCCTTTCCAATTTATTCATTCATTCATTCATTATCCTAACCCACTTATCCTGAACAGGGTCGCAGGGGGGCTGGAACCTATCCCAGCATACATTGGGCAAAAGGCAGGAATACACCCTGGACAGGTCGCCAGTCCATCACAGGGCACACACACCATTCACTCACACACTTATGCCTATGGGCAATTTAGACTCTCCAATCAGCCTAACCTGCATGTCTTTGGACTGTGGGAGGAAACCGGAGTACCCGGAGGAAACCCACGCAGACACAGGGATTCGAACCCAGGACCTCCTTGCTGTGAGGCGGCAGTGCTACCCACTGCACCGTCCGTGCCGCCGCCCCTTTCTAATTTAATAATTAAAAAATCCTTTAAAATTGTATTATCGGCATAACAATTTGAGGGATATGCTGAATCTGTGAAAATGTAGATACATTTCAGAATTTCTTAGTATTGGTATGTCCCCCTTTTTCTTTAATGGCAGAATTCACTCAAGCTTGCATAGACTCCAAAAATGTTTTTTTGGGACAGAAGTGCCAGCGTGCCACTGATCCCTGAGGTTGAACTGAGTCAGGAACAAGGAGATGGCCAGGCAGAGGGTCATCAGAAGCAGGGTAGTTCCTAAGGGCTTCCTTAACCTTCCAATTTGGTGGCGGGTGACCAGGGACCCTGAAGGCAGGATGGCAGCAGGACCATTGTCGGCGTTGGCAGGTGAGTGTGGAACAGTGAGGTGGTAAGGAGCAGGGACTTGTTGAAGACTTGGAGGAGGTTGTGGCACAGATTAGGTTGGACAGGTCAGCGGGAACCTCCTCGGTGGGCAGACAGAAGCAGACAAACCGGAAGCTGAGTGAAGACATGGCAAACATGGCAGCCAGGGCTTCGGCCTGTGATGGATCCATTGACCCAGTCCATCTGAGAATTTTGATGCAGGAGCCAGGGTCTGCCGAACACGACATACGTGACGATGCTTTATGACGTAAAAGAAAATCTAATTGTGATGATTTCCAGACATCAAAACTCCCACAGGAAAGGTGATGTGGTTGACCTCGGCCAAAGGGACGCTAGTGAGACGTCCGTCAGAGTCATTATCGGGTGAGATGTGGGACACATGAAGTTGCTCAGACCCAACAGCTCAGAAGAAACCACAGCATGCATGAAAGAGTAAGAGGTAGAGGGGGTAGAGACCATGGAGGCACCCATCAGAACCCACTCTCTTACTGACAGGCATTTTCTTTTACTGGACAATTTACAGGTCCGGCACAGGAAAGACATAGGCCCACCGTCTCTGTCTGTCCCGTGCAGGTAATCCGGTGCAGTTTACTTGACCTAGAGTTGACAATCAGCAATCAGAAAAATGCACACATGGAATGGCTTACACACATTACAATCTGGCAAACAAATAGGGGAAATAGGCGGGCTTAAATACACAGGTGATGAACTGAAATGACAAACAGGTGTGTATGATGGAAAACTGCTGAAGAGACACAGGTGAGATGAGTGAACGAAAGAAACAGCAAAGCAAAGATGGACATGACACACAAAAAAACCCCAGGAAATGGACAAGGAATACAGGGTATGATAATATAATGGGCCAGAGCATGGTGTACTGTGAACAGCAATATTCTGAATACTGTGGCTGTTTGTTATTCCAAAGGAGAAGTGCTCAAAAGGTTTAACAAAAAAACAAACATCAGACAGGAGGCTGTTTATTCAAGCTTTTGACAAAGACCAGATTATGGATATACAGGATGTTCAATGATATTTAAGATTTCCAAGTTACTCAAACTCTTGACTTATCTTCAAACCACAGAGTCCTTTGACCACTGTCCATATTGTCTGGTAATTTGTTTTGAATTAATATGTAATTTTCCCTGAAATTCAGTAAAAACTTAAAATGAAGTAATGTCCAACTCACCTGTAAATTCCTCCTTACTGTAATTGCCCCACTATTACACTGGATTTTGGAACCGATCTATTGAAATAATTTCTGCCAGTCCCTGTGAATCACCTGAATATCCAGTACTAAACTACAATGTGGTTGTAGCCCACTGGTAATTGAAAAGGTCATACCCTTATTGAGTGCATCATTCCAGAGGCTTCAGTTAAAGTGTATCTAAAAACTGAATGAAGATCTTAATACCAAACTAAGGATAGCCTGTTCATCGACATGACATATATTCTGAGATGCTTACAGAGACTAGGACAGTGGCAGCAGTAGATACTGATAGTTAGAAGCTTCCCTAGTACAACACAAATAATTAATTTATTCACTATTAAGCAGTTAGAGCAGTGGTTCTTAACCTTATTGGAGGTACTGAACCCTGTAAGCTTCATCAGTGCATTCACCAAACCCTTCCTAATTGGAAAAATAAAATATGATTTCTTCAAAACATAGGTATATATTTTATGACCCCTGCCGAACCCCTGAGACTGTCTCAACGAACCCCTGGGATTCGATCAAACCCAGGTTAAGAACCACTGAGATAGAGGGACTCAGAAGTTTAACAAGGTCTAAACACACAGAAAGATACTGGATCAGCTCGACCAGTGATAGTTGTATCATAGAGTTAAAAGTACCATTTTGGTTGCATGTTTGATTAAATACTGGTAATCAGTCAAACCTGCAGTCAAACTGGTAAAAATGGCCGCAAAAACATATTTGATAATAATATTAATAATGCTTTTATATTGAAAAACGGCGGCACGGATGGTGCAGTGGGTAGCACTGCCGCCTCACAGCAAGGAGGTCCTGGGTTCAAATCCCCGTCGGCCAGGGCCTCTCTGTGCGGAGTTTGCATGTTCTCCCCGTGTCTGCGTGGGTTTCCTCCGGGTACTCCGGTTTCCTCCCACAGTCCAAAAGACATGCAGGTTAGGCTGATTGGAGAGTCTAAGTTGCCCATAGGTATGAGTGTGTGAGTGAATGGTGTGTGTGCCCTGTGATGGACTGGCGACCTGTCCAGGGTGTATTCCTGCCTTTCGCCCAATGTATGCTGGGATAGGCTCCAGCCCCCCTGCGACCCTGTTCAGGATAAGCGGGTTAAGATAATGGATGGATGGATGGATGGATGGATATTGAAAAACTGCAATACTACTGTCAGCTTAATATTTGATCTGATGGTTAGTTATTAGTGAAGAATATGAATTTCTACACTGCAGGATATCACAAATAACCAGTGAGTAACTGAAAGCTATGCAGTTTACAACTTTAACAGTGTTTACTTAATTCAGCGGAACACTGTCAGGGTAACATAAGTTTGGTTTGTTTGGTCTCCTTGGTCCCAGTTGGGCTCCCAGACGACCTCTCGCTGTGTGGGTGTGTGTGTGGGTGTGTAACAGAAAGACAGAATGAAATGCAGAGCCTGCCCCAGCCTGCCTTGCTGTAGGAAGGGAGGGGGGAGAGCAGAGAACTGGAGATGGCTTTCCCGTAAACCAGCGTACACCCTCAGCCAATCAGAGTGAGCCTCAACACACAGAGCTCTTGGCTAAGAGCCAGCAGGAGAGCAGACTGAGCACAGAGCCAGAGCGAGAGAGGCGGAAGAGGAACGGAGGTAGATCTCTCACTGAAGTTTGAAAAATCTTGTAAGGAATACCAAAGAAAAGACCACCTGCTTTCATTTCCTTGGTATGTCAAAGATTTTTGTCTAACTACCTCTGTGTTTAGGATTTGTGTCAAATTGTCTTTGAGTGGTGAGCCTGGTTGTTTTTCTGGGGGCTGGCGTGGCTTGTAGCAGGAAGTAACGGGCAAGAAAAATAATTGTGCACCATAAAGAGGAATCAGTAGGGGCGCTTGCAAGTGGGAATCAAATAATTTTTCATGTTGTGGGGAAATAGTACAAATTCTTTCATAAACAGCCCATGCACTGGAGTGGTTTGATTAAGAAGTCTTAGTGCAGGAAAAGTGCTGGTTATTTTCACCGCCCCAGTCGAGCAAAGGGCAATGTGAGTACTACAACGTAAAGCTACTCACTACTTATATTTGAAATGGTTAGGTTTCTTGTCGCAGCCAAATAAGCCTTCTTGTTAATGGCTGGATTACATTTGTCTTCAAGACCCTGAAAACATGAGAAATCGTATTTTGTGTGGAGCTGAACTCTGAGTCAAAGAGGTGCCGGCAAACCATGGAAACCTGCAGTTGTGCGCTTGTTTCAGTTGGCACAGATCATCTCAGGATTTGAACAGAGCATGTGCAGAAGAGCTTGGCCCTCCCGCCAGGCCTCTCCTGCCGGATTCTTCCTGCCTGTTAACCAATCAGCAAAAGGGATGTATCTGGGCCCAACAGCCTTTATAGGAGATAGTAGCTTGCGGATGAGTCGTGTCAGCTCAAAGGGTGCGATTTTAAAGTGACACAAAAGCAGGCACTTAGAGAAGGTGTGAGATCACTTTTCCTGAGGTGAGAAAGTGCTCGTGATAGCAATGCCACAGAGCTTGATGTGTGTTTGTTTACAACACATCACTTGTACACATATTTGTCAGAACTGGGTGTACCCGGCCAGGCAACCAAAGGAAGTCTTGTTTTGACTCTTCATCCGTCTTGACTTGTCAAACCCAGCGATACTTGACGGGGTGGAGGTTCACTTGTCAGCCGCAAGACCCTGAGCGGTCATTTCTGTACTGCAGCAGCACACAAAGGCATCAGCATCATTTGAACTTGAGCGTGACATTGACTAGTGAATGGTTTTACCTGTGTTGCACACTACATTCCTTTCAATTTTCATCATGATGTTACATCTGTCTTAATATAAAGCCATTGGAACCATTATTCATTGAAACCAAAATTGTTATTTAAGAAATTTGGGTTGATTTCTTGGGTCCAAACATGCCCGGAAGTGGAAGCAATGGCACAATGAATTCAACAAAGTACCAGGACATTTTGGCCAGAAATCTGGTTGCCTCTGCTAGGAAGCTGAGTCTTGGTTGTAGATAGATTGTCCACTAGGACAATGATTCCAAAAATACATCAAATCCACACAGAAATGGTTAAGTAAAAATGCCAACCATGTTCAGTAATGGCTATCTCAGTGTTCAGACTTAAATCATATGAAAACCCTGTGGTCTGGACTATAGAGGGGGTATCCCGAGGTTATCAATGATTCTGAAAAGTTCTTCAGTGAGAAATAGTCAAAAATCTCTCTCTAAACTTATAGGAAAAGACACGTGACTGTTTTCTTTGCCAGGGTTGTTTGCACAAAGTATTAAATGAGGACTGCCAATTTGTAGAACCAAAAATGTTTTTTTGGGGAAATACATTATTTATTTGATTTTGGTTGATTCAGTTGAAACATTAATAAAGCACACTACTTTATGCATATTGGAAAATAAACCTTATGTCAATAACTAGTAGGTTAGTTAGCAAAGTACAGAGAAGTACGTTCCTCTATACAAGGCAGGGGGAGTGGAATATAATCCCAAATGAAATTAAATCTGCTCATTCTTTGAATAGTTTTAAAAAACAACTTGATGGATGATGACTAAGTTAGTATAGTATAGTGTTACATTTTTTCTATGACAAGTTTATAATACTGATGTCTTTATTAGGTGTAGTAGCGTAGCTAATGTAGATTGATATTAGAAGCATACACATGTCGTTTCCTTTTCCTGCCTGCGTCCGGGACCGCAATGGAAATAAGTCATGTGACTTTATTGTGATATCCTGATTCATTTTAGTACTGTATGCACATTGTTTTTAATTTGTCTAATAAAATCAATCAATCAATCAATCACTGTAGTATTTCTTAGTTTACAACACTTAATTTGACGTGAAGACGTATCAGGGGTGCCAATAATTCTGGAGCCCACTGTATATTAGAAAGGTTGCAAAGCCAAGCTTACTGATACAAAAAGAGGTCTGGGTGTATAAGGGATATATCAAGGAAAAATCAATCTTACACTGTGATAAACATTCACTGAGCACTTTATTAGGAACACAAATACTGGGTTGGGCCTCCCTTTGCTCCCAAAAAAGCCTTAGTTCTTCATGGCATGGATTCCTGAAGATGTCGAAAACATTCCTTTGATATTCTGTTCCATATTGATATTATTGCATCACGCAATGTCTGCAGATTTGTCAGCAACACATTCATGCTGTGAATCTCCCGTTCTACCACATCCCAATGGTGTTCTATTGGATTCAGATCTGGGAAGGCCACTGAAGAACACTGAACTCATTATCATGTTCATGAAACCAGTTTGAGAAAACATTTTGCTTTGTTACACGGTGCATTATCATGCTGGAAGTAGCCATTTGAACATCAGTACATTGTGGCCATGAAGGGATGCGCATGGTCAGCAACAACACTCAAATAGGCTGTGGCATTTAAGCGATGATTAATAAGAGCTTTATTTGTATAGCACCTATATAAGACTTTAAAATCAACTCTAAAAGAAACTGTAAGCCAGGAATTCATTGGTATTAATTGGTATAAATGTCTGCATGCTTTTATGCATTGATTGGCTACCACATGATTGGCCGATTAGATATTTAGAACTGGTGTACAGGTCTACCTAATAAAGTGGTCACTTAGTGTATGATTTAAGATTGATAAAACAAGAGCATTGCACACACAGGCAGAGGAAATTAAATACATAAATTCCTCTATTTATTGTGGGAGTAACTTTTTTCATACAGTGTTTTTAATGTCACACTGTAATGTGACACCCAGGTTGCAGTTTGGTCAGTGTGTATGTAACAAGTCTGACCTGATATGACACGGACATGATATTGAAGGACCATTAATTGAAATATTAGAAATGAACCTCTGACATGGCCCTAATGTTAGCTCATATATTTCTCCAGACAGGCTGCTTTTTTGGGCAAATTATTTTAGTTTATTAGGAATTATATATATTTGGGTACTTTTCTGTACATCAAGATTAGTGTGATTGCAATTGTCTTGTTCATGTTTCTGTACAGCTGAATATTTAATGCGGATTTATTTTTTAAGAAAGTCTAAAGATGATCCTCTATATTGCATATGGTTTAATCACCATATTACCCTGTGACAAGGTAACCAATGTGCATGCTTGCAATTCATTTGTAATTCATTTTTCCTCAATCAAATTAAAATCATAGTTATTATTTGGAAAAAATATTTTCATGAAACTAAGCCTATAAGTTTCACACTAGTCATCTTAAATATTTGCACACACCCAGCAATTTGGACATTGTCAAGCTGGGGGCTAGATCACTCGGTCAATCTCAGTCATGCGGGATTGCAGTGGTGGGTGTGGGCCTGCTATGTCAAGATGGTGGGTGTTTGGTAGAGAGACTTGGACAGCTGGGAAGGCCCACAGAATGCAGGTCCCGGCTGGCTATTTATACACCCCAATCCAGGATCGCTAACAGCCTCAACTCGCTCACACTGGGCTCAATCAGTACATACACACCTTAGGTCTTAGTGGAATTCCCAATAATACTCCGTGATTAATTTGGATTGTTGCGCTTAGTGCCGCTGTAAACCTCAGAAACAGCCATTTGGCACATCCAGCGCACGGTGCGGTAATCCGGATGTATATGAGGTTCTAGGCTCAAGGGGAAAGATCAGTGGTGTAGATTAGCGAATACCGACAGCAGATGCACTGATGCAACACGCGGCAACATCGTAGATACAGCAGAGAAGCCGTTCATTCCACGGCTCCGCGGTGAAAGACGGCTCTGGAGGTTCTATCTCAGCAGAGACGAGCGGAACTGCAGTGCTGTATAAAAAACAAAACTGGCTCAGAAAAGTATTCAAAACAATAAACTACGCCAGGCAACTATATAAAATACACTTGTCTTGGTCTAATGCTCATAGTAATTACTGTTTGTCTTAAGTATTGCCTACACATCATTTTATTGCACTTAAATCTAAAGTATGACCTACAGTACGTGGAATCTTATTCAGGAACGGTATAACTATAATGTTTTGGCAGTAAATATGCAAATATGTAGCATCTTTTACATATTTTTATGCTTTCCGAAGCTCTGAAAAAGAATTTTATTTCTATAAAGATAATCATTCACTCTTGTGCCTTCTAAAATTATTTGTGGAAAAAAAAATATTATTAGGGGGAAAAAATCAGCACCTTTTTGGGGGGTTCTGACTACTTTTCCTTCCAAAATTATTGCCATCTGCGGTGAAAATGCTGTATAAAACAAACAGTATATATAATTAGGTTGCCAACATTTAAAAATAATATCTCATTGTAGTAACACGATAATAAACTCACACACTTCCCAAAAAGATAGGTGTCCAAATTTTTGCCACCCTTATTTTCAGCATTTTACAAGGATAACACTATTGTGTGAATAGTGTTTTATGATATCAGAGAAAAAAAATTGGTGGATCTTTCAGTCTGTGCTTGTGGACTTCCTTATAAAATCAAAGCCAATGTTCAATTCTGGAGACTGACAACTAGGGCTGCAAGATATATTGTATATTTATCGTCATAGAGATATGGACATGCAAGATAAACACATCGCAAAGGACTACTTGAACTGCGTTGAATAGTGTTTATTTAAATTGATGTTCTGTTAAATTGATCGGCTGTTCATGTGCAATGTGTTCAATAAAAGCATGTTGGAAATGTTTTTTTATTTATTTTATTTTATTTTTTATCAGTGAGAATAGGCTATTCATTGTCTACGGTTTATGTTAGCAGTGAACCACAGAAGAAATACACTGTGCACACTTCAATATTTTTTTTTATTTTTCATCGCCAGTCATATTGTAATTGCAATATTCAACAACGTTATCGCATATCGCATATTTTCTTCTTGTCGTCCAGCTCTAATGGCAATATAAAACAATGTATTAAAAAGAATAGTCCAATGGATTAAAAAAACCTTAAATTACTGACAGATTTGTGCAAAACGTGTATGTGTCTATAGAATTATATTTGAAACAGCTAGACTATACATCAGATTTCTTCATTGACTCAGTCACCTTTGTGTGTGTTTTAGACATGCATGGCTCTTTTAGGAAAGTTTCCTGTAACCATAATGTAATTTAGCATTAATTTCCTGAAATCCTAAGCAACTCTGCTAAAATTGGACAATAATTGTAAAAAGGTTTCATTTCACCAGATCAATTCAAATCATTCAATGCTTATCAATGATATAATAGTGTAACACTGATAAGCAGTTTACTTTTGTGAATCTGCATACTTGCATGTTTAATCATGAACATTGTAATGTCAGCACTATCCACAAATTATTTGTTGGTGGCTCATGTTTGAACCAGGCCTTGCGGAGACAATCTGTGGTGGCCATAGCGCTTGAAGGCCAAGAGAAACAAACTGTAATTCCTGTGATAGCAGGAATCAGGTAATCACTGAACAGATTTTCCTGGCCAGAATATAACTCTCTCCCTTTCCATTTCAATAGTGAGAGTTATTTAACAAGAAGGCAAAAAGGCTATGAACCAGATAATTCCAAAATAGCAAAAAGGTGTGGCTCAGTTACATGACTCCATCATTGTTCGTTCTCACGGTTAATCTTAAAGATCTCTGCTTCCTCATTATGCCTGCCCCACATACCTTCATGGTAGTTTCAACTGATACTTGGTGAATGGCTGCTGGTTTTATTGCCGTGTGAGATTGCTGTGCAGTTTTTATAGCTGTCAAATCGAGCTGCTTCATGTTTACTGAAGCCCCTGGGACATTTGAAGTGGTGTTTTGAAGGGTCAGTCTCAAAATGTCCTCCCACGGTGAGTGACTAAGCCTTCCCAATAAATAAGGTGCTCGCCCAAGCAAGACTTCTCATTTGCCACACAATGAGAGCCTGTGTGTTGTTTACCCACAGGTGCTCAGAGATGATGAAATGAGAGTCATCGTTTCAGTGTATTTTGCCATTTTCTATTTATGTTGCACTTGCATGCCGGCCCTCAAGCTCTATCTTGCCATTGACAATGTAGTTGTGAGGTCAGTAAAAGGGATCTTGTGGTTGTCTAGAAACAATGGGTCAACTGTCAAATCAGGCTTGGTTGTGGATAATAAAAGCGATATCAGCACTTTTGCTCATAGCCAAAGATGTTAATGTAGCCATTGCACAATATGCAGCATGAAGTATATGTACAAATTGAACATTTACAGAATTTGCTGCCATCCTTCTTGTTCACACAGCACACAGCTTGCAAATTGCACATGAATGTCCAAGCGAGTTAAACCAAATCAAATGACTTTGAATGGCTGCCACGGTAATGGATGGAAAAGACTTGGGTCAAATACATAATTGTTTTGGATTCAAATACTTTTCTATGTTTTACTGAGCTTGTCTGGTGTATTGGAACAGATTAAATACTCTAAAACCTCGCCTTCCGGTCCTCTGGATTGGCTCAGTTGCACCAGGAAAGACCTGTCGAGCACAGAAACAGTATTTGAATTGAAAACAGTCTAATCTGACCCAGGTCTGGTCACTAAATCAAGTTAAAAGAAACTTAATGCAGGGGGGGGCATCGGGTGTGTTTCTGCTCTGCAGGGCTACTGAGGAACAAGCGATGAACATGCAGAGGATTTTCAACTCCACCACCCCATTCAAGGAGCTGAAGGGTGGCTCAGTGCTGGGGTACCAGTGCCCAGGGGAGGAGACAAGCTCCAAGTGGATGGAGGGAAAGCAGGACCTGACGGTTCCCTCGGTCAGGTTGCTGCTAACGCACGGCTCCGCCAAGCAGGTGTGCGCCGGGGACCAGGAGATGGAGAAGCGCTTTCACCTGTCCATCATCGCCCAGGCCAGTAAGTGGGGCAGAGAGAGGGACATGAAATGGAGGGAGAAGAAGGGGACGCGTAATGGGGAAGGGGGTTGTACCTTATATAAGATGAGAGCTCAACCAAGTTGAAATTGAAATTGCTCAAGCTAGGCTTTGAAACAGTAGGTAACTGGTTGACCAGTTCTGACTAGCTACATACTCAACATGGTTTGACTAGCTCAAGCTGTTTTGAAAAAGATGGTAGCTGGTAAATTCAAGCTGGTCTAGCTGGATTTTATACAAGGGTACTGAACTAGTTTGCTTTCATAACATAATAATTTCCTCTTAAATCCTTCAATGTGAAGTATAGAAAATGGAGAAGAAATGTTTAAGTCATGCGGAAGGGCAGAGCTGGGGGGATGTCATGGTCTTGGAAAACTGAATAGTGATTTGTTCAGAAAAGAGAAAATAACTGGACATTAGAATGATGGGCAGGCTGTGCTATGGCTGAGAGGGAAATGCAGTATCTAAGGCCTGCTATATCATTGTCTTTCAGGTGATGGACCACAGGAGTTCACCCCCACCAGGACAGAGCACAGCTTCATCAGATCTGTCTTCATTAACAAACACAGGTATCATTTGGCTTTGCTCCTCTATGCACGAGAAGTTCAGTATCAGAGGAAATTCACCAGAGAAATTCTTGGGTCCATTTTCCCACTTTTTAATCCAATCGCATATTATTGCTCAGTTACTATGCATCCCTGTTGTAAAATTCAGCTTTCCAGCTTGACCAGCTTGAAAATTGAGCTGGTCAAGTTGATCATAAGCTGGTCTAGCAGAATATGAGCTGGTCAACCAGCTTGTGCTGATAGCTTGTCTAAAATGTTCAATCAGCTAAATCAGTGTTTCCCAACCCCCCGAGACCCACTTGCCAGAAGGTTTTTGTTGTAACCACGAACACACACACTAATGAACTAATCAAGGACATTTTTTGTGGTTTGATTGGTTCATTCATTAAATCAGGTGTGTACGTTTCTGGTTATAACAAATACCTTCTGGCAAGTGGATCCCGAGGACTGGAGTTGAGAAACACTGCACTAAACCATGTCGAGCTGGGAGCTGGTCTGAACTGGTCAACCAGCTACCAGCTGGTTTAAAACCTAGCTTGAGCTGTTTCTTTCAGCAGGGATATAATTTCCCCTGTAAGAATACCTTGCCTTGAAGGCGCTCTGATCATCATTTCTGACTTCTGCAGGCCCTTTGTGGGGCACCACGGATTGCACAACAATGTGGCTTGCCCAATGGCCCGGGAGGAGGACCGTCCGGCACCAGAGAACTCTCAACCGCAGAAGAGGCGCAGGAGACAGAGGAGGAGAAGGCGTAGGGAGAATGAGCAAGAGGGAGAGAGGGAGAGGACGCAATCGGTAGTCCCAGAGCAGGAGAGCAGCAGCTCCTACAGCCTTGAGCGTGTCCAGGTAAGATCAACGTCCCAGTGGCAATTTGGATCAACTCCAGGACCAGAGGTCCACATCCAAGCAACCCAAGTTCTCCTTTAGCCTTGGAAGCTCTCTTAACTGTCAACAGATTTAGTCATTCAGTCAAGACAATGACTATACAATGAGCTAGTTGAGTGAACCTGTTGATATTAGGACCTTCTGTGGATAGTGTTGATTAGCCCTATCCTGTCTATACTCCACCAATAACAACAGTCCTGTCATTCTTGAGTCCAAAGCACCTTAGCTGCTTCTCATCCATTAGCATTAACATCCATTTGCCGTAGCATCCATTGCTGTACTGCATCCCTGACCTGCAATCATTTTCCATGACAAAATGTGGCGTTCTGAATGCATAAAGCAGCGACTTTGACAGGGGTTCGTCTAGTCAGTTTGTCTTTTAAAATATGAGAACCTCTGGCAATGAAAGCAAAATAGATATGTCAGACTAATTTGATATGAAATGTTAACTTCTTGTCATGAGATGGTATCTGCCAGTGGCAATAATGTTAATCCCACTGCCTAGCTAGTTTTAGTTCCCCTATGCCCTTGCTGGGAAAGGGCCTTGCTCCAGGCCTGTGGTTTAGCGGATGGCAAAACACAATCGCCCTAGCACAACAATGTCTGCTTCACTGGAAGGGAAGCGAAACTGCTGACACTTGGTGTTGTTGAGCAGATCTTACACCATCTGTCAGTCCATTAATTACTGTACACATCTGACTTTTTGAGATGTGTGTGTATTGTTTTCTTAAGATATTTCACATACTGTATCTCAAAACTGTACCAAAAGACCTTTGTTTCCAAGATATGATTCATGGTTACTTCCGTGGCTCAAACTGTCACTGACAATTATCAGCCTTTATGCTCCTTCCATGAACACCAAATCTCTGATATATGCCTTCCACAATGAATGAAGGGATTCAGAACATTTGAAAATTTTTACTTGTTTTAATTAAAGATGTTCTTTTGAGAAGATGAAAGCCAGTTCCCTTGTCTCCTTCCACACTCATTGGTGATTGTTGTGTCCTCCCTCCAGAAAGAGGCGCTAGATAGCGACAGCTTAGGGGTGCAGGAGACCGAGTCGCCAGGATCGGTGGAGCCCGAATTACTCCTGCCCTGCTGCGATGAGCTCCCTCTGGGCTTCCTACACACCACCTTGACCTGGGGGAGCCCCAGCCTCTCCCTATGCAGCCAGGAGAGTGGGTCAGACTCCAACCTCGACCTGGAGGTGTGTGAGCTGGGGGTGAAGGCTCTGCGGGGCTCTGTCAGCCAGGAGGAGCGGTGCTTCGCTGCCCCCCTCTTTAAAGCGCTGGAAATGGAGGCTGCGGAAGAGAAGGAGGGCGATTCCTACGTCAACGAGGGCATCCTCTTCCACCCTGAGGAGGTAAGAGAAAGCAACACAGAGAAATTGGCAATTTGCATAATATTCTTCTTGTCTGTGATTTGTTTTTTCCTTTCCTTTCCTTTCCTGTTTGCCTCTTCTTCGTCCATCCACCCTAATTCACCATCTGGATTTTTTAATTCATGTCTGTTAATCCCCGGCTTGTATTTCAGAAACTCCAGGCGAAAGACTTTGAATACAGAGAGGGTCAAGAATACACCCGGCTTAACCCCATCCAGAATGGATCTTTTGGGGATGTTTACCGCATGCGGGACAACAGTACCGGATTCACGTGCGCTGCCAAAAAGGTAGCACTGGCCTCTTCTCCATACCATATACACAAGCACCACCATTCCTTAGTACAGTTCCCTGCCGATTGTATGTGCACAACATTCAAGTGCACAGACTTAAAATGGCTTCGTTATTTTTTGTTTTGCGCCCACAGATACCCTTGAACCTATTCTGCAGCGAGGAGGTGGGCTCGTGGAGTGCCCTGAAATCCCCTTGGGTTGTGGAACTCTTTGGCGTTGTCCGAGAGGGCCCAAATGTCACCCTCTTCATGGATCTCAAATCAGGCTAGTGCACTCACCTTTCTCCCCTCACTAACAGACTGACGCCATTGTGAGGGACCCTCAAGGAAAATCCGTTCCTGAGCATTTAGCATGTAGTGCAGGGTGACCTCCAATGGTGATGTAGCTTCCTGGCTAAGTGCTGCAGCAGTCAGTGTGCAGTATTTGCAGCTATGCCAGATCATATAGATGACATTATCAGATGTACATTATTCAGACCACTGTCCTCCATAGGGTTCTTTTAAGTTTGGGAGCATCAAAATGGAAAGCTTGCATACCAATGTAAATCAGGAGAAGGCCCTTGGAAAAATTATTAAAAGGTCAAATTCGTACAAAGCCGAGCTAGCAAAAGGTTTCAAGTATGGCAAAAAAAAAAGTCTGTCTTAACAACTGTTTTAGTCTTGTAAAGGGACTTAAAAATGTATTTCTTCCTAATCCTTTGGGTATATTTAGGAATTCAGATTTTACGTTGAACATGACTAAAATGCTTGTTAAGATTGACTTATTTCTTAGGTTTTTGTAGTGTTGCATGCTTCAGACAAACCCCATACAAATTCATACTTCCTCATCTATACAAGGCACTGACAAGGGTTTTGGTGGGTGATGCCATTCCTGTAGCAATTGTTAGCCGAGGACAGCCTATACTAGTGACTTGGGTACTGAGCTTGTCTGAGGTATTGGAACCAATGAAATACACTCAGAAAGTGTAAACCCTGCCTTTGGGTCCTCTTGGTTGGCTCAATTCCACTATGCAAGATCAGTCAACCCCAGAAAAGTATTTGTATCCAAAACATTTACATATTTGTGCCAGGTCTGCTGTGCAGTTTGGGCAGGTTCTTACATCCTGTCTCCTTCTGCTTCCCCAGGTTCACTTGGTGGGCTGCTGAAAGACAGAGGCCGGTTGCCAGAGGACCTGTCTCTGCACTACCTCTGCCAGGTTCTGGAAGCACTGAAGTACCTCCACAGCCGACGAGTCTTGCACATGGACATCAAAGGTAAACGTGATGCAGAGACACAGAAAACCTTATATGCATAGCAATGCGGAATAAGGGAGTTGTTACATAACTGGGCAGGGTTAAAATGTGCCAAAGATGAATTAGTATGTATCGAAAGAGAAACAGAAAAAAGGACTGAATTAAGAAGAAAGTTTTAGTGTTGTTTTCTTTCACCCCCGTTGTTGCTCTTGTGTGAATTCAAAGAATGAACCAGGTTGTTGTTCTCTTGACACTTTCTGTGGTGTGAAAAGACAAGACAAGCGGGGGAATTTCCCACCACATGACCCATGACTCACCATGATTTAAAAAAAAAAAAGAGCAGCAAGGTTTTCACTGGTGAGGAGGAGTTTGGTCCATTTTAAATCTCCTCCTAGTGGACAAATGGATTAGTGCAGGTGAATGCTGCTCTTTGATGGCACAGAGATTCTGCCACAAACAGTTCTTCATGCGTGTTTTACTAGTTTACTAGGATTTGATGCTTTTAACCTGTGGAAGAACCAATGTACTTGTTAGTTGCTTTGGATTAAAAGCATCTGTCAAGTGACAAAAATGTAAATGTAAATGTAAATGTAATCAGTTTAAATTATTAAGTATAATTTTGTCTGAAGTTTGGTTTGTTTCTGTCTGTCTGCAGCGGACAATGTGCTACTTTCAGAGGATGAGAAGGACATATTTCTCTGTGATTTTGGACACTCTGAGAGACTGGACCTGAATGGGCAGAGCACCAAAGTCTACCGAGGTAAAGCTGCTCTACATGGTACACTCTTAGAAAAAGAGGGTTCTGAAAGGATTCTTTGTCTTGATTCCATAGAAGAACCGTTTTAATTATTTATGGAACCCTCAGTCATACAGTAATGTGCAGAAGTCTTAGGCACCCTAGACTTTTTGAGATTTCTAAATATTCATTTTCAAACTTTCATTTTTGTATTTAATTTAAAAAAGTAACATATTACTGTAAGCAATTAACTACGTTTTACATAAAAACTTGATCAAGGCTGTCTGACATCAGAAGCAAGGACCCAACCAAAGTTTGCAGAAGAACTGTGGCAAGTTCTTCAACATGCTTGGAACAACCTCCCTGCTGATTGTCTTACAGAACTGCAGGACAGTGTTGGCTATCTCAGAGAAGTGATGCAGTTTTAACGCCAAAGGGTGGTCACAAAAAATATTTATTTGATCTTGTAAGAAACCCCCCAAATACACCAAAAGGCGGAAGTATCCGAGAGGTGAAGGAAATGCATGTTGTCGGACCAATGCTACTGGAACAGGGTTAATTTAATTTTGTTCTCGTTTATCTGACTCCAAAAGATAAGTTCAACTGCTCCTCTGTTCTAACAGTTCAAGATGGCGGTAACAATGGCCCTGCTGATGTTATCTCTGTATGTCCAACAAACCTGGTTAACCTTTGTATTACAGCTGGTTGCTGACTCACAGGTAACTTGCATTACCTGTGGTTTATTCCTACAAGATCTTTATTCAGCAACCAGTGTACTATACCACCAATGACACCAAACTATTTCCCACATCATTAGCAATCTAAAGACACTTCAACTCATCAGTTCTGGGAGCATTCCACTGAGGTGGCAGAATTGCGCAGAGGCAGCACAATGATGGGAGCAATAGTCCTGTATTGACAAGCACTGTCTTTTCATCAAACCTTGCTGACCCTGTGTCAACATGGTCAACACAGTCTGTTTCCTTTTGGGGGTCTGCAGAGAGGCACACTTATGTAAAATGCCCTACAATCTTATCTGTACAGAATGTTATACAGGTGCCTAAGACTTCTGCACAGTACTTTAGGAATGAAGAACCCTTTAACTAGATAAGATTTGTCTTTGGAAGATTGTACTAGTGGTCCTACAAACACAATTATGTACTGAAGATTTTAGATAAATCCACAGAGCACTGCAAAAAAAACAAAACCTATTGGGTCTGAAAATAATGTTTTTATTGTCACCAAATGCTTAGAGATTTCAGCTGACATGCTAAGACCAAAAAAGAGCGGGAGTTTTGTTTAGTTCTGCTTTGATCTAATCAGAATGAGAAGTGAAAGAGCAAAGCGAAAACAGCACATCCTGCAACTGTGGTTATCTTGCAGAAGTGTATGCGTCTATGTGACCTTCTGTAACTGTAGTTGTGTTGTAGGAGATCTGACTTTCTCTATGTTTGAAGGCTACCTCACATCCTGTACATGTAATTGTGTTTTAAAAGGCCTTCCCTACTGTCTTCTGTTTAGTGCATGTTTTAGTATGCAATGGGCAGCATGCAAAAATATTTTCAGCTGCGTTTTTAAAGCAAAGCTGCACATCATATTTATGGAAATAGGTATATTATCCTACTACATTGAGAGAAAATTTGACCTACTTTCTCATCCAGTGCACTCAACAACTATACTCATTAGTGGGCAATTCCACTGTTTCTGACACAGCCTGTGTTCTAAGAGAGGGCTACCACACTTCCTGTATGAGTGACTGCATTTTAAGAGAGGGCTACCTCACTTCCTGTATGTGTGACTTTGTTGCAGGAGAAGGGTTCCAGGGCACAGAGACCCACATGGCTCCAGAGGTGGTGAAAGGAGAGTGCCATTGTGACAAGGCAGATGTGTGGAGCAGCTGCTGCATGTTACTGCACATGCGGAATGGATGCGACCCCTGGACCCGCAACTACGCCCATCCACTGTGCCTCAAGGTAGCCTTCCACTGTGCCTCAAGGTAGCCTTCCACTGTGCCTCAAGGTAGCCTTCCACTGTCCCTCAAGGTAGCCTTCCACTGTGCCTCAAGGTAGCCTTCCACTGTGCCTCAAGGTAGCCCTCCACTGTGCCTCAAGGTAGCCTTCCACTGTGCCTCAAGGTAGCCTTCCACTGTGCCTCAAGGTAGCCCTCCACTGTGCCTCAAGGTAGCCTTCCACTGTGCCTCAAGGTAGCCTTCCACTGTGCCTCAAGGTAGCCTTCCACTGTGCCTCAAGGTAGCCTTCCACTGTGCCTCAAGGTAGCCTTCCACTGTGCCTCAAGGTAGCCTTCCACTGTGCATCAAGGTAGCCTTCCACTGTGCCTCAAGGTAGCCTTCCACTGACACTCATGCCACCATGGAATGTGCTGTCATAGTATCAGACACCTGCAGAACCAACTCTTACATTGAATATTCACTCACCGAGCACTTTATTAGATATTTATTAGACTTATTTTTTTAGACTTCTACTGCTGTAGCCTATTCACTTAGAGTTATGATGCATTGTGTGTTCAGAGATGCTGTTCTGCATACGACTGTTGTAATGTGTGGTTATTTTGCACCATTCTTTGCAAACTCTAGAGACTAGTGTGCGTGGAATTCCCAGGAGATCAGGAGTTTCTGAGATACACAAACCGCCCTGTCTGCCACCAACAATCATTTCACGGTCAAAGTCACTTAGATCACATTTTTTCCCCAATCTGATTGTTGACGTGAACATTAACTGAAGCTCCTGACCCGTATCTACATGACTGTATGCATTGCACTGCTGCCACACAATTGGCTGATTAGATAATCGCATGAGGTAGGTAAGTGGGTGTCATAAAGTACAAATGTTCCCAATAAAGCACTCTGTGAGTGTACGTACTATATGTGTTTTTTTTTCATACATGTGTTGGTATACAATTGACAATTATGTGTGATGTGAATTTTTTTTCATAGATTGCCAATGAGCCACCGCCTCTAAGTGAGATCCCTTCCGACAGCCACCCGTACACTGTGGACATCTTTACCGCGGGACTGCAGAAGGATCCAAATATAAGGGCTTCAGCCGCTGAGCTTAAGGAGAAAACCACTAGAGCCTTGAAAGAGGGTGAGAAACCTGAGATGTTTCAGAATCATATGGAAACACACCTCTGAACCTGAACCTGTAGACATAATGCCATTTGGCACCAGCCTGTACACCAGTGCTTCCCTGAGCCATGCAGTCATGTGACCCGATTGTGCATTTGTGTCACCGCAGTGGGCGGACTCACCAGCCCCGTGAGAGGAGCCTATCAGGAGCCAGTGAGCATCAGGTCTGCTCAGAGGCGTGCTGTGAGGTCCAGGTCCATCCCCTCGCCCCCTCGCACACCCAGCCCCGCCCCATCGGCGGAGGCGAGGCCGGAGCAGAGGCTGCTGTGGGTGAGCCCCTGGAGAGAGAACGCCCACCACGAGGAGTACAGTGAAGACGAGGAGGAGGAGTATGAGGAAAATGAGGAGACTGGGGGCGAGGAGGAAGATGACACGGAGTGGGAGACCTCACTCAGCGAGCGCCTTCGGCCTTCCTTAGCCTGTCGCTCCAGACATGAGAAATGGGAGCAGGTAGACAGTGCCTCCACAGTGTCAGAGCAGGAGCTGAAGAAGCTGAGCAGAGGTGCGCCAACATTAGATTTTGTACATCTCCTTCTTCCCTGAGGAGAGGATTGCATATTTTACAACAATTAGTTCCCACCTCATAATTTGACTGGCTGAGAGACATTCAAAGGATTAACTTATCACGCTTTGTTTATGTTTGGTTGATTTTATCAGAGACATCATGAACTCGTAACTTAGCAACACTTCAGAAGCGGTCCATTCTGTCTTTAAAACGCCATAATAAAGTAATTTGTTACTGTATTGCTTAAATATATCAACGTGTCGGTAAAACTGTTTTATAATTGCAATAATACACTCAAAGTCATGATTTACCATGAGATATTGTCAATGCTGTGCTGATCTAAGGCTTTTAAAAGGCAGAATGCAGCACAGCAGTATCTCACAGTAAATCTTCTTATTATTGCATAATTAAGACACATAATCTGGGGCCAAGCACAGAACTACTCACATAATTTTTTATGGGAAACAAAATAAGGGGTCTCTGTGTTGTGGCCCTAAGAGCAGGTTGTTGGAACCTGTAAACTTACAATAAAGTTACACGAATTGATATTAACTAAGGTAGTTGCTAACTGACTAGCTACTGAGAAGCTTTGTTTATGTGTTACTCCAGCCATAATTTGGATCACCTGATTCTACTAATTAGCAGCTTGATTGTAAACTGTGGGCAAGTTATCTGTATGAGTACCGGCATGCATTAGTTGTGACATAGCTTGGTGTGTGCTTTCTCCTCAGTCTTAATCCTCGATAGCCTGTCCCAGCCACACTCCCCTGAAGTGCTGCTTTCCTGTCTGAGCAATGACTGCCCCGACCAGAGAGACCCTGTGGACAAGGTGTGGACACATCACTGCCCAAGTCCGCCAAACTAACATAGTATAATATGGTCTATTATGCTAACTGCCATATTCGATCTACTGTTAAATTTGTGTTAAACTTTACTGCCAGTTGTCACCATCGCAGGAAACGTACATGCAAGTGTGAGAATTTTTTCATGAAAAACTCTTCATTAAAACATCAGACAAATATATAAAAGTACCAAAAACGTGTGTATGTGTTCATGCTAGTTGCATAGCCAAATTTGGGCTGTGGTTCTCTCAGGAAACCTCAGTCAATGATGAATGGAGTTAGGGTCCAGAACAGTTTAGTTTCTTGTTAACCATCTAAATCTATGCTTTACATCTGCTCTGCATGCACAGCAAGGCGTAATACAGGCAAATGCGCATTACAAAAATAAGAAAAAAGTCCACAGTGTGTTGCAAAAGAAATGGTGTTTAGTTTAACTAACAGTGGTAAGTGTAGTTTTATGTCCATTAAAATGAATAGAAAGCCCACTGACATATAATTTATGCTGGATGTCATTTTTCCTCAGTCACTTATTTTGGTGGTTGAAGTACTTGTATGGCTACTTTAGTCACAGCAAAACATAATAGGCTGTACAAGGCACATCATTGTAGAATTGCAGCAACATCAACACCTTCCATGATATTGTACAAGACATTATGTTTTGAAAGGATGATTATGGTGCATGCCAACCAACCTGTAACTAACCTCTAACATTTCCATCTCCTTGACCCCCTTCACACAGGACTCTGCCCGCTGGTCCATGAACATGCAAGATGACCTCAGCTCTGGCGTCTTCTCTTACAATAGCCAGACAGACGGACAGAGCTTCAACATGGACTTGCTGCTGCCTGTGCAACATACACCTTCCCGCTGCTTTGCGGGTGAGTGGCATGAGCAGACCCTAACTGAACCTTAACCTCCTCTTTCCTCCCTGTGGCATTCTGGGGGAATTCACCACCCTCTCTCCTCCTCTGTGGACCAGGGGTGGACGTGTGGATCGAGAACTTTGACGGCCAGCGCCTGCGAATCCGCGAGAGACCCAAGGTGAAGGTGGGCCACGTCGCCATCGGGATCAGCGAGCAGGTGAGAGAATAGACCCAAAGGCCATTGATCTGGGCGAACAAGCATTGTGCAGTCGAGGCGAGCGGGAGCTTTACTTCACCCCGTCTCGTGCGTGTGTCCCACAGATCTCAGAGACGGCATTCAGCCTGGAGGCGCTGGATGGGCAGCAGGTGTCCCATGATGAGGAGGTGCAGGATCCGGGCCTGTTCCTCCGCTGCACCCCCGCCCCGGATGGCAGCCCCCGCTGGCAGTGGAGGATCAGAGAGGGGAGGCTGGAGGTGCGCGAGTGACTCAAACTTCCATCAGTGCGCTCAACTCAATCAGCTGCTGTTTTACAACAAAAGACTTATTTTGCGATGCCTACGTCTAAGTAGAGGACTTCCTTTGGAGGAATATTTCTGAGGAAGACACTGAAAACACTGTTGACTCCACAATAGAGGCCATTTTCAGTGACGTGACCCAGTTTTATATCTGTGAGAATGATGATGGTGATATTGTCATAAAATGTGAAAGGGAATTTGTCCAGTGTTGTGGCTGCGGCTCCATTGTCTTTCTAACTGCACAAGCCACAACTACAATAATCCGTATCTAGTCAAAACAGAACATTTTTTCAGTGAGAAGAAAAGCTTCCACTTTCACTGTGTTTCAGCTTCTGTAACTTTATGTGAGTAATTCTGACTGACACAAAGGGCTACCTTTCAGAAGACTATGCCTGTAGTCAAAGGGGTTCAAGAATAGTAACTATTTCATTTTGGGTATGTCATTTTCAACCTTCAGTTCTGTTTTTTTCAAATTTAAGTGCACTTAAAGCATCCTACCTATGAAATGCCATGGAACATGTTAAATGCCTATGGGCATGTGACATAAAGGGGGGGCAGGCAGGGGAGGAAGCAGGTGAAGAGGAGGGGTAGGTACAGGCAGCCATCTTGTGTTTCACTACAGTAGAGCTGATGACAGTGAGGTCGCATGCCTTGTGGTAAAAAGGAAAAATTAAAGGATTTGCTGATTCTCCTGGTCAGCTCCTGGTGCAAAAATGAGTTGGGCTGTTTGGTCTGTTTCTCCTCCATATCTCTCCACTGCCTGCTCTACCATACTACTGTATTCGACTACCACTGTCTTTATAAAGTCATCAGGGACACTTTTAAATTCACTGTGTACAAGCCGTTGTTGTGTGGCTGCATTAAAATAATATCACAATACTGCTATTATTGTGTGTTTTATTAGCATTGTCTGTAATGTAAATGAGGCGGCACGGATGGTGCAGTGTGTAGCACTGCCGCCTCACAGCAAGGAGGTCCTGGGTTCGAATCCCCGTCGGCCGGGGCCTCTCTGTGTGGAGTTTGCATGTTCTCCCCGTGTCTGCGTGGGTTTCCTCCGGGTACTCCGGTTTCCTCCCACAGTCCAAAGACATGCATGTTAGGCTGATTGGAGAGTCTAAATTGCCCATAGGTATGAGTGTGTGAGTGAATGGTGTGTGTGCCCTGCGATGGACTGGCGACCTGTCCAGGGTGTATTCCTGCCTTTCGCCCAATGTATGCTGGGATAGGCTCCAGCCCCCCTGCGACCCTGATCAGGATAAGCGGGTTCAGATAATGGATGGATGGATGTAATGTAAATGGCTGCTGTGCAGGATAGCTATTTTACATATTGCATTTCACATATTTCACAATGTTGTGTTCCCTCACAGCTATATCTCTGCTAGAATGATACATGAATACTTTATATCCTCATATTGTTCATTTTCATATAATACATTGCAGTATGCTTGCCAACTATGAAGTGGGGATGGGCAAATTTTATTTTTACGTTTCTCCCAGTGTATTTGCCCTTTCTTCTTTGTTTTGCAGTTATATTTAATGAAAATCATCACTTCCTGAATTCTTTAGGCACAAATACTAAGAAGAAAAATGAACACACAAATCAACTTCAGGATGAATAAAAGGATGACAGGTGAGTTCATGTGCTTTGGAAAAATGGATCCAAACAAACCAGAAAGAGTTGGTGAAATAAGAAAGAGTACAACCGAAAAGAGGTGGAAGAGCAAGAAGAAAGGCAAGGGGAACATTTGTAGAGTGAGCTGCAGAATTATTGGAACCCTAATTCAGAAGACACACAATGAGGGATTGACCATCACAAGTCAGGTAATGGGTACAAAAGAAAACATAGACAGTTAAACATACAACTTAGCACTGATAAACGGGGCAATGATAAAAAAGGCATAAACATATGGAAGGGTGACACAAAGACAGCCCTTAAGTTTGCCAAACCTCTTTGGAATTACGACTGGAAGAGTGTGCTATGGTCAGATGAGACCAAAAGGTAACGGTCATTGATGTTTTTGAGATGTTTTGCTGCCAGTGGTCCAGGGGCAAAACTGAAAGGAACTAATTTAAAAGCAAGAGGGCCTCTTAATTAAATTTTTTACTGTTTGTAATAAAGGGCCCTCTGCAAACATGAGGGAACTCTTTTGTAATATTATTTGTTACTATTTAAAAAGATGATTACCAAGGCCCAGACTCAGGTGATTTACTCGTTAGGGCTTCAATGAGTCAGGTGAGTATAATTCTAGGGCTGAACTTTTTATTCTGAAGTAACTCCATGCCTTCTAAAGTATCCAACTGCAGTGGCTGTTCTGTCTGGTATTAACAGCCATGGGTTCCTCTAAACAGTTATCCAATGATTTCAGCATTAACATGGTTCATTTCCACCAAGAAGGACAAGGCTACTAAAAATTCTCTCAATGTTTCTCAACTGCCCATTTCCACTGACAGAAACATTATTAGGAAATGGAAGATGAATGGAACAGTTGGAGTAAAGGTTAGGTCTGTAAGACCAATAAGATTTCAGATAGAATGGCCCGAGACCTGGTGAGAAATGCTCAGAAGAACCCACACATCACTGCAAAAGAGCTGCAAAAAAGAGTAGCAGACACAGGTCTAGCTGTTCACAGGACAACAATACAATGTACTTAATGTACAATGTAAACAACAAAGACCTACATTGCAGAGTTGCCAGAAAGAATGACCTCAACACAAAATTAAGTGTCTGAAGTATGCAATAAGAAGCCTGAAAGCTTTTGGAACAATGTGCTTTGGACTGACAAAACCAGAAATCAACTTTTTGGTCACCACCAAATAAGGTATCTTTGGAGAAAAAAGGGTGAAGCCTTTGCAGAAAAGAATACCTTGCCAACTGTTAAGCATGGAGGTGGATCCATTATGCTTTGGCGTGATGTGGCAGCTGGGGGCACAGGAAATATTGTGCGAGTGGAAAGAAGAATGGATTCCACCAAATATCAATACATTCTAGAGGCTAATGTTTGAAGGTCAGTCCAGACATTGAAGTTGAAGAGAGGTTGGGTACTCCAGCATGACAATGACCCAAAGCACACCACAAATTCATTCATTCATTCATTCATTCATTCATTCATTATCCTAACGTGCTTATCCTGAACAGAGTCGCAGGGGGGCTGGAGCCTATCCCAGCATACATTGGGCGAAAGGCAGGAATACACCCTGGACAGGTCGCCAGTCCATCTCAGGGCACACACACCATTCACTCACACACTTATGCCTATGGGCAATTTAGACTCTCCAATCAGCCTAACCTGCATGTCTTTGGACTGTGGGAGGAAACCAGAGTACACAATCTTGCTTCTTGCAAAAATTTGAAGAAATCTGTTTATGCTGTGAATGCTTAACCATTCAGGTCAGTTTTGCTTCTGTTCAGTAAGATATTAATTGTAAAAGGCTTTTTTACCAAGGGCACCCACATCTTTGCACACCAGTTGCAATTCTGTACATCAAAATCCATACAGAAGTAGTTACTTAAAAACCTAAATCCCATCAAAAACCTGTGGTCTGAATTGAAGAAGGGATATCCCAAGGAGATCAATGATCCTGAAAAAGTTGACATGGAGGAATGATCAAAAATCCCACTACATCCTGGTCCTGCCAAAGGCTGAGTTTGGTCGGCTCATGTGGGGTGGCATAATTAACTCGCTGCTCTGAGGGAGGGCGGAGGACTCAGCAGGGGGAGGCTCGCCGCACACAACAACAGAGGCCGGATCGCCTCGGAGTCACAGTCGCGCTTGGAGACGATGCGGCTTGGAGAAGGCGTGTTGATCTCTGGATCGTTTGTGCTGCTAGGGGACGCGGTCATATGTACCCAGTGTATCCAAAATAATATGGGTAATTGGCAACCAAATTGGGAGAAAAAGGGAAAAATCTAAAATAAAATTCAAAGAATAAACAAACAAAACAAAACAAAAATCCCATTGAATGTGTTCTTAACCTTATCACAAATTATCTAACGGTCATCTTTGCCAGGGGTGCACAAAGTATTAAACCAGGGGTGCCAATAATTGTAGAATGTGTTTTTGGTTAATTCCATTGAATCATTAATAAAGTGCACTACCTTGCAATTCGGAAGAATAAAAAATCATCTTATCGGCTCAAGGTCAAACAAATGCCTGCGAACTCATTGGACGATGCTTCATCGCACAGCGAGGCAATGATACCAAACATACACCGGTGAAATCTTTCCTCTAAAAGTTCCATGTTTCTTTCAGTTAGCATACCCTGCTGAAAAAACAGCTTAAGCTAGCATTTGAAACAGCTGGTAGCTAGTTGACCAGCTCAGACCAGCTCCATACTCAACATGGTTTTACCAGCTCAAGCTATGTTTTGAAATAGCTGGTAGCTGGTAAACCAAAGATGATCACAGCTTTACACCAGGGTATCATTTGGACTATGTCTCAGACTTTTTTCTAATTTCTCAGCCTCATAATGGCTTCCTAGACTTTCATTGGCAGAACTCTGGTCTTCATGTTGACAAATTCCAATAACAAACTCTAAAGCCAATCGAAAGCCTAGAATCACATCTAGATACTGCAAGATTTCTTATACCTGCATTAAGGAAGCAAATGAATATACCTGACAAATCTGAAAAAGCTGAAGCCAACAGTCCAATTACTTTTGGTCCCCTAAAATGGGGGGACTATGTATATGAAAGGATGCAATTCATACATGGGTTAACCGATGTGGATGTAAGTACCCTAACATCTAAAAGGTGACAGTATGCACATCCATAGTATGCTCCATACGGACCGCACCACACTTCTCAGAACAATTCTGGATATAGTACCATAGTGTGCCTTAAATTAAATCCTATATCCATAATCATATTTCTTCCTGGTAAAACAGACCATGACATGATGTACATTTATATGATCTACACATAGTGATAATGACAGGGTATTGGCTCTATATTTTCTAGTTTTGAAAGAACATATAGCGTAACATGTAAAACCAAGGGAAAATGACTGGGTATGTGTGATTGATTATACCTTACAAATAAAGCCAATGCAGGATTCACAAATAAATAAAACGGACAACAGACAGTAAAAACATGGTTTGTTCATCTGGTTGGGCTAGTTATTGGAAGACATTTTAAATTTTGGGTTCGGTTCAGGTCTGAGGTCGCCAGGTCCAGTTAGGATATTATCTTTAGACCTGTCCACCAGAGTTTCAGCCTGGAAGTTGTACATAATGAATGATGTTGAAAATGAAAAATTCCCAAATGTTTGAATTGAGGTAATGAATTCACATAGTTTCCATTTTAGAGGGTACAGTAGGTTGCATAAAAACAAATAAATTATTTGGATTTCAAAAAGAATAGCAGTTGAATCATTTTAATTACAGCAATAATTTCATGTATCAACATCATATAGATCAACATTCTTCCTCACTTGGTACTCAATAGAAAATAATGTTCACCAAGAAAAGCATCACTTCAAAGGTGTATGGTAGAAACAGAAGCATTCATACCAATGTGCAGTACTGTGGATGACCATTAAGACCGACCATTGACTGCCACAGATGAAGAACATCATGCTCATGTACTCTGTCACAACGTCTAGCCTGTTTTGGCAAAATGTGAGCTCGCCTTTCAAAGTAATTTCATTCATTGTCATCGTTATTTTCTAAGTTGTATCCAATGGCATGAGTTTGCAATTTATTCTTATTCGGTACACGATTACACCATTCGGACTAAGACTAGGCTGGAATTTTAGCAGACGCACTGCATTCACAGTGCTTAGCTTGGATTATAGCGGTTTCATAGGCTGTAGTGTGTGCGTAGAAAGCGTATTTTTTGGAAGCTTCATTTCTGCTACGCGAATACTCCATTTCTGGTGTAATTCCAGCCTTGGTCACAGATCAGCAGAGAGGAATACAGCAGGCTAGACAGGAGTTCAGGGGTGTACTGGGTGGGGTGGACTGCAGAACATGGAGGGGGTGGAAGACGGTCACAACAGGTTGTGAGGGGTGCGCCTGTTGCTCATTTCTCAACTCTTCTATTTCTTCCTGGGAGAGTCCTCCTCAAAAATGGCCAGGGTTCTGTGGCCCAGGGGGTTGTAGATGAAGGCGTCCACCTCCCCTCCACCATTGCCTCCCTTCTGGAAGTGGATCTCTAGGCTGTCCTGCATGTTCTCCTGCTCCATGATGTCAGGGATCTCTGTGAGCAGCACGGTACGCTGGGACACTGACATCCGCGTCTGGGGAGAGGACATGCATGAATACAAGCAAACAAAAAATCAAATCAAAATATGGAGAAATGTAAACATGCATTTTACAACCGATATCAATTCATAGACAATAAATATACTTAATGTGTAGTATTAACCTTTTGACTGACTCATCACACCTGCTAAATTCCAAGTTTGCAAACACTTCTTACAGTTTTGGTTTCACACCATTGAGAATAGTTTCAGGCTTTGTTTTTTCCAGGAGAACTAGAAACATTTGTGTGTGCGCAGATAAAAAGTAGATTATCTAGCCATCAAGTTAGTTCAAACTGGTTTACACATTTAGCCAGATACCATGAAAAGGAACAACCTTATGTTTTAAGCAGAATTGATCACATATTGCTATTTCCATTGATATGGGCTGGATTGTATTAGGGACATTCACACAAGTCCAATTAATATCTTATTGGGTCAAGGAAGTGGAACACTTCAATGACTAATCATGTGTTCAAATGGTCAAACCGGATTCAGAAATGACATTCAGAGACTCTAAGCACAGGAAAGTTATTTTTCCAAAGGTACCCTTACCTGTAGATTTGTGATCTCCCCATTGACAAACGGTGTTACTCTCAGTTTGTACATATTATCCACCACGTGGTACTTTTTGTCTGTCAAGCCCTTTGCCACTGAAAACCAAATACATTACCTCAGAATAGTAGTCTTAATTTCCAATAACAACAGAAATTTTGACAAATTAAACAGCTGAATGCTTAGTAGAACGACAAGAAAAACTGGTGCCATCCAGAAAATGTTATTGGAGAGGTTTAGGTTAAAAACCCTGCTTCAGTGGCCTATGCTGTCACATATCCAGTTTCTGAGAGACTTGCACCCACCATTGTCCTCTGCAAAAGTGATGACCACATTCCCAGAGTCACGCAGGAGGTCGATGGTCTCGACCTCACCGCCCCCATTCCGACCCTTCTGGAAGTGGATCTCCAACCTGTCCAGCAGTCGCTTCATCTCCACCTTCTTTGGTAGATCCGAGAGCAAGATGCGTCTGGGGCACACACGGGTGTCGACCTGTTAATGACAAATCAAAACTCACACTTGCTGTACCAAACACACAATGAGGCATTGTAAAGTGTTGGTAAAACATTGTTATTTTCAAGCAAATGATCAAAGAGCTCACACATTTTAAAGGTCCACGATTATTCAATTTTAAGCAACTTGATAATATTCCACAAGGTCTGCCAAACATGTCGATAAGTCTTTTTTATAGAATAACATATACAATCAGTGAGCACTTTATTAGGCATTTATTAGACTTATTTTTTAGATTCATTGGTCTTCTGCTGCAGTAGCCCATCCACTACAGCAGAGTTATGATGCATTGTGTGTTCAGAGATGCTCTTCTGCATACCACTGCTGCAATGTGTGGTTATTTGTGTTACTGTCACCTTCCTGTCAGCTTTGACCAGTCTGCCCATTCTCCTCGGACTGCTCTCATTAACAAGGCGTTTCTGCCCACCAAACTGCTGCTGGATGTTTTATGTGTTTCGCACCGTTCTCTGCAAACACTAGGGATTGTTGTGCGTGAAAATCCCAGGAAATCAGCAGTTTCTGAGATACTCAAACCGCCCTGTCTGCCACCAACAATCATTCCAAGATTAAAGTCACTTAGATCACATTATTTCCCTATTTTGATGGTTTATATGAACATTAACTGAAGCGCCTGGCCCATATCTCCATGATTGTATGCATAGGTGTACACAGCCTAATGAAGTGCTCAGTGAGTGTAGTCTCATTGAGCTGAGCAGGCGGTTTATTTCCCAGTGACCTATTCTCACTGCGATTGTCATCGGCTCAGGTTTAAAAGTATTAGTGATTATCTGGTACAATACTGAGCCAACATACTCCAACAGCACTGGAACAATGCAAAATCATGTGAGATATAAACACTTGACAGTGCCTGAGAAGCCGTGCTATCAGCTCAAGCTCAACCTTACTCTCAGCAAACATCAATGAGTGCCTTCAATTTGAAAAGGTGAAACACTTCAAACCACACATGTAGAAAATACATGTGTATGAGGTAAATTCTATGGTGTGTGCCTTGCATTGTTCAACATACTGAGAGAGGTCTAGCACCGAACCTTGAATAAACACGCATTTACATGGTGTTTTTTGCCGTATGCAGTTGTTGCATTCGGTTTATTATTTATTCCCTGTCCTTATTTAAGGAAAGCTTTCTTGACCTCTTTCTTTCTGTTCTCTTTTTCTTCATTTTTACTTAAAGAATACATACAGTCACTTCTGGAGCAAAATCGAACTTGCTTGTCCTGTTCAGTGATTTTCTTCTTGAAGGAATCCTAATAGCCCATGTCATGTTTTACTGATTTCATGTTTTACCATATTACTCAACGCAAGTGACCAGGTATTTTATAAAACTTAAGCTGAACCTTGAATTCACATTTTCAACAACACATTTCCATGTGGTTCTGGACAGTTGTCAGTGATGTGTCAATTTGCATCTTTTGGTCCACTGCTTGCTTCGGTGAAATCAATGAAAATCAGTCCATCTCATAGACAGGTGTATATAGATGGTGTCATACCTCTATGTGGCTGGGCATCAGGAACTGCACAGGCTGGGCCTTCACTCTAATGAAACAGTCCCCCAAGCGAATCTCATGCTGCTCCATGCTGATAATACTCTGAGCCACTACAATAGAGGAGAATCAAGGAACCGACATTCAGCACCATAACTTGCCAGTAGTACAGAAACTGGGCGAAAGAGATGGACTTCATTCTCTGGCATGGACAAATGGAATCCTTACCTTCCGCATCTTCGAAAGTGACGAGTGCTGTCCCACCCTCCATGGGGTACATGATTCGAACATTCATGTCAATACTGCTACTGGTCCCAGCACTGGCTTCTGCCACAGAGACGCTGCCAGTGAAAACAACTCTCTTTTCAGGCATTGCTGTGGACACCTAAAACAAGTGAGAACCATGGTAGGGAGTTAGGTGTTAGGAAGGAAGACAACAGTGGGGTACTCAAGACCAGCTGCTTCAGTCTGAAAAGGTTGAGTGTGTCAACACATTCTGTTTTCATGCAAGTATTCTGTCCAATTCCTTTATCACAAAAATCTAATCTCTGTACATCTCCATAGCAGTGCCATGCCACAGTAGTGATGTGTACGGTGTGGCTCTACCTGTGTCTGCTTCCCAAGTTCATGGGTAAGCTTGTCCATGCAACACAGCTCCTCCTTCATCTTCTGTATCTCCTCCTTCAGCCTGCCTTCAGTCTCCTGCAGGGCACACAGCCTAGTGTCCTCCTTAAGGATGAAGAAGATGCAGCTGAATGGCATTGGAAATGCACTACACATTGTACATTTATTCCCCTGTCAAACATGACCCATGTGTGTGCGTCCGTGTGTGGGAACACCTTGTAAGAATGTGGACACGTGAATCTGACGGCATTCATGATGCTCCATACCTTGTACAATTCCAGACCCTGCGCTTGTTCCATCTCATCCTCCGTTAGTATCTGCCTAAGTATGGCACTGCGCTTCTGAAACCGCTTGGTTAGTTCCACATTCTGATCCGTATCTTTAGACAGCTCCCTGTGGTCCGCCAGCAGCTTCTCATAGGTCGCCTGCACAAAAAGTGTAGCTTGTAGTCCTTCCACACAAGCACACACACTAACAAAGGAAACAGGATTCCAAGTTCTATCCCCATGGCATGAAATGTCATGTATGCTTGCATACTGTACACAGACCTTTTGCCTTTCAATTTCTTGCAAGACCTGATCCAAAGGATTGACTCCAGGCACATCACCATTTGTAGTCACCACGGAGAATTTCTGTAATTGCTGCAAGCATGTTAGAGCTTTCAATTAACTTTCATTTTATATGTGTTTATATACATTCACCGAGCACTTTAAGAATATTTTAACTTTATAACACCGACTTATTCTGGTTGATTACCTAATCAACCAATTGTGTGGCAGCAGTGCAATGCTGTAGATACGGGTCAGGAGCTTTAGTTAATGTTCACATCAACCATCAGAATGGGGAACGTGACTTTGAGCATGGAATGATTGTTGGTGGCAGACAGGGTGATTTGAGTATCTTCTTGGATTTTCACATGCACTAGTCTCTAGAGTTTACAAAAACTGGTGCAAAAAACCCCAAAAAGAAATCCAGTGAGCAGCAGTTATGCAGACAGAAATGCCTTGTTAATGAGAGATGTCAGAGGAGAATGGCCAGGCTGGTCAAAGCTGACAAGAAGGTGACAGTAAGGCAAATAACCACACATTACAACAGCGGTATGCAGATGAGCATCTCTGAACACACAACGCATCATAACTCTAAGTGGATAGGCTGCAGCAGTAGTCTAAAAAATAAGTCTAATAAAAACCTAATAAAGTGCTCAGTGAGTGTATACTGTACATTTAGGATACAGTTGAATAGGATCAACAGTGAATTTGTGTCAGCTAGAGTACAACTGTATTATTATTATTTGAATTATTTATAATTACCTCATCAGACATCTTGGGGGATAGTTTAGAACACTTAAGGATTGGCTTCTTCAAGTCTGTTATAAAGAAAGGTACAGAGATATGGCATGGCTTGAAATCTTAAATCCTCATCAGACAGTTAACCCATATTGAATGAAGACTGAAAACAATGTTAAGATAAATGGCCACGGAGGTAATTCTGTTCTGTTTAGAAACCCTTTGTGACTAATGACTTAACATTGTATGTTGCAAAGAAAGCCCCAAACTGTAGCAACTGCAATGCTCACAGAAAGGGAAAAATACGTATATTGCCTATCGTAATTCCCCCCCCCCCCCCCCTTGAAACAAGTGACATCAGACAATTACCATGGCGAGAGTAATTGCTCCAGAATGTAATTTCACACTGATCGACTATTCGCACAATATTCGCTAGGCCTAGCCCTACACAAAGGATCAGGGCCGTCAGAAGAGTAGGCTATACTATTTCCGCGTAGGCAACAACTTCGGCCATAAACATTTAAACAAAATTTCAGCTTCACAAAAAAAAACATCATGAACCATTTGAAAATATTTCAGTACTGTTATTTCTACTATTTCTTGCTAATAACGTGACAGTAGCTGCACATAAACACCATAACCTGAATTCAATATAACAATATAACAACAAAATAAACATTGTTAAAATTGTAACTCAAAAACAGAAACTTCGTTCATCTGTTACTTACCTTTTCTTCGAGTCGAACAAATCGCACTTTAGACTTGCGCAATGCACATCGAATCCTTTCAGTTTCGTTTCTGGGTAACTAAGCGAGCTGTCAGGCTTGGTGACATTCTCCAACAGCCAAAGAAGCCTAAACCTGTTTTATGATTCATATGGAAAAATAAACATAAGGATAAAAAATGTCATAGCCAACAAAAGAGCTGATGGTAGCCTTGAAGGAATATTGTTTTGGCATTAACAACACCTTTAAAGTAAACTGGCTGAAAAGATACATGCTTAGCTCTGATATATATGGTACATTATTCCTCTTATTATTTAAAAACAAAAATAGGGGGACTCCAATTTCTGTTGAGATTTAACTATGCTCCAATTATACTTCCTGTTAAACTATCCAAGTTTAATGGACAAGTCCTTTTAGCTTGGAAACTGTGCTATGACCACAACTTCTCCGACCAGTCAGTTGAAATAAATGTAATTTAATTTATGCGCTTGATTTATTCAATAAATAAGGTAAAATACTCACATATAAAACATTGGAAAAGCATATAACTTCCCTTCACATCATTTAATTCTACAGTATATGAAAAGCGATAATGTCTGGGCTCACTTCTAATTAAATCTGATGTATGCTTTGGACACCAAGACAGCTTTACAACTTATCAGAGAAGGTTACCCCTTACTGGATAAAAAAAAAATTAAAAAAAAGGTTTTTCAGGAATGCATATATTCCAGACATCGATTGGAAAAGTTTGGTTGCACCGACATAAATTTAGTTTTATTATTAAATTGTGAATTTCAGTAGGGTTAGAACATTGTTGTTTACATTGTCTTTTTGTGGTTGAGAAAATTATACAACAAAAAAACTTTTTATGTGTCTGCAGAGATATTCAATAAATATTCTAAAATTAATTCTAAACAAAAATATTGCAATTCAGAGCAATTATTAGCTGAAAATAACTGGTAGAAATACTTTAAATAGTGTTGATATACATTGATACATTGCATAATGCAAACTAAACAATGTCAAAAATAAATGATGAAAGTAAGTATAAGTCCCAGCATCATGCAGGAATTATGCATGACGATGCCAGATTACTCCAGACATGTGTGCTGTCAAATTTGGTGTCAACTTTCTAGAACCACTTTCTGTTTGGAATGAGCCAAATAACCTGGGGGAAAATAAATTTTTCATTCTAGACCAGGGGTCGGCAACCCTGGTCCTGGAGAGCCGCAGGGTGTGCTGGCTTTCGTTGTTACTTGGCATTAATTGATCAATGAAAGCCGTTGATTACAGTTAACTCACCTCACCTGGTTTCTTGGGTCTGAATCGGTTGCTTATTTTAAGGTGGAGACAAAAGCCAGCACACCCTGCGGCTCTCCAGGACCAGGGTTGCCGACCCCTGATCTAGATCATTGGTTTTCAAATTCAGTCCTGGGGACCCATGTGTATGCTGGTCTGCAATCCCATATTAATGAACAATTTGTTAATTGACTCCTATTTTTAGGGATTTACCCACTTTACCCTGAGTATGTCAGAAATAGCCATGAAGTCCCATATTCACATTGTGCTAGATTGCGAATGATTACATAAAGACACAAAGGCAATTGAGGTGAATCAACTGGCTCCTAACTGCTTTGCAGATAAGCCAACCCTGCATTTTTTAAATCTTCATTAGTAACCAAATGGATAGATTTAGTGACCAGGTGTTCACACTTTAGCCAATTGACAACCTGCTGATTTGCCTCAGTCTTTAATGGGATCAGGTAAATGTCCTCTCCATGTAATTATTTGCAATACAGCACAATGTGAACTTCTATTCTCTACTCCATGCATGTCTGACAATGTAGCTTAAAGCCCTTTCCCGAACAATGTCTGAGATAGGGTTATGACAGGGTCTGATTTCTTGTACCAATTCAGGTGGGATCAGAATCCCTGTTATTTGCGTAACATTATGGAGATGAGAGTGGTGAGCCTCCGGATGCGTGTATCACGCAGTGATATTATGACTCATGAAAAGCTGGCTATCATACAGTGGCCAAACTAGGGTGGGTTTCCCAAAGCCTCTGAATGCCAAGAACCTCTTTAAATGCCTCTTACAATCACAAATATAATGTGGGTTTCCTCAAACACATTTATAATACAAATGTCTCTTTTGTTCACTCTTGAGTTATGAGGGATCGAGATCACTCGTTTACACCAAATACCCTCTAAGATCATATGCTAAGGTACATGGGACATTTGACATAAATCTACAATTGTATCAAATACACTACTCGTTTCCAAACACCACAAAAAGCGCTCAAATACTACATGCTGTAGAATAGCTGTAAAGCTGGGTTGGTAAAGGTTTGGATTTTTATTAACATCACAGCCAACATTTTGTGTACGGATTGTTACGCCCCCCCTCTGATGGTCGGAGGCCGCCGGCGTAACATAGACAGTGAGGGTGTGGAAATGGAGGAGGCAGTGACACCAAATAGTTGTAACAATAATTTATTTACAAAAAAAAAAAACAACCGGAACACAGGGCCGAGACACAACATGTACCCAACCCCCTGAGCTATGCAGCGACTACTAAAAGAAAAAGCCCAAAACAAACTAACCCTACCTAAACACACAAAAACAACCCCAGGACTAATCCCCCTAGCCTAACCCCCTTGACAGGCGCGCTAGCACCCCAAAGACATGGGTTAGTGTCGCCGCTCTAACTGTTGTACTAATACAGAGAGAAGTCTACATGTGGTGCAGGACAAGATGTAGACCTGCAGGCGGATACCTAAGTTCCCTACCTCTCAAACCCTGCGTCCGGCTGAATGTAGAAAAAAGTCAAAAAGAGAACAAAGTTACCAAACAGCTGGTAAACTGAAAAAGGTAATAAAAAAAATAAAAAAAGTGAATCAAAAACTACATAATCAAAAAAGAATCAAAAGTAACAAACAAACAGAGAAATCTGAGACCTGCCACATCTCCTGACGGGGAGCAAACAAAGAACTTAAATAGGGTGTGTGTGATGATGGGTTAATTGGGTGACTCCAGCTGCAGGCAATCCAGATGATTAGCTGACAGAGGAATCTACTAAGGGATGACAAAAGTGAATTACTGAAATGAAACCAGAGGGAAAACACACACAACGAAACAGAACAGAACTACATGTACACAGATCTAACTATGAACATGTACAAAACCCCACCACCCGTAACACTCCCCCCCTCAAATATTAACCCCTGGTTGATATATACCAGAGCATATCTAGAATAGCCTGTATACATCAAATAATTACATGGAGAGGACATTTACCTGATCCCATTAAAGACTGAGGCAAATCAGCAGGTTGCCAATTGGCTAAAGTGTGAACACCTGGTCACTAAATCTATCCATTTGGTTACTAATGAAGATTTCATACATACATCAATCAAAAGGTTAACACAAACAAAAATCAATAATGAGGGAGCTGAAGATAGCCTTGTTGACAACCATTTTATCCAGAGTTTCTATGTGGAAAGATTAGTATGAACATGAACATATTCACTGGACATGAATCCAAGATGACAAGTACCTCTACCGCATTCTGCATTTCCTGCAGAAAACCATTTTCCTGATACTCAATTTCTGAAACTATTTTAATCAATAAAAACCGTTTCAGCAGAAATAAATGGCAAAAAAAGCAGTTAATGGGCAGATGAGTAGGACAAAAAGAATATGATAGAGTAAATTGATTAATCATAAAAAGCATAAACTACCAGTCTTGAGTAAGAAGCAAAACAAATCTAAACCAGCACTTCCCAGCACTTGCAAAAGCGGTCTCCATCAAACAAACTGCAGGCATTCTGCATGTTGGCTCTTTGCAACTTGTCTTCGGGAGTCCACATGATTATCTACGTTGAATGTAGGTAACACCTGTTCCACTGAGATTGCCACCGCTTCAAATCTCAATTCCCAATTATAGCACCTCACACTGAAACAAGGCCACAGAAGATTTACTTTGTCCATCCACCATCTCCCTTTCTTCAAATTGGCTGAAATGCCAGACACTGACCTGGTAGGCATGAGGTAGTTGTACACCTTAACAAAGGCCTTGATCTTGTACCTCTTGGCAACCTTCTTGCCCATGGTGGTGGTGACTTTGCAAGGATATCAGTCAATGCCAGACACTAGAGCATAGTTGTAAGGGGGATAAGAGGCTCCATCATCAATATTCTGCATGGAAGAAACATCAGTGTTAAAGGCTGCTCAAAGGACAGCAGCAATATTCAGTGCAAAAAAAGATTCGTCGGCCATTTTAGACGATCGGTTTATTGCAGGTCTCACTCACTTTGACAATGACAGCCTGGCGCGCAGCATAGCAGCCGGCCAATACCATCACCAGTATGCCAGGTTTCATAAACTTGCCCATCTCTGTGCGTAGGGGAACACAGGTCACACCAATCATATAACAGTCACATCATTATTAAATACATTCCATGAATACACGAAGTCATAATCATAACACAATGCAATTTCATACCAGACTCGGAACAATTCAACACACACAGCGATTGGTCTTGTCAATCAGAACAGGCAAGTACGTTCATGAAAACGTACCCCAATTATTGCATGTCTGTTGTCATCGACTGCACACAATAGTAAACATTGAATCAAACAGCTAGCTCTTTTAAGGTAGTATACTCTAAGTGGCGCTCACCAATACAACGTATTAATTTAGGGAAGGGAGTAAGAAATAATGCAATTGCGGACCCAGCTGACTCTCAGGTATGCAGTGTTAAAACCAGTGTTAATGTCCCTCTTTATCGACAATTCCAGCGACGGACAAGGATTGTTTTTACGGAAAGACACACCTAGCCCAGGCAATCTACGGCCGCCGGTTTAAAAAGGAAGTAGGACCAGATTCTAACCATAGACATATATACGTCTATGATTCTTAAATTTTATACTGACCTTTCACATCACGTGCATACGTCACTTCCGTTGAAGCTCAAACACCATAGACATACACCGCGGATCACAAACACCTGAAAACTCAAATGTTCTATTTTCTTCTTAAGAACAATTCTAAAAATGCACAAGAAGTAAATTGGCTTTTCAAAGATTAAGTAAAGAATCGGAAAATATAAAAAATGTTACACCATGAACAAAATGTGTGGCAGAAGTATACACAAGGCCAAAAACTAGATTTTGACATTTTTATTAAACGAATTTACATAGGAATAAGCCATGTTCTGGCAGGTAGAGTCATAAACTAAACATAATATATTAATAACATGGATACTGTGTGTGTGTGTGTGCGTGCGTGTTTATAACAAAGGTCTATGATATCTTCAATGGAAATAGAAGAGGAATAAGTCTTGTTCAACATAAAAAGGATGTTTTGTTTTTTTTAAAGATTTTTTTAGATTTCCAGTTTGGAAGACAGTAAGATTTTACATGTATGAAACCACAAAGGAATCATTGATACACAATTTTAATGACACCATGCGGAAAATTCATGTTGAAATGAAAAAGACAGACAGCTTAATGACCTTTTGACCACTTTCGGACCACAGTAGTAGCGAAGTTCATACTCACAAATGAGCAAAAACATGAATCCAAATCCATAAGACCAAAGATACTGTGCATATACAAATATACCCATTTGTGCTGTGCCCCCATATAAAGTGAGAGTTAAATACTGAAGAAAACACGAAAGAAAACAATCCATCAGCATATAAGAAATAACATGCACAGAGTTACAAAGTGTATGCAAAATGATTTCAACACAAACAAAAGAATCTCAATAAGATTACTGACATATGCCAAAAAAATGATTTAAATAATCAACATCCTAATAGTATTTAGCACTTATTGACTCAATTATATCTTACAACCTTTAACAATGGTTACATTCAGCTTTGGTTCTTCATATACATATTCAATGTGATTGATGATTGATTTGAAACAATTTCATCTTTTTACCTTCATTCAAAATGGGATTATTCGCATCCAATAATCACATCAAATATAATACACATATAAGCATATAAATATTTTTCATTTAAAATGCACTTTTGGAACAATAAGCAGCAGTTAGAATCACTGTTTCTGAGTATCTTCCTATTGAATATGCATCCATAATCTTTCATATAGCATGGAGAGAAATGCAGTATCGTGCACAGCAACAGGGAAACCTGTGTAAACTGTTTGGACTGCTTTAATCCCAGAAGCATTGCAAGGGTGAACATGGATAGTAGTGTTTTGTTGTCCTGAGCGTATATTAGCCAGCTGTTCTCTCAATTGGTCCTCAGTTTATACAATCCCTTAAAGATACTGCACAATATGCCCACAGTAAATGTTGGCAGTACTACGTAATCCAAGACAGAAAACGTGGAATCCAAGGCTATCCTCCAAGCTGTACTCGAACGACGACCTGAAAGAATGGTAAACAATTCATCAGAGCGTCGTGAAATGCTTTTGCCTTGCAGCCTCAGTTTTATGCCTGTGGAAACACTGGTGGTAGTTTGCATTAAGTCCTTAATGCTGGCCACCAGGAGACTGTTTAGACTTAGCCAGTCTAATTCTAATATGGAGCTACAGCAGAAACCTCATTGAAAGTTCATTGGAGCCAAACTGCATTTTCTTGACCAGCATAGGGTAAATCTCATATGAATATGAGCCATCTACCCTAGGAACACAGTGGTGAATGAGCACATGAAATATGTGACAGCGTTGTTAACCATGTAACGGAATACAGTACATTGTTTAACATAACCTATAATGCAGCAATCTAGAACGACAGGATGTGATATACATTTAAAGCAAACTGTCAAATCGGAAAACAGAATACAGAATAACTGTACAATCACTTTGAAAATTACGCAACAGTAACCCTGTTTTCTATAATCATTACACAAATGATTTTGGTTATCAGCTCAGGTGTAATTCAAGCAAAAATCTGTGTTTTAGGATACAAGTAAAATAACATAACATTTTTTTGGAATGTTACGCAGACATTTTGTCTTCTTGATAACCAACACCCCTTCGATTGATGCTACAATGAGCAAATTTGCTAGGAGTCTTTCCTAAGAATAGCTTGGCCTCAGAAGGCGTCCTTGATGTTCTTGAGCTGCCGCACGGCCAGGTCGACGGGCAGGCTGAAGCGCAGGCGGCTGAGGCGGCTGAGGGCGTGCAGCGCGCTCTCGAAGCCCGTCTGCGCCATGTAGCTCCAGGGCTGGTAGTGCGAGTGCACTAGCGCGCCCGACTTGCACAGCAGGTTGAGCCAGGACACCAGCCTCTGCTCGTTCAGCGCCAGACACACCAGCGCCTTGAACTCCGAGTCGGCCCCGCGCTTGTAGGGGTCGTGCTCGCGCAGGACCGAGTGCACCGCCCACAGCAGAGACTGCTTGGGCGTGACCGTCACCGGCCCGCCCCCTACGGGCAGGCTGAAGGACTGCGAGAGCTTGCGGGCCGGCGCCTCGGCGAAGGCCTGCCCATTCTTGGAGTGGAAGTACTTTACGAAGAGCTCCCAGGGGTGCATGGTCTGCGGCGCGGGGCTGAAGGGCAGGAGGCAGGCGATGGGGGCCAGCACCAGGCTCATGCCCTGGGAGGGCGAGTAGAGGCCGTGGGCCAGCAGGTCGCGCAGGGCCATGGCCAGCTCTTTGCGGACGGTGGCGGTCAGCTCGTCGCGCGCGCCCCAGGGCGGCCCGCCGCTGTGGCAGACCAGGTGCTGTTCCGGCTGCTGCCTGCAGAGGGCCTGCTGGCGCACCCTCTCCGTGGCCACCTCCAGGCGCTGCAGCAGGGGGCCGTAGTCCTGGGCGGCCTCGCCCTGAGACCACACGCCCCGCGGGACGTGCCCCGCCGCGCAGCCGAACTGGCTCACGGCGAAGATCTGCAGCACCGCCAGCGCCCGCTGGATCAGCTGCAGGCCCGTCTCACGCATCTTCTGCGCCTGCTCCGGATCCACTGGAGGGAGAGGGGCACCTGTCAGTCACAATCCACACACACACACACACGCACGCACGTACAGCACGGTACTGACACAAACACACACACGTACAGCACGGTACTGACACAAACACACACTGCTCCGGATCCACTGGAGGGAGAGGGGCACCTGTCAGTCACAATCCACGCAAACACACACACACACACACACACGTACGTACAGCACGGTACTGACACAAACACACACGTACAGCACGGTACTGACACAAACACACGCACGTACAGCAGAGTACTGACACAAACACACGCACGTACAGCAGAGTACTAACACAAACACACACATGCTCACATGCTCGCACGTACGTACATCACGGTACTGACACAAACACACACTGCTCCGGATCCACTGGAGGGAGAGGGGCACCTGTCAGTCACAATCCACACACACACACGCATGTACGTACAGCACGGTACTGACACAAACACACGTACAGCACGGTACTGACACAAACTCACACATGCTCACACAAACACACGCACGTACAGCATGGTACTGACACAAACACACGCACGTACAGCAGAGTACTGACACAAACACACGCACGTACAGCACGGTACTGACACAAACACACGCACGTACAGCACGGTACTGACACAAACACACGCACGTACAGCAGAGTACTGACACAAACACACGCACGTACAGCACGGTACTGACACAAACACACACACTTACAGCATGGTACTGACACAAACACATGCACGTACAGCAGAGTACTGACACAAACACACACATGCTCACACAAACACACGTACGTACAGCATGGTACTGACACAAACACATGCACGTACAGCAGAGTACTGACACAAACACACACACGTACAGCAGAGTACTGACACAAACACACACATGCTCACACAAACACATGCACGTACAGAAGGGGACTGACACAAACACACACATGCTCACACAAACACACACACATACAGCACGGTACTGACACAAACACACACATGCTCACACAAACACACGCACGTACAGCACGGTACTGACACAAACACACACATGCTCACACAAACACACGCACGTACAACACGGTACTGACACAAACACACACTGCTCCGAATCCACTGGAGGGAGAGGGGCACCTGTCAGTCACAATCCACACACACACAGGCATGTACGTACAGCACGGTACTGACACAAACACACACATGCTCACACAAACAGATGCACGTACAGCACGGTACTGACACAAACACACGCACGTACAGCAGAGTACTGACACAAACACACGCACGTACAGCACGGTACTGACACAAACACACACACGTACAGCATGGTACTGACACAAACACATGCACGTACAGCAGAGTACTGACACAAACACACACATGCTCACACAAACACACGCACGTACAGCATGGTACTGACACAAACACATGCACGTACAGCAGAGTACTGACACAAACACACACACATACAGCAGAGTACTGACACAAACACACACATGCTCACACAAACACATGCACGTACAGAAGGGGACTGACACAAACACACACATGCTCACACAAACACACACACGTACAGCACGGTACTGACACAAAAACACACATGCTCACACAAACACACGCACGTACAGCACGGTACTGACACAAACACACACATGCTCACACAAACAGATGCACGTACAGCACGGTACTGACACAAACACACACATCGTCACACAAACACACACACGTACAGCACGGTACTGACACAAACACACATGCTCATACAAACGTACACACATATACACACACACACAAACCTACACACATACAATACTCATACTCACACAAACACACACACGTACAGCAGAGTACTGACACAAGCATGCTCATGCTCACACAAACTTACACACATACACACACACACACACACACACACAAACCTACACAAATACAATACTCATACTCACACAAACAGGCACGTACAGCACGGTACTGACACAAACACGCACATGCTCACACACACACACACACACACACACACACACACACACACACACACAAACAATACTCATACTCACACATACTCGTATGCATACAAACACACGCACATACTCGCACAAACATACGTACATTCTGGTACGACCTCTGCTTATGTATTTGCAGTTGTGCATCTTTGGTGATTTCTGCTACCTGTTAATTTCTTTTAAAAGGCCACCACTCCTACTGATCTGGGTAGACTAGCCCTGCGACCCTTTGCATTTGTGACTGTGGATTATTGATTGCTTCCTTTACTTGTGTATGACCGTATTTGTGTTCAAATTACAACTCTTGCCTAGCCCTTTTGCTTTGTTTGCCGTTTGGATTTTGTGTATGACCATTTCCTCGTTTGTTTTCATCTCTGACCCAACTACAACTCTGATTCCTGCCCAACCGTTTTTTAACTGTTCGCCCCAGTGCCTCACTCATGCTCGACTCTGTTCGCCCACCCTGACTGTGTCTTTGATTTGCTCCTCTGCTCAACATATAGTGGCTCCGGTAATTTAGAGTGTTTTCATTTGGATAGCATCCTTCCAACGGGACACTGTTTGTTATTTTGCTTTGTTATTTTGCCTTTGTTGTTTTTGAAGGCGACCCTGGGAGGAGACCTGATCTGCACTGGGGTTTTGCTACATGCCGCCTCGAGCCCGGTAAGCTTTCGAAGAGCTGAGGTTTATTTAGGTTTGTTTAGGCAGACAGTACCGGAGTTACTCATCAGTCTGCAGTGTTCATTTCATTCCCACTCCCCATTCTACACTCCATCTCCATATCCTTTACCCTGTCATTTAATTTCAAGTTCAGTTCTTTTATTTACATACATGCCAGTCAACCGGGTTGCTAATAGGCCCTGGGCAGATTAAAATTAAACTAGTTAACATTGCTGTGTACCAACTAGCTATCTAGCTAGATTTTTTGTCATAGATACAAACATCAGCTCAGCAAATGGAATGAGTCAATGTGAATAATTTTTTTTTTTGTACAGTGTTGACTTTGTCAGCAGGTGTGCTCTTTCTGCAGAAATATAGACCCTCATCATTGGATCAAGTGGGAAGTGTGTTCCTGACTGAACTGCTTCTTTATTACAAGACAAGGGTGGATTATTCCTTTAAAACCAAACATCAGTAACCCCAAAGGGTCTTGCTTTCTGTGACATCTCCATGCTCTATTTTTATTTTATTTACCCGATTCTACTCCTGGGCAAACAAGCAAGCATCAGTGTTAGAGACTGTACGGTGAAGAACTGAACTCCAAATATGAGGAGTAGAAAAGCGAAAAGTTCCTGCCACACAGGTTCTAGGTCACAGCTATCTCCTACATATCGGCACACAAGTTCAGAGATGCAACATTAAACACTGACCTTTCCTCGGTCCACCAGGGCCTCTCGAGTTTGGACTTGCTGCCCCTGGCTGCGGTGAAGCCCCGCCATTGGGCAGAAGAGGGTTCCCCACCTCATCTATAATGAGGAAGAGATCAATCATTCAGTACACAACCAAACAGCTTCTCAGGCAAACCAGAGAGGCTGCACATTCTGCTGAGCTTACAAGATCTAAATAGAGCCTCGAATAAAGTGCGCTCGGGGCCAATTGAGAAGAGGAGATGGATTGTGGGATTCTGTTTCCGAAACACAGTGGGGAACGCAGCCAGTGGCACCTTGTATGAAGTTGATGAACATCTCCAGATCTCTGATCTGGGTCTTGAGCTGCTCCACCAGCTGCTCTTTGACGCGGGCGGGGTTGACTATCTGGGCGATGGCGGCGTCCACCCGCTGGCGCAGCTCTTCGGGGGACAGGTTCCCGATGTCCTCGTTCAGGTTCACGTCCAGCTTCTTGATGAGCTCGTCGATGATGACCTGCAAAGCGCACGCTCATGCAGTCACGCGCTTGTAAAGACGCTCCTTTCTCACAACATCAATACATGTACCAGCAGAACAGGTATGGTCATTCTGCAGAACCTCTGTCGAAGTATGATAGTGCAGGTGCAATACCTATATTATTAACCATGAGGGTATGATTCCATCATGGAAGCAGACCTGGGTCAAATACTTAATTCTTTGGGATTCAAATACTTTTCTGTGCTTGATGGTTCTTGCCTGGTGCAATGGAGCCAACCAAGAGGGGGCGGCCTGTAGCGTAGTGGTTAAGGTAAATGACTGGCACACACAAGGTCAGTGGTTCTAATCCCGGTGTAGCCACAATAAGATCCGCACAGCCGTTGGGCCCTTGAGCAAGGCCCTTAACCCTGCATTGCTCCAGGGGAGGATTGTCTCCTGCTTAGTCTAATCAAATGTACGTCGCTCTGGATAAGTGCGTCTGCCAAATGCCAATAATGTAATGTAAAGAGGACCAGAAGGTGGGGGTTTTCACTTTTCAAGAGTATTTCATAGGTTCCAACCAAGTAAAGTGCAGAAAAGTATTTGAACCCAATATAGTTATGTATTTGATCAGGCCTGCATGGAAGCCACAAATCTTGTGAAACAGAGCGTTGCCAGTGAACTCCTTCCATCTGCCCCCAGAGTTGAACCCAGAAGCTGGATTTGCTCTCCTCCCCCCTCCTCACCCTCTGTCTCTCCATGACCACGGACTGGGGCAGGGAGTCGTAGCTCCCCTCCTGGTAGGCAAATCTCTCCAGGTCATCGAGCTGGGTCTTGAGCTGGACGATGAGCTCCTTCTGTTTCTCCCTCTGAGCCTCCAGACGCTCCCTCTTCTCCCTTTCACTCTGTGGAGGATGGTGCCAGGAACATGTTGGGTTGGCAGCATGGGTGTACTCTTGACCAAGACCGCACAAAGTCACAGCCCTTGTAGCAACACAGTGTTATCTACACCTCCCTCTATGCATCTTCACTATTTCTTCAAGCCTGTTATGAAGCACTACATCTACACACGAATGAAGTGTCTGTAAGGACAATTTATGTTATTTCGCCTCTTTACTCCACACATAGATTAAAAATGAATAATGAATGAGATTAAAGTGCAGACTGTCACCTTTAATTTGAGGGCATGTACATTCATATCAGGTGATCCATGTAGGATCCCTACACGATTCACCTAATATGGATGTAAAAATGCTCAAAATAAAGCAGAAAGTCTGCACTTTAACCATACAGTGAATGTTTCATTTCAACTGTTTGTTTGCTGGTGTACAGAGGGAAAACAAAAAAGCGTTGCTGTCCAAATACTTATGGACTGCACTGTAGATCACCAGTAGTGAATTCCCGGGCTGCTATCATCACACTAGTATTTATTTTGGAAATCACAACTTCCTGCCTACAGACTCTTCCTCCTCACATCAGGGTTGTGAATGTTGCCACTAATTTACAAGAAGCCACTTTGACCAACCACAGGACAAACCAGTATCCACATACCAGCTTTTAGGCAAATCTTCAAGTGGAAATGTCTACAGCAATTCAACTCAACTGTGTGTTCTGTTGTAAACAAAACTAAACATCATTTTGGGTAGCACACTTATCATACAATAGGAGCTGGTTCCTGTTAACTGACCCTCTCTTCCTGTATCACAATTTTAGAGAATAATCCAAGGAGAACAATCTAGCAGTAATGATTATTATTTTTATTATTAATTAAGAATAAGCAAGCAAGCAGGAATACTCACCAGTTCCTCCTGTAAGCCAAGCATGTGAATAAATAGGGAAGAACAATTTAATCAGGAACCACTGACAAAAACATAAATAAAATTAATGGAAAAGGGCAAAATAGGTCTCCTCTGGACCATCTGAGAGATTATTCCTGTCAGAACAGTGCACAGAGCTCTGACGGCCGATGCACAGTGTAGCCATGTGGTGCATTCATTCAGACAGTCTTTTAATTTCCTGTTCAATTGTACGTGTACACACACATGTCAGAAACTCAATGCAGACAAGCATGCAGACAATAGGTTCAGTGGTTGTTCAGACCAAACATCAGAATGGTAAAAGCAACATGATCTAAGTGACTTTGATGGTGGAAAGGTTGTTGGTGCCAGATTATGTTCGATTATCTCCAAAAATAGTGATTTACTGGGATTTTCACGCACAACAGTCTCAAGAGTTTACAGAGAATGCTGTGAAAAAAACCGCCTTGTTAATGAGAGCGGTCAGAAGAGATCGGTCAGACTGGTTCAAGCTAACAGGAAGGTGACAGTAACTCAATAACCACGTTACAACAGTGGTATGTAAAAGAGCATCTCACACACAACACGTCAAGCCTTGTGGATAGGCTATAGCAGCAGAAGACCACACTTGGTTCTAATCTTGTCAGCTAAGAACAAGAAACTGAGGCTACAGTGAACACAAGCTCACCAAAACTGGACAGCTGAAGATTGGAAAAAAACACTTGGTCTGATGAATCTCAATGTCTGCTGCCACATGCAGATGGTAGGGTCAGAATTTGGGTAGGCAACGTTAATCCATAGATCTGCCTTGTGTCAATGGTTCGAGCTGGTGGTGGTGGTGTAATTGTTTGGTGAATGTGTTTTTGGCACGCATTAGCCCCTTAATAGAAATTGAGCATTGTTTAAATGCCCCAGCCTACTCAAATATTGTTACTGACCATGTAAATCCCTTCAGGGCCACAGTCTACCCGTCTACCTGACTTCCAGCAGGATAACATGTCATGTCACAAAACACATCGTCATCACAAGGTAGCTCAAAGAACTTGACAATGAGTACAGTGTACTCCAATGGCCTCCACGGCCGCCAGATCTCAAACCAATTGGAAACTTTTGGATGTGCTGGAACAGGCGATTTGCAGTATAAATGTGCACCTGAATCTGCGGCTTATCTGCCATCATGTCAATATGGACTAGAATCTCCAAGGAATGTTTTCAGCACCTTGTCGAATCCATGGCACAAAGGATTCAAACTGTTTGGGGGGCAAAGAGAAGTCCTACCCAGTACTAGTAAAGTGTAGCTAATACCTGGTGTGTAGTGTGTATGTACACATGGTGTGTGTATGCTACACTGGTGCCACAACTACACAACAAAGACAAGTAAAGAAATATTTGTGTTTTTTTTTTATGCTGCTGCACAGTCTCACAACTACGATTCTCCCATAGTACAGAAATGAGGCAGTGGATACAGAGCGTTCAGCCCCTCAGTACAACAGACGTTGGCTACTCGGCCTGTCGTGATGAAAAGCTTAGTGAAATGACGGGGCGGGAACATTATAATACTTTTTTTAAGCCATGGTCAGAACTTGAACCGAGGGCTGATTTACGTCATGAGCTGTCATTCACCAGGCTACATTAAGACGATTTTGCTTAATAGCTACGAAGATTTGATGGACTTTTTTGAGTTATATAACACAATCTATGTTTCCTTAATCACCATGAAACACATTCTCTGAAAGGACTGGGTGAGGTTATATTGACGGGTTTGCTGCCAATATCTAATAATTGGACAACAGGCATGCACTCTAATTTGACTTGTGAAAAAAGACTGCTCTCTGGCGTGTTTCAAAAATAACTATTTGCGCCATCTCTGAATAAACTTAAACGGGTAGTCCAGGGCGAATCTAAGTCCATAAAATCTCTTTATTGGATTAGTAAATGTACACTCCTTCTTAGCAACGATAACACAATATTCTATTCTATTGCAACCCTGTGCAGTTAATTCTTTTGTCGGCACAACAATATCACTGACAGCAGACTCGGCTTCTCCTGGTGGCGACTGCAGCTACCTGTAATGTTTACCTAGCTAGCAGCACCGCACAATAAAAAGCTGAATATACAATTGTAAAACAACTCACCGAGTTCTCTAACTGAAGCGCATCCTGGGCCCTGCAGCCGAGGACGTGAGGACATCCTTTAAATGCGAATTCTTCGAGCTCCAGCAGCATATTCTCCTTTTCGTCGCTTTGTGCGTGAACAATCTGTTTCAGGCGAAACTGCACCTGAGCAAAGTGCGACGTAAGAGCCAAGAGCGAGGAGTTCAGAAGCTCCTGTTCTTCCTCTAGCTTTTGGAGCTTCGTGGCCATCTCCATAACTGACGACATCGAGCCCTTACGCTTCGGCTCGAGCGCATCCCCCTGCCCGTCTCTTGACTCCTCATCTTCGGGACTGGCTACAGCTCCCACTGGCGCCCAGCGCTCCCCACCAGCGAAGGCAGTTTCACTGTCTGAAGTGGACAGCTCCTCTGTCGACATTTTTTGTCCGATAAAGGGGACCCTGTCACCGATTTCAGTCTCTTAATTATTCTAAAAAACTATCTGCAATGTTTTGTTTTTTTTAACAGTTTCTGTTCTGTTCCCGACACTGAAACAGGTGTAACGCCATCTTGGAGAAAGCTTCCCATTGCAAGATAACATCTGTTACGTCAGCATATACGTACACCGAGCATTTGTGCCACCCACAGGCTGTCAGTGACTCATGTTTACTTTCTAGGCCGTCTCATTCTCATTCGTGCTAACTGACCAAATAAAGGTGATAACCATGGTGGGAAAATGGTCACCGCGCCAGTAGGGGGTGTTGCGAAATCACCATATCGACGTGTTATTCTGATTTATTTATTTATTGTAATTTTATTTAATGTTTACTCACAATAACGCTTATATGTAATCTGAACGAATGATGGGAATTCCAAACACTATTAATCTGTTCTTACCGTGAAGAAACATTTCTACTGTGAAAGAGTTTCATTTACAATAGACGTCGACGGATAATTCAAAGGCAGTTTTAATGCGAATTAGGGAAATAGGGCAGCAAAAGATCATCAACTCTGGCCCTCGAATCCAAATCCAGCCCTTGTTTTCCTCTCTCCCGGGTAATTAGACCTACTGATGGCCAGATTGTCTTCACACCTGACTTGCAGAACATGGATGTTGTTTTCACATAACCATTTCTATGTGGATTTTGATGTATGTTTGGAGTTATTGCCCTGCTGGACAATCTACCAACGACTCAGCTTCCTGAGACAACCAGATTTCCTGGCAAAATTTCCTGGTACTCTGTTTAATTAATTGTGTCATTGTTCTGAAATAGTGCCCCTGCTCCACTGGCAGTAAAATGACTCCAAAACCTCAATGACCCACCAACATATTTGACAGTAGGTATGAGGTGTTTCTCCCTGTATGCATTCCTCTTTTGCTGCCAAACATGTTGATGGTGTTAGTCTCATCTAACTCTCTTTGAGCCATACGTCCAATGAGGTAGCAAACTCCAGATGCTTGCTTATTGTGCTCAGTAAGGGCTGTCTTCATACCACCTTTACAAAGAGTGGTTCTGGAGGTGCCATTTTGAGGCTCTTGGTTCTATGGTTCTTTTTGAGGTTATTTTTGGCCTCCCTCATCATCTTCTTCACGGTCCATGGGGTCCTCTTCTTAGCAAGTTTGCAACCATTCCACGTTTTACATTTTTTATTATTGCCCTAATGGTGTTAAGTGGTATGTTTAAACATTTATGTATTTTTTGTACCCATTACCAGACTTGTGAAGGTCAATTACCATCTGTCTCTTTTGAATTGACAGTTCTTTGGCTTTTCCAAGGCTAATGGGGGGAATTTGCATGCTTGTTACTCATTTTATACTGTAGAAAAACAGGAAGTGATGGAATGAGACAATTTAGTTGATCTCAGGCTAAAGGAACTATATTAAGTCAAATGTTATTGGCAACTTAATTTAGATTTTATTTACGTATATGGTTCTCCCATATGTTTGAACATAACAGATTATTTTCTGTGTTATTTATTATATGCAGCTGTTTTCTTTATTTCCATCAAGGATGCTAATAATTCCAGAGCTGAATTGATATGCGAACTGTAGAACTGTAGAGGATGTAGAAATAATCAGATTATTATTTTTATTTTTTTTTATTAATTAATTTTTTAATCTTTTTGAATGTTTTCAGCCTTACAAACCTCGAAACATGAATGGTTTTAAGCGTAATTGGATTCAGAGGTAAATATTTATTATAATAATAATATATCTTGCAAAAATGCAGTTGACCTTAAAGGGAATGGAAGATGACATTCTGATTTGTTTATCGTATGTTACGCCTGAGGCACTATTAGTTAAGACATTCAGTCCAGTCCTTCTGAACCTTGAGTACGACTTTGTGCTTGAACTATCCACCCTGAAATAAGCCTGACCACGCCCTAAGCGGCCTTGCGTGCTGAGCTATAGACTTTGCAAAAAGACTACAAAAATAGAGCCCACAATGTTCCATGTCCAATGTTCCATGTTGAAGAGTTCCTATAAAAACGTTTATCAGCGTTCAAAGTTGCTTTATTGCACTTGAACTGGTACAGTACGCTTGTACAAGCATCAACACAATACAACCTTGCCTCAATTAAATCAATTTTCCCTTTTATTTTTATATCAAGGTGCACACCCAACTAAAACTGCTTAAAAACAGAAATACAACACTATCAAAATAAGAACCTTCATCTTGGCTATTGATTAAAAAAAACCTAATATAAATAATTAAAAGATATCATCTCAAACCAGAAAAAAAGAAAAAAAGAAATGGGGCACAGCTGAACTGAAAAGAATACATTTATGCTGCAAAGCTGCAAAAATGAATTATGTTAAACAACTTCTCATTATACTCGATTCTCCAGTGATCTTATGCCACCGAACACAGACCTTTATGAAATTGTGGATGCTATAGTGACACATCATACCCTGGTTATTCAGATATGGCCTACATGTCCACTCTTATTTTTTATTTTTGGGATTAAACTTCAGGTTGTATGAGTTACTGTTAAACATAGACACAAGATGTTTGGGCCATTATGCTAAGAACTGCTGTAACAGGGAGATATCTCAATTACGTCCTTCAGTCTACTTTAAATTTAGGTAAAGCCTAATTTAGCCTTTTACCTAAAATGGCCCCACAAGTCATCTTGAGAAATGGCACGCAAAGGTTTTGTGGATGGTATACTGCAGATTATGTTGACTGATCAATGCATAGGAAAAAAAGTAATTACATTTAATTGCTTTGCAGAACTTTCAATATTAATATGATTACAGTTTGAAAAAAAAAAAAAAAAAAAAACACTGTAAGAGCAATCCTACTTTAAATGTGTAACCAAAGACATTTTCCATTGACCAGATGCATCTGATCGAATTGCCCCTTAATGTGCGTGGTAATTTTTTGCAGTTGTAAATGCATCGTACGGTATACTTAATGATATTAGCATCATTTACACACTGTCCAACCTTCGCAATGGTTAGCATGCAACACAACTGACTGGAGGGTCTAGACTGAAACCAATGTCAAAACTACCATAGCCCGACATGGCAGCAGCTCCAGTGCATCCCAGTTCCTGGTTAAGAGGGAACAAGAATGAAATAATGCTGAGACTTGTTGACATTCATTCTCTCTTTACATGTAAAGGTGTTAAAAACAGAATACCAAAGAATACCATTCTCATGCACCAATTGTGACAGAAGGCCTGTGATTTAGCAGTTTGATTCACGCAATATTTCAGTCGTCAGTATCATTTTTGCAAGTTTCACAAAACTGTCTTCTAAAACCTAGTAGCGTTAACATGAGAAGAGATTGATTGGACAGACACTTGCTTGGTTATCAGCAGTCACCAGTGATTGGCTACTGTGCATTCATGTTTCTTTACAGGAGAGCTTCCACTTGCATAGAATAAGGTGACAGAGACAGAGAAAATCGTTTTAGATTTTTAAAAATTACTTGGTTGACAGTGGTACAAACACTTTTTTAATGTCTCAGCAGACACTTATTAGAATGCAACGGGCAGAAAAAATGTCAGTATTTCAACAGAACCGTCAGCATTATAATAAAAATGTCTGCTTCAAACTGCATTGTGTAGATTTCAGCCACAGGGCCCCTTTCAACCAACATCAAGAACCTCACTCTTCAAATATAATACAACACTGGTCACCTTCCCCTTGCAACAAATACCCATTTTCATCTTTTTCAATGATTGAGCATATCCCAAAAAATTAATTCCATGAGTAAAAGTGGAAAGAAAAGCGTTACACTTTGTCCCTCATCCCCAAGTTTAAAACAACGGTGTGCTGCAGGTTTGTGAATGCGCGTGTAGTGTAGATCAGTGCAATTGGATTCACTCAGTGTCACACAGAAATGAAAGATCTTTTTCTAGATCTGATAAATTCGTCCCAGTTGAAATTCGACTGTTTCATGCAGGACCCGTCCACTGCGTTGCAGGCGTAGCCGGCAGGGCAGCAGTGCTTCATATCCCTACAGCACACGGCCTGGAGAGAGGGAAAGAGAAGTTGATAAATGTACAAGAGCATCAAAATGTCTATCAGTCCTATTAAGAGTGGGATACGAATACAAGTATATAAATTGTAAAGGCAAATGCAGACCATTAAATGCTCACTTTTTTACAGTATATAACAAGGAGCTTTGATGCACTTTCTCCCCGTGTCTGCATGGGTTTCCTCCAGGAACTCAGACTTCCTCCCACAGTCTGACACATACAGGTTAGGTTAATTGGAGAGTCTAAATCAGGGCTCACCAACCCTGTTCCTGGAGATCTACCATCCTGTAAGTTTTCACTTCAACCCTAATTTGGCCCACCTGATTCTTCCAAGTAGCAGATGAGTTCTCTAGCTGTTGAATGAGGTGTGCTGTGGTTATGGTTGGAGTGAAAACCTACAGGACGGTAGACCTCCAGGAACAGGGTTGGTGAGCCCTGGTCCAAATAGTTTCTAGGTATGAGTGTGTGAGTGAATAGTGTCCTGTGATAGACTGGTGACCTGTCCAGGCTGTTATCCTGCCTTGCGCCCCCTCCATGACCCTGACCATTATACCCTGAATATTAAGCAGGTATGCATAATGGATGAATAGATGGAAGAAGCTTAGTTTGGAAGAATAATTCAGTTAAGTAGCTAAGGAAATATTCACCCACAGAGAAAACTACAAAATCTGCATTGGAGTTCTCAGTGACTTATGAACTTATGAAATCCATCCTATGTACTTGCGAGATGGTCAGGTATACTGGCCCTCATCTATCGATAATTTTTTTGTGCCAGTGCCATGTCCCTATCCATTCACCTTTGACCCTGCTTTGCCAATCATTATGAAAGGCAACGATTTTCTCTGCAAAGCCAGACGGACAATTCTGGTCAAGCTGATACACCACAACCACCTTTCCTCTGCATTGCCCACAACTGGAGTTTCAGCACATGCCCGAGGAGCAAGTCATGCTTCCTGGAATACTGCCAATGCTTCAGAACTTCACCATGCTGGACTCATCTTACACATCAAGTGACGGTAGCGTGCTCCTTTGCACATCTCGCATAAGCCGTTAGGCAGCTTGCGGACTCACAGCTTGTTCACAAGTCGATCATCAGCCTGAGGCATTTCTTATTTAGCCCGACAAAGAAAATGAACATACAAATACCAACAGGCCAGCCTGGTTCACAGCTCTACAGTGAAACTGGGGGAAAAGGGCTGAACCAGACCTGGGAGAAATAAGTCAGGGGAGGTCAATTTATTGTACCTTGACTGAGGGGCAGCAAGCCCAGGTGGTGGCAGAAGTCCTACAGCATGTCTCGGTTTTTGGACAGCGATACTTTCCATCGCATTCTACTTCATCCCCCTCTGGGGTCGGCTCAGTTGTAGGCCCTGGGGTCGGCTCAGTTGTAGGCCCTGGGGTCGGCTCGGTTGTAGGCTCCGGTGTAGGCTTCAGGGTAAGCCTTGGGGTAGTCTCTGTAGTCGGCCCTGGGGTAGTCTCTAGGGCAGGCTCCGGGGTAGGCTCCTGCTCCATTGAATACACCTGGAACAGGGATACGCTCTGAAATACCCTCCCCCCCTTCCTTTCGCAGGTTCCTGACGTCATGTTGCAGGTGTATCCCTGGGGACAGCAGTGCAAGTGGTCTGAGCAGCAGACGGCCTGAAAGGAGAGCAGAACACGGGACAGTGAACGGAAGGACTCGCCCTTATCCAGCTCTGTGTGCAAAAGTGACAGCATAATGTTCAGAATTAATTTTCAATCGGTAAAAATGATTCACCTTATCACCCTTTTCTCTGCAAAAAAAAAAATATATATATATATAATAATAATATACTGCAAGTGACAAGATAATTACAATTAAATACTTTTTATAATTACATATACAATTTCTCTTTGTAACGTATTGCAATGAGGACCATGATCCTACACTTGAAATGGGCCGTGGTTCTGAAAGACTTGAGAAGGTAACACACCGTTTTCTTCCAGCTGTACTTTTATTCAATTCTTGGTCATGCACCCACTGAAATCGACTGATGTTACTTGCCCACTTACCCGCATTTTACACTGCATGCAGCACCGTGTAGCACATTCGCAATACCCAAAACACTGTAATTTGAAAGGTAGTAGATTTTGTGCATTTACACCAGATGCAGGTGCAGTACATTGTCTGATGCAGCAGAATCTGACTGATGCGTTGTTTTATGCTACTGGTCTATTTTTGCGGTTTGCTGTAGCACACAATGAAGTGTTTAAACACACGCATTCGTTTGAAAATGTTGTGTACACATGATCGGATAACGATCATTGAATGATCCCACCACTGGCTATTTAAGCTTTTTCTTCTTATGGCAGGAAAAATAAAAAATAAAATATGAACATTGAAAATGCACCTTTCCAGTCTCATATGATGGGGGGCTGGTTGAATTTGAAAATGAAAATAGAAACTGAAGTGAATGCACTTGGAAATGTAGAAGGCTTAACCGTGGCATATAAATAACTGTTGCCCTCAGCCAGTTTGATTATCCATTGTGGCCAATTCTCAGGTTTCAGGAAGCTGAATGCCTATCAGTTGCATTATTTGACAGGTCTAAAATATCACATTTTCAAAGGCAATCGTTAATATCCAATGGGTAGGACTATTCTGAAAGTCGATTAGTCTGAAGGTTGTTATTATTGTCATTGAGCAACAATTGGTTTTAGACAACTGTACTTTATCAAACCACCTGTATTTAACCCTTTCAGTCCCAAACCAAATATGAAGTGTCTCTACCAAAATCCCAAACCCCAAGGGGTTTTGACTTTAGTAGAGAAAATTGAGAAAGTTGAGAATTAGTCACCAATAACATAATCACATCAATCACTAATTTTGTCAACAAGTGGTTACAGTGCAGGTAAAGTGCAGTCTGTCAGCATTTGTCAATGTCAGGAAGGCATGGATGTGTTAATAACTACTGTCTGCAGAAGACTTCAAACAAAACTACACTGGCTACACTGCAAGATGCAAACCACTAGTCAGCCACAAAAACAGGATAGCCAGGTTACAATTTGCCAAGAAGTACCTAAAAGAATCTGCAGAGTTATGGAAAAAGGTCTTGAAGACAGATGAGACCAAGATTGACTTGTATTAGAGTGATAAGTGCAAATTGTGGAGGGCAAAAGGAACTGCTCAAGATTCAAAGCACCCCCTCATCTGTGAAACATGGTGGTGGGGGTGTCCTGGTTTGAGCATGTAGGCTGCCACAGATGCTGGCTCATTTATCTTCATTGATCATTTACCTGCTGATGGCAGAAGCAGAATGAATTCTGTAGTGCACCAAAGCAACCTTTTTGCCTATGTTCAATAACAATAACGGTGCTTTATCCCACAGCAAGACAATGATCCCAAACCTACACCAGTGCTCTCTTTGTAATTAATTACGTTCCAAACAGTTTGTTTTGGTACTGAAAGCCTATTGTTTGGCCTTGGACTGTTTTTTCTTATTCCTCAGCCTTATAAATGGCACAACTCTTGTCCCCAGGTTGACAAACACCAATAACAGACTCCAAAGGCAATCAAAGGGCTAGAATCTAGACTAGATACTGAAAGCTCTCCACCTGCACTAAGGAAATGATTGAACACACCTGACTAATTAATCAAACACCTGTGAAGCCATTTGTCCCAAATATTATGGTGCCCTGAAATGAGGGCGTATGTATATACAGGGGCGTAATTCCTATAGATGTAGATACCCTCAAATGAAACCAGGCAGACTTCACTTTAACCTCATATTCATTATTTAATTTATTATTCATTATTTCATAAATCCAGTGGGCTGAGGTAGAGCCAAAACAGGAGAATAATTATGGAAATAATTACAGACTGCACTGTATATGGTCAAGTGCTTTAATCTTTCATAAAATCCTGTATTTATATTTTGACTCTTATTAGCCTATTTGGTATGAAAGCTGTTCAGATATTGTAGCTATTTGGCTAAATGATGTCCCTTTGAGTCATGTAGAAATACATAAAAATTATCATGACATCACTGATGAATCCACAATAGGTATAACTAGTCTGTAATAGTTATTTTTAAGATGCATTACTTGTTCATTACTTTTCATGTTGTTAGTCAGTCATTCTGACCGGAGCTGAAGTACATTACCCTGTTTAGAACGTACCAAAGTATTGTTACAGAAGTGCAGGCATAAATTGTTACAAAGAGTGGCTTGAATATTGAATTCAGCATATCATTGTTCAATAATAATTTGCTTCTACATAATGAACGTGGCAGAGTTCTCACAGAAGAGAGATTACTCATCACAGTACCACAACCGGTGTCAACTGTGGCCTCAGTTTGTGGTCACCGTCTTATCATGAGCTGGCTGTATCGTCCCATTCATATCTGCTCCATATAATACTTTACGTAGTGAAATGGCCAGACATATTTGACTATATCCTGAATTGACTTTTTAATATAGCCTTTTTATCCAAAGTGCTTTACAATTAATGGCTCTCATTCACACACACCTACACCTACACACACACACACACACACACCCACACACACACACACACACACGGTGATAGGCTGCCATGCAAGGCACCAACCAGCTCGTCAGGAGCTATTGTGGGTCAGGCATCTTACACAAGACACTTCGACACACCCAGGACGGGGGATCGAATCGGCAACCTATTTGCTCAGAGTGCGCTTGAAGTGCTCGCTGTGAGCGGATGGATGAGTCCACCATGTGCTACGTACCTTGACCAGTGGACAGCAGCCCCAGTCCCCTGAGGGAAGCAGGCAGCACGTGGTGCCTGCAGCACAGCTCTTCTCAGCATCGCACTTCACGTCCGTGGGTGCGGCGGGGCCACCAAGGGCCTCCTCCTTTCGGTACCAGGGAATCACGACGCTCCCTCGTTGGCAAGACGTACGGGCCACGTGGCACTCGTAACCCTCGGGACAGCAGTGGTCTCCGTCAGCGCAGCAAACTGCCTGAAAAGCAAACGCAGAAAAAATGCGCCGTATTCACGCACACGCCAACGAACGTGGCCAGGGACAGGGAGGGCAAACCGAGAGCAGCAGGAGGCTAAAGGCCTCGTTAAAGGCCCATCCACACCAAGAACGATAGCTATGACTACAACTATAAATATGTTCTTTTGAACTCAAGTGGAGTCCACACCACAAAAAAAAAAAGACAATAACAAATGATATTGCTGGTATCACTTTCAGATTTTTTCCAGCTACATGAAACACTGACGATAAAATGCTGTGACAGCCAATGAAAATCCAACAGAATTCATCGGGCGTCATGTGCAAAATGGCAGATAACATAGCCAAGAGACTATTTACAGAACGCTATTGCTCACATTGTTATCATCATAGTTATTATTAATAATGCACGTTATTGTGGTGCCGAACGGTCGCAATCTTTGGTCTTTACATTTGGCAAAGGGCAACAGCCCCACTTCCTCATCTTGTCCATGTAGCAGCAAGTGGTGTCCCTTGGGCAGGTAGTCTGGGAATCGCACTGCTGGCTGTGTGGTGGAGAGGATGGAGCCGGGCCTTGGGTCTGCTCTGCCATCAGGGCCGGCTGCTTGCTGGCCCAGGGGAGGCTGGCCCCGCCCGGCCTGACACACGTCTGCTGGACGACGTCACACTTGTATCCCCCGGGGCAGCAGTGCTCGTGGTCGTCGCAGCACACAGCCTGCAGGGGAAGCATTTCACAAAAAGAAAACGGGGATGATTTCTCAGGGCACGTGGCTACGGGTCACTTCAATCATATCTGAATAGATCATGTCTGCTAGGAACTGCTCAAAGACGCTATTATCTGTGAAGTCTGATAAGACCTGGCTCTATAACATTGGGTCTCACTCCTGGTCCTGGAGAGCTGCAGAGGGTATGTTGGTTTTTGTTTCTGCCTTCTGCAACCAATTCAGATACAAGAAACCAGGTGAGGCGAGTTAATTGATCCATTTAAAGTGCAGAATTAGACACTTGTACCGAGTAACAACAAAAGGCAGCACCCCCGGCAGCTCTCCAGGACCAGGAATGAGATCCACTGTTCTAGAATATTCCGGCATCCCTAGGCCTGCCTTTACCTTCGGCAGGGGGCAGCAGGCCCATATTCCTTCTTCTGTCTTGCAGCAGGTGCTCCCGATTGGGCAGGCGTAGCTGGGGTCACACGTGATGTTCTTCACCTCCGCAGGCGACTGGGCGTCTGTCCGTCCGTCGGGCATCTCAGAGACGGCAGGGACCTTCTCCAGCCAGGGTGTGGAGCCCGATGGGTCGTCGCACGTTTGGGCTGCCAGGTTACAGACAGTGTTCTCGGGGCAACAGTGAATGTGGTCCTCGCAGCACACGGCCTGAGAGGAGGGAACACGTACACTCAGTCACCACTATATTAGGCAATGCAAATATCTAACCAGACACGCAAGTAACTGTGGCGTTATATGGCAGCAACACGATGCATAAAAGCATGCAGACATGGTCAAGTGGTTTAGTCATTGCAGAGACCACACACTCTGCTAGTGCCAAATCCCTCTCCTCAGTCCTCAGCTTCCTCAACCTGTCGGACAGTCAACCATGAGATTCTGCTCGTTGACTGGGATGGGTGTTACAGGATCTGCACTACCAGGTGACTTGGAGGAGCCCAGTCTCTGACCCTCGGCCCCCAACTGGTTTCTGGATAGCCTCCTCTTCTCCATGTCTCTTGGTTCTGTTAACTCTTCCCGTGGCTTTTCTTACCAATCTTATGCCAATGACACCCAGCTCTTTCCTTCCTTCCCTCCTGACCACAAGCTGAACATTCCAATGCTGATGCTGACCACCACTGATAAGTGAAATAAATTCCAAAAAACATACTCTTCAAATGGTTAAACGGTCAGATTTGCTCGTGTGAATGATCACTTCCAAGACAAATCACAAATTGTAATTCCATTCAAAAGTTAAAGAAACATGAAATGACTGAAACTGATTATCTCAGCGGCCATCAAAACAGATTAACAACTTCTACAAAGCCACATATCAGAGAATAAAAACTAAAAAAAGCAAACAACCAAACAAACAGCAGCAATTTCCCTCAAAGACATGACAGACATCACATGACAATGCCCCTCCACCCATCCTCCCATCCTCTCCCTGACGTTTTCCACCTTAGGCAGCGGACAGCACGCCCACTTTCCAGAGGCGTCCTTGCAGCAAGTGGCCTTGCCAGCGCAGGTGGTGGTGGGGTCACATTCCTGCTTCATAGTTTGGCCCGAGGTCCAGCTGAAGGCGGGAACTTTCTCCAGCCAGGCGGTGGAGCCCAAGGGGTCATCGCAGGTTTCGGCAGCCAGGTTACAGACCGTTCCCTGGGGGCAGCAGTGCTCATGGTCCTCACAGCAGACGGCCTGGGGAGGACCACCCAATCGAATGCTGTCACTCTGCTTAATGGCTCTAATGGGACGCATTTCATTTTCTTCTAGTCATTTCTTTTTTTTAAAGATATGATTTAAAGATTCATACACTTCCTTTTATTCAGTGATTTAAAGGAGCAGTTCACCCAAAAATGAAATGAAAGTATGTTTCCACTTACCCAGAGTGCCATCTATCCATCCACATAGTTTTGCTGAGATCGGATGAATTTTTCAGAATTAAGCTTTTTTTAGTGCAGTACGCTGTGATATAATGGACCTCTATGGACCTCTTTATTTTTGGTAATGAATCTGCCAACAATGTACATTCGAAAAAGTCAACCGCAACGTCCCTTTCCAAATATAATGCCACAGGTTACTCTGAAACATCAACAGAGCACACAAATGCACATTTTAATCCAGAACCATTTCTTCTGTGAGCAGAAGTTTATCTGCTGAAGCACACCAGTATTCTGAGGCAAAGCGTCCATGTCTTCTTCATAGTCCGACATTGCGAGCTAAACGAGTTCCTATATTGTCTTGGTTTTTTTGCTAACTAAAGTTCACAGCTGGCTAACATGCACACTGTCAATATGCAAGCAAACCGCAGCAAATGGCAAATTTACACTGTGCCCCAGAAAACCGCTGTGCAAGATTAAACTGCATTTTTCAGTTCTGTTGATGTTCGCAAGTAACTGTGCCATTATATATGGAAAGAGACATTGCTGTTGACTTTTTCAAATGTAAATTTCTGGCAGGTTCTTCACCAGATATAAAAAAAGGTCCATTATATCATGGTAAAGTGAATCTAAAAAGGTTGTCAAATCTAGAAAATTTGTCATCTCAGCGAAACCTTCTGGATGTAATATAAATTGTTCATACTCTGGGTAAGTGGAAGCATACTTTAATTTCATTTTTTGGTCAACTTAAAAATTTCTTCACACAAACATTTGGCACTCATCTGTATGATGCAAAGTAATTTTCCAGAAGCCCACAAAAAACAAGCACATCTCATTACTATATTTTAAAAGACTTGTTTTAAACCCTCAATTACTTAACACTGTTTTAGTTTATGTATCCTATCATGTTGGTTGTTTTATTGTTGTTTTTATATACTTTTTTATACTGTCTTAGCCCCGTCTTGGGAAGGTCTCACTTGTAAAGGAGGTTTTAATCTCAATGTGACTTCCTAGTCATATAAAAAAATTAAAATAAAATTAAAATAAAACCCCGGGCCCTGAGGAGATGGAAGAAGCAGGAGGGCAAGCAGAGGAACTTGATTGCCACGGCAACAGAAGCTGCTTGGAATTTTCTCTTTGCACTTCCTCGAAAACAAAATATGAGACATTAAAGCTACTTTAAATCAAGTAAATACCTGCAACTCACTAACAGAATACATACACTGATGAGCCAAAACATTATGACCACTCACAGACTGATTGTCTCATAACAACGACGCATGCCAAGGTTGGGGATATATTGCACGGTAAGCAAACAGTTGGTTTTCGTGGTCTGCGTGTTGGATGTGGGAGAAATAGGCATGGGTAAAGACCTGAGTTACTTTGACAAGGGCCAAATAGTTATGGCCAGACAACTGGTTCGAAGTATCTCTGAAACAGTAAAGCTTGTGGGGTGCTCCTGGTCAGCAGTGGTGAGTACCTTCCGACAGCGAAAGGGTGTTGGGCACCTACGGCTCATCGATGCGCAAGGGCAACAAAGGCTATGCAATCTGGTATGAAATGACAATAGGGCTACTGTGGCACAAGTTGCTGAAATTTTTGATGGTGGTTATGGGGGTAATGTGTCACAACACACACTGCCTCACACCCTGCCGTGAATGGTGCCACCCCTGTCCACTGCTGCGAGCACATACAATGGGCACGTGAGCTTTTGAATCACGTTACATACAGGGAAAATGATGGGGCAGGGCAGGTCACGATTCATAGTCTCATTAGGTAAGCTCAACTGGACCTTGGAGCAATGGAAGAAGGCTGCCTGGTCCAATGAGTCCTGTTTTCTTTTACGTCATATTGACGACTCTGGAAAACCCGGGGTCTGGGCATTCATGTGGACCAGTGGAGGCTGGTGACTTCCAGAATTGAGGAGGCCATTTTTTTCCGCTTGCTCACTTCACTCGCGATGGAATGTTCCCTGTTCTCTTATCTGTCTTTGTGCTGGCCAAAGGCATACTATTTGGAGTGTAAGCTACAGTCAGAAAGTTCTGGCTGATGAAATTCATTGTGCAGAGCTTAGCCTTGTGCCTTCCTGAAGAAATGACATTGCTGTAAGTCTATGAGCCTGCCTGATAATTAAGCTGAGAAATGACATTTGGATGTAATATAAATGCCAAGTGAACATGTGTAAAAGGCAGGAATTTTAATTATGTAGTTAAAAACAATTTTGTTTAGCTTACATTTTTCATTCTTCTACAGCTTCAACATGTAATCACCAATTTAATCAAGTTTAGCATATAAAAAAGATAAGATAACACTTTCTTTATCATATGTAGTTTTATTCAATATATTTAATATAAAATATGTAAAAATATGGTTCCAGTTGGCTTTATCTAACGTTAACGTTATCCACTAGAGGGCAGCACTCTATTCGTATTTAGAGTGAATTTCCTCACAGAGCAACAATTCGGTAATTTGATATGGAAGATTATTAAATTGACTTGTAATAAAACGAAATGGACTACATTAAAAATAAAACTGTTCAATAAATCCCAAATGGTGTCTAACATGACCTATTGAATGTCATTCTCACTCCCTAGTATCTGGAATCTGCATATCTCCAGCTCAAGATCTCAAATTGCGCTAGAATCTCGCCGACTTCCGAGGTAGTTTTAAGCAAAAGTGTTTGGCCAAATGAGCTATATGGAGCCAGGGATGATAGCCAGGGGTGTTCTCTAAATTTCCTGAAAAGCACAAGTTGATAGGACACTCGTAGCCACTATGGCGAGTGTTTGTTTGACTGAAGTGACTAGCGAATTCTCAAAATGGCTTCTGTGTTGAATAGGAAAGGAAAGGATAGTTGATTCCAAATGAACCAGTAGCATGTGATTGGACGAACAAAATGTCAATCTTTCAGCCCTGGACACAATGCATGGTGAGGCCAGGCCTCCGTTGCCCACCCATTTTCAGTGATCTGGCCAATCACATATTGGCATGAAAAAAAATGCATTACATTGACTTCTATGAAAAGCGAATTTCCTAGGGGAGGCCTGGCCTCCCTTAATACAAACTGATAGGGAAATCTGGCCTGTTGCTTTACAATTGCAATATTGGGTTTTAGCCATGGGAAAATTTAGATTTATGAACAAAACTAAAATAATATGAATATAAAAAATAAAAAAATATGTTTTTTGATAAAATAAATAAATAAAATAAATATATTTATTGTTTTTTTTAAATCTCTCTCTTCTCTCAAATTATTGGGGAGGCCAGGCCTCCTCCACCTCTATGGAGGAGCCTCCACTGATGTGGACGTCAATGACATGTGCCACCATCCTAAGCATCACTGCGGACCAGGTACACCCCTTCATGGCAACGGTGTTCCCCGATAGCAGTGGCCTCTTTCAGCAGGACAATGTGCCCTGCCACACAGCATAAATTGTTCAGGAATGGTTTGAAGAACATGACAAAAAGTTCAAGGTGTTCTCCAGATCACAATCCGATCGAGCGTCGGTGGGATGTGCTTGAACAAAAGTCTGATCCAATGCGGCTCCACCTCGCATAATGTTTACGGTCATAATGTTTTGGCTAATCGGTGTATCATTTCTAGTGTAACATTTCTAGAGTTACTGTTCCATAACACTGATTTATGCACTTGTCTGCTCAATGTAGGGCATTGTGGAAAAGGGCGTCAGCCAGTAATGTAATGCATCATAAGACATAAAAAGAAAGATTTCTTTTGTGATGAGATATGTTAAAATGACAGCGCTTGCAGGACAGGGCGGTGAGTGTTGTTCTGGAAACGATAGCAGCTACTGCAAATCAGGAAATGACATGTACCTTAGGCAGGGGACAGCATGCCCATTGTCCTGATGCAATTTTACAGCAGGTGCAGCCATCAGGACAGGACACGGATTCATCGCACCGAACATCGGTGCCTGGAAGATACAGCGTAATCAGATGCTTTGGTTATACCCACATGAGCTTAAGCAAAGGCCACAAGTTTGCGCTTTCATTCACGGCTATCAAACAAACCTTTCATGCTGCACTGTCTATAATATACGCCATTTCTATTTGCATGACAAGATACACCTTTATCCAGGGCAAGATAGCATATTAATTTGTAGAGGCAGATATTTACTGAAACAATACAGGTTATCCATTCAGGCTTGGACCTGTTGCCTGCTTGCAAAGTCAAATTCCATGCAGTTAATTCCATGGGGTCAATATCCAGGGCCAGACTGAATACGATCATAAGAAAAGCTTGTAACCTGTGCTCTCTACAGGAGGGAGCGGCACGCCAGGTATCTTCGTAGCCCAGGTGATGTTCCCACTAGCCCCAACACACATGCTATGGACCAGGTCACACGTGGTGTCCTCCGGGCAGCAATGGAGATGGTCCACACAGCAAACCGCCTGGGGAGGAGCTACGACTGTCACTCTGTCCCACTGCCCAATCACCAGTCATTAACGCAGACTTCCACAAATTCATGTACTGCGTATTCTTAAAAAAAACCCAAGTGTTAGCCCAAAATCTCGAGATATAGTTCATTAAAGGCTACGCACGTCTAAATTTGATCTTAGCCAATCTCTACTGCATCAAAGGACATATCCGCATCACTGTTACAAGAAAAGGAAGAAAAAATTATGCATCTGAACAATATTGGCTTTCAAAGACATGTAAAAAAGGCCATGAAAGCTTCACTCACTTGAAGCATTGGGCAGCAGCCGTAGCTCCCGTTGTTCAGCATACAGCAGGTTGTTTCATCGGGGCATGTGGTCACATGGTCCAGACATTCTACTGAATACCCTTAAAAAAACAAAACAGTGAAATCAAACCAGGCACCCGGACATGCAGGGCGTTCAGAGAAACTGTCAGGTGAAGAGCCATGAGGCTCGAAACGTTACTTTGTGGTATGAATTCATTAACGTTATACGGAAGCTTATACAGCGTGCGGACTCTTTAGTTTCAGTCCGGTCTGGTTGCTCAGTTTGCCACCGGACCGAGACTCGGGATGTGCAGGGTAGTTTCTGCGATTCTTTCAGAGGAACTCGGCGTGGACGTGAAACCTCACCATCGCGGGGCGGGGCAGGCGGACGCTCTTCCTGTCGGCATGTGCCGTGCTCCAGGTCGCACCTGGTGCCGGCCGGGCAGCAGTGCAGCCGGTCAGAGCAGCACAGAGCCTGTGTGCGAACAGCAACGGTCACGTTACTACGCGGCGCACTTTTTTACGCTCCAGAGGCCAGACAGTGCTGCAACACGCTCCCCTCAAACCCAGAACCCTGCTGCTCCACCAGTTCATTCAGCCGCTTAACGGCCCACATGCATATTTATCGTGTTTTTGAGCATTTCATATCATCCTGGAGCTTTCGGTTTGTGTTTCTTACTGAGCAAAGTAGTACATTTGCGATTTTGGTAGAAGTATGCATATATTAGGGTCTAACTGCTATTTTTTGTAATCTGTTTGTAAAACGATTTTTACATTACATTAATGGCATTTTGCAGACGCTCTTGTCCAGAGCGACGTACAGTTGATTTGACTAAGCAGGAGACAATCCTCCCCTGGAGCAATGCAGGGTTAAGGGCCTTGCGCAAGTGCCCAACAGCTGTGCAGATTGTGGCTGCCCTACCACGCCCTACCACAATTTCCCACGTGGCATGATATATGGTCTTGCATAATTATGGGATGACGTTGCTGAATGTTAACACAGAAAGCTGACCAGAGGAGGCGGAATTGGGGGAATTGGGCTTGGGGGTCAGGGTAAGGGACTTTTCTAGATTTGACAACCTTTTAAGATTCACTTCACCGTGATATAATGGACCTTTATGGACTTTTCTTTATATCTGGTGAAGGACCTGCCAAAAATATACATTTGGAAAAAGTCAACAGCAAGTCTCTTTCCATATATAATGGCACAGTTACTTGCGAACATCAACAGAACTAAAAAATGCAGTTTAAAAGTTGAATAACCTATGACACTGCTCTTTGAGAATGCTTTGTCTGCATTTTAGACACTAAAACTAGGAAGAAAGCGCTGACACATGTGGGACTTTAAGCTTTCGAACGGTTATACTAACAAAGGCTTTCGAGAACACAGTGAAAGAAAGTACCATTTGGCTGAAATGAAATCGGGAGGATTCTCAACTGCCGGACGTGATTAAACAGAGTGACTTTCTGTAAATTTTGGAAAACGGTGTACACTTTTCAGCTGCGGTCAAAGCCCACTCACGTCTGGGAAGGGGCAGCAGCCATACGATCCACCGGTCTGCGCGCAGCAGGTGGAGTGGTCCGGGCACCTGCTCTTCCCGTCGGGGCAGGTAACCGCCGTAGTGTTCACAGCATCTGAGGGAACAGAGAAACACTAGTCGCTGACTGCTTAATCCCAACCCCACCCCCCGCCAGGGGGTCCGGACTGTGGCCTACCTGCCCGGTCCTCCCACGCCTCACGCCTCCTGGCAGGGAACTTCTCCCACATGGGCACAGGCTTCCCAGAAGGAGGCACGCACTTGGAGTGCTCAAGGTCGCAGATGGTGTCCATGGGACAGCAATGCTCTCGGTCAGCACAGCACACTGCCTGGAGACGGCAATTACAGCACAGATTATAGAGCCTCACACCTTTCAACCAACCGACAGACAGTATCGTTTCCAGACCCGGGTCAAATATTTAATTGTTTTTGATTCAAATACTTTGATTTGTCTTGCCAAGTGCAACTGAGCCAATCAAGAGGGTCAGAAAGTGGGGTTTGCACTTTTAGAGAGTATTTCATTGGTACCAATAGACCAGACAAGTAGAAGAGTAATGGAATCCAAAACAATTATGTATGGTACAAAGTACAGGTAAGGTGACAACTGCACTAAATAACACTGAATCAGTCTTGGGCATTAAAGTATACAGTTTAAAATACCTCAAATATATTTACCCTTACATGTATTTATGGCAGATTGTTCTATGTTCAAGATACTTCAAGTTCCGATTCAATGTAAGACACATCTAAAGCCCAAAGTCTAAAGTAAGCACTGTGTTGCACAAACAGAAAAAAGCAGTTCAAGACTACTGCAACCCAAAAAGGTACATTTTATACAGGGTCTGTGTTTAAATAATGGTTACTGCAAACCAGTCAGTTTGTGCACACCTGATTTAAAACTTGGCAAAACCAGTAATACGGTTTAATGATTAGCCACTTGCAGTTGCCCAGAAATGAGCACACGACATGAAGGATTAAACATTAACACTATGTTCTTTTACATTTAACACCACTCATCCCCAACCTCAGACCATGACGCTACACATACAGTATTTTGAAGCCATGTTTTGAATGACCCATGTCTGAGTGCACAACATGCTTTTTTTAGGCCAGAAAATGGTTATTTTGGGGCAGAAAATGATTTCAGAGCAAAGGTGGCGAGATAAGGGCCCTCTGCCTAACTCTGCACCTTGGGCAGGGGACAGCATCCCCAGCTGCCATCCGGGAGCTGGCAGCAGGTGGTCTCATCCGGACACTCGGACACCTGGTCGGGACAGATGACTGCCTCCACGCGCTCTAGAGGGATGGAGCGAGAGGGTCAGCACAAACCTGCACTTCACACAGGGGCGCAGCACAAACCTGCACTTCACACAGGGGTGCACAAACCTGCACTTCACTTTTCTAAAGGCGTGCACACCTGTACATTTAACCCTGGCTCTAAACAGTAATCAGACAGACGCCTTATCTAAAATGCCAGGAAACAGACCCAGTATTGCAGGGCTGTAAAGGCCAAAAAATATGACATAATAAATAAATAAAGGTTGCTTCCTACAACTTTCTACTACTTCCTACAAATCACCCAATATGGACGTTTATACACTCAAATTAGAGCAGAGAATACTTTTGCATTGAAAGTTCAAGTTGCATTCATTCAATTACTGAAATATGCTCACCTGCACTCCTGGTACAGGAGATCCCATCTTTACTACACTGGTATTCGTTAGGACAGCAGTGCCTTCCATCAAAGCAAGACACACCCTGTCAGAAAAAAAATGTCATCAGACAGCATTTTACCTCAATACCATTTTCTCATCATTGTGTGAGCCTAAAGTGCATAGCTGTGCATGGATACAATGCAATGCTTTGAGGCACAACAGTGAGTTTCACTGATAAATGCACAGAAACCTTATTCAAAGATAGGCTTCTTGAGTCTGTAACTTTGCTTTCGCCAAAGGCATGATTTCCTGCCACTCAACCGTGAGTGTACTTTTTAACTTTTACCTGAGGAAGAGGACAGCAACTGTATTTTCCATTGCGCGTCTTTAGACAGGAGAATTCTCCAGGGCAGCGAGTCTTGTCAGGGCAGATATTATCAAAATCCAAATTCACAGGGACAGCGTGGATCATGGAGAACGACCGCACCGTCTGCCATTACAGGAGAACAGCACATTGCTTACCAACCAAATACTGAGTTACAATCAGGGTTTGGGCCAATTCCATTCCAGTTCTGTCAATCCAGGAAATTACTTCAAATTCAATGAATTCATTTTGATTTATTTCCTCAATTAGCTGAACTGAATGGGACGGACACCACCATAATTATAATATACCGTTTTATGTACTTTGGAAAAAGCAGAAAATTATCTTGACACTTTAGTTGGTTTCAATGGAACTGAAAAATCTATGATAATATTTAATTGATAACAGTACGAGCTAAGCACATGGTCTGTGTGATTAAATGATTTAAAATGCACCCAGGTGGGTTTCACAGCTGGAATGAAATCTTGATTGCACAAAAATGTGGTAGCGACACATAACTTTTGAGTCATATTCCAGGAAGCGAACTAGAGAACACGAGGCAATGCTTGCAAAAAAATTTCATACACACATCTTGAGATTCTCTGTGGCCAACTGATCACAGCTTTAGCCTAAGTTCTCGGCTGGGTTCGATTCCAAACTGTATGCTTTATTCCTGACATTCCCTCCCCTTGTTCAAGTGGGGAATCCACAAAATGCCAGGAAAGTGGGGTTCGCTTCTGAATTATGGGAGCAATTATAGTTCCTTATCAGCAAGAAGGGAAATCCAGTAATGCAATGTTCCATGCATAAAGAAAAGAGGAGCAAATTAGTGCACTTTTGAGGCAATAAGGAGTTTTGAGAGGTTTGGGAATAATTAATGAGCGCTGCTGAGGAATGGGAGGAAGGATTAAAAAGTGAGAATTTAACATTGTCAGACTTTAGGCTACTTTATTTTAATTTTTTGTGTGTTTCTAATCGAAGTTCAAGAAATCCTCACTACTGTTTTATAAGGTGTGGGTGTGTCTTATTAGCAATAAATATAAGTTAGGGTGGTTATTATGAACTATTAATGCAGTGCCAAGGTTACTTGCGCACAGTGCCAAGGTTACTTCCTGTAGAACTTGCGAAGGCGGTTTGGTTATGTTTTGGTTTGTACATCGCCTATCCTCCCATGCAGAGCACCTGTTAAGTTTGCTATTCACACGTCACAAATTTCGATGGGAAATTCCTCTCTCAAGGGAAGACAGCAAGGAAAGGGAATGTGTTAAAATGGAATCAAACCCAACCATAGGCGACAAAGTGTCGGGCAAAGCTGACCAAACACCATCAACAGTTTGATACCTGTGGCAAGTTGAGAAGTTCAGCAGGGACCCTTTCCAGCCACTGCAGGCTGTGGGTTTCATTGAGGCACTTGGCATGCTCTGTATCACAGATCGTGCTTTCATAGCAGCAGTGCAAGTGGTCTTCACAGCACACAGCCTGTGAAAGTGTTCACATTAGACCTGGGTCAAACATGTAATTTTTTTGGATTTAAATAATTTTCTATGCTTTACTGAGCTTGTCTGGTGTATTGGAACAGATGAAATGCTCTCAAAATGTAAATGTCGCATTCTGGTCCTCTTGGTTGGCTCAGTTGCACTAGGCAAGATCAATCAAACACAAAAAAGTATTTGAATCCAAATCAATTACGTATTTGACCCAGGTCAGGTTCACATAGGGGTTTTGTTAAATTATGAATTAGTTATACATCAGATCCATAATGGGTTTAATCTGACTTGGCTTGCAATATTATCAAGGTTCTTATAAAACGTCGTCCACCAAAAAATGATCCATAGGAGAAGGCAAATTAAAGAATATCCAATTGCAGTGGGATACAGAATGGCATTCACCCGATTCATTTGAGCAAATACTTGCGCACAGAACCGGGGTTACATCCTATATAACTTCAGAGGCCGGAGATACAAACTATGAGTTTGTACTTCATTATTCCATGCAGTCTATTGGTGATGCGCAGTGTTGAGTGACTCAACTCACGTTTGGAAGCGGGCAGCAGCCATATTTGTTTGAAGGAGTCTGGCAGCAAGTGCTGCCATCCTTACACACACTAGCGTCAGGACATGTTAGCGCAGAGGTCAGCGCTAGCAAAGTGCACAACACTCCTGCTTTCAGCATCTGAAAAAGAAAGTGAGGAAAGGTCAGGGGAAATTAAGACAAACAGGGAGAAGAGGGAGGGGAAAACCATCTCATCTAACTGATCGACCTACACGTGCAGTGAACAATGAAAATAGTGAAATATGAAATACAAATTCTATTCATTACAAAAGCTGACCAAGTGTGTAGGCTTTTAAAAAGGCAACATATTTCTCCAAGTGGTCTGATGAGGAATGACAGAGGTACAATGAACTGCACTTGCCTAATCTGCTCAGAAATTTTCATTAGAAAATTTAGAGTATATACACAATTGATTAGAGCAGCACATTCCTTGATCACAAATACAGGCTAGCATCCACAGGTAGACATCCTACTAGGACCAAAGAACTTCTTCATAGCAGTTCACTCCTGTCAGGCAGACGTATGTGCACTAAAGCATGAATGTTTAACTAACTTTACAGCCACAGCTAATATCTATAAGCACTACAAGTGCTAGAAATTACATGCACTGCTAATCCCTTCATTATTAGGTGCGATGCCATTTCTGGCCTAAGTGCAAACAAAATGGTTCAATGTAGGCACAGAAGATATTATATATGCCTTTTATTCTTCCTATTGAGAAGACAAAGCATTTTGTTTTTAGGTCAGACCACAGCCAGAATTTCTTATGCAAACTCTTCATTACTAGTACATTTGGTTAAGAATGAATTACACAGAAACTGCAAATTTGATAACGCATGAATAGCCCACTATACACTAAGATATGAGTGGAAACATTTGGTTAGAGTTCATTTCCACTCATAAATAAGATCATGTAGGTTAGAAAAAAAAAGAAAATTATGAAATATATATAAATATATAAATACAACAGAAAAGAAAATTATGCAAGTTCTTACTTTCACCATACCCAAAGACTTCAGCAAAATAATGTAAAGCCTGCATTGCTATGCAGCAAATTAAATACTGATTGTTTAAAATGGACATTCATACCATTTCAGACGAAAAGCAGGAATTTACAATAAGAAAAGTCGAATATATCGTCCCTTCTTTCCAGCAAGACGACCTGTCTTACTGCACATGCTCTTCTTACTTGCACTTGTAAACTGTGTAAGAAAGAAAGAAAACACCTCTCGAGTTTAACTACTTTCCCCTAACAACATCAAACATAGAACATCAAATGAGACTTGTAACCCGTTATAGTGATCCACACTCCCAAATTGAATAACTTCACAAGTTATACAAGTTACACAAGTTACACAAGTTCAGTAATTTAGAAATCTACGCACACATTTAACCAAGGCTATCCTGTGTAATCTTTTCTTTGCAGTTATTTTAGCGGTTAGCTAAATGTAAATACAGGAAATATACATTTGACAGTGTAGTTAGCAAGCAAGCCAGATGGTGAATATTACAATTTGACATTCGAAGTGTACACTAACCTAGCTAGGTGCTACTGGTAACTACTGCTGGTTACCGAAGCACAGCAGATGACATTTAACTGGCTCCATCTAGCAAGCTTGCTTAAACCGTAGACATAGCTAACCCATTTCACTTGGCATACGCCAAACTGTCAAATTAAATGTTATCCTTAATGTTAGTCTTCAAAGTTATGTAGATATAGCTAGCTATTCAAGCAGATTTCTGCTACGTGTGTTGCTCGTCTGAACAAAATATTGTACAACTAGGCTACTGGAGCTAACTACAAGCACGATAGGCAAAGGAAGCGTGCATTTAGCATGCTAACTAATAGATGAATGGACGTGCTACTCATTTCTCTAACCAGGCTAGCAATCTCAGAACAAAGCAAAAACGTTAGCTAACGTTACTAGTTAATCGTGGAACAAATAATTTAATAAAAGAGAGGTTCTTACCTTCGTATAATATTTCAGACCCAACAACGAATCAACCACTTCCTATAGCAAGAAAGTTCAATTTCAACACAAATAATACCTATATTAAACTCCACCCAAATCGAAACTCACTTTTTCTATTGGCGAAGATGTGCTTATCTTGGGTTCTTAGCGCATGAACATGTCACATGACACTGCACCCACATCATATGACTTTTATCTATGAGCTGTAGTGTGAAGCGAGCAACCATTGAATTATACAGTTCAATGCTACACAGCTTATCAATATGGTTTCATATTCTGAGGAATATTTTTAAGAGAGTAGAAGGTTTGGAATTCAATTTTGTTAAAATGTGAGACCAGTAAGCTTCCAATAAAGCAATCAGCTTTCCACAAACAGATGTTAAAATGTTCTGGAAAATAGTATTTACGCAGAATTTTACTCCACACAATGCCACCTTGTGGAATAACATAGTAATTGAAATATCTGGCTAGTCTTCATTTAAATTAGATTGGTATGAGAAACGTATTGTTTTTGTTTTGATATTTGTTTGACAGTTATGGTAATCCCTTTCAATACAATTATTGTTTTAATATAATATAATGTAATATGCTCCTATAGGGAATTTCAATAAACTCTGTTCTCCTCCCTTGCTTATGTTGATTAGTAATGTTATAAAATATGGTAGTGTTTTAACCAATTTACCTCATCTTAAATGTTTTCTATTGAGTTACTTGATAAAAATATATATAATAACAAGCTATGCTGGAATATTATTAGAAGCAGGATTTTTAGTGATCATGTTGTTGATATTCCACCCACATTACATTAAAGCTCTCGATAAATATGTTGTATGGCCAGTTTCTCTCAAAACAAAAGAAACACATTAACAAATCATGACTGGGAATTATCCTATGTCAGAATTTTTAAAGTAAATGTTCAGGCTGCAGTGGACCTATGCACATTATGAAACAACTGATCATTGGCTTTATTATTGCCGGATTACCAGTCAGTTTTGGAAGGAGGTACATACAAACTGTAGTTGGATTTCACAGAAAATCAGTCATTTACCTTATTTTGAATTAGAGCACATCATTTTCTATTTTGACAATCTGGAAGTTAAAATATCTTATTTGACTAATGTAATCATATTGTAATGTGGCGAGGTTCCATGATGAAGGACTGAGACAGAGTGAAGTTCATACTCAGTCAAGCTTTATCCATTGTATTACTTTTCAATGGGAATCAGAGTCTACATTTACACAAGCAACTGTTATGCTGTTTAACTAACATTTATTCATTTAACTATTTGTTTCATTCATAATAGTCTCTTACATACCCGGTAGAGTGCCCCGTGCACTTGGGTGACACCCCCTTTTTGTGGCGTGGGGTGCAGACCCCCCAGACCTGGTCCCCTGGGGTGAAGTCCCACCCCCAACAGCGGGTGTCATAGCCCCTCTTCTGCTGGGCCCCGAAGCTTGTCTGGACTTGGGGGGCCCAAGACATGGGCGACCTTTAAGCGCAGCTGTACATGCGGAGCTTGACGTCTCCACTGCCCCCGCCCAGTAGAACCTTCCCTGTAGGCAGTGGAGCGTCTTTGATGGCTCCAAAGTGCCCCAAGCCACAAGGCCAGGGTCTGGGGCGCCAGCAGCTGCAGCAGGCCGCCCCCCATACCGGTGACCTCTATCTCCGGTGCAGTAGTCCCCCCATCAGGATGAGTGTGGCCCACTGGGAGCAGTACACCTTGGCTTCTGCATCAGATGCCACAGCAGCCGCCTCCTTGCCTCCAGCCACATCGGGCAAGTCTGGGAAGGTACCACTCGGTTCCCGGAGAGCCCAACTTTGGGTTTGGAATATCCTGGGTCTTGTGTCGCGTGTTGATGATGAAATCTTTGATCAACTTCATCCCCTCTTCTGACACCAGTGTAATGTTGTGAGGTTCCATGATGTAGGACTGACACAGAGTGAAAGTCAAACTCAGTCAAGCTTTACTAGAGGAACTCACAACAAGGAAGGCATGCTGTCATGCTCCATTGTACGACTTTTCAATGGCAATCAGATCAATGTTAGAACACTGTGTTCTAGTATGCCCCACCTGTTATAAATGCAACAATTTTTTTGTACCATTCTTTGAAAACTCTAGAGACTAGTGTGCATGAAAATAGATTCTGTACTCAAACTTCCCTGTCTGCTGCCAACAATCATTCCACGGTCAAAGTCACTTAGATCACATTTTTCCCCATACTGATGGTTGATGTGAACAAGGTCCTCTGACCCGTATCTACATGATTGCATGCATTCCACTGTTGCCACACAATTGCCCGATTAGATAGGTGGCAAAAGAGGTGAGGGTGGACAGATTAGAGGTAGGTTCCCCTGTCTGGGGGTCTGAAGTTCCTCCATGGCTAATGATAGAGTCAGAGAGACATGTCAATCATGGATGCATTAAGAGAGGAGGAAGCAGGGGATCCTGCTTGGGTAGTGGGGGAGCATTTGCAGAGAGTTTGGGGTGGATATCTACAGGTGTTTACTGATGGGTCGAGGCCGGAGCCTGAGAGTGGGAGGTCAGGGTTTGGGATGAATATTCTCCAGCTTGGGATCAGTCAGAGCAGACGGCTGACAAACAGGGAGTGTAAATGTCTGTGCCCTACAGCCACTTTGAGTATGGGAGTTTAATCCGGGAGTATTTGAATGGTAAATGGCAGAGGGAATGGGGGGAGAAGAATATGAGTATTAGGTAGTATTTTGGAATTCAGCCTAGTATTAAAAGGAAGTGGAAAGTGAACCTGAGCAGGAGGGATGAGGTTAAAATGACTAGGTTGGGCTGGGTCATTGTGAATTGGGGAGTAGTATGGCACTCATTAAAAAACACAAGGATGTTAAATGTATGTATGAAGAGGAGAGAAGGACCTTATTTAAGAAGCCTGCTGATGTGGGTGTACATAAATTCAGTTTAAGGACCATACTGGGAGAAAGAGATCAACAGAGTGTCGTGGAAAGAAAAGTTATCCAGTTCCTGACGACAACGGCTTTAAATCCCAGGGTATAGTACTGGATAGCGCTAAGGAGGAGGGCTCCTCCAAACCGGTTGGAGGCAGCAATGCGCTGACCGCGCTTAATATACTCAACTAAAAGAAGAACAAGATGTTCTAAACACATCGTTGCAGTTGGTGGTGGCTAGCTACCTACCAGCAGCAGGTCAGGATGCGTGCAGCATGGGAGCTCAGTTTTTGGAATCGGGGGGAATTAAGCTCTTCCGAATACTAATAATATGAAATCTACAATTTACAAGGCAGGGACAGTCTCCTCTTGGATTAAATAAAGAAAGGTAAGTTAGTTAGCTATTTACTTGTTATTTACGTTAACATTAGCCGTTGCGTTTGAGAGATGCTTGGGCCATGATAGATAGCTACTTAGCTAATTCTGTAGCAATCAGCACGTTTGTAATGGTAATTTATCTAGATATTGCCAGTTAATTGCTGGCTGTGGGACTTGATGAACACCCCGCCCCTATATATATATATATATATGCACAAAATAATATTATTTTGAATTTGATTTACCTGGCGTTAGCTACCGATGTCGTTAGCTGATGCTGGATACACTGCGGTTTTCTGATCAAGTTGATTGCATAATCGGCATTCATTTTTTTTTTTTTTTCATTTTTATAGTTAACTGCCTCAGTTATTAATATCGCGTAGAACGTCTCTTTACAGGCAAAATAGCTTCCCATTTCAGCTAAGTTCGGCGGCTAACGTTAGCTATAATCGCTTGAATAACTTAGCTAGCTGTTGTGGCCGTTAACCCTAACATTATAAATATCTCATGTTTAAACTTTATGGCTGGTTGTAAGTTACAGTCCGTAAGTTGCGCCACGTAGGATACAAATAAATATTAGAAAAATGTTAATTACGTTATTTATTTTTAGCTAAGCACGTTGGTAAATTATGTAACGATTCTTCAACACACATGCTATAACGAACATATTATTTTGACTAATTAGTGATGTCAATTTCTAGGTGTAAATTAGCGCGTGGATGCAGACTGATAAACTGGTAACACAATAACACAAGAGAATTAGGTACACCGCGTTTGTGGTAAAGGGACAAACACCAATCGGGTCAAGCAAAAGCAGATATTGTGCAAAAAGTTATTACACTGGCAGATTATTCGTATTTATCCCGTTAGTTGATGTTCATGCATTAAGATAAATTATTAAATTCCAAGCAACTGCAAGTTGTTTTCCGTCCGGGAACTATCGCGATGTGTGTTGATAAATTAGTATGTCACGATGTGTACAGACATGGCCTCTATAAGCCTTTTCTGTATTATTTGCTTCAGCTATGGCCGTTTTGTTGTTGTAGCCAGTAGTTCTTGGGGGATGGGAAGGGGTAGAGGGCGGAAATCTCTGGGAAGAGTTTACGGGCGAGAAACCACGGGAGAAGAATATTGCAAGGTCATGCGGAGGGGAACGTGACACGCTGAAACATTGACAAGTCTATGGAAACTACAAATTGCAAATCGGCAATTACCATTTATGTACCATTATTTCGTTTTCATTCCATGTGCGTTTAAACCATGTCATAATTAATACGAAAATGCAAAAGCCTACTTCAAGTTAATTACGCACTTGCAAATGCAAGTGCAAAGTAATTTCATATTCAGTTTTTTATTTTTATTTATCGACATCTACAAAAAACTCTGAAAATGAAGACCCACATTTTAAACAACAGTTTCTAATAGTAACCGTATTATCCATGACCAAAATCTAATAATTCAATTGGCCCTTTATCATTTAATTTTCGTATGTTTACAGCACAGGAGTAACATACATAAAATTATGTTGTTTCCCTTTACATTATCATTTTTATCCAGTCACGCAAAACCCCTGCCATAAGTCGAATTGATAACGCAAACCCTGTTTACATTTTCATTTTCAAAGTCAAGAGACCTGTCAATCAAACTGTGTCGGCAGGGGCTCTCTGGCGTTACTTTAACTCGCCGTGTTCCGAACGCCAAGTCACCTCACTATGTTCCTTCCAGTGCAACTTTCATGAAGAATAAATAATGCTAATGAGAGACTGCGAACCTGGCAGGCTTATGCTGCTCAGGCAAAAGCGTTCCTTGTAAAGACACACGTACACACACGTTTTATGTAGACTATATCAGTTTTTAATTAATGTTAAGATTAGCCAGATATTATAGAGATGTGCCTGTATAACAGAGTGCAAAACTGTAGTAGTTGTGCTTCAGGTGCTGTTCGGAACATGAGAACATGAGCTAAAACGGTCTTCCAAACACAAGGAAGTTGTGTAGTTATTTGTCATTGTCTATAATTATTGGTTCAATTCACATGAATCCAAGTGTTTTGCTATCTGGGATAGGCAATAAGCAACAGAGCGGCCGCTTTCCTGTGTTCTGTTCGGAACAGTGAGTCTACATTAGCTTTCCACTATGCTTAAGGCTCATCATTTTCGTTTATTTTTTTTATGAGAAAATCCAGCATTCTTCAACCTACTGGGCCTTGAAACGCCAAAGTCAAATATGACTGGGCCCCAGCACAAAAAAGTTTGAGAGAGGCTGATCTAGTGCGCAATGACTGAGTCACATTCGAAATCTAAATAACTAAATAAATATGTTTACTCAACAAATTTGAATTTCAATGTTTCCATGTCCAAGTCCAACATTTACTATCACCCTAATAATCACGTAGCCTAATGAACAAGTAGCCATGTGCGCACTGCGTAGCGCACAGACGAACACAAATACAAGCTTCTGCAAATAATAATTGTGCAGCCCCTCCATCGGATAATCTCGTTAATATTTTTCAGCATGTAGCGACAGTCAAAGATAAATTGTATGTGGTGAAAAACAATGTTATAGTAACTTGTGGGTGTTATGTTATTTAAGAGAATAAAGTAGCTATAATAAGTCAATACATTAAAGGCAGTAAGACATCGTACTTTAAAAACATGTCAATACCCATGTTAATACATGTAAATCACCCAGCTTAACGATTTAGGAGTCCTTTGGCATGTGCTTCCTTTATTGCAGCGAAGAAAATTACATTAACTCCCTTGTACTACCGTCTTTTTCCCACCATGCTCTCTTTCAAAACGCACACACAACAGGCGCAAAACTCCACTCACTCTCTCACCATTCCCAGCAGCCTCACATACACACACGGACCAATCACCAGATTCCCACTGCATACCCTCATTTACCAACAACAGCGATGGTTCATAATAAATGATAATTCCAAGAACATTTAAAAGGTGGAGAAACATCAATAAGAAAATTTTAAATCTTATTTAATCAAACAATTCATACGTGGTCAAACTGCGGACTCAGAGCTTTCATTAAAGGGTATTTTTATACATTTTAATGCAGTAATGTAGCATGTAGTAATGACAGCACTCATAAATGAATCATGTTTTGTGTTTGGTTGCATATCCTTTGCATACCATGACTTCCTGGTGTCTGTGATCAATCTACATCATCAGAGTCTATATCTTATTTTCAGGTTGTCCTGTGATACTATGGAATGAGAACCATTTTGTTTTTCTTTGGTAGGCTGCTGTGTGAACATTCCATTTAGCTGTGTGTATATCATGGATATTGGCAAGGCTGGAACGCAAACTGACCAATAGAGACAATGGACCGGACCTATCTGTTGTATAATCAGCTGTAAATGATGCTGATACAATATGGAACACATTTGTTTGCTAAGGGGTGTTAAGTTGTCAATGAGACTTTGCAGTGGATATGAAAATAATTGTTTCTCCTAAATATTTTTTTCACTTCAACAGGGAAATTCGTCAGGAGATTTGTTGTAGTTTCTACTGCATATATCTGGCAGCAGCATTATGGTCTGATGCTTATTTGATACCTTGGACCCTTGATGACTTAACGCCATTAGGCCAACAAAAAATGTTGTCATTGAAATGTTAATTTAGTTTGAAAATGCAATAAGTATTGTCAGTAGGCTACATTTTCCCCATAAATAAGATGTGGCCCCTAACGGTCATGAGCAGTTTCGTTAACAGACGGTTAACCCTTACCAAATTGGGTGGTAAATGTTTACAAACACTGATGATTTGTCACATTCCTATTATCAATGATATTGGACATCTTTCAGTCCAAACCCGGACTTATTCTGCCACCAAGTCCAACATGGATCTAGGTGAACTGGTTTTCATCATAGAATTAAGTTAGAATTTAAAAAATGTTTCCCATCCACCAGTCCAGCCTGTCTGAAATAGTGTTGAGTCATGGTTTCAAATGGTATGATGGGTGTCCGCATGTCACGATTCCCCTTTCCCCTGGAATGCTCCCTGCTGATAAGTTATCAGTGTCTTGTCCACTAGTGCAGTGCTACACCCTTCTACAAGGCAATGCTATTTTTCAGTTATGCCATTTTGTCGGTGATAGTTCAGTTGATGTTGATTCTTAAACAGACTTAACATGTGAATTGACGTCTTAAAATGATTAAAGTAGACTATCGCACTCAAATGTATTTTTTTTGCACCATTCTCTGCAAACTCTAGAGACTGTTGTGCAGGGGATCAGCAGTTTCTGAGATGCTCAAAATGCCCTGTCTGACACCAACAAAGTCCTTTTGATCACATTTGTTCCCCATTCTGACGTTTTGTCTGAAAAACAGCTGAACCTCTTGACCATGCCTGCAAGCTTGTATGTATTTAGTTGCTGATTAAATATTATCATTAACAAGCTGGTGTGCAGGTCTACCTAATGAAGTGCTCACTGAATGTATATCTCCCCCCACCCCCAGCTTCCCTGCATGTACAGTTAGGGTTAATGGATGTGTGTGTGTATATGACTAAATAAATGTGCAAATATATTGATGTTACTGTACAATATGTCTACAAGTGCATGTTTGCCCGCCTAGATATAATTCCTTTTTCCTTGAAGGGTTTCGGGATGAGGGAACGGGCCCCTGTCACCCCCTCCGGGGGCATCACTCCAATGCAGCAAATGCTTGCCTCTGGGACTGGAGCCCTCCTCACATCCCTGTTTGGTGAGAAATTATGTCTGTTCATTGTAGTCTGAGAAAGCATGAATGCACTGTACCTGTATTGGTAATAGAATATTCATATATAACAAGGATTTCAATAGTTCCTAAGCAGGGGTGTCCAGTCATAACCAAAAAGGGCTGTTGTGGGTGCAGGTTTTTATTTTGGCCCCAAAATACTAAACAAACCTGCTCCAAAAATGGCCTTTTCAGGTAGGATTGGACACACTTGGTCTACAATATCAACAAAATGTAACTCCCAATTTACAATACAGACAAGACATTGGCAATATTACAAATTACTGTTACTGTTTGATATTATTAAATCTTTACATACTATGTGAACGCAAAGCCCCATTTTCAGCAGCCATTACTAACGTTACACTAGTGCATGAGATGAGTATTCCTGTGGAGAAATGTCAAGGAGGATATCAAACTGAGCTGAGCAGAATGGGAGAAAACGGGAATTGGAGGAATAAAATGGCAAATAAAAATGAAACAATTTTTAATCAATTCTTTGTCTTCTTTAGTCACACCACTGGACGTAGTGAAGATAAGACTGCAAGCCCAAGGATCACCATTCTATCAAGGTATTGATAAATATCCATCTTCTGAGAAGAAACTGCTGCACTCTGCCAACTTCTTAAATTGCTTGTCTGAGCATGAATCTGATACTCTGCGCTGTGCTGGACCCTGTAAATTTCATACCTCAGGATGGAATATTTAAAATGGAAGTCATCTTGCTGCACTGGATTTCACAGGATTTCACAGGATTTCTGATTTCACCATTTCCGCTAATTTCTTATGTTTGAGCCACTGTTTCATATGTATATTTCTTCCCCTGTGTTTGACTTCCTGAAACCCAGTTGCAATTAAGTGATATTACCACAGGTTGTGAAATACTTCCCCTATGTGCTACATACAGTATATTTTATATTTTTTATGCCTGTTTTTGCTTATTTTTTATTGCTAACATTTTGAGTGTTTTTGGAACCATTTCTAACTGCAGTAATGGAACAAGCAATATTTTTTATTCTTTTTATAATTGTTTTACATACGATGGTCTCCAAAATTGATAATTATGCACAAAGAATACTGTAAACTAAAAGATAATACCATTATGCGCATCATTTTCCAACATGTGTAAAGTTTAGTGGCTACAATGTAATCTGGCAAGCGTGAGTCCATGTGCATTTATTATCTTGAAAATGGTCCGTTGAATGCTTCAGCTAATGTCAGAGGAAAAATTAAAGCTATTTTTTGTTCATTCTTCTTTGTTCTTTGTTCTTTTTTCTTTTTTTTCTTTTTTCTCAATCTGCCCACTTTGCTTTTTGTCGGTTTTCAGCTTTGGCTGTTGATTCTGTGCCCTGGAGCAATGTTATACGTCCATCTAAGTGTGAGTATATGTTGCTTTGCAAATATTTTTAGGAAAATAACTTTTCTTGCTGTCACTAACATGGCAGGCACATAGTTGCAGTTGGATATGCACGGTTATGCATGGCAGGTGGCTGCCTCAAGCCCACGTTGAGGCATGGTACTTTGCAACAAGGTGTGCATCGGAAAATCTGGTGTGTTTTTTGATCACTCACTCTAACCGAATACTACAAACGGCAAAGCATTAAAAAATGTTTTACTGACGGTTTAGCATGCACAACAGGTGTTCATGTATTTGTGTTTTTTGTGTGAAAAAAACTCTTAGTATTTTTTTTGCGAAAACACTGGGTATTTGTTTTGCCACTTTACTCTGTAAAACATCTTTGTCTTCAGCGCTATACAAAAAGAAATTGAATAGAATAGTAATATATTAAAGATAAAAATGCATTCCAAAATGTGAGATGGGAACTGGAGGGCCTTTACCACCTGACCTATTTTCCCTCCTGTTATTATTATTAGTAGACGTGTGTACTCATTGTTATCCCTCTCTCTCTCAGTACAAAGGACAACACAATCTCCTCAGATTCACCATGAACCTGAACTGTTATATAAGAACTCTGGCACAATAATTATTTGAAAAATAAACCCAAGCACCATTCCTAAACACATGTGCGGTGTAATGAATCTGTGTCCCAACAAAGCTCAGTGGTTGAATATTAACTGAAACTTGGAAGCTGCATTTAAGTTTATCCACTGAAATTGAATATATATAGATGTCATTGAATTCAGCAAAGTGTCATAGTCACAGTCTACTGGCACAACTGGTAAAAATAACACCTTGTCATTTCAGTGTGTTTTGGTTTGAATGGGCTGAATAAAGCTCATGCTTCATTTGAGTCACCGTTTGTGTTTTTATTTATTAACCCTTTTAGTCCCAAGAGGGCCATAGGGCACGCTCGACTTTATACTGTTTCAGCCAATCAAAGTTACTGCTATACTATTGTTTTGAGCCCCTATTAAAACCCTACTAAATTTTCTCAAACAAAGCCAAAACCCCTTGGGATATGGGTGGAGCCACTTCATATTTGGATTGGGGCTGAATTTATTAAAAGGGAACAGACATTCCACCCTGTTCACATGAGTTGGTGTTGTGAGTTACAGATAGAGATCGCAGGGTGGAAAGTGTCATAGCATTGAATCAAGCCTCTGCCTGCCTTCAGAGCTGATATACGTAGATGTGTCTATTTGGCCCAGGCCTAGTCTCAGTGAGCTGCTGTAATGATTCACTGTTTTGTGGTGAGGTATTTACTTGTCTGCCCTATATATCAGTGTACTAAGGTATTCTTTTCGGTGGTGCTTACCTGTACTGTTTTTTCTTTTTTCAGGGAAATGCTTTGTGTACTGTAATGGGCTCATGGACCACCTCTATGTTTGCCAGAATGGCGCAAGCTGCACCAGCTGGTACAAGACTTCCACACATTTCAGCGGAACCCTAGTAAGATCCTGGCCGGCTCCTCCCCACTATGTTCTGCTCTTCTGTTCCATGTTTTATCTGTAGTCCGCCAGTTCCTTTTTGCTATTCCGTGAGCGCTAGGTATTTTGGGGATGTATAATAATTTGGTACATTATCAGTTTGGAGTAAAACAAATCAAAAGTTACATTGGAAAACGTTTTTTTATTTACTATTTTCCAATATTTTCTGAACTGTATATACAGTATAGTCATTGCATATAGGTACGTAAGTCAGGCAAGGGACCCCCCTACAGTACCTAGAAAAAAAAAAGAAATAAAAAAGTCTATTGATCTTATTTCTATTACTTTTTTGCTAAATGAGACAAAAAACAGCCATTAATGTCTATTTGACTTGTCGACCAAAAAATTACTTTCAATTAGCTTTAAAAAAAAGCTTTCTACTTGAGAGGGAAAAAGATCCTAAGTCTTATTACATGACAGTTGTTTATTTTTATTTATTTAATTATTATTTAATTACTTATTTATTTTTTGCAGTACAGGGGTCTGCGGACCCCCTGTTGAAAACCCCGGGGTGTTTTAGGTGTGAGCTAATTGGCAGTAAAAGTGAAATCAGAAAGACCTGATGGATTTGCCTGTTTCTCACCATGTTTCTTCAGGATGCGTTTGTCAAGATCACGCGCAATGAAGGAGTGAGGTCTCTGTGGAGTGGGCTGCCTCCAACGCTGTAAGTGCACCACGGTGACCGTTTGCCTCGCAGTGAAATCCTGCCATTGCACAACGGATGGGATCTTTTAGCAAGTTGGAAATGTGTTCTATTCGGTCCCCAATCTGAAGCCAGGCTGAAGAGTTGGCCATGGTACACTCGATAATCCTATTAAAATACAGGCCTATATACACTCATAACAGACCTACTGGCTTATCTGACATTTTAATGTCAGTTTCTGGTTGAGATTGACAGACCAGTAAAATCCTAACTGTTATGTAAGTGCAGCATATTTACAGTGTGTGCATCCTTGCACTCTAAGACTGTTGGACCTTGAACACTGCATGTGTTCGATTGTCCGTGTTCACGTTGCTGTAAAAACTGGGACTATCAAAAGGCTTTAAAAACAACTGAGATAAAAAGTTATAATTTATTTTACCAACCCAGAAATGAACATCTGCCTTTACCATCTCCTTTTCAAACTGATAGACACTTAAATGGCATAGACGAATAGTTGCGGCTGTGTTCCATTTTAAACACCAACTCCTGGCTCAAATAAATCAATCAACCAATTAAATTCTATTAATTGACCAACTCTGGTGGCTGGTGAAGGGCCATTCCTTCACAATCATAGCCTGAGTAAAAGGGCTATTAGGAAACCGAGTCCATCTCGTTTCCAGAAATGTTCTGGAATAATTTGGCCTGAGGGCCTGACGCTGCGGGTTGAGAGTGCCATGCTGTGAGGACTTATTTGAGGCTCTCAGTGTATGACGTCATTAAAAATGTAACTGCCTATCAGCAATAACTGAAGACTCTTTGCTTTTGCATAATGTCAGTGTTGTGCTTTGTTAGAATTCACAACACTAACAGCAACACATTTTCTTGAGACAAGCTACGGGAACATGTTGTATTACAACAGCAATTTCAAAAGGTAATGACTTCTAGCAGGCTGGGAATGATGCGCCGATTAGTGATGGAGAGAACCTCGGGGTGTTCAAGACCAGGTTTTACACAATGCTAGATGCTCTGTACAGCATAAAGTCTGTCCTATAGATGGCCTGTCCTCAAACGTTCTTGTGTTCTTCTGTGGTGTTGACTGGTCGTGTTTATGCAAATGTCTGCCCTCCTGTTTGCTCAGAGTGATGGCGGTACCAGCCACTGTGATCTACTTCACATGCTACGACCAGCTGAGGGACTTCCTGTGCTTCGGGATGGGCTACCAGGGGATTCAGGTCCCCCTAGTGGCAGGAGGCCTCGCCAGATGTGAGTGCGTTGTCCAGGGCAAGGCGGAAGAGAAAATGCTTACTGCACTCTCCACCGACTACATGTTGTGCTTGAGTTATGAGTCATTATGAAAGCTCCACTCTTGTTAACTCAGTATTGCAGTTCATTCTTTATCATTCACATTCCAGACCCATCCTGTGCTTACACTGTAGGCAGTGGCTAATTATGCAAAGCTCTAAGGTGCTTGGGCACAACAGAAACAAGGCTTAAGAGATTTCCTTTCAATCTTATTAAAAGGGTTGATGATAATTATGGCTGGTCCAAATCTGGGAGCAAGGACTAATGAACGAAAGTGCTGGTTTGTAAGGCCACGTAAAGGTTGTGCATCTTACCTGCCCTTGTACATATTTGCTCCTGCTAGCAGCGTGGATTTCACCATGAAGCCAACCATAATGCATGTGAAAAGGAGTGAGTCGGGTGGCTTAACGTGGAGTCAGCAGGACCACCACAGCTTTGCTGCGGCCATTTTTCCATGAGGAAAAGGCAAATGATGTAGCTACTTGGAAAAAGTGAGCAGTGTCTTTCTGTTTGGCAGTGGGTGCGGTGACTGTCATCAGCCCCCTGGAGCTGGTGCGCACCAAGATGCAGTCTCGGCAGCTGACCTACAGCGAGCTGCGGGTGTGCATCCGGTCCTCCGTGGCCCAGGAAGGCTGGCTGTCCCTGTGGAGGGGCTGGGGACCCACTGTCCTGCGGGATGTGCCCTTCTCAGGTGACTCTCCTTTCCGTTGTGTCCAGGACCGCTTTGTGCAAAAGCATTGCTGTCCCCAAACTAAACTTCTTGTGTAAATTCATTAGAACCACAGTTTGTTAAATCCACATGAAAGGAATGGTGCTAGATAAAGGAATTAGACCAGATAGCTTTACTGTATACTCACAGTACTACATTACTGCTGAAAAAACCCCACAAAAAAACCGCTGAAGCTCGGTTTTGAGATAGCTGGTTGACCAGTTCAGACTAACTCCATACTCAACATGGTTTGGCCAGCTTAAGCTATCATTTGGAACTGATGGTAGCTGGTCATTTCAAAGCTGGAGTTTTATACCGGGGTTCAGTTATAGTTTTACTTATGTAACATTTCCCAGGGCAGTATAATTCTCTGATGTTCTGTCTCAGTGAAAGACAGCACCCTGCTATGTTTGGCTACAGAGATCTGTCAAATGAAGGCTGACATAATGAACACCTCACAATGCTTTTGGCTCTCTGATCCCCAGCCCTGTACTGGTTTAACTACGAGCTGGTGAAGGCCAAACTGTGTGCTGGCTACAGCTTATCGGAGGCCTCCTTCATGATGAGTTTTGTCGCCGGGGCAATCTCCGGGGCGGTGAGTAGTACTGCATCTGTAACGCCTGGTCTTGATAACACAGTACAGGCTTCTCCACAGAAGAGCGGAGTGGTGCTTAGAACCTCCTGTAGGTTAAGCTTTTTCACCTCAAGTAATTTACTACATTCTGGTGCATTAAAACCACCCAAAAATGCCTTCAAACAATAAAGGCTAGTTATCAAATTAATCTTAAATTTAATTTTCTCTGAATAAACAATAAAAAGGGCAACAAAAATACATATGTATGAAGACACTAAAAAAGAAAAAAAATCTGTATTAGAAGTGAAGTTTAAAGATTAATCTCCAAGTTTTATGACTTAAATAGGTGAGATTTCTGTTAAAACATTGTTACAAGACCATTATAAATCCCTTTCTATCTAAAGGCTCACTGACATGTTGACTTACCCTCTGCCTGTGTTTATAGTCCTTAAATTCTGGTTTCAAATATACAGTTGACAGGCTGTTACTCTGTACCAAAACATTACACAGCTGTACAATAATTCAAGCTCATTGGTTGAAAAATGGTTCTAATTGCCACAGCCAATGGCGTGGGGGCTTATTCAGATTGTTCGCATGTTGCTGCCCAAATTGTACTCCAGACAAGCTATCGCTGAAGCTCTGTATACTATTGCTTATTATTCTAGCAAAGACTACATATCTACTTATAAAACAATACCAGTTCGCTATTGGTAGCAACAAGCAAATTAGCCATAGTTATCCTGATGAATTTACAGATATCCACCTGAGGCAATACGAACATAGTAGCGAGCATTGTTGCACATGCGTTAGCCAAATAAGTTGCTTGCTCATAATATAGTTGGTTAGCTAAAGTGAAAACTTAAAAAAGACAAAAACTATAAATAGTGTTGTGCAGCACACTAATCAACATTTCATTAAGTCACTTTTGGCGAACATTTTCTTACTAGAACACTACGGCTTAATGGGTAACCAGTCGGGTTTCAACGGTACACAAACAGTTGTGGTGCAAGTGAGGGCACAGTAGGCAGTGCCTCTGTTACATTCTTTGGGTAGAACCCTGCAGTATCCAAAATGTCACCAAACGCAACAATGAGAAGAAAAGAGAGATCATTCTGCATCATGATAGTGTGTGAGGCAATGGTAGTTTATTTCGTTTATGTAGTGTGAAGCTGTACTGACAGTTTAGGTGCATTTGTTCATGGTGCTTACGACTGGTGAGGAGTGGTTCACAGGTGTGTGTGACCAATGTTTCCTGTGGGAGTTATAAATGGAACATTTTTCTTTGCTGCAGTGTGCTATTCTATTGGATATGGGCTTCATATTTACATTTGCGTAGTTACAGTGGGAGCAATAATTATTTGATCCTTTGCTGATTTTGTAGGTTTGCCCTCTTACAAAGAATGGAACTGTGTAGAATTTTAATCATAGGTACATTTTAACATTGAGAGACAGAATATCACAAAATAATCCACAATAACAACATCATATGTTTTATAAATTTATTATCGTATTTTTGCATGAAATAAGTATTTGATCCCCTACCAATCAGCAATAATTCTGGCTCCCATAGACCAGTTAGTTTTCCATTACGAAGCACTCCTAATCTCAACTCATTACCCAAAACACCTGTGTCAACTCGTTACATCGTTATGTAGCTGTATAAAAGACACCTGTCCACACAATCAATCAGATTCCAACGTTTCCACCATGGGCAAGACAAAGGAGCTGTCTAAGGACATCAGGGACTAAATTGTAGACCTGCACAAGGCTGGGATGGGCTACAAGAAAATAAGCAAGCAGCTTGGTGAGAAGTTAACTGCAATTATTAGAAAATGGAAGAAACACAAAGTCAGTGCCAATCTCCCTCGGTTTGGGGCTCCACGCAAGATCTCGCCTCGTGGGATATCAATGATCATGAGAAAGGTCCGGGATCAGCCCAGTACTACACAGGAGGAGCTTGTTAATGACCTGAATGCAGTTGGGACCACAGTCACGAAGAGAACCATCAGTAACACACTACACCGTGAAGGATTAAAATCCTGCTGCGCATGCAAGGTTTCTCTGCTGAAGAAGGCACATGTACAGGCCCGTCTGAAGTTGGCCAAAAAACACCTGGATGGTCCAGAGGTGGCTTCGGAGAAGGTGATGTGGTCAGATGAGACCAAAATAGAGCTATTTGGCATCAACTCGACTCGTCGTGTTTGGAGGAAGAGAAATGCTGAGTACAACCCCAAGAACACCATCCCCACTGTGAAGCATGGAGGTGGAAACCTTATGCTTTGGGGGTGTTTCTCAGCTAAGGGGACAGGACGACTTCACCGTATCGAGGGGAGGATGAATGGGGCCTTGTACAAGGATATTTTGGGCGACAAACCTCCTTCCCTCAGTGAGAGCACTGAAAATGGGTAGTGGATGGGTCTTCCAACATGACAATGACCCAAAACATACAGCTAAGGCAACAAAGGAGTGGCTCAGAAAGAAGCATATTAAGATCCTGGAGTGGCCTAGCCAGTCTCCAGACCTAAATCCCATCGAAAATCTGTGGAGGGAGCTGAAGCTTCGAGTTGCCAAGCGGCAGCCTCAGAACCTTAATTAAGGATTTGGAGAGGATCTGCAAAGAGGAGTGGACCAAAATCCCTTCCAAGATCTGTGCAAACCTGGTGAAAAACTACAACAAACGTCTGACCTCTGTGCTTGCCAACAAAGGTTTCTCCACAAAGTATTAAGTCCTATTGTTCTATGGATCAAATACTTATTTCATGTGAAAATTTATAAAATTTATATGATGTTGTTATTGTGGATTATTTTGTGATATTCTGTCTCTCAATGTTAAAATGTACCTATGATTAAAATTCTGCACAGTTCCACTCTTTGTAAGTGGGCAAACCTACAAAATCAGCGAGAGATCAAATAATTATTGCTCCCACTGTATGTAATGTAGAACATATATTATTCCCCTTTGTTCATGGTGTAGATTGTTAATTTAAGGATACTAAACTTTAATACTTTTACTGTCCCTAATAAGGAGAGTTGCAGTGACATTTTCAATGTCACATGAACCTGTACGTATATGTTATATTGTTGAACAAATATAGGTTGGGTGAGCTATTGTGAAGAGGTGATGCTGTGGGAAAGTGGCCCTGTATTGTGAAATGACCACTAACCTAACATAGCCACCTAATCTATGCCTGGGATGATATTGGATTTTGACACCCTTACATGGCAGTCGCTGAAAAGATACGCCCATCGACCCAGGATGCCCTGTTTGACAAGGGCTTTTCTCTTATCTAATCTCACCAATGTCAACGTGCGTACCATAGCTGGCAACAGACAAGGCGGGCTGCCATATGGTATATTGTATCCAATGATCAGTTTTGTAATGTAATAATGTATTATTTACCTGATTCTTTCATCCTATGCAACTTGCAGTTGACTAAACTATGTAGGAGACAATCCCCTATGGAGCAATGCAGGGTTAAGGGTTACATTTTCTTGAACAATAATTCCTTGCTACAGAAAATAACTGTAGTACCACTAGCCTTGGCACCAAACAAATCAACTTCAAAACAGTCCTTTTTTTTTTTTTTTGGATCCTAGTATGTAGATCTGTAGCACTAGTATCTTGAGGACCCAGAAGCCAGGCTGTTGAGTGTTGTGCTGGTCTCTGTGTGACAGGTAGCAGCAGTGATGACCCTGCCCTTTGACGTGGTGAAGACGCAGAGGCAGATTCAGTTGGGGGAGATGGAGATGCTGGCAGGTAGGACGGGGAAGGGCCTATGGCCGAGGAGGGGGGTAGCAACGGGCCTGGCTCCCATCTGGGTTGTGGTCACTCCCACTCTCAGTTTGACCGTGTCACTAAAGTTGACCCTCTCCCGGTCTCTCTCCCCTCTCTGACAGGCTATGGTGTCGGTGGCGTGGTGGACTGAGGGGGGCGGGTCTATATTCAGCGTGTTGTTTGCACCCCCTCCTCCCACAGAGACAGGTGATCCACAGGGCCTCGCAGGGAAGATGGCCGCCGGGGTGGGCTCGACTTGGCTTAGAGCGCAGGGCCGTGCCACTCCTTTGTGGCGGAAGCCACTGGAAGACTTGGACACACTTTTTCCCTTGACTTGTTTTTATTTTATTTTTGTCCTTTTTTTAAAAAACATTTCAGAATACATTTGGTGCCCAACATGGCAATGTACACTCAGTGTGCACTTTATTAGGTACTTATTAGAATGATTTTTTAGACTTCTTGTTCTTCTGCTGCTGTAACCCATCCACTTTGAGGTTTAACACATTGTCTGTTCCGAGATGCTCTTCCGCATACCACTGTTGTAATGCGTGTTTATTTGCATTACTGTCACCGTACTGTTAGCTTCGACCAGTCTGGTCCTTCTCCTCTCACCTCTCTCATTAACAACATTAGCAAGTTTTTGCCCGCAGAACTGCTGCTCACTGGATGTTTTTCTTTTTTTTCTTTTTTTTCATCATTCTATGCAAACTCTAGAGACTGCTGTGTGTGGAAAAACCCAGGAGTTCAGCAATTCTGAGATACTCAAACCACCCTGTTTGCCACCACGGTCCACTGACTAAGTCACTTGGATCACATTTCTTCCCCATTCGTGTGAAAAACGGCTGAACCTCTTAACCATGTCTACATGCTTTTATGCATTTAGTTACTGCCTCATGATTGGCTGATTAAATATGTAGCATTAACAAGCTGCTGTGCAGGGCTACCTAATGAAGTGCTCATTGAGTGTATATATGAAATTACTGCTCTAATTATTAATGTCCAATTACCTGCAACAATCACCCCGTTCCTGACCGTACCCCACTTCCGATTTGAGTGTTGACATCCATGGTTCTCCTCTGAGACGCATGTTGCTGCCACCACTCTAAGCTTGTATTGAGTGGAGTTGAAGGAGGACCTTTGATATTTGGATATAACATGCAGTGTATGGGTGCCTGATCCACCAGCGGGGTTTGGTATATAGCGATAAAACTTGGACCTCTAAACAGAACCCTCCCATACCCTGGGCAATGTAATCGCTAATTGCTTGTTGCCCTATGGAGTAGGGTAGTCTATTTTGTGAATCAAAATTTTGGACCATCTTAAATAGTTTTTTTACATTGACTTTACATTGACACTTCTTGTGTTTTTTACCAGCTTGAAAGGTCATTCTAGTTTCCCTAGCTGCGCTGTCGCGGTCTTTCGACAAGGCAGTTGGGTCCTAACCCTACTTCCATGTGGTATCAGACTTTCCCACCATCATCGTCTTCATGCCTTATTATGTTAGATAACATAGCAACGTAATATAAACCCCAGGAAATCGGGATTCTAGATGCTTCATGAATTGGCTGTGATCTGGCCTACTCACTCTAGCCAATGTGGTTGAACAAAATGCTCTGGGAACCTTAAGAAATGTCTTCCAATGAAGCCATAAGTGAACCACAGCTAGAGATTTAAAACAGTCATTTTTTTGTAAACTTTGTTTCGGTTAACCGTGTAACCATTCACACTGTGGAGCAACATTTGGCACTGGCACGGTCTTATTTGATCTGAGACCATGCGGCTCATCCATGCACCTTTGGCGAATGAGCGTAGCAGCCTTCCTTGTTTCGTTCCTTGTTTCAATCTTTTCTTGCTTTTTTTTGGGGGGCTAGAGAATCATGTCTTTCAATCAGGATTGTGGACACATGGGGCAGGGCGAAAGGGGTGGGTTAAGTTAAGCAGGTATGTGCTAACTTTGTCATTCCTGGCCTGTACCCTTACAGAGTCTGCAAAGAGGAACAGTTTTGGAAGAAGAAAGGAGAGAAGATGGCGTCCCTCACGGCTTTCTGGTCACTCGTCTTGGAGATGTCCGTTTAGTGACTAACTCTGCCTCTTCTTCTCCCCGACACAGCTCCAGCTAAGAAGCCCTCATCCACCTGGCAGATCATGAGTAGGATCCTGGCTGATTCGGGCTATAGGGGACTCTTTGCAGGTGAGAATTGGCAGTAGTTTCAATTTATTGGGGCTTTTGTCAAACATAAAGATCAGGTTTTATCTGAGAACTGGGGTTTTGCCATTTGGTTATTTGAGTTCTCATTGATTTTAGAAAGTTTTGCGAGCAGTAGTCATAATGAATCAAGCCCCAATGCAAAATTACCTGAATTGAAATGAATAAAACAATCCATCAATACAAACAAAAGAACATGTACTAAGAGGTTTGTATGTGCTGCTGGGTGCCGCAGGGCAACAGGCCGATGTGTTCAGAAAGAAAGGGGACTGCTGAATCAGGTCAAATGCATATTGTAATTGTTTTGGATTCAAATACTTTTCTATGCTTGACTGAGCTTGTGCAAACCCCACCTTCTGGTCCTCTTGGTTGGCTCATTTGTCAAGATTAATCAAGCACAGGAAAAATATTTGAATCAAATACAATGATGTATTTGACCCAGGTCTGCACTGAATGGCTTTTCTGCCCTGCAGGCTTCCTGCCCAGAGTGGTGAAGGTGGCCCCGGCCTGTGCGGTCATGATCAGCACTTACGAGTTTGGGAAGACCTTCTTCCAGAAGCTGAACCGGGAGCGCGCTTTGCGGGCTCTTTGAGAGCCACTGCCCCAGTCCACTGCAGGGTGACTCCGGAAAACACGTTCCCATCCATCCAAACAGTTTAAAACAAGCACATTCAGCCTCTAAGATATGATGGGGGCTTAATTTATTAGCACTTAACGGCAAAGTCACGTTGTCTGAAATATGTTATTGAGTGTCGCAAAGAAAATGATCAATACATTTTAAGAGAATCCATGAAAAAGGGTATTTTATGGCTGAAGATTTAAGTCATTATGTGTCCAAACTCAGTCTAGCTTCTAGTCCAGGGGTCGGCAACCCTGGTCCTGGAGAGCCGCAGGGTGTGCTGGCTTTCATTGTTACTTGGCATTAATTGATCAATGAAAGCCGTTGATTACACAGTCAACTCACCTTACCTGGTTTCTTGGGTCTGAATTGGTTGCTTATTTTAAGGTGGAGACGAAAGCCAGCACACCCTGCGGCTCTCCAGGACCAGGGTTGCCGACCCCTGTTCTAGTCCCTTGTGCAGTTGTTGGGCTATCTACCCACAAACATTAGTTTGATGTAGACATCAAAGTAATTGCACCATAAGGCTTACATACAAGAGATTACACATAGTATACTACTATGCAATCGTATACAACACCATCTGGCTCACCACCACTCTGTGGCCTTAGCCCCACTCAGTGGCATTTTAAACTGTTTGGATTGTGTATTTCTGACCTGAAGGGGGTAGTAACCCAAACCGCAATGTTGGAAACATTTCGAACTGAGAAACCTGAGATTTCATTTGCTGTAAAAGCGTGCCTTTTCCCCTTGACTCTTGGCACATTGTTACTAAGGATCCAACGTTTCTGCTCAGAGGCACCACCGGCTGACCCAGCCTGGGAACAGTTCTCAGGTGTGGCCGTGCGTGGAGAGGAATGGGCAGTTGGAAGGTATGCTTGGCTGGCTGAGCTGGTCCGTTCTGCTGCCTGGCTGTGCATGATATGGAGACATGGCAACAAGACAAACGGACGAGACCTCTGGCAGCGCCTATTGTGGACTGATACATGCATGAGAAACACACCCGTCAGCTGCATCTCCAACTTCATAAGCTTTTGTTCCGTTAGTTATGTCCGTCTTATTTTGCGTTAGATATTTTTTTTCTTTGTAAGCGAATGTGTGAATATCGGGGCTATGATATTGGCTCAACTGCACTCTGCCCATCACAGTTCCTTCTAGGAGAGCTTGGTGATGGTCCTAAAAGGCATTTGAATTGGTCGGCTTGCAGAATTGAGGAAGGTCTGGCATTTCCTCACCCTCTGAATGTCGACATTTGAACCAGACTCCTATAGCATGTGTGGACATTCAAGAGACTGCCGAGGCCTTGGGATGGAATCCCTGCTAGCTCCTTGGTCGAACTGTGACTTCCAGGTCAACCAATGATCTCCCCACTGGCATTCAATAACCAACCCACTGTGAAACCACCTCCGGGACGCGGACCGCTTGAGTCTTGTCGCAGACAAAGCCAGGATGAACCACTCGATAGTGAGACAAGATCGAGTTGTCAGGCAAGAATATTTCCATAGTTCAATACGTAGCAATATTGACTTATTGATGACAGCAGTTGTGCTTTACCTTTTGTTTGGTAAGTGTCTTACATGTTCATTTCTGCCTACTGCATCCTTCAGCAGGATAATTGCCTCAGACACTTCTGCTGTTATTTTCTGGTTTGATCAACCTCTTTGTTCTAATTTTAGACAGTGATAGGACATTGATGAAGGGATCAATTAAGGCAGACCACTATTCTAAAGTAATCAACCTCAGGAAACTGAAGGGATATTTAATATTCTCTCCCACTGGGTAGATTGGAGACTGACAACCAACTATTGATCAATGGAGATTGGGCCATGTTGATCTGCTGCGATGTATTTCCAGTGATTACTTTTTTTTTTTTTTTTAATGTTCTCATGAACTTTGGTCATACTCAAATGTAAGCTTGAAAGGATAATAAAGCTTGTATTTGATAATCTGCTTTTTTTTCTGCTGTATTGCCACAAGCACACCATGGAATTTAAATTTAAATGCGTATAGTTGAATGTATCAGATCCACCATGCAGGAAAGGACTCAAACATGTTAAATGCTTTAATCTTTGTATATTAACATTATTAATAAGAACAAGCGTAAAGATTGCACTGAAAATGAAAGTAAAAAGACAAGGAGTGACTTTTCACCACTCAGCAAGAGTTTCACACATTCTAACAAAGTTTGAAATAAAAACGCTTAACAGTCATTCACAACTATTTTCAAAATTCCATTCTGCCGTTACATGGAAAAGCCTGTTCAGTTTCTGCTTGATGGTACAACCTAGTAGAGAAATACTGTGCGGACTGTTTTATGAGCTTTTATTTTAAGGTTTGTCATGGCTTAGGAGCAATTTTTAAATGTTTCTTAAATAAATGTAAAAAATGTTCTGGTGCTGTGCAAAGGCCCAAATACTTCCGTGTTGGTTCAGGTTTAATTTGACAGTATTCAAGTATTGTGTGGACTTTATATCGGAGTTATTTACACTACAGCACATTTTTCTGTAGAGTGATTTTTTTTTACCAAGCTGTATAAGGCGATCTTGCTGAAAACCAATCCAGTTTTTGAAGGCTAATTTGGGAGGAGGCAGCGGCATGATCTAAGGCACCGGAAGAGACGCGGATACCAGTGAGGCAGTGTTCAACACTATTATATACACTCAGTGAGCTATTTATCAGACCTGTACACCAGCGTGTTAATGCAAATATTTACCATGGAATAATTGTTAGTGCCAGACAGGGTGGTTTGAGTATCTCAGAAACTGCTGATCTCCTGTGATTTTCATGCACAACATTTTCTACAGAGAATTGTTAATGAGAGAGGTCAGTGGAGAAGGGCCAGACTGGTTGAAGCTGATAGGAAGGTGACAGTAACGCAAATAACCACGCATTACAAGAGTGGTATGCAGAAGAGCATCTCTGAGCATACAGCGTATCACACCTCTGAAGTGGATAGGCTACAGCAGCAGAAGTCAAATATCTAAAAGTGCTCACTGAGTGTACGTCTGCATGTACAACACTTGCTTGGTATGACAAAATTAAGGTAGAAAATCCACCCTAATCCTAAAATAAGTTGCAAAATGGATACTGTCAAAAATTATACCAATATCAATTTCTCATGTTAAACAAAATCACAATTTCTTTACACTGAAAGGGGAAAAGGTCCCCTCGGCCAAGTTCCAATGAGTTTCCCTCACCATTTATGCCCTGGACACAAACATATGACCTAGACAGGATGTTCAACTGTACAGTCAACATACAGAACTGAGTTACATTTTAATATTCTATTCTGAATTAAATTGCCCTTTTCTTGACATGACATTTATACCCCGTTGAAGCATTATCTTGGACAAGGATCACCTACTGTTTAAAATGCAGAGCGCACCACAGACAATGTATTTTATTGGGCATTTTTTAGGACCTTAAGGTACAATTTTCTCACTGTCTTCCAGTAGATACTACTACAGTGTAGATTGATGTCAGAAAGTATTCAGACCCCTTTTGTTTTGCGCACTTTGTGTTGTAGATTTAATTTTAAATGGATAAAAATCTTTGCCCATAAATCTGCACTCAATAACCCATAATGAAGTGAAAATGTATTACAAATTAAAAACTGAAATCTCATTGAGGTAAGTAGTCCGACCCTTTGCTGTCACTCTAAATTCACTCAGTGTGGCAATGACCCAAAGTATACAGCTAAGACAACACTGAAGTGTCCAGGTGTGCAGTGCTTGTAGAGACCCTGTAATTACGGCCAAAGGGGCTTCTATGAAGTACTGAATTAAGGGTCTGAATACTTCCTATATAAATGAAAAATTTCAGTGTTTGATGTAATTAATGAGTTAAATTTCTAGGAATATGTTTTAACTTTTTGGGTTAAATTATGGGTCATTATGGGTTCTTCACTAGATTGATGGGCAAAAATGGCAATCTTATCCATTGAAATTTAAATTTACAACAAGCAAAAAGTGAATGGGTCTGAATACTTTCTGAAGCCACTGTACAAGAGAACCTGGCTATGTTTACATTAGTCTGTGAGGGTGAAAAGTTCAGTTTCAGTTTTTCCACATTTTCAAGATTTAAATGTGGTCATTATGCTAACAACGAATTCCTACTATACTCTAATTTTCAAATAATGGATCTCATCTCATTGGAACACAACAGTTCTAGTTAGTTATACACATAAGAGTAGCATAGTTGGACCAGGTTTAGCAAACCACAGATAAGACAACTTCAGATATTAAGCGACATTGAGAAAAAGGCTCAGTGACAGCATTTTAGAAAAAGGACAAACGTTAGCAGGCAATAAATAAAAAGGGACTTGGGTTTTATCTCAATAAAGAGAATGGCTTGAAGTTTCACCAATAATATTACAAAACAGGAATATTTTACGAAAAATCTGCCCTCAAGCTTTGAATACATGTTTTGTCAGTGTTTGGCTACTTAGTAAACCAGAACATTTTTGCTTTCCTTTGATTAAATTAACAGCATTGTCTTGTATGTTGTAACCTGATTAGGAATCACTCATGAATGCTTAATTGGACTGAGGTATCTTCAATTAGTGGTTTCTGAAGCCTTTGTGCTTGCTAGAGGTCAGATATGGTCCCCTGCAAATCGATTTCCCTTTTTAAATGGAATTCATAATTGGCACAATGTCTCTGGTTGCAGAGATTTTAAAGCTGGAGTAGGCAAAAATTAGGTAATATTCTCTTAACATTCCGACAGGTAGCAATAAACCAACTGCTCTTGGAAAGAAATCTAGATATCTGTGACTGTCCCAGGATTCATTTTCAGGTTTTTCATCGCTCCCTGTAGCTAAAATACAGTGAGGGCAGCTCTCAGCCATCAGCCTACCTGCCTATCAGAATTGTGGCTCGCAGCCCCGAGAGGCTGACTGGCCACAGCAACGTCGAACCCGTGTGGGTGACGAAGAGGAGGGGGTGGGTTTCTCTGTATACGTTCAAAATCTTTCTTCTTCTGCCCAGATTCTGCTCACGGCCACAGATCACCTACCCCAGGTTTAATAACTGTCCTTGAAGACACAAGTCTGTTTCTACCACAAGTTATGCCAGATTAAGTGCCATGTCCAATTGGATTTACTTTCCCAGGTGGATGCAAGGCTGCATAATTTTTTTACAAGCAATGAAAATCCATAGTTCAACATGGACAGGCTAATGTTCTTCAGAAATGAAGTTCACAGTTGTTTTCATAGGCAGTGTTGTTGCTGACTGTGCAATAAGGGTGTTTTGGCTGCTAAGTCTATTGTAAATGCCTGAAAGAGTGACTGGGGAATGCTCAAGGTGTGACAAAAAGCAGTAGTCACCTACCTTTAGATGGACATTTGGCATGTGAATCAAATGACCTTCGGCCATTTTGTAATGCACGTGAACGAATCCTATTGTTTCCACGTTTTGCTTTTTCTTTTTCTCAATTTGTAAATTATCGATCATATTCCTGGTTTCCAGATTAGCAGGCACATCCCATAAAACACTGCTAGCCAGCTGCTGCTCCTTTTCATTTAACAAGTTCACTGTCAGAGTTGCACATTCAATACACCAGAGGACTTATACTATACACTGTTGAAACAGTCAGCAAACATGGATAAGGGTCAGATAGTCGCTCCTGTTCCATGAAGTAGCCAACTGAAGCCTAGACTGTGGGAATATCTGAATCTTCATACAATAATCTACTACACATGCATGTTTCTAAACTATATCTCATACCATTTGCACTCATGAAAAATATATCCCTTCCCCCCCAAAACTTGGCTGAAATGCTGGTAAACTAGAGAATGTTATCGAGTAAGAATATGAAATGATTTGCGGTGCTAGCAGTGAATGGGTCTTTGTAATCATTACGTTGCCACAAACTTACATGCTTGCCATCGTCAAAATGAACTTGTTTTGCTTGCATGTACAACACTCCTTTTGTCAGCAGCTGAAAAGGCCTTCAGTGCTAGCCACAAAAATCTATGCAAGAGAAGGCACTTGACGGAGATAATGCGGTATGGTTCATATGATGGGTAATGAACTATTTGTGTGCATTTCTGACACTAATTTGCACATCAGTAAGTGTGGCGAGTAGACCCTCACCTTCATGCTAAAGGGCGTCTTCCTTCCTCTCTCTCCAGGCCATTTCCACTGAGGCCTTCTTTCCTTGCTGGAAAGGACTTCACATGAACATACACAATACACATTCTCCGTCTCATGGGAGGGTGTGCCAGGACAAGAGGACTAACTACATTGGTTAACTGAACAGTTTTCTGTACTTCAAATAGAAAACTGAGTGATTGTTGCACATTCAAAGTGAACAGAAGATAATATGAATTTGGGTTTGTTATGAGCTGGAACAGGGAGGCTCCAGCGTGACCCAAAGTCACAATATTTATGTTGTCAAGGGCACTATGGGATTGTTGGTCTAGCAGCCTCGTTTTTGGATGGCCGTTTAGCAATGTCTCTCAAATATTTCACAATATACAACAAATTCTTACAAAATTCATGATAAACAAGTGCTTATATTATGTATGTCTAAGTAGTGAATTTGTACTTTAGTGAACTTTTACTTTAGACCTCTGTGTGGTATAGTAAATTCTTCCTCCTGATGTCTTCAGATGTTTTACCTATTTCCAATAGTTTGACCCTATGAAATGCTTCAATGATTGTTTTTGCAGTAAATAAGACCCGATTCCCTCCCAGGCCTACAGAAATATGATTGGGTCCATATAGGATCCCAGTACCACAGCAGGGATCTGCAGGATTCCCCTTGTTAATCCGATCTCTTAACCATCACAAATGGTAACTGCCCTCTGAATAAAACCAAAAATACACAGGAATTGTATCAGTCCACTACACATCTTTCATTAAAGTATGTCTTGTGCTTTAACCTAATAAGAATGCATACAAAATAATTTGGGATGCACATTATTCATTATGTATAACACAGCAGGAAATGTGACGCTATGCAGTTTAGTGATTAGTGATAAGGGCTGGTAACAGTGACCCAATTCCGATTTTCAGCTCACATGTGGCAGATGTACTATGTGAACAGGAAAAAAGCATGTGGAATCAGATATTTCCAGATCTGTTTTGGGCCACATAACTGGAAATATATCTGTAAGGAATACATCACATGTCCTTGAAGATACGTTATTCCTATATTTGTTCCTTGTCTGAACCTGTAACATGTGGAACCACTCTCTGTGGTGTAACTGCAAAGACTGCGACCACTGTGAATTCTGTGACACCTTATTTCTGGTTCCAGTGTCATGGTGATGTAACAACCCTAGACCTGGGTTCAAATAACATTTCTTTACATTCAAATACAGTGAATTGGAACAAATTAAATTATCCCAAAAGTATAAACCCTGCCCATCTGCTCCTCCTTGCTGGTGCAAATGGACCAGGCAATATCAGTAGAGCACAGAAAATTATTTGAATCCAAAACAAATACTATTTGAATGAATTTCAGGCACACGTGTGAAGCATTCTGCCCAGGAAACATGCTTTGTATGTATCAGACTGGCGCACAGGGCTGGGCTGCAGTATATGTGAGATCTAGGCAAGCTGCGCTTCTCTCCCTAATGCAGATGCATTTAAGGGTGGATCATGCAAATAAAGGGCGAAGATATTATAAGTGTGGCTGATTATGTATTCCGTTGAATTTACTAAAGTTCACGTAATTAACAAGGTTTGAATTGTGCATTACATTTCTCTGGCTCAAGAGACACAGGCTCTGAATCTTGAAATAACTTTAAATAATCTTTGCAACAAAAATCACACTAGTTCAACTCTAGTTCAAATCTAAAGATTATTCATATTAGATATTAATGATTCCAGTCAAGCAATAATTAAGGCTGGGTGTTTGTCACAGAAAATATTTAGAAAATAATTTAAGAAATTAACCAATATCTCATGCTAAGCTGTGGGACATGACTGAAATAACGTGCTCAACCATAGCGACAGTAACAAATGTTTGAAGTCACAGACTGCAACCGCACCAACATACCCTTGTCAGGCCGCATCTTGCGTTGCGAGTAAGTACGTGATTCTGGCCCTGTGCTTTTTAATTTTTGGGGATGTACTGTATGCAACATCTACGTGGACGTAGTCTGCACCATTAACAAATAAATGATAAATGTCTGCATTTATATAGCGCCTTTATCCAAATTGATGCTTCTCATTCACCCATTCACACACCAATGGCAATTGGCTGCCATGCAAGGCACCAACCAGCTCATCAGGAGCAATTGAGGGTTAGGTGTCTTGCTCAGGGACACTTCCGACACACCTAGGGCAGGATCAAACCAGCAACCCTCCCCTCTTACCTCCTGAGCCAATGTCACCTAAAATATGCAGCATATGCCACACAACACCTATGTGTTATGTGTATTCTGCAGAAGTAGGCTACGAAACAGCCCTTAGTTCTGCGCTTGCATATGTATGTGTGGCAAGGATGCGGTTTGCGGGAAGGTAGCAGGGAAATCTGAGGACCACACCTACTGGTTAAGTCGGCACACACCTGGACTACGTTACGAATCGGTCCAGGCTTTTCAAATGTGTGCTTCTGTCCACAGAGGAGAGAAGAGATGCAAACTGCACGCAATTTGGGTTATCGTCGTTGCTTTTATTAATTTAGTTAATTGTTCTTTGTCCGAATCCTGCGAGGGTGAACACTGAAGACTTTGATCTATTTTTCCCGTTTGTTGGCATCCTCTCTCTCCTTCTCCCCCCACTCTTATTGTGAATAAAGGCCCGGCAATGTCTCCCTGTGTCCAGCTGGTCTGTCCTCTCAAGGGTGTGTCATGGTGTGACAGTATAGTTGCAATTAGATTGGTCAACTCAATAGTCTTGCTGGCCAACTAGTAGTAGCTAAGATAACTAGCTAGCCAGCATTTATAAATTATAATAAGTAGCTAACTAGGTGGATACACTTACAAACCTAGACAGCAAGCCAGCTCGATGACACCGGAACCAGAAATAGGGTGAACTTGGGCTGAAGAGTCAGTCCAGGTCTAAATACAGGGGATGTTCATTGCAGACCTCTAAAGATGCTTCGGAAAGCAATAACTTTTCATTATTATGTCGGTCTCATTTGCATCCATTGCAGGTCTCCCTTGTGTCTGTGTGGAAGTTTACTTCTAGATTGGTAACCAAACCCTCATGTACACCTGCGGGCTGTAAACTGTTAACACAGGTATCGGATATGGGGTATGACAAACAGGAAGTCAAAATATGTTTTGATATAGGCAGAAAATCTGAACTGGGCATCAAGACCTCCGGTGTAAACATAACCTATATTTTAGCAGCTCTTCTGATCCCAATTGTATTTCTGTCAATAAAATTTTGCCATGTTGATTGGATTAACTTGACACTGAAGGTCCCTGAAAGAGTAACACAGATTCACAGAGGGCAATCATTCAGATTCAATTGAATAAATCCATTCACTTGAATAAAAGCAACAATGGCTAACATTAAACACTACAAAGTCCTTTCATAAATCCACAGGTTAAAGAACCAGATGTCCAAACAAAAATGTAGCATTCTTTTTTTCATAGTAACATCTTCCAGGCTTTCGGGACCTGTGGTTGTCTATAGGTGATTCCCAGGGACAATTATAAGAACGCAAATCGGGATTTGATGGGATATCCAAGGCAGGACACTGAAGTGAATTCTCATATGATCCAAACACAATCAAAAAATGATGATCAAAAAAAAATATGATCAAAAAACAATCCACATCATAGCAGGTTTCCAAGCCATGTCCATTTACAGCACTGTACTTCTCCTCTTGACCACAACAACACATTTAAAAAAAAGGTCTTGTTGACAGTTCCACAGAAAACACTGGCTGTTTCATTCTAATCTGTCTAGCTGTTGAGCTTAAATGAACCAAATACCAATGAAACCAAAACACAAAAACAAAGAGGTATCCAATGTCAACATTGCCAGAACTTTCTTTTCCGCCAGAAGGGACAGTTAAGAAACATTTCCATTGGAACAAAGCAGTTATATTTGGTCTGCTGGCTATTCCCAAAAAATGGCTGAACATCATTGTTTCTGGAAACAGCTCATTCAACAAAAATATGATTAAGATTTACAACATACTCTATGGAAATGATTTTAAAAAAGAAATCAGCTTGGGAAAGAAACTCTGCATTCACTTTACTGTCATTGACCATCAGTGTCCACTCAGTTTCTGCTTTATCCAACACAGGAAGAATTCAACTTCTGATGACAGCTTGATACATGCTGGGATAGTCCCTACGGAGACGACAAACCATGCTCCTCCAAAATAAGTCTGGGATTTAGGGAACGAACAAGATGTTTGACTCAATCACATCAAAACAATGAGGATGATTTTTTTTGTAGCAATGTACTTCCAACACATCTGGGTCTTCAAGTGATCCATGTCATAGTTGTGCTTTCCAGTGGGTTGCATTGGATTAGATGGTCATGTTTTTGTTGGTATTTTTACCCAAAGATCACTTTCAGGGAAGGATCTATAAGCACACCATCAATGGAGCCTGAATCCTGTGCCCCCTCAGAAACAGTATGAGGGGTCCCTGGGCACCCAGACCTACTTTTTGACATTGAAGACCATGAGAGGTCTCTCCTCGTGCTTCTGCCAGGGGCTCTTCTTGTTCTCGCCCTTGTCATCCTTGTCGTCCGGGTCATTGTCATCCTCGGGGCTGGTCATGGAGTCCCGGCGCGTCTCGCTGTTGCTGCTGCGGGAGCTGTTGACCCGGCTGCGGCCCCGCCGGGGGATGGAGGTCCCGCGAGGCTCCGGGGCCTCGTCGAGCAGCGGGGTGAGGGAGTTGTCCTCTGGTGAGCACATGGCCGTACGGCTCTCGCTGCTACTCGGCTCTGTGTCGTCCAGGTAGGTGAGCTTGGAGTAGGCCTTGCCACCCTGGTCTTTGCGGTCGGCGCCTGCGCGCTCTTCCTTACTTTTGCCCTTTCCCTTGCGGTGCATGGCAGGTATCGTCTTGCACTCCTTTACTTCTGGCCCAGAATCCAGGTTTGGGTCGTTGTTAATCCGGCGCTCGTTGCCCAGGTCGATATACGAGTGCCTCACGTGGGAGTTGGCGCGTCCGTCCAGTGATATGAACCAGGCCCGCGGGTGCTGCTTCACCCCCAGCTCCAGCAGCTTCTTCTCCGTTAGAGCCTGCAGCTCCCCGTTCATCTGGGCCATGGTGGAGTCGTTGAAGAGGACGGGTATGCGGACGGGGCCCGAGGACGGGTTGGGGCCCCAGCTGCGACCCTCGGGGTCCTCCCCCGGGGCACCGGCCTGCTGCTGGCCCTGCTGCTGCTGCTGCTGGGGGGTCATGCCCCCCTGGATGGCATCCATGTCGTGTTGCTGCTGTGGCTGCTCTGCCGCCTGGTCCACCCCGGAGAAGTCAGAGGACAGCCGCATGTAGTGGGCCGGGATGACCAGCGTGGGCACCATGCTCCTGTACATGTTCTCCTTCATCTGATCAATGGAGCCGCAGAAGATCAGCTGCCCAGGCTGGGTGTTCAAGGAGGTGGGCCGAGCAAGGTGGTCCGAGGACTGGGTCATGGAGTACTCCGGGGGCTTTCCATCAGGCTTGGGGCCCTGGTAGTGCTCCGAAAAGGGTGGGGGCATTCCGGGAGGGGAAGGAGGGTCGGAAGAGTAACCCTGGTTGTCGTTGGCGTTGTGGCGCCGGCTGTCGGCGCCCTTGTCGTCCATGGAGCTGTAGCTCCTGGCGTAGTCGTCCTGCAGCAGCGGGGGGTCCAGGCTGTTGGTGTCGGTGGAGCGCGTCACCTTCATGGGGAAGCTCTCGCCTCGGCGGGTGCCTCCGTCTCCCTTGGCGTGCCGCAGCTTGTGGGCGGGGACGTGCCTGAAGAACTCCTCCCGTGAGCTCTGGAAGTCGCGCGAGGAAGAGAGGTCCGACTTGACGCCATCCATGTCGCCGTTGGAGGAGGCCGTCTCCATGTGGCCTCCGCTGATGAGATTGAGGCGAGACGTGGAGGTTCCCTGGTCCTTCTTGGAGCTGTCCAGTGTGGTGGAGGCGTGCATTTTCCGGTGCTGCTGCCTTGGCTTCAGACACCGTCTCCTAGGATGCCAAACAGACAGATGAAAATTTACTGAACATGCATTGCTGCAAAACATGGAAAGCATCCAGCTCATTTTCAAGACCTTCATAAACACAGTACTGTAGTGTATCCAGTATAAAGGCTCACATGTCTTCCTTTTGGATAAAAAGCAATCACTCTAAACTTTAGAATGATTACTTTTTAAATGAACCTGGATTCCCACATTCCCCACAATGCATGCTGGGCCCTTCTTCTAGCTCAGCCATACCTGCAGTAGTAGAGCAGCAGACAGAGCAGAATAAGCAGCAGCAGGGCAATGGAGCCAAGGATGGTGAGCAGAAAGATGGTGTGATAGGTGGTGATGTCCCTCAACCCTGTGGGGTTCAAGCTCGTCCCTGCAATAAGAGAGGATTTCCCATGAGTGAGCAAGGCTGGGGTGCTGCCATGCATCTCTGTTCCATCACATCCATGCAGTGGAATCAGGACCATGTCTACCAAATCCATGGGGCAGTTACATGCTAATGAACTTAGCTTGCTTCTCAAAATTGGCTTGCTTTCCAAAATTATTCACACCATTGATGAAGATGACCAGAGAAGGCTATATCAAATAAACAAAACAAAAAAAGAGCTCCATATTTTGTATACTCAAAAATTATACTTTATATACAGTCAGTGAGCACTTTATTCGGTATTTATTAGACTTATTTCTTATTAGACTTCTAGTGCTGTAGCCTATCCACTTACAGTTATGATACGTTGCGTGTTCAGAGATGCTCTTCTGCAATGTTTGTAATGTTTGCTCTTCTACACTCTAGTAATGTGTGGTTATTTGCATTACTGCCACCTTCCTGTCAGCTATGAGCAGTCTGGCCATTCTCCTCTGACATCTCTCATTAACAATGCGTTTCTGTCTGCAGAATTGCTGCTCACTGAATTTTTTAAATTTTTTACACCATCTTTGCAAAATCTAGAAACTAGTGTGCATGAAAATCCTAGGAGATCAGCAGTTTCTGAGATACTCAAACCACCATGTCTGCCACCATCAATCATTCCATGGTCAAAGTCACTTAGATCAAATTTTTCCCCAATCTGATGGTTGATGTGAACATTAACTGAAGCTCCTGTATCTACATGATTGTATGCATTGCACTGCAATGATTAGATAATTGTATGATTATGTAGGTGTAATATTACGTCAAGAAGATATAGAGGATGCAAGTGCATCTTGCCCCAGTGAGGCTGATGGTTTGGGAGGCAAAGAAAATTCAAGGGCAACAGCTGTAGATATATTCAACCCAATAACTATGTTTTAAAGAAGAGATAATGATTGGCAAAAGCACCAAGAACATTATCTTAACCTACGCACTGTCAAGGCTTCCAAACCACTATTCATAAAAACCTACTATGGGTACTGTAACTATGGTGGTCCACTTCAAACAACATGTACCACTGGGCAGGCTGCTGAGGATTCAATCACATATTGTCTTTGAATCAACAATCAAATAGATTATTTTCAGAGGAACGCAGGAGTTGATACATTTCTAGAAATAATTTAGCCAAGTATTTCTTTGCTATATGTACTAAAAATGTACCAATTATGTGTCTTGTTACTTTCTAGTAATTAATGCTCTGTAAAAGAAACTAAAAGAGGTCATTCAGAATGCAATTTATCAGCTTTTGCCAAACATTATCTTTTCATTAAAACATAGTTTTTGGGGTGAATTTCCTGACTTTGTTTTACCGGAATATAATGTAATCATAAAGAGCGGCCCTGACCAATGATATCTTGTGTTTTCAGAAAGTAAACCATTTCAAAATCTGAATTTTACAATATTCCACTTGCATTCTGAATAAACTCAGCTAATTTTGCCATAACAACTTGAACTATTAGCGACTAATACTATTGCAAAACAAAATAAACCTACATATTACATTGATCATCATTAGCTCCTGTTTGATATAATTGGTTAATCACACCCCTGACTATATGCCAACAAAATCCCTGACTTTGTGCAAGTGTACCTAGAAGAATTGATGCTGGTTTGAAGGCAAAGGGTGGTCATACCAAATATTGATTTGATTTAGATTTTTCTTCTGTTCACTCACTTTGCATTTTGTTAATTGGTAAAAATAAACTATTAACTATTAATAGGGCGGCATGGATGGTGCAGTGGGTAGCACTGCCGCCTCACAGCAAGGAGGTCCTGGGTTCGAATCCCAGTCGGAGTTTGCATGTTCTCCCTGTGTTTGTGTGGGTTTCCTCCCACAGTCCAAAGACATGCAGGTTAGGCTGATTGGAAAGTCTAAATTGCCCGTGGGTATGAGTGTGTGTGTGTGTGTGTGTGTGTGTGTGTGTGTGCCCTGCGATGGACTGGCGACCTGTCCAGGGTGTATTCTGCCTTTCGCCCAATGTATGCAGGGATAGGCTCCAGCAACCCTGTACAGGATAAGCGGGTTAAGATAATGGAAGGATGGAAACTATTAACAATTCTATTTTTTGAAAGCATTATTACTTTCCGGCATTTTTTCACACCTGCCTAAAACTTCAGCACAGTACTGTATATTAATTCGAATAGCGTGTTTGCCTTGACCAATTTTTCATGTATATTGGTCCCAGAACGGCAAAAGACGAAGCTGGCGATTTTCGTGTTTTGAATGCAAGTGTGGTTCGGACATTACCTCACAACCGTGCCTCTGTTCATAAACCTTGATTGTATCTTGGAGATACAAAGTCGGCAAACTATCAGATGCCGCCTCCATGCCAAAAGGCTTTTTTGAATGGTTGCCCAAAAAATATCTGTATTGAGGGCAATAGATGAAAAACAAGTACATGGGTATAATTCAAGGGACTTGTATATTACAAAGTAATTTGCTGATTCCACTGAATAAGTAAAATATTTTAATATATGTCAGTATTTGTACTTATCTAAGTCTTTTTCTTAATTGTTATCAGGGGTGTGAATAATTTTGGAATGAACTGTATTTATTTAGATTTTTTTTTAATTCTGCCCACTTCTCATGTGTTCTGTATTCTGTAGTAATTATTATTATTATTTTTGTTCCATCCCTTGGTCAAACACTCATCACACCGTAGTACTGTGACAACTGGTGTTCAGGAAACACCACTTTACCTGCGGAAGAAGGCATGGCTGCAACCCAATATCCCAACTGTGGGGCCACAAAACTCCAGGTCAGCTGCATTCCCTCCTTTTTAATGTACCCTGTCCTGTTCCTCACCCACAGACCTGTAAAGGGAGAAGGCACAGTCAGCCAACAAACAGAGTGGAGAATCAATGTGTAGACCCCAGTCTACAAACAGCGTTAAAGCCCATGACCTAAAAGTACGTTTTTTTGTCTCCCATGTTAAGTGACAAAAAAGCAGCACTTGTTGTCAGCAGATGGCTTCACAAGCCGAGGTAATGATGGAAAAGAGAATGCAGCCTCTGGTTTAATTCAACTGGGGAGTTAAATATAAATATAACCCTTGTAACACCATATACCCATTTACCCCAAAAACTAGACACAGCCGAATTGAGTTCTTATCAAGCCATGATGCACATCCTGTTTTTGCTGAACAACACTGCTCACAGGTAACACAAGTTACTTCAAGATCTTCTGTGACTCCAACAGTTTCTTTCCTGGTGTCTATTCTTCAAATGCAGCTCATGTTTGAACTTCCAGCCAAGCCATTACCAGACATGGACCGCACCATATAATAGTAATACTAATAAAATTGACCTCACATATATAGTTATTTTCTTCTCATGTTCTTCTCACCTCAACCACAATGAGGTGATGACGCCGGGGAGCCATTTTGTAGTTGAATGCACACCACATCATAGCTGAGGTGGAGAGGGAGGGGTTATCCACAGACACGGGTGAGAAATCTACCTGCCCCCCACTTCTAGCAGTACCTTTGTTTTCCCAGTTTTATGACAATGACTTATTTTAATTACACAAAGGGTTTCCAGAAGAATTATATATGTTTGCTCCAAAAGGAATTGCCTTTAGGCAGCTGTATTATCTGGATTATACAGGACCACTGCATTTGCTACTTTCATTTTTCAAATAGCGATCCAGGATCAATGTCAATAAATGTAGACAATTTTCAGATTTTTCTTTAAAATATTTTCTTTGGGTCTAGTTTATATTATTAAATTACAGATAATTACAGAGTCACAGATTATATTTCGAACTCCATGAAATACACCTTTTCTTCTCCTCTCAGTCATTAAGTCATTGTGCTCAAATGTAAACACAATGACATCCTTCTACTCTCACTGTTAAATCTCACCCTGGGGTGAACCACCAGCTCTGCTCCAGTCCTTTTATGGGATTTCATTCACTTGTGTCACTGCAGAGTGTGAGGAGATTTATGGGGTTTATATTACTGCTTCCAGGCATCAGCACATTCAAGGCTATGCAACTACGCCCGAGAGCAGGAGGAGGAGGAGGTGACTGCGTTCATTGGCCGTTCATTTATTAATGAGCACGGCTGAGAATGCCTCTCTGGGGACCCAGTCTGGTCTCTCCCCACCCGGCAGACTGACATTTAATGTCATAACCTGCATTGCATGCTGGGAAAGTGATGCAGTCCCTACCTCCAGAAAAAAGCTCCCTTAGGCTTTAGCCACTGTTATCCACCTCCAAGGCAAAGAATGAATTCTACCCAAACAATCCCACTAGGTGAAGAAGCATCTCCCAAAGAGAATGCCCCAGTCGTCCAGTTTTCCAGACATTTTAAATCACATTTAAAATCAAATCACAACCTTTCTGTGATAGTGAGCCTTCTCTTCTGTTTGACACCAAAACATGGCACCTTCCAGTTCAAACAAAGTGCCGCCCTTCTGGCACTGGCCTTCTTACGGCTCAACATCATTGACATCATTCGGCTAGCAACCAAGAATCACGCAGGGATGTCCATCACTGTTAAAATGCGTGCAGCAGGGCCGCCACTGCTCCAGTTGTGTCCTCCCACTTACACAGAGACGCTGAACTTGTGACAAAAACCAGGACAAGAATGGATCCGGCTGCCTTGCCGAGCAGTACTTAAAATCGTTGTAATTATCCCCGAAGCTGCTGACAAGCAAATAGGTTGGGCTGTAAAAGCCCTGCCAATTATAAGCCTTTAAACTGAAGAGAGCAGGCCACAGATAACTGGTATCTGGCACACGCTATAATTTTCACTTTGGGCTTGGTGACGAGAGAAAAAGAGAGGAATTGCCTGTGTGAAATACAGTGTTTTCCTCTGGCTGTGGAGTCCACGGAGGCTACTGCTCTGCCCACAGAACGAACGACGAAACTGAATCGATGCGGTGGATACGCTAGCTGTGCGATTAAAAGCACGGGGTATGCTGCCTTTGTCACTGCAGCGGCTGCAGAACTTGAAACAACATAGTGGCAGATCCATTAGTCATGCCTGACAGGTTCACCCCCCTTTCGAACACTGCTATTTATGGCCATTCTCAGATCTGCAATTCGCCACCAGAAGCAAAGTCAGGCTTCCATTTCCAGTCCCTGCTATATTTGAAAAAGGCTTTGTAATGCTCCTTGCATTGTGGTTAAGAGGCAACTGTGGAGGGGATCAAAATAGTGCACTCCCATCCACCCTAATCCTTAACGCTACTCTAAAGCATGATGGAAAGTGTGATCATCAAGGCTAATGCCTAAAAACATGTTTGTAGAAAATACATTGTCAGCTAACACCGCAAGGGGGCGCTGTGGGCATGGCTGTACAGTGAGGAGCTATCTACAGCCAAAACAAGGGGCTTTCCCACAGTAAACCCTATCTTCCTCCACCTGGTCTTTCTGTACACACAGTCCTTCACCACAATTAAGGGGTTCAAAAGCCCTCTTGGATTTAGGAAAAACAGCAGGGTTAGCCGCAGACATCCTGGTGTTTTTGGCTCGGGGTACTTCCCTTCCTCTTAGCCTCTTAGGGTGGGTGAGATAAAGGGTCTGCAGTACAAACATATCTCCTGAGGACAGCTCAGGCCTCCTCCAGCAGAGATACTGGGAGGGACTGTTCTCTCTGTTTGTATGGGAGACTAAAATATGGAGTTTACCTTTAAATATTGTACCCCTTTTCTCTTGAACCCCATAAGTATCACCCCTTTTCTTGAAAATTACATACCCAAAGTAAAATGGTTACTACTCTTGAACCCTTTTGACTACAGGCATAATCCTGCTCTCTTTTGAAAGGTAAACCTTTGGAGGTTTTGGAGAATTACTACAAAATATTACTCCAAATATAACAAAAACAAAGTTACAGAATCTGAAACACAGTGAAAGTGGAAGCTCACTGAAAATATTTTCTGTTTTTGAGTGGATACAGATTATTGACTATGAATATTTTATCACAATATCTGCAAAAATAGCATTCTGCATTGTTTTCCAAAAAGGACATTTGGAGACTCCAAAAAGACCCATGGACATTGATATTATGGGTCTTATGACGTGTAAAATACAGTATTTTGCTTACTAAATTATACAACACTTTGTATCCTGAAAAAAGTGTTTGCACTTCCCTCTCTCAGTCTCAACCTCCCTCTCTTTGCACTCTCCTCACAACAACAGGTTGAGAAGATCATAAAACATAAGTACAATAATGACATCTTATATAATAAGATAGTCATTGAGGGCCATTGAGGGGAAGTTTTTGTCAAATACCAAACCCCCATAAACAAGTCAAATACATTCCACAATTTCACATGCTATTTATTATGCAGAAGCAGACTGGCTCCTTATTTATAAGCACACTGAATAATAATACAATATTTTGAGAATGTATTTAGATGCTCACCGACGTGATGCTCACGTCACTGAAAATTCTCTCTATTGTGGAGTCAAATGTGTTTTCAGTTTTCCTCAGAAATATTCACTCAGACAAGAGATTCCTTGGAAGTCCTCCAAAGGAATCCCTCTATTTAGATGTAGGCTCCACAGAATACATTTTTAAACCATTTCAAAATGTCAACCATTTTTGGCATAAAATCTCAAGAACTGTTTTTGTCTGTGTGCGTATTGAAAATGGTACAGTTCTGTTATGCAGGCAAAAAAAATGCAGTTTTGTTTTATTCAAGCCGAACAAACTATTTATCATTGGAAATGTAATGTCATTAACTACAATTATTTTCAGTCATCACTTCAATAATATGCACGTAGTTGGTTCTTTGCTGGATAGCATTTACACTGTACTGTAGTTGATTGCACGCAGATGGGGAGAACGCCTATACTTAACAACTGCATTATGGTTACTGGTCAGAGAAGCTCAGGGTGTTCCAGAGCACCTATACAAAACATAGATAATAACATTCCTATATACAAGTACCTTCTTACCAGTATTCTACTGTGAAATGGACAACAATAATAATTCCTCCAGAGAAAAAGTAAGCAATGGACATGCTATTGACGTTCCTGCAAGTCTTTGGAATTAGAAACTATTTGTAATGTTTCTGTACTTGTTCTGTATGTTTTCATGTTTATTCTTGTTTATGATTCATTTCCCATAGTACCTGGTTTATGTTTTCCCATTACAGTTCTCTTTTTTCCTCCCCTGTTATGTCTACGTCTGAATGTTTATCAGTCCAGTCACTCCCCTGTCTGCGTGCCCCACTATTCGGGTGGTTACGGTAGTTTTTCGGAGTTCAACATTTTTTCTAAAACTCTCGATTCTTACTTCCTGCTTTTTCTTGATAGTTAAATGTTGTAAAGCACGATTCTTACTAACTACTACTAATCTAGGTTTTGTACAGTACTAATCCGATTAATACACTTACTGTCTGTCTAACTAACTAACAATCACTTTTATTGGGTAGTTTAGAAATATTCACGAAACTAACTCACTAACGCTATCTCTTAGTATTTCTCCACTGTTCTATAACTCCGCCTCCCTATGCTATCCCTGATTACTCGTTTAGTTTCAGCGAAGTGTTCGCACCTGTCTCTAACTATCACTACGCCTTCTAACTATGCAAATGTCTACTCCCTAATCCGGAGCCGTATGTTTTACATGTTTTGTTTTGTGCATCCAGTCCGCGTTTTCGTCTCCCTCCTGTTATTATGTTATTACCCTATTGTGTTTCCCCACCTGTTGTCCATTTGTTTAGCCCACCTTTTTCTCTGCCCCGCCTAGATTGTCACCTTCCCTCTTGTATTTAATCCTCAGTCTCAGTATGCTTCGTTGTCAGAACGTTGATCTTGATAAGTGCCGATTGTTTGTAAGCCTTGTTATAGAGATTCTTGAAAGACACCCCTTTGCCTTGACTTCGACTTTGCTTTTGCCCTTCTGTACCTTCGCCCTGTGATTTTCTGGATTTGGACCTCTCGCTTGTTTTTTCGACTATTCTTTTGCTTTTCGTTTTTGGCTGTGTTTTGGATCTCTTGGCTTGTGACTTCTGGACATTAAAACTACTCTTTTGGATTATCCTGTGGTCTGCGTCTGGGTTCTCTGGACCGTACATAACACTATTATACATTTGGTTCGCTAGACCCTTGCTGTGAAAAGGACACTGACATTACCATATTTCTTGTAGTATGTGGATATGTGGAAGTACAGAGAAGGAGATCTCCCCACGCTTCTTTTGCCACCCGCATGTTAAAAAATAAGGTACTGTTGTCGCTAAAGCAATGGTATCTTAAAATAGGTTACACAGATGGAACTGTGAGTTTTAATGCTTTCAAATAGTATATCCTGTTACCATATTGATTCAAAATTGCACTGTGAAAAAAGGAATAAATGAAAAAAAGACGTAAGGGGTTAATTCTCTTTCAGCACATTTCAGTATTTTGGTATGTAGTGAAACATACATTACACCACAGAAAAAACTAAAATGTATATATATATGGATAATAAGAAGCTATTATCTGCTACCAAAGTCTATTGTACTACCTTGTTTTTAGGGATATAAATAGCAGCATATTTTACATATTCATTAATTCATTATCCTAACCCGCTTGTCCTGAACAGGGTCGCAGGGGGGCTGGAGCCTATCCCAGCATACATTGGGCGAAAGGCAGGAATACACCATGGACAGGTCGCCAGTCCATCGCAGGGCACACACACCATTCACTCACACACTCATACCTACGGGCAATTTTAGACTCTCCATTCAGCCTAACCTGCATGTCTTTGGACTGTGGGAGGAAACCGGAGGAAACCCACGCAAACATGGGGAGAACATGCAAACTCCGCACAGAGAGGCCCTAGATTTCCTAGGGATTCAAACCTAGGACCTCCTTGCTGTGAGGTGGCAGTGCTACCCACTGCACCATCCGTGCCGCCTATTTTACATATTGAAAAAACATAATTATAGGCTTTTCTAGTAGACTGGGAAAGCTCACACTGGAGGTTTACAGGGACACACATCCTAGTAACACACACACACACACACCTGGAAACCTTTCTGCTAATTAGATGCCATGTCTGTGGTTTACTCTTATCTCCAGCCAAGCCACCCACTCTGTTCAAATTGGTCACACACATAATTTTAATTTCCATTATAAAAAGTCCTTATGACAGAAGAGGTAGACATTTGATGTAGACACAATCCTGATTGGCAGAGGGTTGCCTGGCAATTAGCGCACAGAAATGTTCTGCTTTGACAAAGGAGCCAAAGTGTGACAAACTGCACCAAAACCAATAGGTCTGAGACATGATGGAATTAATGCATAACCTATGCATTTTAGGGTATTGATGCTCTTCCCAACCCTCGTGTTATAGGTGAGGGCTTGTACTGTGTCCTTCGTCCAAAGATGTCGAAGTTAATTACAGTCAGGGATCAGTATCTGGCCCCTACGAATGTGCAGCACCAACCGGAGGAGTGCAGTTGGACAATCTGCACAAGATAAATAGACATAATGTCAGGTGGAAAGCCAAGAGGCGCACGGCCAGTTATACTGAGGAGGTGATTACGTGTCAAGACTGAAAGATGCAGACAAGCGGGAGTCGGAACAGTTTATTTTCTCAAAGAGAAGAATGGGATTTTTAATGGCTGTAGGGACTTATTACCTTGAGTAAGGATCTTATTAGAAAGGTTTCACTGCCTCCACCGATTTCCCTGTCACTATAAAAATAGGTCCACGGGGGCAGAAGAAAACGGACTCCTACAGTGCGGCCATGTAGTATAATGGGTATGGAACTGGTCTTGTAACCCCCTGGTCGCAAACCCCCTTTGATTCCCAAGATGTCCAGCTGTATAAATAGACTCAATAAATAAAAAGGTTACTCCAATCTAGGTGGTGACCAGCTCATTCCTGGGATTTGGTAGTCTTTGTTTCAGTATGTGGTAGTAGCCATTGTGTGTGTGCTGAGCACAGGGTGTTGTGATGCGTCTAGTGCAGCAGTGCAGTAGTTAGAGGGAAAGGTGCATGTCTACTTCCCACCTGCTTGCAACCTTCTTGCCCCTGTGTTGAACTGGGAAGCAGCCTTGTGCGTAAGTCTTCCCCTGCCAGTACACGGCCTCTACTTCACCAAGACTCCTGCCAGTCGTCCTCGTGGTCACACATGGTAACTGGGTGACTTGCAGCCCTAGGCAAACTTGGCAAGGGATCTCAGAGCTGCGGTGGTCCCCAGAGCTGTGGACACACCCTGGCATCCACCAACCACAGCCCCGCTGCCTTGTGGGTAAGTCTGGGAAGACAAAGGCTAGGGGAGCATCCCAAAAGAAAAGCAATGTGATGGGGGGCGCATGTAAGTGGACCATGACAGAGTGGGGCTTCAGCTGCCTCCTGCAGCTGTGAAGAGGCGTCGGTTGTCCTGGGTGTCTCCTGTCCCACTGGATTACATCTCATCGTGGCGAAGACGCTGGGACCTACCTACCCACCCGCTTTGTCATTTGCAGTGAAAAACAATATGCACAAGTTATATAACGCTGTGAATACCATCCATGGCCACACAAACTACTCTCTCTAACCTGTGAAGTCAGTTGAAGGGACCAAAAGCAAGTTGTGGATAGATGGGCTGAACACTTCCAGACCCTCTTGGACCAACCTGCCACTCCTGATCTGGCAGTCCTGGGGGAGCTGCCCAGCTATTCAACCATAGAAGAGCTATCTCCCACCAATCTTCTCTGAAGTCCTGGCTTCTCTGAAGATGGCATCCCTGCAGAGATCCTAAAACAGGGAAAATATCTGTGCACCAGAGCAATCTTTTACTGCATCGCTGTTGTATGGAAGCATGAAGCAGTCCCCCAACAATGGCAGGACACAAATATCGTTACTATCTACACAAGCAAGGGTGAGAAGTCTGCCTGTGGCGACACCAGCGGAATATCCCTTCTGTCCGTTGCTGGCAAAGTCCTCGCCAAAGTGATGCTAAGCAGACAGCAAATCAGGAAACCTACTGCCCGAGTCTCAATGTGGCTTCAGAAAAAAATGCAGCACTGCCGACATGATCTTCACAACTCGCCAACTACAAGAGAAGTGTGGGGAGCAACATCAAGGCCTATTCATGGCCTTCGAGGACCTGTCAAAAGCCTTTGATACAGTCAATAGCTCTAGGCTGTCCTTCTCTTAGTCCGGGCTGTCCTTCTCTTCTCTTAGAAGTCTGTCAATAAATTTCCGATGAGGGGATTATAGCGCGGGTGACCGCAGGAGGACAGGAGTCAAGGCCTTTCAGAGTATGCACAGGTGTCAGGCAGGGTTGTGGACTACAGGCTGGATGGAAACCTGTTTAATATCAGGAGGATCCAGGGTGCCACTAAGGTCAAATCTGTAAACGTCGTAGAGCTATAGTATGCAGATGACTGTGCCTTTGTGGCACATACACCAGAGGCTCTGCAAGCAACCTTAACAGCTGCTGTGAAGGCCTACAGCAAGCTGGCTTCAGCATTGGCAGAAAGCCTTTAGCAGTAGTGCCAGATTTCAAATTTCTTGGATGCATCCTGTCTGAAGACAACGACATTCAAAACCGGATAAAGTATACCTCAGTCTAGGCTGCTTAAGAGAGTGTTCCTGAACAAAAATCTGAATATCCACACTAAGACAGCAGTCTCTCAGGCCATTTGTGTCTCCACACTACTCAATGGCTGTGAAGCCTGGACCCGGTATCGTCACTACATCTGACAGCTGGAGTCAAAACTCACCAAATGAAATGCAAGTAGAAGTCATCCTCAGACACACTGGGCTACCATAACTTAATGTAACGGTAGCAGCCATTATGTTCCCTGCTGAAAAAAAAGGTTTTGAAACAGCTGGTAGCTGGTCATTTCAAGCTGGTCATAGCTGGATTTTACAGCAAGGTTCATTTCTGTAGGGATACCCCTTCAGAGAAAAGTGATGGTGAGTTGGGTCCATAGCCCCTACAGGCCAGCTCTCTCATCCACAGGCTATATTTTTATATAGGTATATTTGAAGAAAATAATACTGATACAACATTGACACTTCCCTTGGGATTCAATCCAAGAACTCACACGTAAGCAGGTATGTAAGGGAGGTAAACAACCAAGATTCCTTCCTGAAAAATTAACAGATTTCCACTGAAGATAAAAAAAAACCCTCAAGAGAATGTCCTGCCTCAGAGTCTGAATTTAGGAGCACATCTGCGTTGGCAATGTTGTTCAATTTCTGTTTGTGTTTCCATGGCATTCTCTAACCCCCCCCTTCCCTTTGTGTTAATGTATACCCTCACTTCCCCTTCCATCTCCACCTCATATTCCTGTTGGCTGGCATGTCCAGAGGCCACATCCGCTTTCCTCTATTAAATTCCATGGTCGGTGGAATTCACACTCCAAACTGTCGAGACTAACACCAAACAAGGGTTAAGATAAAGGCTGTGTGCAAACCAGGCAGGGAGAACCCACAGCATGCTGTGGGGGCAATAGTGGACATGCCTGAACCAGACCGCTTTATGTGGTTCTACTTGAAGCCTGAAGCCAACAAGATGAATGCAGATCATTGTGGTACAGGTAGAGAGCAAAGATTCATGGGTAATATGGTAAATGGACTGCATTTATTTAGCTCTTTTATCCAAAGTACTTTACAATTAATGCCTCTCATTCACCCATTTACACACACACCAATTAATACAGGCTGCTATGCAAGGTACCAACCAGCAATTGGGGGTAAGATGCCTTGCTCAGGGACACTTCCATGGCAACCTTCCGACTGCAAGAAGACCGCATTTACCTCCGGAGCTAATGTTGCCGATGAATGCCATGGATAATAAGGAAAGAGTTGATGGAGCACAGAGACTTAGAAAGTGGAGACCTGAAGGCGGGTGAAGCAGTGGAAGGGGCCGCCCACCGGGCCCAAATGTATGGGAGTGAACGTCAGGGCCTGGTGCTCTAATGAGAAACCTGGGTACAGTCCCTGTGAGTTTGCCCTATATTAGCACCACTGCTAATTAATGCTTGTGAAATGTGGGTTAGCAGTGGAGGAGCAGACCAGAGGGGAGAGCATATCACACTGCCTCTTCATCTCCCTCAATCCATCTCAGCTCGCCCCTCTCTTTCTCTCTCTCTCTCTCTCTCGCTTTCTCTCTATCGCGGTCTCCCTGCATGTTACCGTGGCAACACAGGCCCGGCTAAAGGAGCCTGGGAGGGAGGAATCACTCCCGTCTGTATTCTGACACCTTTCCTTAACCATGTCACGAGGCAGTCAGATCGAAGAAGCTGGCACCAGCGTGCCGTTTCATGGACGGCTTTGGGTGCCACGTCAACAGAGCTCTCATGTGCTGCCCATATGGAGTGTTACACATTGCAGGTGTGGCCAAATCTACTGCCAGGCACCTGGAAACAACATAAAAGAAGAGATTTTAAAGGTGCTTTCCACATTATTAATGATATCATCTGGCCTTGACGTCTGCCTGTCTCTTTCCATCCATGCCATCTTGTTAAACAGCGGTCACAGGCCTAATTACCAGTGCCTAAAATGTTCAGGGTTTTGCTAATAAAATATGGACCTTCTTCAAAACCTAATGCAGACACAGCCTTTATTTTAATGAGATACACCCCCCCTCCACACCCTGCAGAACATGAAGCTTGAGCTTCTCCATAAAAGATACAATGAGTCAAGTACAGCTACTCCTGTGCAGATGAAATGAAAGACTCAAAGCTTCTTCTCTGCAGATAAAATGAATGAGACTAGGTTCTGCCTCTAAAACCTTATTTCTATGAGAAGATGAAGGAGAGGAGAGCCACAACAATCCGCAGGGAAAACTGTGACCAGGCACTTTGAAAGCCTGCTTGCTGTTGCATAACTGTGCTCAGACATGCAAATGCTATAGGCTCCTGAAGATTAACCATTCACCACCAAATAGGGAAAGAGATGGGGAAACATCCCAAATTCTCACCACAGAGTTTAACGAAGATTACTTCAATTGGTGACTATAATTTCCCTTCGAATCATAGGCCCAGTTGTATCTCAGGTTCTTTAGGAGTGCCTTAAACGCTCAAAATGGTTAACAGAAACAGAACCAGATACTCAACAATGCCAGTGGAGTAGGAATCGGGTACTGACAAACACTAATATTCATGACAAATAAAACCACTCCAACATTAGCCTTGGTCCCAGTTTTCTGCACCGCTTCAGTCAAATTTGACTTAATATACCACCCTTAAACGGTTTCACTTCTCATGACATCTTTTATATTGACTTGAAACAGTTCCACCTTACAACTGACAGAAAAATAACCATGTCTTGAGCGACACTACTGAAACCTGATGTATATTTTTAAAGAGTTACCTGAATGCACAACAATGCTATTGTTTATGGAATGATGTATAGAACATCTTGGCATGACAGGACAAAAATAGAGAGGTAAAAAACGGAAAATCTACTGCAGACCACCTAATTGCATTTCAGTGTTCAGTTCAGTCCAGTTGCTGAAGTAAGAGCTAATCAGCATCCTACCAATAAATGTTACATTCCTTTGTTTTCTGTGCGAATGCCAAAATCCAAAATGACTCACAAAAATTACATTTGGCACATTCTCCAGACTTGAGACCAGACTGTGGGGCCTACCCACACACTCTAATAACGGAGTATTTACATAAACATCTCAGTTTAAGTAATTTTTTCAAGGACACATTGATAACACCAAACGCGTTGGACTCAAACCTACAGTCTGTTGGTTTGGTTTCCTCACAGTCCAGTCAGTCAAGAGCAGTGATCTTCATTCCTGGAGAGACGCATGAACAGCTTGCATCGAGCAGACAGGAGTGTCACCAGACGGGAGCAGATATTCTCTCACCTGTCCGGGCCTCGAACCTCCACACGGGGATGCTGGTGGCGGCCTTCACTGGGGTGTCGGAGGGCAGGGGGATGGAGATGTGCACAGGCTCCGACACCTGCACGGCGCTCCCATCGCGAGTAAAGAGGTGAGTGCTGACTGCTGCCACTGCAGTCAGGTCCAGCCAGCCGCCATTATCGCCTGTACACACGGAACATCACATGCGTCACCTCACTGTGATGATCCTTTCCACTGGCTATGCTTAAAGACATTACCTAGGTAGAGCTAGATCCAGCACAAAGTGTGCTCACTCACTTGTAAACAAAACAACCAGAGGAAGATGGAAGGATACATATGTGTTCAGCGTTTATAGTTCCAAATAGATCCTACTGTTCCAGATTCACCACCAAAAAACGTGTGTGTGTAAGTTAGTATTAAGGCTCATCTACGTACATATTGCTTTGCTTCTCTGGCACTTCCCCAGTGGGTTTTCCTGTAGGCTACATCAATATTACTTATTTATACCTACACTCAGTGAGCACTTTATTAGGTATTAGACTTATTTTTTTAGACTTATTGGTCTTCCGCCGCTGTAGCCTATCTATTTAGAGGTTTGACACATTGTGTGTTCAGAGATGCTCTTCTGCATACCACTGTTATAATGCATGGTTATTTGCGTTACTGTCACCTTCTTGTCAGCTTAGATCACTCTGGCCCTTCTCCTCTAACCTCTCTCAATTAACAATGTGTTTTGCTGGATGTTTTTTGTTTTTCACACCATTCTCAAACATGGTAGAGTTCCCTGACCGAATCTGCTCTGTGCAATCCATGTGAGTTGCTCATACCATGTAAGATACTCATTTGTTCATCTTTTGCAGTGTATCGCTTTTTTTTCCCTTATTTTCTCACCATTTTTCTCATTTCATTTTGCAGGGTGGCAGTTGGCCTATTTATAGAGGTGCCCCACTCTCCCAGGTTAGCTTTCTTGTTCTTTGAAAATCATCAATCCTCTCCATAATGTCTTGCCTTTTGATAGATTTCTGTAGCCCTCATCTCAAAATTGTTAGACTATCGCTTCAGATATTACTAGATGTGAATACATGGATCGATTTAATAAAACATTCAACATTCAAGAAAATATCGAACAGACACAGACTGCAAAGCAGTGGAGCCGCTGGTCTGCAGGAAGCCATGTTGGGTCTGTGCCATGTTCGCTTGTGGAATACTTTCACTGCCATTACTTCACTGACAGATGTAGAACTCCACTATGCAAATGGTGTTTTCAGCCTTAATTTCTAATCAGCCAACATTATTATTGCGCCTATTCAGATATTTAATCTCAAACTTCAAAAATTAATTTCAATAGGTGATTTTAAACGTGTACAGTGCCATGAACAAGTATTTACCCAGATTTCCTCTATTATTGCATATAGTGCAGTGGAGGCTGGTGACTTCCAGAATTGAGGAGGCCATTTTTTTCCGCTTGCTCACTTCACTCGCGATGGAATGTTCCCTGTTCTCTTATCTGTCTTTGTGCTGGCCAAAGGCATACTATTTGGAGTGTAAGCTACAGTCAGAAAGTTCTGGCTGATGAAATTCATTGTGCAGAGCTTAGCCTTGTGCCTTCCTGAAGAAATGACATTGCTGTAAGTCTATGAGCCTGCCTGATAATTAAGCTGAGAAATGACATTTGGATGTAATATAAATGCCAAGTGAACACGTGTAAAAGGCAGGAATTTTAATTATGTAGTTAAAAACAATTTTGTTTAGCTTACATTTTTCATTCTTCTACAGCTTCAACAGGTAATCACCAATTTAATCAAGTTTAGCATATAAAAAAGATAAGATAACACTTTCTTTATCATATGTAGTTTTATTCAATATATTTAATATAAAATATGTAAAAATATGGTTCCAGTTGGCTTTATCTAACGTTAACGTTATCCACTAGAGGGCAGCACTCTATTCGTATTTAGAGTGAATTTCCTCACAGAGCAACAATTCGGTAATTTGATATGGAAGATTATTAAATTGACTTGTAATAAAACGAAATGGACTACATTAAAAATAAAACTGTTCAATAAATCCCAAATGGTGTCTAACATGACCTATTGAATGTCATTCTCACTCCCTAGTATCTGGAATCTGCATATCTCCAGCCCAAGAGCTCAAATTGCGCTAGAATCTCGCCGACTTCCGAGGTAGTTTTAAGCAAAAATGAGCTATAAACTCCAGGGATGATAGCCAGGGGTGTTCGCTAAATTCCCTGAAAAGCACAAGTTGATAGGACACTCGTAGCCACTATGGCGAGTGTTTGTTTGACTGAAGTGACTAGCGAATTCTCAAAATGGCTTCTGTGTTGAATAGGAAAGGACAGGATAGTTGATTCCAAATGAACCAGTAGCATGTGATTGGACGAACAAAATGTCAATCTTTCAGCCCTGGACACAATGCATGGTGAGGCCAGGCCTCCGTTGCCCACCCATTTTCAGCGATCTGGCCAATCACATATTGGCATGAAAAAAAATGCATTACATTGACTTCTATGAGAATCTCATTTCCTAGGGGAGGCCTGGCCTGGCCTGGCCTTAATACAAACTGATAGGGAAATCTGGCCTGTTGCTTTACAATTGCAATATTGGGTTTTAGCCATGGGAAAATTTAGATTTATGAACAAAACTAAAATAATATGAATATAAAAAATAAAAAATATGTTTTTTGTTAAAATAAATAAATAAAATAAATATATTTATTGTTTTTTTTAAATCTCTCTCTTCTCTCAAATTATTGGGGAGGCCAGGCCTCCTCCACCTCTATGGAGGAGCCTCCACTGATATAGTGGCTTCAGAAAATATTCAGACCCCTTCACTTTTTGCACACTTTTTTGTGTTGTAGATTTAATTTTAGCCCATCAATTTACACTCAATAACCCATAATGACAATGTGAAAACATGTTTTAGAAATTTTAGCTAAAAACTGAAATCTCTTGTTTACATTCAGACCCTTTGCACTTGTGGTCAGGTGCATCCTGTTTGCTTTAATTATCATTGAGTTGTATCTAGAACTTGATTGGAGTCCACCTTTGGCAAATCGAAGTGATTGGACATAGTTTAGAAAGCTCTGTGTATATAAGCTCCCACAATTCACTGTCATGACTAAAACCAAGCCATGAAGTCCTAGGAACTCTCTGTAGACCTCCACGATAGAATTGTGGTGAGGCATACATCAGGGCAAGGGTATACAACCACTGCTAAAACTCTGAGTGTTCCCAGGACACAATAATCACAATAATTGTGAAATGTAAGAAGTTTGGAACCACCAGGACTCTACCTAGAGTCGACCATCACAGCAGCACTCCAGCAATCAGGCCTTTATGGTAGAGTGGCCACTCTTGAGTAAAAGGCATAAGACAACCCGCTTGGAGTTTGCTAAATGGCATTTAAAGAATGAGGGAAAAGATTATCTGATCTGATGTGACAAAAATGTAACTCTTTGGGCAGAAATCCAAGCACTATGTCTGGTGAACACCATGCACTACTCATCACTGGCCTAATACCATCCCTACAGTGAAGCATGGTGGTGGCAGCATCATGCTATGGGGGTGCTTCTCAGCAGGAAGAACAGGGAGACTGGTAAGAATTGGGGGAAAGCCAACTACAGAGGTCCTTGAAGAAAACCTGCTCCAGTGTGCACATGACCTCAGACTGGGGCGATGGTTCACCTTTCAGCACAACAATGACCCGAAGCATACAGACAAGATAATGCTGGAATGGCTTCAGGACAAGTCTCTGACTGTCCTTGAGTGGCCCAGACTTAACCATAGAACATCTGTGGAGAGACCTGAAGATGGCAGTTCACAGATGCTTCCAATCCAATCTGACAGAGCTTGAGAGGATCTGCCAGGAAGAATGTGATTAACTGCCCAAATCCAGGTGTGCAAAGCTTATAGAGACTTACCCAAGAAGACTCAAAGCTGTAATTGCTGCCAAAAGGGTTTTATATAAATTTTTTATAAATAAAATCTTATATAAATAAGTTTTAGATTTGTCATTATGGGTTATTGAGTGTAGATTGATAGGCAAAAATTGCATTTAAAATGAAATCTACAACACAAAAAAGGTCAAAAAGTGACAGGTTCTGACTTTCTGACTGTATTTGTCACGCAGAATGGTTTCAGAGATTTAGACAAAATGTAATGTTAGACAAAGAGACCCTGGGGAAAAAATTCACTATTGAAAAATTAATTTGATAACCTTTTTCAATAGACATTTTAAAAATGGTTTTGTGTTTACTCGGGTTCCCTTTGTAAAATATTACATTTTGTCTAAATATCTGAAACCATTCAGTGTTAAAAATATGCAATAATAGCTGAAATCAGGAAGGGGGCAAATTCATTTTCACGGCACTGTGATTTATGTGAATTAAGTATACTCATGCTTTTAACCTCTGCTTTGCTCTTTCATTTCAGTTATACAAATGTCTCATTCCCTATTTTATGTTTGACTGTCAACTGTCATGTTGCATAAATGTTTTGTGTCTGGTCCCCCTTGAAAAAGAGTGGGGAATTCCTGGTTAAATAAAAGTAAAAGAAATAATAATCACTTGCTCAAAGTTAATGGTAGGGGGCAGCCTGTAGACATAAGGTACATGACTGGGACCCGGAAGGTCGGTGGTTCAAGCCCTGGTGCAGCCATGATCAGACCTGCACAGCTGTTGGGCCCTTGAGCAAGGCCCTTAACCCCAAATTGCTCCTGCTCACATCTGCTTAGTCTAATCAACTGTATGTTGCTTTGGATAAAAGTGCCAACTAAACCATTATTATTAATGGCAGAGCATGCTGTGCTTAGACTGAATTTGGGCCTATGACTTAAGACGACACACATGTGTGCAACCTGCCCGGACTCACCTGTGGCATTGATCTCTTGGCCCAGCAGGTACGGGAAGCCGCCGATCTCATACTGGGTCTTAGCAGCGGTCAGCACGGCTGACAGCTCAGGGTAGGAGGAGTTCTCTGGCAGGTGGACAGCCTTCCTCTGGAACTGCACCAACGGCTGGTTCCTTGCACCTGAAAGAGGGGGGAACACAAAGGCACACGATGAGAATGGCACCCCACACCCCAGATTCTCCTGATGTCACAGCACCAGTGTTACCACTCAGGGCTATGCCATCAATCTTAGCCTAAGATACACTAAGACACTGGTAGCCATTCATACATGTGCAGATGATGAAAAATACCAGTATAATACAATTGTATATGATATAATCTCCTGACAAGACATGGGGATAATTAAAAAATACCCAGGGGTACAGTCTCAAATAACATAGTGTTAATACAGTAGATAATGTGGAGTTATAGTAAGATGAGTTGTTGGCAGAACCATGTAAATATAAACAAAAATTTAAAAATGTTTTACTGCTGAAAAGTCTGTAGACTCAAAAATATTGAGACTAAATGTGAAAACTGATACAAATACGTGACCAGATGGCATGCTGGTCTGGCACACCAACAGGTCCTAAACAATCTAGACCCCTCTCCCCTGACCCTATAGCAGAATCTGGGTCGACCATCTGCAACCAGCCTTCAAACACACGGCCAATAAGAGAGCCACCTCGCCGCAAAAACTTTTCTGAATGATGTTCCAAAGTTTATTTTGATAAGCCAATTGTTCGGCCTATATCTCTGACTTCTTTTTTCGTATTTCTCAAGCCTCATAATGGCTTCTTTGACTGTCATTGGCATGCTGACAAACAGCAATAAGAGACCCCAGAGGCAATCAAAAACCTAGAATCAAAACAAGACACTGAAAGCTTTCTTATACCCACATTCAGGAAGCAATTGAATACACTCGACTAATCAGAAACAGCTGAGAAGCCAACTGTCTAATTACCATTGGTCCCCTAAAATGGGGGGACTATGTATTTTTCAAAATGGTAGCCAGAAAAAAAAAACTTCCAAATGGGGAGAAATGTCAAAAGTCCCTTTAAGAGCATCCCACCAACACAACTCATGGCACAACAATCTCAAAAGCAAGTGACATACACTGGAACACATGAACAGTAGGACTGAATGTTCTTTTGGGAGTTGAATTCAGTGATAATGAATTTTAGTTACATTCATGTTGGCCTTTGCGAGCCCAATGGCAGGCCCCAGTGGGAGGACTGGCAAAGCTGCATGTCCGCTGCAGAGCACGAGACTGGGGGGGAAACAGCCATTTGGAGAACAGGAGCACATTGGGATGAAAGAGAGCATCACAGTACACCATGACTCAGCCGGCTATTAAACGTTCAACTGTACTTCAGTTTACGAGACCGTAAAACTATGAACGGGAACTCATTAGAGGGGAAAAGCCACATGAAAAAATAAGGCCCACCAAGACAAAGACAGACAAAAGAGAGACAATGTTTAAACCTCCCGGCTGCAAATTCTTGATTCATCCTCAAAGGTTAACACACAGTGCCCTCCATAATGTTTGGGACAAAGGCCCATCATTTATTTATTTGCCTCTGTACTCCACAATTTGAGATTTGTAATTTTTTTATTTTAATCAAGTAAATGCTATAATTTCTACATGGTGAAACCAAAATGTGTAAAAACACCCTTTATTAAAATCTGAGAATGTGCACCTTAACCACATGTTAATTGTATGATTCCAAATCTAAAACTGTGGCAAATCACAGGCAAATCAAGACATAATGGGTATTTGTCCCAAACATTGTGGAAGGCACTTTAAGAGGAGATGCACAGTTGAATTTTTCTGGTAGAGGAAAGAGAGACGCAAATATTTAGAAGAAAATTCAGTGGGATGTTAGCTGTTTGTGACCTTCAGGCGTTTCCTGCCAGACGTTCTCGTGGGGAGGTGAACCCTGCTGGTCTCGTGCCTTTTGTAACCGTGATAGTGAGGTATTCTGCTGGCACAAAGCCTCAGCCACAGGTCACCGGTTGATGGATACGCACCATCAGTCATCAGGACAGGCCGGCAGAGACGCAAACAGACCTCGTGCCGATGTTATCAGCGTCCGCAGTGTTACAACTGTGACCGCAGCCGGACGATGACATCACTCCACAGTCCCCACAATCCCAAACAGTTGTTACAGAACCTACATCAGGGCGCACCTGCGCACAGGCGTCGTCCAACGACGACGGCTACTTTCCATCCCCCCCCCCCACTGTTATCTTTCCCCCGTAAACCTTCCGCCGCATTCTCTGATAATTCCTCCGCGCTCTCGTGTGGGCTCAGCAGATGCCACGAGATGCCTTGCGCTCGTTCCTCCGACAACCTTTCCAACGGGAATCTGTTAACCCGAGAGGGGCGATTGATTCTCCGAGCCGTCTCTGTGCTCATTGATTGGGATCAAGGGGCCTGAGGCCAGGCACACCTACAGTACTCAATTTTACCCTTGTGACATTCTCGCTGGGAGCCGAGGAGAACGTGCGCAGCGCCGGACCACAACAAAGGCCCCACGCTGCAGAGCGAGTGGCACTGGCGGGGAGCACTCGAGCCGGGCGCTAATAAAAATACGTCTTCATTAGCGGCGCTGACGCCAGACCGAGGCTCTCTGGGAGCGGGCGCTGTGGGGGAGGAGGGCAACAAAGGAGCTACAGGGAGACGCCGCATTTCCATAAATGCTGCTGGGGCTCGTGAAAGGTGAAAAACGGACTGAGGGTTGTCGTCTGGTTCTTTCGGAGACTGCTTCACAACGGCGGGGCAAGATGGCCGACAGCCCCGGGTAATGAATGTGACGCGTGTCGTGAAGGAAAGGGCGGGTGTCTGCACAGCCCTCACATAAAGGAAATGATAAATCTGTGCACAACGAAAAAAGGAAAAATCATTTGGGTCTGATGTTATACAGTAAATGTGCCTTGTATTTGAAAACACAGCAGACTGAGCATGCTTATCACACCAGATCCAAGGAAAGAGAAAAGCAATTACCTGGCTGTTTGCCTGCAATGGGAAGACTGCTGAACTCAAGATCACCCTGTGACCAGAGGCTTGGAGGCATATTTGTATTCTTCACAGAAGGGCATAATGGTTGTGTGTGCGATGTGTGTTACTGAACACTTTGTTCTGTAACCACAAAATACTGCAGGGTAATACAATAAACAATTTATTGACAAACTGTACATTTTGAAAATGTGAAAGCAGCTCATTGCTCCAATAATGCAAGAAGCTCTTTCAGAAATATGCTCAAGTTTATCAACATGTTCCAATCTCTGCAGTGTTCAAAATGGCCATATGGCGCAGGCAAGGAGGGGCGTAGCTGCCTGTACACTTGTCGACTGTGCAGAAAGCTCTTCTCACATGGGGGATCTCTAGTGCTTTCACTGGTGCGCTCAAACAACACGTTTCCTGCCACAGTTACCATGGCAACTGCTGCAGTACCATAAACTGTACTTCATCTACAGATTCCTTCACCTGTCCCTTCAACATTACTTCCCATTTAAGGAATATCTGAGATATGGAGGCAGGTCTCCTGAGAAACCAATCAAATTTTATAATATGTATAACAATATTAATAAAAACATTAATAACACAATAAGGCGCCTTCCTGAGGTAAATACAATTTCACCCTTGTGATATAATGGCTCGAATGACTATGCTTACCTTTTTACCTTTGATCCTTGTAAGTACTATCTACATGCAACTAGTCAGCTCATATCGATAGATGAAAAAGTTAATGCACAAATGATTTATATGCATGGTAAATTACTTTATGCTGCTAGCTAGCAGGTTAGGACCAAAACTATACTGGTAATAAACAAGATTGTATGCAAATAATTAAAGAAAACATTTTACTTTAAACATTTTTGGTTGAACAATGTACAGTGTATTAAGAGTGGCAATAAAGACATATGGGAACATATTAGGGCAAGCCTAGGGGTATCATCCAAACTCACTTTCCTCCAAACATTTACTGTATGCAGGCTTGGCAGGGGTTATACCACACATATTAAAAGAAGCAATAGTGTTATTCACAACCCTAATGCAGAAATGTAAAACCTTGTTCCCAACAGCTTGCTGTGACTTAATGTAATGGTTTGCACTGGTTTTTGCTGAACAAGTGAATTACCTATACTGTGACATTAGCTCAGGAGGTAAGAGGAGAGTGGTCGTCTGGCAGAGGGAAGGTTGCCAGTTCGATCTCCCGCCGTGGGTGTGTAGACGAAGTGTCCCTGGGCAAGACACCTCACGCCCAATCTCTCTCAACAAGCTGGTTGGTGCCTTGCATAGCAGCCAGTTTCCGTTGGTGAGCGAGTGTGAATGGTTGAATGAGAGGTATCGATTGGAAAGCGATTTGGATAAAAGCGCTATATACTGTAAATGCAGTCCATTTACCATGATTGTTTGGTTTTCCCTGTATAGGCCAAATAAAGCAGGTGCCTTGGCTCAGATTAAAAGTGTAAACAGAAATGGGCTCAAGCTTTTCACACGCCCCACCATGGGGCTACTGTTCCTCCACAGAGTCAGGTCTTCAGCCTCAGCCTGGGAGCCACCAATGACTACACACCTAGTAAAGGTCTGGGTAACATCCAAACCAATCACACAGCTTCTGATTGAGCAATAGATGGGAAACTTGGCAGGAAACCCTCTGGAAGTAAGAAAGCAACCCCACGTACTATAATATGAGGGTGAGTCATTGCAGCTTTCCAGTACTCATAGGTAAATCAATCTTGGAGGCCCAATACAGAAACATACCCACAGACACATAGGAGGCCAACATCCCACTTGGCTGTTCACACTGGTTGCCATGACAACAGCACCGCTATTGAAAGTGCTGTCGACGCGTTCGGGTCACATGGGTGCGCTTGGTATGAAAGCCTTTAGGAGAAAAATAGCACAAGGCTGCATGCTGAGAAAAATAATTCCATGTGCGTACATCCGAACACTGCTCCCTTTGAGGGTGCTAATGTAAGTCAAGACAACACAGCTAAAGAGCGGGAGAGTGTACCAAATTACCCACCGTCTGCACAGCCGGCCAAAGACACTGGGACTATTGAGGAGATAAGAGCTGTGTGTCTGTGAAACTTGTGTTTGACTGCCTTTCCACTGAAGGAAGAGTGCTCCATTTTACCACTGCGAATTAAGTCACTGTGTAGCTCACCAAGGTTAATTATAGCCGTACAGTAGTTTAGAGAGATGATAATGAAGAGTGACCCTCATTCAATTGATCCTTACAATCGTATTGCAGGATGGAATTTACTATTGCGGATGTGTTGCCTTTTGCAACCAAAACAAGTTTGAGGTAACACACCCCACAGTCATTTTGCATCACGGCGATTATGAACCACTTCTATCATAATGCAATGACTAAATGCCCAATCAATCCATATCAAGCCCTGAAATCAGCATGAAACCTTAAAAGAGAGCCAACGTGTCTTTCCTGTTCACGAAGAAGTACGTTGTTGCAGGCCATTGGCACAAATGACCATTTACAGCACATTTTCTCACAATGGCTTGAAGATACCGCTGTGTTATCTGGAGCAAATTAATTGCAAGCCTTTAGTGGTGTTAGCATCTTGATACAAACAAAGCTCTTTACACTTTTTTATTTATTTATTTAGCCTTTCTCTCAACAGGAAGTGTCATGGTGGGACGTTATTCCCACTGTGACCACCAGAGGGCCTGAGATCATTGGCTCCACCTGTTCCTCGTTGAGCCAGGGGAATTACCTCCCTTAAGGGTATTTAAGACCGGCACTGACTATCCTTCAGTGCTTTGGTGTTCAACCGTTCGCGATTGCACTAAGCCGGTAACGCACAGGTAGACTCTGCCACTGAGAGTCAGGTATCGTGCTAGTGTATGGTCTCTAGTGTCTATAACTAGAGAGTAATTTAGAGAAGGTAAGGAAGGTGTTCAGCTGGCGTTTCTTTCGCTGACATCTTCCTCAAGGGTTTTGTTTCTTTTGGGCTCGTGTGAGCCGGTGGTTGGAGGACGTTGTCCTCCGGTATGTATTTTGGTTCGTGTTTTGGTCCCGAGCTGCGTCTCGAGGTTTTATTTTCTTGCCTAGTTTATCGCTAGGTTGTATTTTTATTTTCTCTCCTCGGTCTGTGACCGTCGGTGCATATTGTTTGGCACTGCTTTTGGTTGGGTCATTCGCCCTGTTTTTTAAAGGGTAGTTTTATTTTCGCTTAGCCGTTTTTGGCTTCTTTTCTGTTTCCTTAAAAAATAATCAACAAGGAGAAAATCCTTCTAGTGTCTGCATATCCCTCATATTTAGTGACGAGCACGCCCGCGTGTTCGTTTAGGAGGGTTTCACCCTCGGTCGCTTCTGGCTCTCCGCCCAGCCCCTCCGTCACAGGAAGTCCCACTAGGATTCAAAATCTCTTTTCCAGGGGAAACCTTGCCAAAATGACAGCCAGTGAACACATACACTCAGTGAACACTTTATTAGGTGTTTATTAGACTTATTAAGACGTATTAAGTCTTCTACTATTGTAGCCTATCCACTTAGAGGTTTGACGCATTGTGTGTTCAGAGATGCTCTTCTGCATGCCACTGTTGTAATGTGTGGTTATTTGCGTCACTGTCACCTTCCTGTCAGCTTTGACCAGTCTGGCCCTTCTCCTCTGACCTCTCTCGTTAACAACACGTTTTGCTGGATATTTTTTGTTTTTGACACCATTCTCTGCAAACCCTAGAGACTGCTGTGTGTGAAATTCCCAGGATACCAGCAGGTTCTGAGATACTCAAACCACCCCTTCTGGCATCAACAATCACTCCACCATCAAAATCATGCAGCAAGGCTTTTCACACATTAAGAATGCTTTCCCACCTGCGGAACTGCTGCTCACTGGATGTTTTTTTTTTCAAACCAAACTGAAATCCCAGGACATCAGCAGTTTCTGAGATACTCAAACTGTCCTGTCTGGCACCAACAAAGATAGCACAATCAAAGTCACTTTGACCACATTTCTTCCCCATTCTGACATTTGGTCTTCGGTTTGAACTGGGCAACCAGTGGTTACAAAACCTAGCTAGAGCCGTTTTATTCAGAAGGGATCCCCTCCCCGTTCTGACCCTGGCCTTCCTCGTTATGACCTTACCGTGTCTAATGGAGAGAAGCCCACTGTGGATTACCATGATACAGTACCAGCTCTCACCCAGTCTGGACTCGGGCTGTGGTTGACCACCTAGAGGCATCGGCAGTGTAGCACTATCAGCAGTGCACAATTGCCATGGGAAAAAACGGTTCCATTTCTCAAGCTTCCTACTGAGTCAAACCTTACTTCAAAACCACAGGGATAGACCACAGATACTTTGGTTAGAGATATGTATGATGCTAGCATTAGCTGTAACTCTTGTAGAAGTGAATGGCAGTGACAGTTTGGTAGCAAACATTCCATTATTGTGATGAATGGGCAATTCTGCTGCGAAGGAGTAAATGGCAAAATAAATAAATGGACGTCAATTGGGATATTCATTAAGGGTGCTACTTAAACACTGATAACAATGATTATAAATCCTTTTCTCCCATTTGTTCTTCTTCATACATGGAAAAATGCCTCAATATATGGTGAATAATGAGGTGTGACGACTAATTTATTTAGCTAAAAAAAGTGTTTTTTACGTGATGTTTCACTTTTGCTGCTGAAACATTTTACAACATTTAAATAACAAAACAATGCACTCCCCACCCCCCTCCCAATGAGCTTACAAGATTTCCTTTTTCATTTAAAAATAAACTAAATAGTGTAAATAGTAAATAGTACACATATCATGATGAAATATTAAGTGTTTAAGACAGGTTTATACAGTTTAAAGCATTTTAATCATGAAATAAATGGTTCAAGCAGGTGGGTTTTAATGTTGTGGCTGATACATCACATGGCAGCTCCCATTGTGGACCAGTTCACAGAAAGAAGGGTTGGAGCACTCAGAAAAGCAAAAAGACAAGCAGAGATGTTCAGGCTTTAGCCCATTGCAGGACTGACGTTACGACGTCACATGACGTCTTCCTCAAGGTGATCAGAGGCCATCTCTGAATACACTTTATCTGCATTTCTTGGTTGAGTTAGCTCAGAACAGTTTGAGTTGCAGGCACTCACCTGGCGACCCTAGCAGAACCTGGACCACGTCGTCGTACAGGATGAGGGTGGCTGGACGCTGGGGGAGCAGGTAGAGGCTGACCGATGCATACACTGAAAATGAGAAGAGAGCACAATGTACGTCAGCCCATGACACAAGCCCCTCTGAACCCGTGCAATCAAATCACAAGACACACAAAAATTAAGATTTGCTCAAAGGATGACAATAACCACGTTTAGAAGCAGAGTATTGCTTTACCGCAATGCAAACCCAAGGTATTATTTCATTATACTCCTTCCACGATTTTTAGCTCTTTTATTGTTTGCAAAAGAAAAAGCAGGTCCAGGTCCACAGACCAATTGTAGTTTGTACCTTCCAACATGTTTTTTGATTTCCCCGACTGGGCCAAAACTTGTTGGTGTCAGTTACCCTGTGAACAAATATGTGCAGAAAGAATATGTATCTCATCCAAAGAAAGTAGTCGGTTTACGTGTTTACATGGCATAAATTCTCTTGTCAAACGGACTATCGAAACCGAATAAAAAAAAGTTCAGTTTCAGCTGTAATTAATTCCCAATTAATCATGGAAAAAACATGGCTATTGTTTAATCCTCCAGCTATCACTAATATCTGTGGCCACCGGAGGCAGTGCACATGAAACAAAAGACTATAATCCAAGTCCACTAAAATGATGAAGGTACAGAAAGTAAACTATAAGATAGTGAAGTGAACCTATAGCTGCCTTCTGATTGGGCAACAGCCAGGAATGGATGCAGAACACAGCTGAAACACGCCTCTTATCTGACCCCTCTATTTTGGCTCCGCCTCCATCAGCACTGATTGCGTGAGTAATCTGTTTCATCAATGCTATTCGAAATTGAAAAAGCAGAGGTCAATTTTCTTGGCTCTCTTACGATAAACTAGATGCAGTTATTATCCTAGCCACCAGTTGATGTGCGGCTTCCCAAAATAATATCATGCAGAGCTGATCTGCAAGGCTGTCTCTGGGCATCACTGAGCCCATCGCTGAATGTTTGTCTATTGTGTCCCTGAACAATAAGCACATTCTGGAGCCCTTCCCCACACTCTGGGCTTTGAGTGTACCCCCGGGCATCATTGCTCCTTCCCAGCTGGGTGCAGACATCAGCATGCAGTGCCGCTGGTCTGATTTTCGTCCACCGTAAAGCAGGCCGCCAATTCCCAAGGCGCAGCCTGTCCATGCCCCGGCGAAAGAAGAGCGCTCTGGGTCACGGAGACAAAGCTCATCTTCCAGGCACTCAGAGCATTCTGTCAAAAATTGCCTTTAGAAAAAAAAAAGGCAATAATTGCTTAGGATTCCCAGTATGTTTCCCTGGAACTCAAAGTTCTGAAAGTATGGGATATCCTGCAAACGCTTGAAGAAGACAACAGGGGCCAGAGGATCGATGTCTGAGAAATCACAACAACAGCGAGGCTGAGTTGGCTAGATATGTCGTGGAGGACTGCCGCCTGAGAGAGGAATTCATACCGACATTTACACTGCACAATTCATGCTAACGCAAAGCTCTATTCTTAGTGTAAGCAAATGCAGCTAATGCTGCCCCTGCAGCTAATGTAGCTAATGCCGCCAAGCCCTTCTCAGACACAGTTCACAGCATCACATTGCTAGCACTAAGGACATTTTGTCCATACTCAAAACAATTTCCGTCAAGTACCTTCACCACAAGAGTATGACGGTGGTGCATTGCTGGAAAAACAAAGCCACGGCCATGACCTTGTTGTGAACCCATATCCTTAACCACATAAAAACACCACCACCAGTTGGCTCATAACATGGCCTGTGTGATTCGACAACGTGGGTGGGAGGTCCAGGGCTTTGCCTTCCCGAAACTTCCTGCTGGTGCTTCTGGCAGACTTACTTGCGCTCAAAGAGACACAGCGTGTTGCGCCGGCTGTGAGAATTAGGACAGAGGCGTTGGTACAAAGTGAAACAGGTGCTGGGAGCAGAGAGCAGGCAGCCCTGTTTTTAATATTGGGATCTGCAGGGAAGATGCATTTTTGCAATAGTGAGAAAATGACAGATTGTTGAGCCCTGAGGCATGGGGAGGGGGGGGCAGAGAAATGTAGAGCCTGATTTCCTAATAGAGGAGAAGCAAGAAGACACTGTTAAGAAATATTACGTATTCAGCAAAAAATGAAATGTCGGCAACCAGAAATTCAAGGGGACATTCAACACAGTTCAAATACAGGCCTTTCATCAAGGCCAAGAGCCAAAAGCCAAAGCCAATGAGACTGAACAGGCAAGGAAATTCTAAGCGGTACATTTTCAACTCATTTAAAAATGAGTGACATTTCTTTCATGACATTTTCAAGAAATACTTCCATCCCCTTTAAGTGAAAGCTTAAAAGGTCTCTACTGAAGACACATAAGTCTCTGAAATTCTTTACGCCTATGTTTATGCCTAACTAATTGATGCTATTGATTGGACAGGGAATTGAATCAGCCTATTATTCAAGGTTTCCATCAGTTGTTGGCTGACACCCTTAAAATAAATGTAATGGTGAAAGTCCACTCTACTAAAACACTGTAATGCCCATTAACCCGAGAGCCGCGTTTAAAGAACATTAAGTGGCAATACAGAGTCCACTACCAGTTTGTTTTCCTTATACTGCAGCAAAAGCAATCATCATTCAAGGACACATCCATTAAGTTATTCATTAGTTTAGGCCCTTTTTCCATAGTGATAACTTGCTGCTGGATATTAGCAGTAATTTAGATTACACAATGTCAAGGGCTCCTAATTCGCAATTTAGGAAACGTCAAAGGCCCAGCCCAAAGAGCAGATAGGAAACAGAGCAGGAAATGGGGGGTCAGCCATTTGAGGGGTAAATATGTGTGTATATGCTGGTGTGGGTGCGAGTGTGTGGGTGAGTGCATGTTTGTAGCTGTCTCAATAGGGGTGGCCTAGCAAACCTCATGCTGGCACAACTCGTACTATTAAGATTCCAGATCGTAATTTTAGTTAAATCACCAACAGGCACTTTATTTTGCAAGCAGAGTGTCACTGCCGTCTTCAGAAAATGGTTTAATCATTGGCGGATCTAGTCCACACACTCACAAACATTTCAGAAATTGCCCAACCTGTCAATCCCATAAATATCTCAAAGCCCTTAATATTCAATATCACTGTGAGAGGGTTCATTTCCCGTTAACATAAAACATACGTGTTGTAGATTGACGAGAATCAATATATAAAAAGAAAGATATCAATTCTCATCGGATCCCCTCCCAATCATTAATTAAGTACAGCCAGGGAAAGAGCGGATGTCCCACCCCCTGATTGTTTATCAGTTATAAATGAATTTTTGGGCGACTTCATTTATAACTGATATCTTGGATAATAATGATTTAATTTAATATAATACATGTTGTTTTACATGTTGGTTAACCCCTTAACCTGTATTTGGGCCAGAATGGGATTTTTTGCATTCATTACTTTTTTCACAGAGCAATTTTAAATCAATATGGTCACCGTTAGAACTCACAGTTCTATCTGTATAAAGTATTTTACAATGCCACTGCTATAGCGACAACATTTCCTTATTTTGTAACATGTGGTGTAGAAAAACAAGTTAGGGTAATGTCAGCGTTGTTTTCATGATGAGGATCCAGTGAACCAAATCCATAATAGTTTATAATTCCAAAAACATGCTAACTCAGAGAAACATTGATAGAATGCCCATTGCGTACTTAGAATTTCTCTGGAGGAATGATCATTTTTGTCCATTTCACCATTGCATACTGTACGGGTACAAAAGTATTTGTGCATAGGAATGCTATTATCTACGCTTTGTATTGGCTCTCTGGAACACAAACTACTCAAGGTATTCTGACCAGTCCCAGTAATACAATCGCACAATGCACAGTATAGACAACGCCCCTCTCCATGAGCAATCACCAACAGTATACATTTTGCTCATAATACAGTCAATTAGGAGTACAGTTTTAGAGTAATGACTGAGTAGCATTTTAGCTGATGAAATGAGGTTTTCAATGGTGTAATTATTTTCCTTTCATTTTCAGTATGCACGCTGGAAAAACTTCATGCGTAAAAAGGTAGATGTTTTACAACAAGAAATTTGTGATCACTAAGTCTAAATGGAAGACTCTACATTTGGAGGCTTTGAAATAAATTGCTCATCTGATTGAATAGTTCTGAGGAGGACAGAGAAAATACATTTGATTCCATACTCCAGGGCTTTTCCAGTGACGTGGCTCCATTTTACATCGGTGAACTAAATACATTCTCAAAATGGTTTATTATTATTCTGTACACTTGGAAATATTGAGCAGACCTACATTTGGATAATAAATGCCATGTGAAGTTGTAGGGATGTCTTTGACTTCTTGGGGGTTGGGTATTTGATCTTCAATCAATGGACCTCAATCAATATTAGAATATTAGTTATCAATATTGTAATTATTCGACTTATTTTTTTACAATCTTCTGGACCTGCTGCCGCCAGATGGTAAGAGGGATGTTGAGAGGGAGAGGTAGGGGAAGGGTGACTGGCAGGGGGATGTGAGAACACATTTTTTCATCTTATCATTTAGTATGCAATCTATAGTATCTCACACCTCATACACAACCCATAATATTATTTAGTTTACATGTGTCCTTTTGGTGTCTCCAAATGCACTTTTTGGAAACCAGCCTAGCCATAGCTTAGAAAAAGCATTGCAGAATGCAAATTTTAGTGATATTCTAAAATATACATATATATTGCTTCATAGAAATCTGATTCCCATAATGTTCAAAAACCATGGATCTCCTGAATTTTGTCTGGGGATGGTCCAGCACAGAGGTTCTTCCTCTGGTCAACAAGTGTAGAGTAAACACTGACCCTGAGTCTTGAACAAAGTGCCAGAGATGCATTAGCTACCACTCTTTAGTTGCCCTGTTTAAGTGGATTACAAATGCTATGTTTCAGGGCTGACAGAATGGCAAAACCTCATCATCACTATTCCATTCTGAAGGCGACACATACTGCTTGTGTCAGGAATGACGCCCTCCATTACACATTTTTGCTCACAGGAAGTTTGTGCTGGATACGAGCAGCCCCTGAGGAATACCGGTCATGCTTTATCGAGTAGAGCTCTTAGTGGATTGGAGCCAAGAGAGAGTAGCTATCTACAAGAGGAAGAAACAATAGAGCGCATCAGGGAGGTGTTGTAGCTTTTCAGTGAGGCTTAGCAGGCCAATAAAGACTAATGAGGAAGAGACAGGAGCATTCTGTCACTGTGGTGCAGCTTCCCCCACCTGAATAGCCATAAAAACCTTTGAGGATCCCTTAAAATGGCGGAGATAAAATGTGCTTCCTAACAATACTCTCGCACTTTGAAGGCACGGTTCAAAAGAACATTGATTCAAACTCTAACAATATGAGTTGCGACCATCGAGTGTGGACACTCATCCATGGTCATGTCACACCTTCCAGTTCCAAATCGATGCCTTCTGTCAGCAGAGAAACGCGAAACACAATTCAGAGAAGCAACGCAATGCTGCACAGCACAGCAGAAAATCATCTTTTAAATTTTGCCTGACTGGAGACGGGACCGCTGCTTTGACGAAGCATATGAAGGCTCTGCACGTAATTTGTTCTGTGTGACCACAATATCAGTCCTGTCAATGTCGCTCAAAGGAATTGCATTCTCCTGGGTCTCAAAGCGTCTACTGCTAAATATGGCAAACACACAGTTAAGTGGCTTCCAGCTGTTCTCACCAACAGCCAAATCACCAGTGTGGGGAATCTTCAGAGGCAAAAAATAAATGCAACAGCAACTGGTGGAGATTGCAGCAGAGAGTGTAGACTGTGGAGACAGGGTCAGCACTGGACGTGCCTGCTCGTGGAGACTGACAGTACTGCAGTGGTGAAAGGTGGAGAGCTGGAACGAGAAGGGGCATCTGCTGTTTGATCAAACCGGCAGCTGCTCATGACACAGGCTGCAGGCAGGCCCACGGCTCGGGGCTCAATGCAGCTCCCCGTTCCACTGGCCTACTGATGCTCAGATATACTCTAAACCAGAGACGCTTTACCGCTATATATAGCCACTAGCCTTTGTCCTCTGGGTGCCTGCCATGATGACAACACGTCCATTATCCATTGGTCCATTCATGTCCATTATCACAAACAAAAATGGTTTAACTCTGCGATTATAAAATAAACAAACTTCACATGGTTCAAACTCGTTATAAGGAAAGTATGTTTAAGAGGGGCTGTGGTGGCGCAGAGTGATAACAGATCTTGATGCAGGCATCAGTTCGTTACAGTTGCACGCCGAGGACCAGGGTTTGATTCCCGGTCCTGTCAAAGCTGAGTTTGGCCGGCTCTCATGGAGCGGCATAATTGGCTCGCTGCTCCGAGGGAGGGACTCAGCAGGGACTTGTAGGATTGCCGCGTACAACAGCACCCCAGTCGCCTCGGAATCACAGTCACGGGCTATGAGACGAGACGGCTTGAAGAAGGCGTGTTGTTCTCAGGATGGGGTCGTAACCGGTGTATCCCAGCTAACACTAATTGGATAAGATGTGTACAATTGGCTACTAAAAGGGGGAAAAATGTTAAAATAAAACTGTTAAAAAATGAAAAAATGACTTCAGAAAGCACACACAATAAAAAAACACAGATCAAAACAAAAATACTACCAGCCCTCCTGCTTTTCTCACTGTCCCCAGAAACACGGGTTTGAGGTGCTTTGCTTACAGGGCATGCGGCTGGCGTGCCAGGGGGCTGAGTTGGTGACGTATCCCTGCTTGGATGCTGTGACGATGACCCACGTCCCTGGGTGGTACTGGAAGGCGACCGTGACGACCCCATCGCTGCCCGCCCGGCTGGACGCCAAGGTGGACTGGTTCCCGTAAACCTCGACAGCAGCGTCGGGCAAAGGGGACAGGTCACTGTTGTCAAAAACCCGAACTCTGATCAGCACATCTGAGGAGAAAAAGGAGACTTTACATTACATTACATTAATGGCATTTGGCAGACACTCTTATCCAGAGCAACGTACAGTTGATTAGACTAAGCAGGAGACAATCCTCCCCTGGAGCAATGCAGGGTTAAGGGCTACACCAGGATTTCGAACCACCGACCTTGCATGTCCCAGTCATTTACCTTAACCACTACGCTACAGGCCGGAGACAGGACCATGAGCAACACAATCACACCCCTTTTCGGCATTTACAGAAAGGGATAATCTTACTGACATATCCCTCTTGTTCCAGTGAGCGACGTGGTAGGCTTTAAATGGTATTTCGAATGATGTCACTGCTTCGCACAGAGAGTGAGTGATGCCTTTTATCAGTCTGCTTTGGCAACACTTCCAATTCAGTTTGCTAGCTTGAATCAAATGAGTCATGACAGGTATTTTTGTAGCAAGATTACAGATTTAGATTCTGGTTAAATCTAGGATTCTAGCACTATGTGGAAGTGACTCAGACATTGCAGCCAAAACACAGTGAAAACGTTCTCTTCATCCATTCCAAAGCAATGACCCGGTTTAGTCCAAAGTCCAAAGTGAGGGCAGACACCCATGGACATGCCTGCAACTTTTCACAGGGCTAATCTGGCCAGACAATATTATGTGGAACTTCCTTTTATGTACCGACTTGCCTTTACCGCCCCTTTCAGTGACTGTAGACTAGACACTATACAAAAAAGGTTATGGAAGAATAATGCTCCAAACAGCAGTAAGCCCTTGAACCTGTTAATGAAACAATTACATTTCCTGTCTCAATTCACATGCGCCACTACCCTCGAGATCCTCTTGTTGTTGATGCTAAATGGGTCACATGCGTTGCCATGGATACCAGCAGAGCCTCTCAGCAAACTGTAACCCTTGTGTGGTTACATGGCAGAGAGACAGGTAACTGGCTCCATCTGGCCTTAAATTCAGATCTCTTCATGATTTACATGTGTGAAGCTCCTTTTATCCCCGTCCACGCCAGTCAGCACAACACCTGGGTCAAATACATAATTGTTTTGGATTCAAATACCTGTACTTTTCTGTGCTTGATTGATCTTGCCTGGTGCAATTGAGATAACCAAGAAGACCATACACCAAACAAGCACAGTAAGGTGTAGAAAAGCATTTCATTCCAAAACAATGACATTATTTGCCCCAGGTCTGGTGAGCACAGAGTCTCAGTCATGTCTGAACAAAGTCTGTAAAGGTGACTTAATGCTCCTCTTTCATGGAAGCGCGATGCACCAAAATAAACACATCCCCTGTAACAAATCAATACCCTTGAAACCTTCTTCCAAGCATCCAGTCTTGCCGACCAATGGTAGCCATGTGCCACAGTGCGGAATGAGCAGGCATGTTTACACATGGGGATGAAACGGCCGCCGTCCTGCTCAGCATCATTGCTCATTTATCTGTCAAGCCTCACTATAAGAGAAATGTAGACTTTCCCCCTCATAGTAATCTCTTTTAAGTTAAGGCCAGACCACAACCCAAATGGATGATCACATGAACTATATAGTATGTGAGGATGCAGGTTGCAACACCATAGAAGATCCCTATCTCTGCCTCCCTTCATGTATTTGTGGTGCTGAAACCAAGTATTGTGAGCATCAATGCTTTTATAACCATATTCACTGCAATAGACTGTGTCCGTGTGATTGAATAGAAGAGATTCAGATAGTTTTTTTAATCTTGTAGAGTAGAACTCAACATGACAGAAAACAAGTCAAGCCAGGCAAACATACACTGGGGTGAACAGTGTGTGATGATACTAGCAGCAAGTTTTCTTAAACCCAGGGAGAGTGCCCGTTGGCCTGCAAGCGGTCAGACAATGACAGGAAATGTTCTGAGGAACGCACTCCTATTAGAGGCTTTGGAGAGCATTGAGCCGGAGGCCACGGTGCTGAACATTAACCACAGAGTTGACACAGCAACCCAACCCAACCCAATGACTACATTGTGCTTACCCTGAAGATGTCTCACTATTTATTTATAGAAAATAATTATGTCTCACTATTTATTTAAATAAAATAATTAAACTTGTAAGGTAATATTAATGCTATTTAGTTATATTATCACTTTTCACATGCTATGTGTGCCAAATGTCAGAAAGCATTTCAGAGATGTTCGGAGTCCAGGCCCCTGAAAGGCAGCACGGTTCTCAAATTTGATAAACCCCCGCCAATTTAAAAAAAATTAAAATAATGACAGTAGCAGATTGCAATGATGACATAAATCGCGTGACCAACCCTGGATTCAGCAGAGTCAATCTGAACCCTAATATGAGAATGCCAAGGGCAACAGTGGGAAGATATAATAGAAGTTCAATAAGCACACACGCAGGCACCCAACCCACCAGCTCTGGAGATAGACAAGACCGTAGTCCTGACCCTCTCAAACCCTCATATCCCTGGTGACCCTAGACTGTGGCAGGCATGCATAGTCCAGATTCTATAACAGACCACGGGGCTCACCACGCCTTAACTGGATGAGCCACCTAGCAGCCACTCTCTTCTTCTACTTCAACACTTTGTTCAACAAGCTCGAGTTAAGTCTCCAGTAAGTGCTGAAGGGAAGGAGAGCTCTAATGCAATGACAAAACAAGGCGAGGCGACTAATCCAAGATTAAGGTCACTAGTACAAATGATTCCAGTGGGTTCTGTGGGGCATACCAGGGATAATAGTGTTACTGTGCCTAGCTTCATGACATGAGTTCAGCATATTTCCTTCCTGCAGTTGAAGGGGACTGATCCAACCTATTTTACATTTTAATTATCTCAGCTGGCCTATTTCAGACTTTAATTAAAAGCAACAACAGTAATCAGAAGACAGCTTCTCTCACTGCTTGAAGAACACAGTCTCACCATTTTGCAAGAGCAGGCAAACAACGGCTTGCTTACATTTCAGAATTCTCCAGAACCATGAGCACAAGAGTGACGCATTGCCAAGTAACGTCACATCATCCGCTGCTGATGAAATCCAGCGATTCAATCTCTAAGTCATACAATGACAAGGTGGCGATTCATGGACTGGATTATTTCAGACATTGGACTAGTAACTGGGCTGGGCTTGGTTTCGTGGAGTGGCTGTACATACAGTTAGAAGACTAGCTCTTTTCCTGGAAGTTTCGTAGTAATGGCCCGACAGACCAAGCACAGCCTGGGCCTGCATGTAGTCCCATTAACAGTGAGAGATTTCAGAGTCTTGCTTTCAGCCCCGATTTCTCAAGCTGTGTCTGCACTGTTCCCAAGGGCATGAGGGTCCAAAGGAGTCTGCCTAGTGGCTAAGTTGCTTGACTTTGACCAAGAAGGTTCGTGGTTCAAGCCACAGTGTAGCCACAGCTGGGTCCTTGAGCAAGGCCCTTAACCCCACATTGTTTCAGGGGGGATTGACCCCTGCTTATACCCCTTTCTCATAAAAACCAAGGATATACACAGGATATTGAACCCGGGATCAACCCGCGTTTGACCACCAGACAATGGTCCCAGGGAATGTCCCGGGTGTTCGATGTCGATAAACGATGAAATATCAATCGCTCAAAAGGTTTGATGCTACCAGCACGCTGATACTTACACTCATGTTCAGCATATAAACAAACAAATATATACTACTACTTGTGAAAATGTTGCGTGGTGTTCTTTATTATAACACAAACAGACCTTGTCAAGTTTGATCGAGCCTTCTAGTTGGCTGGAGAGATATGAAATTTGCCTATATTTAAAAATTACTTGATACATAGCTCCAAGTTGCTCTTACATTTCCCAACCCTGCATTAACCATTGTAGCCTACAATACAATGTGAAACTGAACAAAATATTTGTGGACCTTTCCTCCCAGTTCAAGTGGTGCGACATGTGTTTTCACTCTTCCTGTGAGCTGGACTTCATCTTACGTCGGACAACTAGCGCTGTTTGGACAAAAGGCACGTTGGCACATGGGGGCAACTTGGAGCTGTGTGTGACTAAAGCAAATTCAGCAGGATCTCCCTGTGGAGGATGGTTACCAGACCCTCACAGAATGACCAGACCTGCCATTGAAAAGGTTACAATGCATAATACTCCACCTGTGCTCTTACACAGTAACAAATGTGCAATGTTCATCTCCAGCTGATAGACCCAGAGTAAATGGCTTGCCCGGTAGAAAGAGCCTGTCCCTCCATACCAACCACAGGGATGGTTAACCATTTCATACCTTTTCTTTTTTGAAATTGGTTTCCAATTTCAGCATTATTTCACACTTTTGAAGTAGGTCGATCTGTGAGAAAGTTAATCTGAAGTCAGGCTTCACACTGTGATTAGCAGCTTCTTGAACAGTAGGTGAACGGAGCCTCAAATAACTTGGTGTCAAGACAATTAATTTGGAGCATGATCGGCTGCTCGAGTTCCCGTTTCTCCTGATTTATTTCCCTCAGTTGCTGTCACCTCAGTCACAAGCTTGTGATGTGACAAATGCAAATTGAATCCTTCCTGAAGGGAGGCTAGCACTTAGTACCTGCCTTGAAGAATGGTTCTAAAATTCCAAAAGGATTGCACCCATTCCATACACGGCACTTGTCATCAAAGGTGGACTAAAATACATAAAAATGTTATTTGATACAAAAAAACTACAAAAACTTGTAACAAAAAATGTGTCACAATGTTTTTGGAGGGAGACCTGGTATTATGATAGAAAGTATTATAAAGTATTATGATTCAAGTTTGTCCTAGATCATAAAATACACATGACAAAACATTAAAAAATTAAACACGTATTTCAAATACATGTAATTCAACTACTACCCATCATTGCTTGTTAGACCATCTATCCCCACACACTTCAGAGAAGCACTATGCTAGAAATACTAGAATAATACAAAATTCTGTGTAGGTGGGATTCCAATTCCAGGCAGCCATTCAAAGTTGAAACACTCTCTGGTGGTGCTTCAGTTAATGATGCACACATTAGCCACACTGTCAGCTTCATAATAACTATCCAGCGACCGTACCATCACTCGAAAACCTGGTAGGATTTTGTTAGCTAAGAATAAAAAATGTTAGCAATTTAATTAAATGAGACTTGCCACTAAACACCTCTGTTAAAGCTGGCAAAAGCCTGTCGGCAACACCTATCGCAATGTTTCATGAGGCTCAAACGTCTTATGAAACATTTGAAACCATCAAAGTAAAAACATATGAATCTACTATATGCAGCTGATAAACCCTTTCCCTTTAAACATTTCACTAGTTCCTCCATAGCAGAAGATAAAGAACAGCCAAAATGAGAGCATTCTCTGGGTACTGTTGGATAATTATTTGATAAAAAACTGCATGCCTTAAGCCAGGCTTAATACATCAAACTTTTCCCATATCCCACCAGTAGGTTGGGAGTTGGGACAGTTTTCAATGAAAGATGCTTCAGTTAAGGATGCAATGCATATTGTTAACTGTTGCCACCGTAAAAATGAAAAAATCTTCTAAAATCCCCAAATTGCGGGGGCACGGATGGTGCAGTGGGTAGCACTACCGCCTCACAGCAAGGAGGTCCTGGGTTCGAATCCCCATCAGCCGGGGCCTCTCTGTGCGGAGTTTGCATGTTCTCCCCGTGTTTGCGTGGGTTTCCTCCCACAGTCCAAAAACATGCAGGTTAGGCTGATTGGAGAGTCTAGTGAGTCTAGTGAGTCTAGTGAGTGAGTGAGTGAGTGAGTGAGTGAGTATTCCTGCCTTTCGCCCAATGTATGCTGGGATAGCCCCCCTGCGACCCTGCTCAGGATAAGCAGGCTAGGATAATGAATGAATGAAAATCCCCAAATTAGCAGAGCGCAAGGTTATTATCAGCCAAGCATAATAGCTGTGTCAGTGGGAAAGAGCAATACAGTCCCCTAAACTATAGGGGAGGTAGATGAGCTAAATGGGATGCCATCCTAGCCAGTCAAATGCAATGTAAGAAATCTGCTGCCACAAACTTGCTGTCTGCTGATGACAGTCAAATAACCCAGTAAAACAGCTGTCAGAATTAAATTACCCGGCAAACTGCCAGTGTTGCTGGAGCAGTATCGTCCTGTATGGTGTGTTGAATCCAGGGTGGGGGGGAAGACAAGGTGCTTTGGCCTGAGTCCAGCTGGGGATTCAACCTCTATCCCCATTCACACATTAACCTCTTTATATAGACACTAATCCAGATGATTCCAGCAAACCCCATTAGGTCCTGTGGTAACAAGGCGAGTCTCTTTACAAGCTATCAAGCAACTTCCTGCAGGAAAATAGGGAGCTGCTAGATTTGAAGTTAATTTGCATTTCAAGTAGATACAGAACTGCAGACAGAGAGCTGTACTGCTGCTCCCTGATCCTGCACTGAGACAGGTGAGCAGGGTGATCCCTGGCTAAACTCTCCCTGCTGTATGCAGACCTAGCGTGAAGCAGCCAGCTGCCCGGTGGCTGATCTCTGAGAAGAGGTTCACATACAGACCCTGCATGCCCAAGTCGCCTAAATGCACCTGGCCAAACACAACCGGACTGCGAGTTAGCTCAAGTGTGGTCAGTCACAAGCAAGCACGACTTGCACCACATCAACTTGGACTCAACTGGCAGCAGTTCACAGCTATGGAGAGCAGCAATTTCTTATATCTCTGCAGAAGACTCAATGGTAGAAGGGTCATTAAACAAATTAAATGCATTAATTAACAAATGGAAGATACAAACACAACGGGAAGAGACACAGCTCATGTAAAACGTACTTTTGCCAGCCAGAATTTATTAAACTTAATAGGTACTTGCATCTGCCATGCTTGTTGCAGTGGCTACTGTGAGGTGTCAGGGTCCATGTGCTTAAGAAGGCTGATATGACACAATAGCAAAACATTTATTTATTGATTAATTTATTTCATTTAGAAAGGTCATTACTCACAATTTAATTTAGCTTGTTAGATGGCTATTGCTGGATAGGAATTTTCAATTCCAAGCCTGGACAATGTTCAATTTGTTCACATTAACCTACTGTATGCAGTGCTACCTTAAAATCTTGCTTTGAACAAAATGGAAATAGCAGCAAGAAAATACTCCTAGGTAGGGTAAAAAGAGGTGAAAATAGTAACAGGCTAAAGCCAAACCCATCTGTATTCCACAACGACATACGGAGTGGAACAGACATACAGTCAAACCTTTGCACCTTTATAGAATTTCAAACTGAATGTAAAACAATAGGCCGCTACTGGTCACCTCTTCAAAGGAAGATCCATGCAAATAAGGTAACATTGGAAACATCAGATCATAATCCTTAAATTGAAATATTCATAGTTTGCTAAGATCTTTCACATGCCTAAAAAGACATTTTGCAGGCAAATCAAGAGCTTTACACATATGCAGAATGAACTGTGTACTGTGTATTAATAACAACTGCAGGCTATTAATAGAATTGGACAGACTAAAAATGAACAAGATTTTTGTAAGTTGGTTTCTGATAAAAAACAATTCCTCATAATACGGAATACTGCAATTATAATAGCTATTCCTCTCCATTGAATCCTCCTATTGTGCACATCCGGCAGTCAGAGAAACACAAACATACTGTTCATGCTGTGAACTTCCTTTTTTAAAGAAAGCAATCCCTTGATTCTGCTAAAATGGTCAAACAAATTATTTACAAGCATTTCATAATTACTAATGGGGTTGAAAGCATGTACTGCCATAAGGAAACACTCTGGGGAGTGCACTCCATTTGCTCTATCTGAAGGAAAAGCAAGCTTATTGTTCTCTTCTTCCCTCACAAAATATTAATTTCCATAAAAGGGCATTCAATTATTAGTTGCTGATTGAAATAGTTATCACTGCTGTCTATAGTGCCAGTCTAAATTACCATAAACTAGTGTTGTTTTTTTGTCAAACCCAGTTTCAATCAATCTCTCAGGTCTCTCCAATCTATTATCCGGTTTCACTGAAGTACACCTTTTGCTTCAAAGCAACCCCTCTTCAATAACAAAGGGGCATCTTTTTGAAATTGGGGTCAGAAACTATGTGATAAAAGCACCCAACAGGACTATAGAGATGAACAGTCTCAAGACTTCAATTTAGTGGAAACTGATGGAAGTCAGAGTTTGGTTTTGAAGTTTCATTCTTGAAAAACAGCTTTGTTTTGATTGGGAACCCACTAGGACCTTCAAAGAGGTTTTCTGTCATTCTATCCATTTTTATTTTCATAATACTTATTATATTAATTTAAAAATATAATCGTTAATTCCATGAAAACCATTGTGGAAAGTACAGCAGTTCATGGTGGGCTAGGGGATATGAGCTTGTGGACAGACTGCTGGCTCACATTCCAAAAGCACCATTGGTGTACTCCTGGGTAAATTCCTTGACCTACACCGAGAGTTGTGTCAGGACTGCAGATAAAACATACCTTCTACTTTACTAGTAGACAAATTAAATCTGAAATACTCAATTGCATTAATTAACAAATGAACATGATTCCAATCTGCAGTAAATTGGTATGACAATGCAGAGATGTATGAAATGAAAAGCTGAACTGTGCAGAAATTTATGATGCACAAAAACAAAAGCATTGTAAAATGAAAGAATGATAAATAGGGGTGTATATTTTTTTCAAATATTTAATGTGTTCTGGATATGAGGAAGGACATTGTGCCAACAATCTCTTGGTTTTGGGCAGCTAAAATGGTTCTTGGTATGAAATGTAAAGGTTACAAGGAAATACCTTATCATACCTCATCCTTACAGGCAAAAGGAGACTAAGGGGGAATTGATTTTGGCTTTAATGTAATGTAATGTAATGTAACATAACATAAGGTAATGTAACATAACATAACATAAACATACCATAATGACAAGAACAGGCCATTCAGCCCAACTATACTCAAAATTTCCTTCTAAAGTGCACCTAAAGTATAGTTCATCTAAAAACTAGATGTTATCTAGCACCATATCAAGCCTGGTCTTGAAAGCCCCCAGTGAGTCAGCCTCCACAGAATGACCTGGCAAGCTATTCCACACGGTGACCACTTGCTGTGTGAAAAAATACCTAATATCAGTGCAGAATTTATCTTCTGCTAATTTCCATGTATGCCCCCTCATTCGGCTGATAGGGCTCAACCAGAAGAATCTCCTGTAGTTCACTTTGTTAATCCCTTTCATGAATTTAAAAGCCTCAATCGAATGGTCCCAACCTGTGCCAGTCTTTTGTACTGGGAACCAATTTGGTTGCCCTTCTTTGAGCCTTGGCTTTAAATTCATGATTTTATTCATATATATTTGGCCTCCTTGCATGTACGGCATGTTTGAGATCTCTCCACAGATTTTCAATAATATTAAAGTCTGCGGTGGCCATTCCAAAACCTTTATCCGTACTTTGTGGTTGATTTCGAGGTATGCTTTGGTCTTGCTGGAATTCAAGGTATGCTTTGGTCTTGCTGGAATACCCAACCTCTCCTCAACTTCAATGTCTGGATTGACCTTTAAACATTAGCCTCTAGAATTTCTTGATATTTACTGGAATCCATTCTTCCTTCCAGTTGCACAATATTTTCCTCAGTGCCCCCAGCTGCCACACAACCCCAAAGCATAATGGATCCACCTCCATGCTTCACAGTTGGCAAGGTGTTCCTTCTTTACAAAGGCTTCACCCTTTTTTCTCCAAAGATACCTTCTTTGGTGGTGGCCAAAAAGTTCTATTTTGGATTTCCGTCAGTCCAAAGCACATTGTTCCAAGGCTTCAGGCTACTCAATGTTTTCTTTTGCATACTTCACACGCTTAATCTTTTGTTGAGGTTGTTCTTTCTCTGCCATGTAGGTCTTTACAAAGTATGTTGTATTGTTGGCCAGTGAACAGCTAAAGCTGTGTTTACTACTAATTATTGTTCTGAGCATTTCTCACCATGCCTCAGGCCATTCTATTTTAAATCATTCTTCGTCTTCCAGAACTTCCAGAACCTACTAGTGCGACTGGTCCTGTGTGGATTTCTAAATAACCACCAGCCTTACCTGCCAACCATTTCCAGAACAATACACCTCCAATACACCAATCATCCATCCCACCAATGCACTGAACAACAATACTGCCAAATAGTAGTACACACCATCCAAAGGGTGCCAGTACTACACAGACCTCCCTGGTGACTAAGGTTGTAATAAACCCACTGGCACCATTAATGGATGCTCAGTGCCACCAGTCCCATATGGATTTTCATATAATCACTAGCTGTACCTGCTAGCCATCAGTTAGTTTAAGATGCACACCAACTAGCTTGCCCTGTCCTTATCCACAACCACTGACTGGCACATTCAGCTGCTTTGGATAACTCTTTAAGTGCTTTGCTAAGCGATCAGCCAGCACCAACATTGAACATCACATTCGAAAAGGAGCGCCAATTTCTAAAGGTCCTAATTTTAGTTTCTTCTTCTCAAACGCTTCCTCAATAGCATCCGTGCACGGCACTGTTAACTCAATAAAGTAAGCTATCCTCTGCCTCTCTGATTACAAATCCAAATCAGGTCTCAAGGATGTTGAAATGATAATCTGCAGAACCTGGACTTTCCGACCAATGTCGGTTACTAATTTCCATTCCCTAGTCCTATTCCATCTAAAACATATTTTGAAACATATTTTGTTGTTTGCATTGTTTTAAACTCGCCTCCCATACAAAAAGACTTGGATCTCAGGTATGTTTTTGTGAATTTTTTTGTTGCATCTGAAAGAACATGGGTGAGCATTTGATTGGCTGGAACTGGGGTGGAAGAAGTATACTATTCATAACTCAGAAATGGTAATTAAACTGCATGTCATAAATAACTATATTTATGACAGGTAAAGCTTACCTGGTTTGGGCGAGCTCAGATGAGAGAAAAATAAACCAGCCAGCAAAAAGATCTATTGCACTTTAATTTCAAATTTTATTTTAATGGGTACAGAAGGCAGCCAGTTGAGGGAGCTAGTGAAGTTTACGATTTGATACTCTTGTCAAAGGTACTCATGAACAAGTCTCTTGTATCTCATTATTTTCTCATTACATCTCATTAAATTGCTGTAAAAAATATCTTGCATTTAGAAATAACAAATGGAGGGTGTGTGCAGTCTATTGACTAAAGAGCTGAGATAATAAGAGAAAAAGGTGGGGATTGCTCTAATCATCCACAATGATTAATAGGCTAAATGATTAATAGGCTAAATACTAAAGGCCAGGTAGTCTGGATTACATCACTGCAGGAGGAAGACCATGTAGCTACTCATACCTGAGTGAACATTACATAAATATCTATGTGATGCCCAGTGCATCCATGTGCACACGTCAGATAAACATGAAGGAATAATGAGAGGCATTAACTAATTTAATTTTGCACAGCTAGGTTTAATGAAACTAACTATTTTGTGCTGCCAATTCAAAAGTGGAACTGGGAACATAAGAGATTAATTGCCCGGGTAAAAGTGACACATCCATGTTCGAAAGCGAGGGAATGTCAAAGATCAAATTCCCCAAATGTACCCTGCAAGTACAGAAAAGTAATGTTCTCTTTGGGTATAATGATTATGTTTTCCAAGCATAAGGTGCAAATTAATTATATATTGCTGACTAGGGGTACAATTTTATGTACCTACTGTATATAGTACCATCTGAGTGACAAATATTTGTACCTTTTGGGGCACTTTTCGTACCTTTTCTTCTGAGAGTGTAATATCTGATAAAACATCTCATGTCTGAATGCCTCAAAGACAACCTACATTACATATCTCAGCACTCACAAATAAATACAATCCTGTGCTGTGACTGAGTTAGAAAACTTGCTGAGCAGAGCCAGAAAGTAATCTACAACATCCAGGAAATCAGTGGCAACCGAAACTGGCGTGTGGGTCATATCATGGTAACTGGATCAGGCTCACAGACAGGCCATCTCAGATTTTGAAATCTTCACGTATGGTTTCAATTCTCCAATGAGTTGTGCATCTTGATACAGGGCGCAAAAAAAGTGCTGTATCTTTACACGTGTCGAGTAGACTACAGTAGTTCTGTAGGCTAATAAATTATTTCTAAAGTATACATTAAAAGTAATTGGGGTACGTTATATAGCTATCATAAATAATGTTGGTAGTTATAATGACTAGTTCAAAGAATACCTTAGTAAACAGACAATGGAGAAACCCTAAATTCAGTTGAAGCGAGGAGGACAGAACACACGAACATGCAATGACAACATTTAGCACATGTAGAAAATCGCAGCAGCCCACTATCCTCGACACAAAGCACTGTTCCAAATGGAAATGATCACAATGATTAAGTAGTCATTACTACCCGCGCCGTCAAATAATAATTATAAAAATATCTCAATATATATTTTACAGGGGTACACCATCGTGTCGGAAACGAAGTGTCACAAGGCTAACGTGAGCTACATATGAATAATTCCTAACACGTATCGTCCTTGTCAGTCTTTCATCGCCAAAATGCAATGGGCTAAGCCTTTCTCATTGGTAAGCAGGCGAATAGATAACAACAATTCATTCATATATAAATATGTATAGGTTATTAAAATTGCCACCATTGTCCTCCATGTGTAACCTCACACAAGGCTCCAGTGGGAGTTTCTCATTCAAAAATCCTTTGTTTCTACACTGTACACTGAAGAAATGGCAATCTATGGAGAATGACCAGGGAATATGTTAATTGAAACATGCATTCGGGCGTCATTTATTGGGTGATATATGGTTACATAATTAACCCATCAAGGGCATCCCTTCTTGTTGAGGACCTGTATGTTCAAATATTAACGTGCAAATCTGTTCCATATTAAACCATGTTGTTAGCACTCCCACTTCACACACCAATGCTTAGCTAAAGATAAATCTCAACTCACCAAGTGTTCCCTGATCCGGAATTGATTTAGCTCGACTCTTCCAAACGCTGCAGAAGAAAATAAAGAATAAAATAAAACGAGAGATGTACAGAGATGGCATTCTTGTAGCTACATCACCATTGCCAACAAGGTAGCCATTCATCCATGTTGTTTTCGGGTACTGACTACTACTCAGATCTCGCAGTCTTCAGATGCCCACTCCCCTGCACGATTCCTCTTCGTTTGCCTCACAGCTCCATTGTCTTACATGGGAGGGGATGCTAAATGTGGTGTGCACGTTCGCCCTCTATTGGTAAAACGTGGTATGGCGTGTCGGAGAATCGGCATAATGTAAGTGTCATCCTGACATTAGCATTAGTTTTCCATGTTGTTTTGCCAAAAAAAATTTTTTTTCATGTAAAAACCCAATAAAATTTTACCACAACTTTAAGACAATGTATTTATAGGATACATTTAAATGTTGTATTCTTACGAAATTCTTACACAATGGCAGGATGCTGATTCAGTGTTTATGTTATCTATTATCTTACCCAGCTGCTGAAGGAAGGCAGTTCGCATACGTGCCATAAAATAAACCCAGGATTTCCTCTTTTTGCATAAATACCATGTCTTCTGACCTTCAAAGAACTCCTGTTTCCATTTTGGTGGGACAATGTTTAACAAACTGTTATTTAGTTATTCCCCTACAGTGTACTACTATGTAACAGTGCAGTTTAAATACATTAAACTAGAAACCTGGTATTTTTACATTTTTTTAATCAGACCACTGACATAGACCCAACATTATGTATTTAACAAATAGTAAACACAGCTTTGCTACTTTGCAAAATAACTAAAGGGACACATGCTTGGATAACTTGTATGCTGGCAAAATACATTGTTTTCATTTGGCTTTCCCTCATGCATTACTTTATCAGTAATATATGAGTCAGATAGCAAGAAGATCCAAACCACAGCATTACATTTGCAAGACATCATTTTAAAACTAACCATTTGTCATAATTGCCCTATGAGGGGTTATAAAGCTGTATTGTATTGCAAATTACAGTAAGATGATTTTTTGGTAACATTCTGATAATAAATAATACATTACATTACATTATTGGCATTTGGCAGACGCTCTTATCCAGAGCGACGTACAACAAAGTGCATACCCATAACCAGGGATAAGTTCGCTGAAAGACCCTAGAGGGAATTACAATTTCAACTGCTACCTGTACAACAAAGATAAGGACAAGGGCCTTTTTTTTTTTTTTTTTTTTTGAGAACAAATAAACAAACAAACAGAGCAAAAGTGACCAAAGTGAACTATCCATACACTGCTTACTTAGCCAACTAAAAATACCGATACACAAAGCACATCACAGAGACAACAATTAAGGTTCACAGGGAGGTAGGATTTAATCTAATCATGCAAACCATTATACAATGATTCAGTCCCCTACATGCTTAGATCATGTTCTTGTGAACATATACACATTGCATGAGTTAACCTGGAAGCTTGTGGTTGCTAGGCCATGTTGGCCCCAGCAACAGCGCTCTCCTCCTCTGTTCCTCACTGGCCCACAAGTGACTGAACGCCCCCCAGTGACTGAATGCTGTCAGGATAACCATTTGAGCTTCAAGCTGTAAAAGAGTGCAGCAATATAAGCAGTAATAATGAAGAAGCAAACGGTAAGGTAAATGACAGGGACACACAAGGTCGGTGATCCCCGGTGTAGTCACAATAAGATCCGCACAGCCGTTGGGCCCCTGAGCAAGGCCCTTAACCCTGCATTGCTCCAGGGGAGGATTGTCTCCTGCTTAGTCTAATCAGCTGTATGTTGCTCTGGATAAGAGCGTCTGCCAAATGCCAATAATATAATGTAATAATGTGACAAAATCTATAAAAACAATATTCTCTCTCTTTACACATTTTCCCATTACCTTTCTTTCATAGTAGCTGACAATGATGGCAGCACATAAATATTTTTAGAATAAATATTTGGACACAACTTGCTGTTTGGCTACACAAATACATTAAGCTACATCACATAATGGTGTGCAAAATAAGTCCTAGAGTGATCACATAGATACAAATTTGAACCCTTGTCAAATAATCAGATAACTATCCAAGTAGAAATACCACACTTGTCTGCTAGAACACCACAAATACTAAAATGATTAAACACAAGTGCAATTATTGCCTATAGGATACATGGCTAATTAAAACAGTGAGGTAGGGAGGGAAAGGTGCAGCCTAAAGAGGAGAGTTTTCAGTCTGCGCTTAAAAGTGGTCAAAGACTCTGCTGTTCTGAAATCCACAGGAAGGTCATTCCACCATCGTATGACCAGAACAGACATCAGTCGTGACTGTGAAGTGAAGGTGCGACGAAGGGGAGGCGCCAGGCGTCTGGCAGGTGTATAGGGTCTGATGGGTCTGATTAGCTTTTGGATGTATGCTGAGGCTAATCCCTAACTGCTTGGTATGCAAGCACCATTGTTTTAAATTTGATGCGAGCCATAACAGGCAGCCAGTGGAGGTCAATGAGCAAGGGGGTGACGTGAGAGTGGGGACATTGAATACCAGCCGCAGCGTTCTGGATCAGAGTTCATTTGTCCAGGCGGGACAAGACTATTGCTTGGACAAGGAGCTGAGTTGAGTAGGTGGTGAGGAAGGGACGGATTTGGCTAGATGTTGTACAGGAAGAACCTGCCTGCCCAGGTCACCGCGTGATGGACAGCCTGTGGTCCATCACCACTCCAAGCTTCCTTGCACTGGGGGATGAGGTCACTGTGGTGTCCCTGAGTGAAATGGAACAATCAGAGAAGGGAAAGGTTAGAGCAGGGATGAAGATTAGCTCCGTTTTACCTGGCTTGAGCTTTAGATGGTCGTTGTCCAGCTCTGGGTGTCTCTCAGGCAAGTGGATATATGGGTAGAGACCTATGTGTCAGGTCAGGGAAAGGAGAGAGAGTTGGGTGTCATCAGCATAACCGTGGTATGACATACCATGAGCAGAGATAACAGGGCCAAGGGATCGAGTGTAGATTGAGAAGGGAAGTGTAATGACGAGGATGGGCGGAGAGTCAGACGCGACTAAAGGTAACCCCTATCCACAAAATCCTGGAAGCGAAAGGAACTGGGATGTACAAAATGCTAATACAAATGGGGAATACTCCCGGAACAGAGGGAGGAACAGAAAATAACAAGGAAGAAAACTCCATATGAATAAGACGATAAAGCCACAAAAAAAACGGCTAAGAGATAATAAAACGACCCTTAAAAAACAGGGTCGACAAACCAAACTAAGTGCGCAATTCGAGCACTGAAATCCCCGAACCGGGGATAAAATAAATGTACACCCTAGCAAAAGACTAGGTACGAAAATAAAACCTTGAGTCGCAGCTCAGGAGAAAAACACAAACCAAAATACATATACTGGGGACACCGTCCCTCTACCACCGGCTCATACGAGCACGAAAAATAAAAGAGAACGAAAACTAAGAACCTATAGGAAGGTGTCAGCCATGAACACACACGAACAAACTGAACACCTTCCTTACCTTTTCTTTTCTTTTTTAAGATTGTCCGAAACACAAACCAGCACATTACCTGACTCAACCAGCTCTGAGTCTACCTTGTGCATACCAGCTTTGTACCAGAGCGAACAGTGGACACCAAAGCGTCAATCAAATGTCAGCACTGCCCTTAAATACTCTCAGGGGGAACGCTTCCCTGGCACTAATGAGGACCAGGTGAATGCAATGAGCCCCCCTGCCCGCTGGTGGCCCCAATCGGTCACTACCCCATGACAGGAAGGGGACCAGGGACTGAGCCCTGGGGAACTCCTGTAACAAGGGGACAAGGGGTTGATACTTTACCAGCCCAGGTAACCTGGGAGGAGCAACCAGTGAGGTAGGACTCAATCCAGACTAGTGGTTGACTGTGTCAAAGGCTGCAGAGAGATTTGGAAAGATCAAGACAGAGGAGAGGGAGGCTGCTTGTGCAGCCGGAATGGATTAATTGATGGAGAGGAGTGCAGTCTCTGTCGAGTGGCCAGGTCTGAGTCCAGCAGGTCATTCTGTGAAACAAAAGTAGTGAGCTGGTTAGAGGCAACTCGTTTGAGTGATTTGAGTAGGAAAGGAAGAACAGATACCTGACATTAATTCTGTATAATGGAGGGGCCCAGAGTGGACCTCTTCAGGAGTGGGGTGATGTGGGCCCTCTTGAAGGATGAGGGGAAACATCCAGAAGACAAGGAGGAGTTCACAAGGGAGGTGACAAATGAGAGGATGTCTGGTGCGATTACATGGAGAGATGAGCGGATAGGGTGGTAGGTAGATGGGTGTGCAAGAGTTGAGAACCATCAGTGTCCGTGAGGGGAGAGAAAGTACAGAAACAGGGATTTCCCCCAGTTCCTCTCAGCTGCACATCTGCTGGCCTGGAGGTACCTAAAGTGTCAGACATCCATGGACTGGGAGGGGAAGATCGAGCAGGCCTAGAGACAAGAGGACAGAGAGAGTCAAGTGGTAAGGAGAGAGAGGAAAGCAGAGTGGAAGATGTGTAATCAGCGGTGAGTTTGGAGAAGAATTCAAGAGGAGGGAGAGAAACAGTGACTCTGGGAGCAGGAAGCGGAGGGTGAAGGAAGAGAGGAGGTCACGGTGGCCTGTCATAGTTGGGGTGGGAGGAGGGGAGGGATCCTGGGGAGCAAGAGGGACGGGGAAGGAAATTAAGTGGTGATCAGACATGTGCAGAGGGGCAACAGTGAGGTCTGAAGAGGAGCAGTTCCTCACAAACATCAGGTCAAGGAGGTTGCCAGCCTTGTGGGTTTGAGTATAGTGCTGCAGCAAGTGGTCAAAGGAGTGGAATAGTGGTAGGAAGGCAGAAGTATGGGAGGCTTCAAGTTTGATGTTGAAGTCTCCCACGAGGTTCAGCGGGGTGCTGTCCTCAGGAAATGAGCTGAGTATGGTGCCAAGCGCATCGAGGAAACTTCCCAGGGTCCCTGGAGGACGATAAACGACAACAATATAGAGGTTAATGGGGTGGGTGATTGAGATAGAGAGAATTCCCAGGAGGGGGAGATCAACAAACCAGTACCAACAGCACAGCCGGATGGCCAGGGGGTGTGAGAGAAGGAGAAGGAGGATGAGAGGACTGTGATCCAGGTCTCAGTAAAGGCGAGGGACTGTTGGAACAGGAGGGAGGCATGAGCCGTAATGAACTCAGTGTTTCCACAAGGCAGACAGTTCTGTAGTAAATGTAGCAGAGTAACTGCATTTGTTGACGAGTGCATATATGAGAACCAAAGACTGTTCCTATGTCTCTATATGAAATATTATACTGTGATCTAATCTGTGAGTGAGCCAGCATTGGTGTATGCAGCCAATAAGTGCATTTAGCCAGGGTAAAAAAACAGGCATACACACTGGCCCTCCAGGACTGTAATTGCCAACCCCTGGCCCTGGGTTAGATAATGAACCAGATGTTCATATATCAAGAGATGGCTTCCAAACAAATCCATAAAAATAAAGAAACAGACAACGGTGCCATGTCCCACTATTAATTAGATCAATAATTTGGTTTGAAACGAATGGAACAGTTGTAAAATTGCCTGAAAGGGGACACAAATGTATCTTGCCCTGCGCAAAATAAGGCAGATGGTTTAGGGGGCAAAGAAAAAAAAAACCAAGCAATTTATCCCACTCCTATCCCATACGTAGCGTAGTGGGCAAGGTAAATGACTGGGACCCGCAAGGTTGGTGGTTTGATCCCCGGTGTAGCCACAATAAGCTCCGCACAGCCGTTGGGCCCTTAAGCAAGGCCCTTAACCTTGCATTGCTTCAGGCAAGGATTGTCTCCTGCTTAGTCTAATCAACTGTATGTCGCTCTGGATAAGAGCGTCTGCCAAATGCCATTAATGTAATGTAATGTAACTTCAAAACGGACAAAGACTACTAACAAAATGATTGTTTTGCAATGGCTATGTCAGTCTCAAAGAAGTCGAAAATTTGTGGTTTTGAATCAGAACAGAGGGATCTAAAAGATCCTATTCATTTACTATTTATTGGGGAAATACATTTGCAATGTGGGTGTTATTACTGTTAAATATCTTATTTTTAATATAGGGGGAGACATGGCTCAGGCAGTAAGAGCAGTCGTCTGGCAGTCGGAGGGTTGCCGGTTCGATCCCCACCCAGGCTGTGTCGAAGTGTCCCTGACCTAACCCCCAAATGCTCCTGACGTGCTGGTCGGTGCCTTGCATGGCAGCCAATCGCCGTTGGTGTGTGAGTGTGTGTATCAATGGGTGAATGAGAAGCATCAATTGTACAGCGCTTTGGATAAAGGCGCTATATAAATGACAACCATTTACCATTTAATATCTCTCAAACATATGAAGTACATTTAAGTGTTACTTTGGTTGATCCTACTGAATTATTATTAAATTATTTTCCACATTTAAGAATTAAAATATATCTCAGTACTTGTATTATTTATTTTAACCTATTTATGTTATTTATTTATTTATTTTTCTATGTTTTTATTTTATTTTTATGTTTTTAAGGCATTAATACGTCTGGAACTTTATATACTGCACGTTCAGTAACTCTGTTGAGGCTAAGGCCCACTCCACATTCTTCTCTCTGAGGCCATAGTAGTATGGAACCAGGCCACAAGGTGGCAAACAAGACCTTTCGCAACATTCACAGTTACAGTACTTGTTGAAATTCTATTTTCATGGATGGATTTGGTTTATATAATTGTGAATATGCAATAGAACCGCAGGATCTGCTATAGCATGTTTATTTATCAGTTATTTACCCAGGGAGTCCCTTAGAGACCCAAATAATTTTTCCAAAGAGCCTTGATTGCAAAAGTTCAAAGGACAAGAAAATATACAGTGTAATATACTGTAGAATGATTTACCCCATTGGTGGTGGTACCCAATTCTCTGTAAACTCTAGAGACTGTTGTGTTCCGTAGTTTCTGAAATACCCTGTCTGGCACCTACAATCATTCCACGGTCAAAGTCACTTAGATCACATTTCTTTCCCATTCTAATATTTGGTCTGAACAACAGCTGAACCTCTTGATGTTTTGCATGCTTTTATGCATTCAGTTGTTGCCACATGATTGGCTGATTAAATATTTGCATTAACAAGCTGGTGTACAGTTCTACCTAATACATTGCTCACTGAGCATGTAAGATCCATAAGTATCCTAAAACATAAAAAATAATCTGTCAGGATTCAGAACAGACTGGATGCAGGACCATCTTTGTTTTACTTCTGGTTTGCCACAGATCTCCGCTACCAGTTAGTTTCTTTGAAAAGGGTGCCCTTTTTCACCTGTTCGCCCCAGTGCCTTTGCTTGACCCTGTTCACCCACCCTGACTGAGCCTTTGATTTGCTCCTCTGCTTGCTGTGAAGTGGCTCCGGTAAATGTAGCTCTGGAGTGTTTCCAGCTATTTGTTATTTTGCTTTGTTATTTTGCCTTTGTTATTTTTGAAAGTGACCCTGGGAGGAGACCTGATCTCCATTCGGGTTTTGCTACACGCCACTTCGAGCCAGGTAAACTTTCGAAGACTAGCTGAGGTTTATTTAGGTTTGTTTAGGCAGACAGTACCAGAGTTATTCATCAGTCTGCAGTGTTCATTTCATTCCCACTTCGCATTCTACACTCAATCTCCCTTTCCTTTACCCTGTCACAGGTCATACATAACAAGCCTCAATAACCATCAGCAGAATCAGTCCATTCTTTTCCTTTCTGTGACTGAGGTATGGATTTAATCAGTGCTTTTGCAGGAAGCAATTCCAGAAATCTGGCTCTGTTCTTATCACAGCCACCAGCATGAAGTCATCAGTCTCACACTTAAGGTGATCTGCTCCAAAGGTTACTAAAGGTTGTTTATGCAACTCAGATACAGCACTGGCACAAATTATAGAAAGACTGCATTTTTAAACAGAGTTTGATGATTAATGCACTATTCTGAAACAATTTCTGTGTTTGGTATCATATACTGTATGTAATATGTAATAATATCAGCATAAAACAAAACCGATGATGATAATCCTGACAGCCAACCAATTTTAAGAGCAGGCTACTAAACGTTTTCTTAAAGCACAGTGTCTCCATAATTTTTCCAAATTGGCGTGTTATATGTAAAACAAGTGCTGTATATCATACATTTCAGCTTCTGCCATCACAAGTTGATATTTATTTTTAAGGATCAATAGTAACCAGTGTATTACCATTTAGAATGGTGATCAGGCTAGATTATTTGACTGCCATAGGTGTGCAGTTGTCCCTTCTTGACTCAATCGAGATAGCCAATACCTGGATATACTGTATACTAGCCCATCTAATAACCCACAAAACAGCGATGTATCATAATATGATGTATATCTGAAGACTGTGGCATTCACCCATTATCAATTAATCCAAAAATACTTTGCCAAAATAAAAAATACTTGCATGGTGTGAAAACACAGATTTGTTAATAACTCTTGATGAAGTTTTAAAATTGTCCTGCCACATACATGAAATACATAAAGTGAGAAGAAACACATAATTCTTGCTCAAATGCAACAACACAACATGCTCCCTGTTTGTTTGTGCCCAAGTCTCCCCGACTTCATATTCCCTGCATTCATGAGGGCCAATTTTAGGTTGCATTAAAAGCAGTCTGCAACTGCAGTCCATGTTTAGTCAGGCACATGAATAAAACACAGTGTCTCCAGTCAATATGATTAGAATCCTGTGTAGGATTCCTCTTGTCCACCCTAGTTCCCTCTCCATGTGTTGCCTTCCCATTCCTGTCCTCTCTCCTCTCCCCAGGTCCCAGTCTGGTAGGAGGTTTGCTGCCCGCCAACTTGGCCGGAATATCTCTAACCTCATCTTCCCTCCCTGTTGATCTCTGTGTGGCTGGTGGCCTCTGGGACGGCCAGTCCGCCATCCAGAAAGCAGACTTCATATCAGCCAATGCCTCCCACCTCAACCTTGACTTTCTTGCCTTAACAGAAACGTGGCTCTCACCAGAGAACACAGCCACCCCGGCTGCCCTTTCCGCTGCCTCCTCTTTTTCCCACACACCCAGAACCTCTGGCAGAGGAGGTGGCACAGGTCTCCTAATCTCATCCTCATGGAGATCTAATGTCTTCTCATCCTTCTCCTTCTCTGCTTTTGAATTTCATGCGGTTTCTGTTACTTTCCCATGCAGACTCTTTATAATTGTTGTTTATCGCCCCCCGGGTCCTCTGGGGAGCTTCTTGGATGAGATGGACATCCTCCTTAGCTCCTCACCAGACAATGGCACTCCCCTGATCCTCCTGGGTGACTTCAACCTGAACTCGGAGTCCACCCAGTCTACCTTTCTCTCCCTCCTTTCTTCTTTTGACCTTACCCTCACAATTTACCCTCCCACCCACAAAGCAGGCAATCTTCTTTACCTGGTCTTCACAAGGAGCTGCACAACAACCAACCTCTCTGTAACACCACTCCATATATCCGACCACTCCTTCATCTCTTTTTCTCTTCCACTCTCCTCTAACACCCATCCATCTCTCCCACCATCCACTGTCACCTGTCGGCGTAACCTACGCCACCTGTCTACCTCCACCCTCTCATCTACAATCGTCTCCTCCCTACCATCCGCAGAGTCTTTCTCTCGAATGTCTCCCGACGATGCTGCTACAACCCTCATGTCCTCCCTCTCATATTCATTTGACTCTCTGTGTCCCCTCACCACCAAATTAGCCTGGGCCCCCGCCCCCCAGCCCTTGGCTTTCTGATGCTCTACGAGCTGTCCGAACCAAACTGCGGGCAGCAGAGAGAAAATGGAAAAGGTCCTGTCTCCCCAGTGATATAGCTTCCTTCCATGCCTAAAATTAATGCGGCCGCCTCTAATCCCCGCAAACCGTTTTCAACCTTCTCCTCTCTTCTCGCCCCCCTTCCCCCCCACCTCCCTCATCACTCACACCTGATGACTTTGTCTCCTTCTTTGAAAAGAAGGTAGATGCCATTCGCAATTCCTTCTCCCAACCCTCTCCCCCTACTGACCCTCCTACCTTCCCCAACTCCCTATCCTCCTTTTCTCCCCTCTCTGACTCTGACACTTTGAAACTCCTCTCATCCCACCGCCTAACCACCTGTCCTCTTGACCCCATCCCCTCTCCCCTTCTTCTATCTATCTCTACTGACATTCTCCCTTTTCTCTCCTCTCTAATCAACACCTCCCTCTCTTCCGGCACCATGTCCTCTTCCCTGAAAAAAAGGCTAGGGAGCATAACGATTGGACTCTGGAGCAATGGAAAAGGGTCATATGGTCTGAGATTTACCCTATTCCAGAGTGATGGGCGTGTCAGGGTAAAAAGGGAAGCTCATGATCGATGTGCCCACCATGCATAGGGCCCGCTGTACAAGCCTCTGGAGGCAGTGCTATGATCTGGGGGCTTCAGTTGGTCAGGTCCAGGCTCAGCAACGTTATGTGGCAATAAAATCAAGTCAGCTGAATGTACTGAATGACCAGGTTATCCCATCATTTTTTTCTTCCCTGATGGCACGGGCATATTCCAGGACAACAAGGCCAGGATTCATCAGGCTCAAATTGTGAATGAGTGGTTCAGGGAGCATGAAGAATCATTTTCACACATGAATTGGCCACCTCAGAGTCCTGACCTTAACCCCATTGAAAGTCTTTGGGATCTGCTGGAGAAGACATTATGGCATGGTTCGACTCTCCCTTTGTCAATACAAGATCTTGGGCACAAATGTATGCAACTCTGGACAGAAATAAATGTGACATTGCAAGGTCCACATCTTCACAGCTTCAGCTTCCTCCAGAGATTCTGTTTCAGCGGTAAAGCCCTCGTCTGCTATAGCTGAGGTCACTGGGAGGTTAATGTCAGACGCTGTCCCTGGAGCAGGGAAGCTAGAGCTTCAGAGATCTAGACCTTGATCTTATGTTTCCAGCAGTTTTCACTAGAACCACATGTTTGGTGGAGGAGTTATCTTGAATGGCAGCCTCTAATTGGAGCCCTGCCCAAAGAAGGTTTGTCGGAAGCAAAAACAACATACAGGATTGGGTGGATTTGGGGGAAAGCTTTTCTACATGCAGCAGTGCCGTCACTTACAACTACCGCAGGTTTCATTGGCTTTGACTCGCACATCTTTGTACATCACACTGAGAAACAATTTTGGCTCACGACGCAAGATCGATTTCTGAATTTTGTCTGCGACTGCAGAATTTAAGGGATTTTGGTATATACCTGAGCGAAACAGGGATTCACTCTGGTATAAGCAAGGCCAGGTTCAGCTCAAACATACCAGCTCAGAAATTGCTTGTTCATCTGACTCCAAACAAGTACAATAGCTAATTTCAGAATTCTATCAGCCAAGAGAGGAATTGCAGCAACAGACAACCTCGAACCACAACACTGTTGATTCCTCCCCCTTCTCCGTGAACGTGCAGAAGTTGAACCAAAATCTGTTGTGAACATTGGCAAAAAAAAGTTTTAGAAATTGTCAGTAACTTGCAAGAAACATTATGCTATATAACAGATGAATGTATTTTGGATAGTTATCCAGGTCTGCAAGTTAATAAGTTTGTCATCTGGGTGAGATTGCAGTTTCATAGACTATTGATAGAGGAAGTGGGATTATTCCAGATTTTTATTTTAAAAAAGAAAACATATGCACATCCAATTTCATCCATTATAAGAGCCTTTCTCTTGAAAATATTTGCCACATCACTGGTACAGGCATAAAAAATACAGATGGAAATACACTCAGTGAGCACTTTATCAGGTATGTATTAGACTTATTAAGTCTTCTGCTGCTCTAGCCTATCCACATATAGGTTTGATGCGTTGTATGTTCAGAAATGCTCTTCTGCATACCACTGTTGTACTGTGTGGTTATTTGCGTTACTGTGCACCATTCTCCACAAACTCCAGAGTCTGTTGTCTGTTAAAATCCCAGGAAATCAGCAGATTTCAGAATAAGTAGGTGTTCAGGTGTTCATAATAAAGTGCTCAGTGAGTGTATGTGTTGGCATGGAGGTAGCATCTATTTGTAGCTTTGGAGACTCTGTGATCCCAAGGTGACTTCTGCAATTGTCCAACTGCGGTTTTTTTGGCCGGTTTTTTTTTTAGATACGAGTATTTTCACGCATTTACATTACATTACATTACATTATTGGCATTTGGCAGATGCTCTTATCCAGAGCAACGTACAACAAAGTGAATACCCATAACCAGGGATAAGTTCGCTGAAAGACCCTAGAGGGAAGTACAATTTCAATTGCTACCTGTACAGCAAAGATAAGGACGAGGGCCCATTTTTCTTTTTTTTCTTTTTTTTTGAGAACAAAGAAACAAAGAAACAGAGCAAAAGTGACCAAAGTTAACTATCCAGCATTTAGCTACGTTTTTATAGTCAGTGCCTAATTTATGAAGGAATTGAAAAATATGAATAGGAGCCATAGACTGTATAAAAAACAATAGGATCTGTCACAACAAATTCTATCCCCCTTGCAAAACCTATCCCCTCCAGGGTCATGTTTCCGGTTCCGTTCCCCTCATGCGTAAGTTAGCGTAAAGTAACGTCAAGTCGCCAGCGTGGTTGCCAAGCTTTTTTTACCTTAACCACTACGCTGCAGGCCACCCTATAATATTATAATATAATATTATATTACTATTATATATTACATTATATGCTATTGTTATAATGTAATATTACTGACTGATTGATTTATTCATTGATTTATTCCCTGATTTCCTGATTTCTATAACTGACTGATTGACCGATAAGTTAGCTAATTGATTTGACAGATAGTTATTACATATTTTATATCATTTTCATAACTGACTGACTTTGTTGTGTCACTTCATGACATTTTCCTCTATCTCTCACAGGGGACCTACGGAAAAGAGCTTTCCAGAAATATCAAGCAGAGTATCCGGACGGCCTCCGCAAAATTCTTACGAACTTACTAACAAATCTCTGCACTCGTCTCAACACCAACACTAGTCTTTCATTGAAATGCTGTGTGTCCTGTTGTTTAGGTGAGGGTCATGCTGACGGAGGAGGAGAAAGTGGCCCACCTGACTGAGACGCATGCAGGCCATTTCAGACCGAGGAGGATGCAGGAGAAGACCACTCACATGTTTTTTTTGGCGAGGCATCACACAGGACAACTTGGATTGGGTAAGTGAACTACTGGGAATACAGGGAGCATCATGTTTGGACAGCAAAGTGTTCTTATTTTTGCCTCTATACTCTAAATAAAATCTGAATAGGAGCCAGTGTTTTCCGTAACCACGTCAAGGTTGGAATATAAAAATAATTTGTATAATTATTAATAATTTGATAAACTGAATTAAATTGTTTTATTTATATGATTTATATGATGTGCTCTAGTTAGCTGTCATCACCGCGCCAACGTTCTAGCTAACGTTAGCTAGCCAACATAATAGCTAGATATAACCAGTGAAAACTAGCTAACTAGCGCTATTGGAAACCGTATTACTGTAAAACTAGTTAGCTAGCTAACCAGTTTTACTAACTACACTCACTGAGCACTCAATTAGTTTTTTTAGTTTTTTTATTACTTTATTTCACCGACTTATTCATGCGATTATCTAATCAGCCAGTTGTGTGGCAGCAGTGCAATGCATACAGTCATGTTGATACGGGTCAGGAGCTTCAGTTAATGTTCACATCAATCATCAGAATGGGGAAAAAATGTGATCTAAGTGACTTTGACCGTGGAATGATTGTTGGCGGCAGACAGGGTGGTTTAATTATCTCAGAAACTGCTGATCTCCTGGGATTTTCACACACACTAGTCTCTAGAGTTTGCAAAGAATGGTGCAAAAAAATTAAATAAATAATAATAATCCAATGAGCAGCAGTTCTGCAGACAGAAACACCTTTTTAATGAGAGACTCAGAGAACGGCCAGACTGGTCAAAGCTGACAGTCACGCAAATAACCACACATTACAGTGCAGTGGTATGCTGAAAAGCATCTCTGAACACATTATAACTCTAAGTGGATAGGCTACAGGAAAACAAATCTAAAATACCTAATAAATTGCTAAACTGTGTCAAAATAAAATCAATAAATCAGGGTCCATGCAGTAATGCAAGGTACATTTTTATAAGCTACGTTCAGTTTCCAGGTTTGTACATAATTTGCGTGTCAACAACTACACCCCGGTATATCGCGTCGTGCTGGTCATTGGAAAAGCAGATCGCAAGCCAAAAAAGTGTGGGCACCCCTGCTCTAAATTTTAAATTCCTATTTTAAACATTCACTAAAAATAATCATAACATTGTATACTTCAATTGGCCATTCTGTTTAATGCCTGGCGATTTTTTTTTAATTCCATAAAAATGGAATTATGGAACACTGCCTTTACCGTTGTCGGTTGAATTCCTATCAATTCCATTTTATTTGTTTAATGTCTGGAATTACCCAATGCGTCATACTTAATTGCGTCACAAAGTAGATTGACCACCGCTTTTGCAGATGCTCTTTCTCTTGCGTCACAAAAGTATGGCATTGAAGCGCAATTAAATATTCATGTCACACGAATACCACGTCAGTCTTCGCGAAGATTAACGGGAAATAACATTTTTTTTCGATTTTACATTACAGCAATATAGCAAGAGGTAAGTGAAGCAACTACAGTATGCATACAAAAAAATACTACTGATACACCATCTCATTTGGCCATGCAGCCGCCTTTGGTATGAATGATTGCTGTGGTCTTTATACGTGTCTTGATTAGAAGCACATTGTTTAATAGCGTAATACTTTCCATTCCCCGAGTGTAGCAGCATGTCTTCAGCCGACTTTGTCCTCGGAGTGGAGACTGGAGCGTCTTACCGACTTTTCCTTTCTGGCAGCAACTTCAACGGTGAGCGAGAATTTCAACATTTAATTCTAGGTATTGATACTAATAAGCCCGTTATTGCAACGAAATCCTGAAACAAAAAGTAAGACCGATCCTTGAATTGAGCTGCTATATGGGGGAAAATACCAACCACTCCCTACCTGATTAACTATTATGGGGGAGTAACGTGTTTCTTATCCGGTCATTGGTTCTATTTATATTAAAAAGTCAATGACATGTGAAAATGTTACGGTGCAAATGATTCAGCGTGGCCCCTGTGAAATGTTCTATTCATGTGTGAATTATAGTGAGCGTGGTCTTAATTTGAATAATGTGCAAATCTTTAAATTCACATGTAAATCACATGTGTGGAGGGAAGTTCATTACCAGTGCGTTCTCCCAGCATCCCAGAGGAGCCCGCGCATGATGCTGGCCATGGCCGTCAGCGCTGACGGACGCGACCAGGCTGTGTTGGTGCTGCGGGAGAGGGACATCATCCCCGTGTACAACCTGCAGGAGAAGAACCAGAGCCTGCGCGCCCTGAGAGGGGAGGACGCCTCCGTGTTCTCGCGTGACTGCAAATACCTCCTCGGCCAATCAGGAGCGCCGGACTGGACACTGTTCTGCTCCCACCCCATGAATCAGGTAAGTGTCAATCACAGGGCACAGGGAGAAGCCTCACGCTATAGTTGTAGTTTTATCATGTGTGTTAAAGAGGACTCCCCCAGCAGGGCGACCCACTCAGAACGTGTTGCTCTGGAAACAGTATAATTCATGAACAATGCGAGATTCTTGTCCAGTGTCGCAGTTTGGATTTGAGTTGGGCTCGTGAAATAAAATGGAAAGGGGTTTTTAGCTGAGGCCTGCGATCGTACACGTAGACACAGTCTGTGAGAGCCCTCTCTCTGAAGGACAACACAAAGATCTGCGTGTCTGGAAACGGCCAGAATGGCTTAAACCAAAATGGCTTATTTTATTGATACGTTGTGGTGAAGAACATGCACCCTCAGAAAAAAAATGGAATCACAGGGTTCCTTTTGGAACCATCTTTTTCCTTAGAGTGTAGATCAATGCCATAAAGCAGCATCATACATTTTATACTAATGGCAAAGGTATCGTCTGTACCACAGAAATTCATGTTTGGTTATTAATATATGCCTTTGTGTATATATTTCTCAGATCCCCTCAGACACCTACAGGCACGATCCCACTCAGGTTGTGGCCATGTATGATAATCTGTCAGAGGCCACCTCATCCACCTGCACCGACCAAGGCCAGCTCTACAGCGCCGACCTGACCGATATAGAAGTGAGTATAGACTGAAGTATAAGAATAACGTATTGCAAGTTTGGTTGATGCAGAATGGTCTGCTTATGAAGAAGTTTAATGTTGTAATGATCTAGCTTTAAACTGTGACGGGTTCTTTCTACTGGTGATTGAAAGCAGCAAAATAAAAATATCCTCACCATTGGGTCAATAAAGAGCCTGCAGCTCTGCAGAACCAGTCCTCATTGACTTTAAATGAGTTATTTAGCTGATGCTTTCATCCAGGCCCCAGTGGAACACCTTAGCCCCGATGAGACCATCTCCACCGTGTGGACAGACTGCGCTCTCACAGAGATCCCAGACAGCCAGGTGAGTGAAAGACCTCCTTTCTTTGCTTTCATTGAGAGATTCTGTCTGTTGGGACAGATCTCGCTCCAAAACATGGTAACTTGTTATTTATTTTATCCAGAGCAACTTATAGTTGATTAGACTATAAGGGCCTTGCTCAAGGGTCCAACAGTGCACAGATCTTATCATGGCTACACCGGGGCTTGAACCACCAACCTTCCGGGTCCCGGTCATGTACTTTAGCCACAAATATATGGTTAAATAGGTTGAATAAATAGTTTTAACCACAATTTCATTTACAGTGATGCATAATTCCATTGTGGTTTTGAAATAAATTATCACGTTAATTGTACCTGATGTGGACTAAAACTACAGACTGTGGAAGTCACAAACCTTCACATGGAGTGTTTTGATGTCTAATCTTAAAGCCTTCCAGTATTTTAAATGCACTGAATAGATGAATTGCATCTTTCACTTTTTTATTTTTTTATTTTGTGAGGGTTTGACAGTGCCATTTTAAAAGGCGAGATTTGAGAAACGGCTTTACAGTCAGTGTGCCTGCGTGTTTGTGAAGCAAAGTCACGCTGCTGCTGTTGTTGTGCTTGACAGATCATCACAGAAGTGCCAGCCAACCCAGGGACCCACAACACCAAGTATGACCTGGAGGAGACCCTTATTACCCACTGTAACCTGGAGGACACCTACACCACCAAGGCTGACCTGCAGGAGACCTACACCACCAAGGCTGATCTGCAGGAGACCTACACCACCAAGGCTGATCTGCAGGAGACCTACACCACCAAGGCTGATCTACAGGAGACCTACACCACCAAGACTGGTCTGCAGGAGACCTTCACCACCAAGGCTGATCTGCAGGAGACCTACACCACCAAGGCTGATCTGCAGGAGACCTACACCACCAAGGCTGATCTGCAGGAGACCTACACCACCAAGGCTGATCTGCAGGAGACCTTCACCACCAAGGCTGATCTGCAGGAGACCTACACCACCAAGGCTGATCTGCAGGAGACCTACACCACCAAGGCTGATCGGCAGGAGACCTATACCACCGAGGCTGATCTGCAGGAGACCTGCACCACCAAGGCTGATCTGCAGGAGACCTGTACCACCATGGCTGACCTGGAGGAGACCACCTCCACCAAGACTGATCTGGAGGAGACCCATATCACCCAGTCTGACCTGGTACATATGTTCACTCTTGTCTAAACCACTGGGGGAAAAAAATGTTTTTCAATGTCTGCCTGCTTGTATGCATTTAGTTGCTGCCACATGATTGGCTGATTTAAATATTTGCATCAATAAACTGGTGTACAGGTCTAACAGTGTATTCACAAATATGACGAAACTAAGCCCTATATCTGTGCTCTTTCAGAGCTCAATCATGATGGAACTGAAAGAAAAGATGCGAACGCTGCAGACAGAGAAGTTAGCGCTACAGCTGAGGGACATGCAGCATGACTGCAATGTGAAAGAGATGAAGGAGGAGTTCACTCAGGAGACCAAGGCTATGCGGCAACAGATCATGGTGAGCCGAAAGGATGAGACGTTAGCTAACGTTCGCCAACATTTTAAAACTTCTTTTCTGTTCTCCACAAAACGTTAGCTAACTATTTTTAAAATTAGTGCGCTGCCGTGAACAGAAATGGCTGCCAACGGAGAGAACAAAAGTCAACGATTATTTGGCGGTTATAATGCACTTTGATCAATGTTAATATTTGTTCTTACCTTAAAAAAGACATCACAGATAAGCAACTAATCAGCTAGCTGACATTGTTAAATCTAAGCTGCATCCATTTTTGTTCAAAATGCGTTGGTGACGAACTAAATGGAATGTTAATTTCAAATAGTTCAACAGTAACTGTTGTCTGCGAACGTAGTTCCCCCTGGAACGTTCGCTGTCCTAAACGCACGTCTGATCGCTGCGTCAAGCCTCACAGCACCATTATACAATACCGTCCCTATTGATGCCACTGCCGTAAACACAAAGTCTTTTTTATTGTTGCTGACCTGATCGTCTCGCTTTAATCTCCCTGTAGGATCTTGAGGCAGAAAAGGAGGAGTTGGTGTCGGAACACGACAAGACTTTGAAAGCAGTGAGGGAGGAGCACACACAAGTGGTGGAGGATTTAAGTAAGAACTGTTTATCAGTAATTAAATAAAGCCACCAACACCCATAGGTTCTTCTCAATGGTACGCTATTCAGGGCAATTACTTTTGTGAAAACTTACCGGGCCTCCTCGACCAGGGCTGCCTGAAGGACTGAAATGGACATAAACCCTAGCCGCTCTTGTCCTCTAAGGTGCAATAGGTAATTTCTGACTTCTAAAGGTCAAGAGAGGAATAGTAGCGACAAACATATTCAAACCACAACAGTTTGTACCTCCCCCTTCTCTGTGAACCGCGCTGATGTTAAAATGCCATTGGCTGTGGCAATTCGAACCAATTTTCAGCCAATGAGCTTGGATTACTGTACAGCTGTACGATGTTTAGGTTCAGAGTGCCGGCCTGTATATTTTGAAACTCGAATTTAAGGACTGTAGTCACCATGTCAGTGAGCCTTTTTCAATGATAGGAAGGGATTTTAACAATGTTTTAACCCAAAATCTTACCTATTGTGCCTTTAAGAGTGATGTTGCATGTGGTAAAATTTCACACATTCAAAATATGAATTTGCCTGTATGGATTTCATACATAATGGATGTTGTGCACTTGTTTTTGTATGGTTTAATGTCACTCGACTTTGGCAGCTCTGTGACCATCCCTCCTTTGCAGACTTGAGCATGCACGGGAAGCTGAGGCAGGAGTATGAAGCATCGCATTTGCTGCAGCAGGAGCTGGAGGAGTGCAGGCAGCAGCTGCAGAGCGCAGAGACCGGCCATAAGCGAGCGATTGAGCAGCTCACCAACTCCTACGAGGAGGAGCACCGGTTCCAACTTCAGCAGGTGGGATCTGCTCCGCTGCCCCAGGCCGTTAGCCTAGCTTGCCAGGCTGCTAATGGAGAGGAGCATAAGGGTGATGAACCCAACCCCTTTCAGGATGCAACCAGTATTTAAAAATTGGTCACATTCCAAACAGTGTAGACGGGTTCCAGGGGAACGCAACCATATTTTAAAAACGGTCACATTCCACACAGTGTAGATAGTCACATCGAGGATGTGAATAGTCACATGTCAATTCAGTCAGTCCAGGAGCTAGCTCAGGAAGCACTCTTCTAAATTACACATTCAACAAGCATTCATATTTGTGTAAACATTCGATTTCTGTGTAAAATATTAACATTTAATTTTGAATGTAGCCATTTGATGTGATGGTAAAAGCACAATTGGGTGGAGATTAGTTCTGGTGCCAGACCAGATGAAGGTCTTTCTGACCTGAACCTACGCCCTGCTTGTCTCATTCCGGCCCCAGTGCAAGGACAAGGCGCAGTGGCAGAAGATGGAGTACGAGCTCATACTGAAGACGATGGCGGAGGAGATCTTTGCCTTACGATGCAAGTACAAGGCCAAGTCAAAAACCATGAGGGACATGAGTGCCCAGTACAAGGATGAAGCCAGGATCATGAAGAAACGGGTATGGCAACCAAGCAAACTGCCTTTGCTTTGAGTGTTTATGAAAAGCTATGGAACTTTAAAGGTTATGGAAGGTTGCTATCGTTTTATATGTTCTGTAGATACAGATGGGTTATGGGTGTTTGTGAAGCAAATTAGTATGTCTGTTTGGCTGCATCCTAGTTATGAGGTAATACCTGACTAGTGTGGCCAACTGACACAGAGATGAGGTGCGTTCAAGACAGCGAACGCGCACGGCAAACTAAGTTTGCAGCAAACCCTGGCTGTTGAACGATTTTAAATGAACATTCCATTTAGTTCGACACCATTTTGAATACAGATGGAGGCGACTTGGATTTAACAATGCTAGCCAGCATATTCGTTGCTTAGGCTACCTGTGATTTATTTTTTAAGGCAAGAACAAATATTACATTGATTAGAGTGTATTATAGCAGCCAAATAATTGTCAACTTTTGTTCTCTCCGCGTCTTTCCCGTCGGTGCACTACCTTTTCAAATAGATAGCTAACGTTTGCGGAGAACAGAAAAAAGTTTGAATATGTTTGTGAACATATGCTAATGTTTGCGATCATGAACACACCTCAGGTAATACTTGACTAGTGTGGCCAAGTGACGCAGAGCTGTTTAAGACTTATGTTGCGTTCCAGGTGAACTCGGAAACTCATGCTGTAGGTCCAACTTGGGAGGTAGGAGCGTTCCCATGGTTACTTCGTAGCAACCATTAATAACATGAAGGTTGGCCAGAAACTGTCACTTGCGCTGGTGCTTTCTGAACACTACAACCATTAGACTTTTTAACATACACTGTTCCTTGGGATCAGAAAAATTATGTAGGAGTTGACTTTTTTTTCACTGTCATTGTGTAGCTATACTGTCAATCGAGCCGTTTTAAATGATGTCAGTGTCCTGTTACTTGGCAACAGAGCTGAAAAACGATACCCGACTATCCAACAGTTCTGAATTAACAGGCTGTTCCAGTAATCTTTCCGGTTGGAAGGTCATGAATTCTGTGTTTCCGAGATATCTGGAAGGCAGCATAATAATCAACATTTGTTCTTGTGAATGTTATTTCTCAGTAAAGCACCTTATAAATGTGGAGTGACTTTTGTCCCTGTAGTTTGAGTGCCTGGGGGAAATCAAGAGTAAAAGGATTGAGAAACTTGAAGCAGAGGTGAAGAAGAACCTGAATATCATTAGCAATCTGGAAAATGACGTCTTGGGCCTGAAACAACAGATTATGTTGAGGAATGAAAACATTCAGGAAAAAGTGAGTTTATTTTCAGAGGACATTCCTCAAACTCCCATTCCATCTTCAAACAGAATCCAATAGCATACAATCAAACATATCTGAAAAGGTTTGTGTAGCAGAACAGCCCCCTTCTTGACCATGTCTGCATGCTTATATGCATTTTGTTGCTGCCACATGATTGGCTGATTTAAATATTTGCATCAAATATTTAAACTGGTGTACAGGTCTACCAGTGAGTGTATTCACAAATATGACTAAACTAAGGCCTATATCTGTGCTCTTTCAGAACTCAATCATGATGGAACTGAAAGAAAAGATGCAAACGCTGCAGACAGAGAAGTTAGCACTACAGCTGAGGGACATGCAGCATGACTGCAATGTGAAAGAGATGAAGGAGGAGTTCACTCAGGAGACCAAGGCTATGCGGCAACAGATCATGGTGAGCCGAAAGGATGAGACGTTAGCTAACGTTCGCCAACATTTTAAAACTTCTTTTCTGTTCGCCACAAAACGTTAGCTAACTATTTTTTTAATTAGTGCGCTGCCGTGAACGGAAATGGCTGCCAAAGGACAGAACAAAAGTCAACGATTATTTGGCGGTTATAATGCACTTTAATCAATGTTAATATTTGTTCTTACCTTAAAAAAGACATCACAGATAAGCAACTAATCAGCTAGCTGACATTGTTAAATCTAAGCTGCATCCATTTTTGTTCAAAATGCGTTGGTGACGAACTAAATGGAATGTTAATTTCAAATAGTTCAACAGTAACTGTTGTCTGCAAACGTAGTTCCCCCTGGAACGTTCGCTGTCCTAAACGCACGTCTGATCGCTGCGTCAAGCCTCACAGCACCATTATACAAGACCGTCCCTATTGATGCCACTGCCGTAAACACAAAGTCTTTTTTATTGTTGCTGACCTGATCGTCTCGCTTTAATCTCCCTGTAGGATCTTGAGGCAGAAAAGGAGGAGTTGGTGTCGGAACACGACAAGACTTTGGAAGCAGTGGGGCAAATGGTGGAGGATTTAAGTAAGAACTGGTTATCAGTAATTAAATAAAGCCACCAACACCTTTTCAATGGTACTCTATTCAGGGCAATTACTTTTGTGAAAACTTTTTTTTATATTTTGAAACCCGAATTTAAGGACTGTCAACACAGGGTGAGTCACCATGTCAGTGAGCCTTTTTCAATGATAGGAAGGGATTTTAACAATGTTTTAACCCAAAAATCTTACCTATTGTACCTTTAAGAGTGATGTTGCATGTGGTCATATTTCGTATGTGTGAATTTGCCTGTATGGATTTCATACATAATGGATGTTGTGCACTTGTTTTTTTGTACGGTTTAATGTTGCTCGACTTTGGTAGTCAGATATATTTTGCTGGCCATCTCTGAGTGTGCAGCTCTGTGACCATCCCTCCTTTGCAGACTCGACCATGCACGAGAAGCTATGGCAGGGGAATGTAGCCTCACATTTGCTGCAGGAGGAGCTGGAGGAGTACAGGCAGCAGCTGCAGGGTGCGGAGACCGGCCATAAGCGAGAGATAGAGCAGCTCACCAGCTCCTACGAGTCCAGACTGGAGCAGCTCACCAGCTCCTACGAGTTCAGACTGGAGGAGCACCGGCACCAGCTTCAGCAGGTGGGGTTAGCCTAGCTTGCCAGGCTGCTAATGGAGAGGAGTGTAAGGGTGATGAACCCAACCCCTTTCAGGATGCAACAAGTATTTTCAAATCGGTCACATTCCATACAGTGTAGACGGGGCCCAGGGGAACACACCGTATTTTAAAAACGGTCGCATTCCACACAGTGTAGATAGTCACATCGAGGATGTGAATAGTCACATGTCAATTCAGTCAGTCCAGGAGCTAGCTCAGGTAGCACTCTTCTACATTACACATTCAACAAGCATTCATATTTTTGTAAACATTTGATTTCTGTGTAAAATATTAACATTTAATTTCAAATGTAGCCATTTGATGTGAAGGTAAAAGGCACAATTGGGTGGAGATAGCATAATAATCAACATTTATTCTTGTGAATGTTATTTCTCAGTAAAGCACCTTATAAATGTGGAGTGAATTTTGTCCCTGTAGTTTGAGTGCCTGGGGGAAATCAAGAGTGAAAAGATTGAGAAACTTGAGGCAGAGGTGAAGAAGAACCTGAATATCATTAGCAATCTGGAAAATGACGTCTTGGGCCTGAAACAACAGATTATGTTGAGGAATGAAAACATTCAGGAAAAAGTGAGTTTATTTTCAGAGGACATCCATCAAACTCCCATTCCATCTTCAAACAGAATCCAATAGCATACAATCAAACATATCTGAAAAGGTTTGTGGAGCAGAACAGCTCCCTTTTACATTGCGTGTCGAGGAATATAAAGGCCTTTCTCTCATTCAGATTTCAGAAATGAGGGAGAGGAACACTGACCTGCAAAGCATGAAATTCATTCTGGACAACCGTGTTAAAGAACTGACAACGCAGATCAAAGAGCTGAAGGTAGGTTAGGGGTTATAACCTTAGCGAATGGAGAATGGGGTGGCCTGTAGTGTAGTGGTTAAGGTAAATGACTGGGACACACAAGGTCGGTGGTTCTAATCCCGGTGTAGCCACAGTAAGATCTGCACAGCCGTTGGGCCCTTGAGCTAGGCCCTAAACCCCGCATTGCTCCAGGGGAGGATTGTCTCCTGCTTAGTCTAATCAACCATACGTCGCTCTGGATAAGAGCGTCTGCCAAATGCCAATAATGTAATGTGAGAATGTATAGCTTGTTATTGTATAGCCTACAGTCAATGATAAAACACATCTATAGTTATGCTCGAATTTTCCTACAGCAAAGCACTTAACTGTTTCCCTTACCCTTACCTTTATGCAACTGGGCAAAAGACCTAATCTGTGCTTGTCTCAGAGAGAGGATGCTCTTGTTGCCTATGGATGTATACTTTCGAGATCCACGTTTAAATGGCCTTTGCAAACTTTAGATGATTAAACGTGTTTGATTTGTAGATGGAGGAGGAACTGATCCAGTCCAGCGCGCAAAAATCCCGGCAGGAGAGAAGCATCACAGACCTCAAACTGAAGCTGAATGCCAAAGACAAGGATATGCGGAAAAAAATGGAGAGGGTGCGTACCAGACCTGGAGCCTAATATATCACACAGAGCAGTGGTCTACTGCAGGGGGATAGACCCTGTGTATCACACTGACCAGGAGCCTACTGTAAGGGCATAACCCCAGTGTGTCACTGATCTGGGGCCTACCATAATGGTTGGTTGGCATTTTTAAAATATTGTGCCTTCATCTAAAGCGCTGTACAATTGTTCTCATTCACCCATTTATACACACGCTCACACACCAACGGCGATTAGCTGCCATTCAAGGCACCAACCTGCTCGTCAGGAGCTTTTGGGGGTGAGGTGTCTTGCTCAGGGACACTTCAACACACCCAGAGTGGAATCGAACCGGCAACCCTCCCACTGCCTCATGACTGCTCTTACTGCCTGAGCCAATGTCGCCCCATAGCCGTAATAATTACTGTATATTAATCTGGCCCAGGGGTTGCTAATATGGGAAAGTCATGCAAATCACACTAACCACAGACCCACTAATACTGAATAAGAGGGCCTACTACAAGGGGATAATCCCTGTATTTTACTCTGATAAACCACTGGTCTGACCTGTTTTCGACAGGTACCCTCATTCATTACCCTCGTTCTCTTTGCAGGCATGCGATACAAGTACTGTGGTGAAAAGATTCAAGGCTGACCTCCTTAGCTGTGTGGGCTTCATACAGGATCCCAAGAGGCTGAAAGAAAGTGTGCTTCAGATGCATGCGCGGTACATACGGCAGTCTGATGTGAGTATTACATTACAGGCATTTGGCAGATGCACTTATCCAGAGCGACATGCAATGATAAGAGTAAGAGTAAGATGCATGTAGCTGTAAGTGACACCTACTTAACCTCATATGTAAATGGGAAATGGTCGGCATATAACGCCTTTATCCAAAGCACTGCGCAATTGATGCTTCTCATTCACCCATTCATATACACATTCACACACCAACAGCGATTGGCTGCCATGCAAGGCACCAACCAGCTCATCAGGAGAATTTGGGGGTTAGGTATCTTGCTCAGGGACACTTCGACACCCCCAGGGCAGGATTGAACCAGCAACCCTCCAAATGCCAGATGACTGCTCTTACTGCCTGAGCCAATGTCTCCCCCTCATCCCTCATAGGCATTTCTAAGCAAACATTTTTATATTTATAATATTTTTCCAAATGTGATGCACAAGAAAATATGAACATGTTCAGGTGCATTTATATCAATAAGAGAAGGAACACAAATCTTCAGTGTTGAGGTGATTTGAGGTCTCAAACTATTGTTAACTCGAAAATGGCGTTTATGACAGAAAGCACCTACTTGTCTCTTCAATCAGTGCCAGCTCTCCTTTAGCACTGTGTGGTCTGTGGGGTGTATAATCTGTGCTAGCTCTCCTTTAGCACTGTGTGGTCTGTAGGGTGTATAATCTCTGCTAGCTCTCCTTTAGCACTGTGTGGCCTGTAGAGTGTATAATCTGTGCTAGCTCTCCTTTAGCACTGTGTGGTCTGTGGGGTGTATAATCTGTGCTAGCTCTCCTTTAGCACTGTGTGGTCTGTGGGGTGTATAATCTGTGCTAGCTCTCCTTTAGCACTGTGTGGCCTGCAGCGTAGGGAATGCTCAGAGACTCATTGTTTTTCAGGAAGATCTCCTGCGGCAGGACCTGGGCAAGCTGAGAGACGGCCGCGAGGAGGTCGATGTTGCCAGGAACATGGTGAAGTCTCTCCAGAGGAAACTGTCCAAAGAGACTGAGTTCCACAGCACTCAAAGATTCAAACTGATACAAGTAAGGGTCATTTTATGACATACTGTTAACCAGGGATGGAAATGGCTCTCCTATTGCTTAGGATAAAAGCATATGCTAATTAAAGTATTATGTTCTGTAATGTAACGTATAGCAGCCGGGTCTACCGACAGGGGAAAGAGGTTAATACACTGAATGGAATCCACCAAGAGGAGGCTTTCTCCCAGGATGGAATGATTCACGTGCCTGTTATCTTAGCTCTCTGCATTCATTGGCACTTTTGGCATTTTTAAGATGTGTTTTATGATTTAAATGATGACGCTTTCAGAATGACAGCTGATCGACTCAACTATGTGTTTAAAGTGGTTAATCAACCAGCAGTTAAAACCCTGATACTCTGACACCTTGTCCTTTAGGTCATGGAATACACTGAATGCAAGTGAACCTGGCCTCCTTTGGGAGTTATGAAAGCAAGATCGGTGTTGACAGAATTTGAACGTGTGGTACAGTCAATATTGTGCTTGGTTGTTGTCTTCGTGCAGGAAAATTCCACCTTGATCAAAGAGCTCAACGATTTCAAAAGAGCGCTAAAGGACTCTCAAGATAAGGTCCACGATTATGAGAACCAGTTGTCAGTTTACAGGAGGAAGAAGCCATCCAATTCCTCTGGCACCAAAGGTATGTCTTCCTTTTGCACTCATCACCTTCCTTTTGATGGTTTGAAGAACAAACTCCCACACTGTAAAACACTTCAAACCAGATCCAATTATGAGGGTCTTTATTTCTGCAGAAAGAGTACAAAAAGGCATTATGTACAGCCATCCTCCCAGCCATGGCCTATGATATATTGGTATCTGAGACAAATGGTTACTCAGTCAGCCTGGATTGGATGGGAAATGACAAGCACTTTCAATTAGGACAGAGTACATCTTTTAATATAACCTGTAAAATGAAACGCAACAATATGCATTGAAGCATGCTAATCCATAGGTGCAATTTACAGAGAGAAAGGGGGGGAGGCGTGTCCACTGCACTGTTACAGACAGCAGTAATGTACACTTAACATAAAGTTCCTCATCTGCACTGAAGGTACCCATGCACCCCCTGCCCCCCCGCGCATTTGAAACTGAAATGATGTGTTCACCATTCACCCATTCTGGATGATGCACAGCCGCCATTTTGTATGATGCCCAGAGCAGCCATTTTGTATGATGACCAGGGCAGCCATTTTGTATGATGCCCAGAGCAGCCATTTTGTATGATGACCAGGGCAGCCATTTTGTATGATGCACAGCAGCCATTTTGTAGACATTTTGCAGCTGTGGTGCAGACAGGAACTCGCTGTATATGCCTGAAACAAGCTGTTCTTTCCCTAGGGCCAGGGTCTACTTCATCCCCGCGTACGCCACACAGTCTGGCGACTAATCTCACCCGTAAGGAGGTAGCGCAGAGGTTGATTCCCTGGCAGCGTGCTTAGATCGAACGGCTCCAACAGATCCTCAACCCAACAGGGAAGTATTCACCAATAACTATCCACAACACCCTCTCACCTACTAAAATACCCTCTTTTAGCCCACCAATACCTACCCACAACACCCTCTCACCTACTAAAATACCCTCTTTTAGCCCACCAATACCTACCCACAACACCCTCTCACCTACTAAAATACCCTCTTTTAGCCTATTGTAAAACCTCACGCTAACCCAATGACAGAATTTAGCGAGGGCCGTAGGGGGTTTTGTGTGCTTGTCCTTCTGCTGTTACTGGAAGAATATTAGTAGGGCTTAATAGTAATGACCGCTATGCGGAGAGTCTAGATCAGCTAATGAATAAACCACGTTACAAAGACAGTAGTACCACTCTGCCTTCCACTCTTTACTTGTCTGGGCTGACCAAGAATCTCCACAGTAGGGTCAACACATCTACCTTCGTTAGCTGACTCCATTTAAGATATAATTTAGAAATTTGGGTTTGAAACATACGCAACCTCGGGAGTGATTTCACTCGACTCGTACCTGCGCCACCATTACTCAATATATGCTCCCGGGATTAGCATTTATTGCTGAAATCTCAGTTTGGTGGAGAACTCAGAGGCTGAGGGTCTAGCCAACACAATACATGCACTATACTGACATGACAGTTGCGAGCCGAGGTCGGCGTACATTAAATGGGCTCCTTAGAGCGAATCTGACAGGAACCAGCGTCGTAACGCCCATGGGTTCCCTTCGCACCAAATTACAAGAGCCATGCACCACCAATCCTTTTATGGGTCAAACTTGACGGCCTCTCAGCTTAGAACTACCACGAATAATACAAAGCCACTGATCAGTCGGTCTCTGGTCTATATCATTCCCCTGAGTATTCAGTTGTAATTTAGGCTGAAAAAGGTACAAGATGAATTAGAGTCATGGAGATCACGCTAATTACAAACAAAATAGTTTATTCGCAGACCGGTAGGTTATTAGCTTTAGAATTCCAATAGGCAATTACAGATACACAAATTAAGAATAGAGATAGAGTAAATCATCATACCTAGCCTGCGTTGGCTACACACAAACACATAGTAGAACATGCAGAGTATGGGAAGCCGATTACGATCTTCCACTGCTACACATACATACATACATACACAAGACATGTTGTGTAGGAAGTCGAATACGATCTCCCTGATACTTACATATACATACAATATGCTGTGTGGGAAGTCGAATACGATCTTCCCACACAACATGTCTTGTGTATGTATGTATGTATGTATGTATGTGTAGCAGCGGAAGATCGTAATCGGCTTCCCACACCCTGCATGTTCTACTCTTTGTTTGTGTGTAGCCAACGCAGGCTAGGTATGATGATTTACTCTATCTCTATTCGTAATTTGTGTATTCTGTAATTGACTATTGGAATTCTAAAGCTAATAACCTACCTGTCTGCGAATAAACTATTTTGTTTGGAGCTTGCTTGATCTCCATGACTCTAATTCATCTTGTACCTTTTCAGCCTAAATTACAACTGAATACTCAGGGGGAAATGGTGGCTAAAGACCAACTGATCAGCGGCTTGGTAGAATTTGTGGTAGTTCTAAGCAGAGAGGCCGTCAAGTTCGACCCATAAAAGGATTGGTGGTGCATGGCTCTTGTAATTTGGTGCGAAGGGAACCCTCTGGGCGTTACGACGCTGGTTCCTGTCAAGTTAACTCTAAGGAGCCCATTTAATGTACACCGACCTGGGCTCGCAACTGTCATGGCAGTGTTTTGCATGTATTGTGTTGGCTAGACCCTCAGCCTCTGAGTTCTCTGCCGAACTGAGATTTCAGCAATAATGCTAATCCCGGGAGCATATATTGAGTAATGGTGGCGCAGGTAAGAGTCGAGTGTAATCACTCCCGAGGTTCGCGTATGTTTCAAACCCAAATTTCTAAATTATATCTTAAATGGAGTCAGATAACGAAGGTAAATGTATTGACCCTACTGTGGAGATTCTTGGTCAGCCCAGACCAGTAAAGTGCGGAAGGCAGAGTGGTACTACGGGGTTTATTCATTAGCTGATCTAGACTAGACTCTCCGCATTACTATTTAATCCTACTAATATTCTTCCAGCAACACCAGAAGAACAAGCACGCAAAACCCCCTTCGGCCTTCGCTAAATTCTGTCATTGGGTTAGCGTGGGGTTTTACACCACCAATACCTACCCACAGCACCCTCTCACCTACTAATAGACCTTCTTTTGTCCTGTAAGGTGGCTTTGGAGCCTTGATTCAGAAGTTTACATACACCTTAGCCAAATCCATTTAAATTGAGTTAATGGACTGTAAAGCCTGATGCAAGAAAGCGCGCTTTGCTTTTCCATTGTTTGGGTGTGTAGGGCCAGAATGTTTCTATACAATGACTGTTGCAGATGCTACTAACGACACGGCTTTACAGTCCATTCATATTTTATTTTTACACCGAATGTGAATGTCATAGCTGAATGTTATCGGACGCAGCCAGCGCCCAGGTGAAACTACAGATCAGTGTTTTGCCGTTTTAAAAGAGCTAGTTACAACGTGTCAGTCTGGGGCTATGGGAGAGGAGATGATTCGGGACCAACTAGTTGAGAAGACGAATTGAGCGTGCATAAGGGAGCGATCACTACTGGAGGCGCAATTGACCCTACTGAAAGCTGTGATGATAGCTCGCCAGATTGAAACTGTGTTGCACTAACGTTGCACATTACTTTAGCCTCTGCCTCTATCGTCTCAGTTTCAATCTGGTTATCCTGAGCTGCACTTTGTTTCAATGTCCAATTAATACTATATTTATTAATGTTTTTTTGTTTTGTTTTTTTCTTCTCTGATTTTTCCCCTTTTTCTCCCAATTTGGAAGCCAATTATATCCTATCTAATCCAATTTGTATCAGGTAAACTATCATCAAGACTTCAATCAGGTAAAATATCATCACGGCTTCAATCTGGTAAGCTATCGCCACAATAGGGGCGACATGGCTCAGGCAGTAAGAGTAGTCGTCTGGCAATCGGAGGGTTGTCGGTTCGGTCCCCCGCCCAGGGTGTGTCGAAGACACCTAACCACCAAATGCTCCTGACAAGCTGGTCGGCGCCTTGCATGGCAGCCAATCGCCGTTGGTGTGTGAGTGTGTGTATGAATGGGTGAATGAGAAGCATCAATTATACAGTGCTTTGGATAAATGCGCTATATGAATGCCAACCATTTTTACAATTTAAATCTGGTGAGCTGTCATCACAGCTTTCAGTAGGGTCAATTGCACCTCCAGTAGTGATCGCTCCATTATGTGCGCTGAATTCGTCTTCTCAACTAGTTGGACCCAAATCATCTCCTCTCCCATAGCCCCAGACTGATACGTTGTAACTAGCTCTTTTAAAACAGCAACAAACTGACCTGTAGTTTCACCTGGGTGCTGGATGCGTTGTTTGAAACGATAGCGTTCAGTTACGACGTTCGTTTTCGGTGTGAAAATTAAATACTAATGGACTGTAAAGCCGTGTCATAAGTATCATCTGCAACAGTCATTGTACAGAAACATTCTGGCCCTTACATCACAGAAATCCGTTTCAGAAATCGGCACTAAACCGTTTCCAAACGCGTTCATGCCTTCAATGGTAGCGGCAGTTCTCAGAAATTTTGTAGATTTAGCTAAGGTGTATGTGAACTTCCGACTTGAGTCAGGTAAGTAGTACTTTAAGATTATACGCATTTCCCCTTTCAACAGCTGTTACCACTGTTACCTGCAGGCTCTTGGGGAGTTGGGAGGCTTCTTGGTTTGCTCATGCCTGTTTTTCTGTTTCTCTGTTTTTCTGTTTCTAGTTATGCTGCAGCTGGAAACTCCTGGAGGGGTTTGATGCTCCCCACTCCCACCGATGGGGCAACGATGCGCAGAGCAGCCATTTTGTATGATGACCAGGGCAGCCATTTTGTATGATGCCCAGAGCAGCCATTTTGTAGCAAAATGCTGTCAGCTGTGGTGCAGGGGGCAACTTGCTGTATATGCCTGAAACAAGCTGTTCTTTCCCTAGTGCCAGAGTCTACTTCGTCCCCACGTAGGCCACGCAGTCCGGCGACCACACTCACCCCCGAGAAGGAAGCACAGAGTATGATTCACCGGCAGCGCGCTGAGATCGAGCTCCTTCGCCAACAGATCCTCGACCAAACAGGGAATCTGTTATGCCGGGGGGAACAGAAGAACCAAAACCGGCCGGGGTGCAGAAAAAATGGCAGGTTTAATTGCAAACGCAGGGGCAGACAGAGCAGAGTCAAGAAACAGGCCAGAGTTTAATACACTGAATGGAATCCACCAAGAGGAGGCTTTCTCCCAGGATGGAATGATTCACATGCCTGTTATCTTAGCTCTCTGCATTCATTGGCACTTTTGGCATTTTCACGAGATGTTTTTTCATTGAAATGATGACGCTTTCAGAATGACAGCTGATCGACTCAGCTATGTGTTTAAAGTAGTTAATCAACCAGCGGTTAAAACCCTGAGACTCGGACACCTTGTACACTCCTTTTGGTCATGGAATACACTGAATGCAAGTGAACCTGGCCTCCTTAGGGAGTTATGAAAGCAAGATCGGTGTTGACAGATTTGGAATGTGTCGTACAGTCAATATTGTGCTTGTTGTTGCCTTCGTGCAGGAAAATTCCACCTTGATCAAAGAGCTCAACGATTTCAAAAGAGCGCTGAAGGACTCTCAAGATAAAGTCCACGATTATGAGAACCAGTTGTCAGTTTACAGGAGGAAGAAGCCATCCAATTCCTCTGGCACCAAAGGTATGTCTTCCTTTTGTACTCATCACCTTCCTTTTGTTGGTTTGAAGAACAAATTCCCACACTGTAAAACACTTCAGACAAGATCCAATTATGAGGGTCTTTATTTCTGCAGAAAGAGTACAAAAAGGCATTATGTACAGCCATCCTCCCAGCCATGGCCTACAATATATTGGTATCTGAGACAAATGGTTACTCAGTCAGCCTGGATTGGATGGGAAATGACAAGCACTTTCAATTAGGACAGAGTACATCTTTTAATATAATCTGTAAAATGAAACGCAACAATATGCATTCCAGCATGCTAATCTATAGGTGCAATTTACAGAGGGAAAGGGGGGGGGGCGTGTCCACTGCACTGTTACAGACAGCGGTAATGTACACTTAACATAAAGTTCCTCATCTGCACTGAAGGTACCCATGCACCCCCTGCCCCCCCGCACGTTTGAAATTGAAATGTTCACCATTCACCCATTCTGGATGATGCACAGTCGCCATTTTGTATGATGCCCAGAGCAGCCATTTTGTATGATGCCCAGAGCAGCCATTTTGTATGATGACCAGGGCAGCCATTTTGTATGATGACCAGGGCAGCCATTTTGTATGATGCCCAGAGCAGCCATTTTGTAGCAAAATGCTGTCAGCTGTGGTGCAGGGGGCAACTTGCTGTATATGCCTGAAACAAGCTGTTCTTTCCCTAGTGCCAGAGTCTACTTCGTCCCCACGTAGGCCACGCAGTCCGGCGACCACACTCACCCCCGAGAAGGAAGCACAGAGTATGATTCACCGGCAGCGCGCTGAGATCGAGCTCCTTCGCCAACAGATCCTCGACCAAACAGGGAATCTGTTATGCCGGGGGGAACAGAAGAACCAAAAGCAGACAGGGGTGCAGAAAAAATGGCAGGTTTAATTGCAAACTCAGGGGCAGACAGAGCAGAGTCAAGAAACAGGCCAGAGTTTAATACACTGAATGGAATCCACCAAGAGGAGGCTTTCTCCCAGGATGGAATGATTCACATGCCTGTTATCTTAGCTCTCTGCATTCATTGGCACTTTTGGCATTTTCAAGAGATGTTTTATGATTGAAATGATGAAGCTTTCAGAATGACAGCTGATCGACTCAGCTATGTGTTTAAAGTAGTTAATCAACCAGCGGTTAAAACCCTGAGACTCGGACACCTTGTACACTCCTTTTGGTCATGGAATACACTGAATGTAAATGAACCTGGCCTCCTTCGGGAGTTATGAAAGCAAGATCGGTGTTGACAGATTTTGAATGTGTCGTACAGTCAATATTGTGCTTGTTGTTGCCTTCGTGCAGGAAAATTCCACCTTGATCAAAGAGCTCAACGATTTCAAAAGAGCGCTGAAGGACTCTCAAGATAAAGTCCACGATTATGAGAACCAGTTGTCAGTTTACAGGAGGAAGAAGCCATCCAATTCCTCTGGCACCAAAGGTATGTCTTCCTTTTGTACTCATCACCTTCCTTTTGTTGGTTTGAAGAACAAATTCCCACACTGTAAAACACTTCAGACAAGATCCAATTATGAGGGTCTTTATTTCTGCAGAAAGAGTACAAAAAGGCATTATGTACAGCCATCCTCCCAGCCATGGCCTATGATATATTGGTATCTGAGACAAATGGTTACTCAGCCAGCCTGGATTGGATGGGAAATGACAAGCACTTTCAATTAGGACAGAGTACATCTTTTAATATAACCTGTAAAATAAACGCAACAATATGCATTAAAGCATGCTAATCCATAGGTGCAATTTACAGAGGGAAGGGGGGGGGGGCGTGTCCACTGCACTGTTACAGACAGCGGTAATGTACACTTAACATAAAGTTCCTCATCTGCACTGAAGGTACCCATGCACCCCCTGCCCCCCCGCACGTTTGAAATTGAAATGTTCACCATTCACCCATTCTGGATGATGCACAGCCGCCATTTTGTATGATGCCCAGAGCAGCCATTTTGTATGATGCCCAGAGCAGCCATTTTGTATGATGACCAGGGCAGCCATTTTGTATGATGCCCAGAGCAGCCATTTTGTAGCAAAATGCTGTCAGCTGTGGTGCAGGGGGAAACTCGCTGTATATGCCTGAAACAAGCTGTTCTTTTCCTAGTGCCAGAGTCTACTTCATCCCTGCGTAGGCCACGCAGTCCGGCGACCACACTCACCCCCGAGAAGGAAGCACAGTGGATGATTCACCGGCAGCACGCTGAGATCAAGCTCCTTCGCCAACAGATCCTCGACCACATACTGAAAGAACCGCCTTTGTCCTGTAAGGTGGCTTTGGAGTCAGATTGATTCATAAATATGTATACAACAAACTACGGCTTACATTCTTTCTGTTGCTTCCACTCTACATGGGTACTCTTCTGGAACGTGTTAGGGAACTATAGCTATACTTGAGTTTAACTTTTGTATTAATTTGCAAAGAAATAACAGAAAGTGAGAGAGCTTACCGGCTCTCTGATTTGAATCAGACATAGTAAGACTCTTATACACACTTTTCCACAAGGGCAGAGACAAAAACCAGGAAGACATGACGCTGACAACCTAGGATTATTATCATTTAGTCTCCAGATAAATTTCAACCTTGCTCTTGCTGTAAGACCGGAATGTGCTTGCTTCAAGGAGAAGCACAGACATTAATCTCACAGACTGTCTGTCTGCTGGGGTGTGAGAGACAGAAAGACTCATAGTAAACACATAATTTAGAAAGTGGTCTAATTTTAATAAAGATTAAAAAATTGGGAAACTGGAACTGCTTGGCCAGTCTGTTCAATTAGAACAATCCCCAGAGCTGTGTAAAAAAGTTCAAGCTATGACCAGCTTGAAATGACCAGCTACCCATCTGTTTTAAAACCTAGCTTGAGCTGGTCAACCCATGTTGAGTATGGAGCTGGTCTGAACTGGTCAACCAGCTACCAGCTGTTTCAAAACCTAGCTTGAGCGGTTTTTTCAACAGGGTCTTGCAATACATTCTGGATGTAACTGACAGTTTTTCTTTGAGCACAACATGAGGCAATATGAAGCAAAGTGACTAAAACACAATCAAACCCTTTCATACACTGCCTGGCCAAAAAGATAGTTGCTGTTTGGATTGAAATAAGCAAATACTTCACTGTGATCACTTAAATGCTTGGTGGAATCGTAAAAAATCAACAGAAGAACTCAGGGCTATGTTTAATAATGAAAGTAAGAGCATTTCCACATGCACAATGCGACAAGAACTCAAAGGATTGGGACTAAACAGCTGTGTGACCACAAGAAAACCACTTGGTAGTGAGGCACTCCCCTGCACTTGAGTCACTCCCCTGCTCAAAAAACCTACTCTTGACCCCTCTGCTCTGAACAGCTTGTCTATCTTCTTCCCTTTCTCGCTAAAACTCTGGAACGGGCGGTCTGCTCCCAACTCTCCACTTATCTTCTCCAGATCATTCTCCATAATCCCAACCAATCCGGCTTCAAGAGTGGCCACTCCACTGAGACCGCCCTGCTCACGGTCACTGAGGCACTCCACTCTACCAAAGCCAAATCCCTCTCCTCTGTCCTCATCTTCCTCGACCTGTCGGCCACCTTCGATACAGTCAACCATGAGATTCTGCTCTCATCGCTGACTGGGATGGGTGTCACAGGATCTGCACTGGCATGGTTTTCCTCCTACCTCTCTGGCTGTTCCTACCAGATGACTTGGAGGGGCTCAGTCTCTGACCCCCACCCCCTACAAACTGGAGTCCCGCAGGGCTCAGTTCTTGGTCCTTTCCTCTTCTCTCTATACACCATGTCTCTTGGTTCTGTTATCTCTTCCCATGGCTTTTCCTATCATTCTTATGCCGATGACACCCAACTCTTTCTTTCCTCCCCCCCCAATACCCAGGTCACCACACAGATCTCTGCCTGCTTGGCTGATATCTCTGCATGGATGACTTCCCACCACCTGAAGCTTAACCTTGCCAAAACTGAGCTTCTCTATATCCCAGCTAAATCCTCTCCGACAATTGACCTCTCACTGATTGTTGAGGACTTTGTAGTATCCTCCTCCCATACAGCCAAGAATCTGGGGTGACTCTTGATAACTGCCTCACCCTGGCTCCACATGTATCCTCCACTGCTAGAACCTGCAGGTTCTTCCTCTACAATATTTGCCGTATCCGTCATCTCCTGACGGAGAAAACCACCCAGCTCCTAGTCCAGGCACTCATCATTTCCCTCCTGGATTACTGCAACTCCCTCCTAGCCCGTCTCCCAGCTTGTGCCATCAAGCCCCTCCATCTGGTCCAGAATGCTGCGGCCCACCTGATGACCAGTCAGCCCAGGTCGGCTCATGTCACCTCACTCCTCATTGGCCTCCACTGGCTTCCTATTGCCGCACGCATCCGATTCAAGGCCCTAGTGTTGGCATTTCAGGCTGCTAAGGGGACTGCCCCACCTTACGTCCAATCCTTTGATTCACAAGTTTTGTTATGCAGTCATTAGAAAACTTGCCTCTAATTCATTCTTCAAACGCAGGAGGAATTGATACGCTAACGCTTGTCAGGCCAGACTGGTGGTAAAAACGCAACACTGGCAGATTTTTGAGTGCTTAAAAAATGGATTCTGTAAGAACGTTTGATTGTATGGAGATGCGGGATGTAATTCCGGGGGAGTAAATGAATGGATTCACAAAGAGAAGAATAAGCACATTCCTCTGAAGAGGAATCGCATTTGTTATGAGTTCTATAATATATCTATAATCTGCCCTCTTTACACTGCGAAAGTTGTAAAAGTTTAAATGTTGCAGTTCTGGAAGGACGGATCTCCATCTTGCACTCCATTAAAGACAACAAGCTGTTCCTCGATTCATTTATGGAACCCCGTGGAACTGATGCTGCTGTTTCGCTGCTTCGCCCCGAGGCCGAGCTCCCTGTGGCGGGGGCGGCCAAAGAGCTGCAGCACTCCAGCTTCCACAGCTAATGCTGCTTGGATTACTGTCCCAACGGGCAGCCGACAAGGAAGGCGCACCTCCTTACCCCCAGTCCCAGAAGAGTTGCGGCTGACGAACACCTTCCAAGTGTTGGACGGACTCACTCAGCCCTGGGAAGACCCCCAAGAAAACAATACTTCGGACCTACATGTTGCTCGCGGTTTGAGCGAGCCTGGCTCCGCTCGAGTGACACTCCCCTCCACTCAGAAACCAGACCGGCGGTCTTCACACCGGGCAGCGACCTCTGCTTCCCGACGAAGGATCCTCAGGGAGGCGGTGATCAGCCGCTCTGGTGGTTCTCCTGACCCTGGTCCAATGCGGAGTCCTCCCAGGTCTGATGTTGCGGCCCTGCTGCAGCCTCTGCCTGCCCAGACACGCTCCCCGGGGTCGCCGACGCGATCGCGTAGATCCCTCGCCCCTTCATCTCGTCATCTAGAGATGATCTCTACTTCACATTGCAGGCCTATAAAGGAGCCTGTCCCTTCTCAACCTCGTCCCCTTTTCTCTCCAACAACCCTTATAGTGGGTGATTCGATTACCCGGAAACTTTGGTTTTGCGAATGCAGCTACACACTGCTTTCCTGGAGCAACGGTCCACGTTGGGACAAATGACACCGCTCGTCAACAGTCAGAGCTAACGAAAAAAGATTTCAAGGACCTTTTTAAGTTTTTAAATGACTGTGGAAAGTCCGTCTTTATATCTGGTCCTTTGCCTATGCTGGGGGGAGAGCAGAACGTTTCAGCCGAATCCTCGGTCTTAATACCTGGCTCCAGTCCACTTGCAGAACAAATAACAGGTTTTATCATCAATTTTAACCTATTTTGGAATCGGTTCTCCTTTTTTACGGCAGAAGGTATCCATCCAAACAAGCTGGGCTCACATGTGCTTGCTGCAAACATGCTACATGCTGTGCACTGTGCCAATGATTATGCCCCACGTGACTGACAACCAAATCGGGACAATCCTTTTCCTTCCAGGGTCAAAACACAGCCTATTGATGTGATCCCCCCCTTCTGTTCTAATGTGTTTACTGCAGGTATCCCTATTCCTGTTTGTGTGACCAATAGGCCTAGATTGTCTGACCCCTACCGTCGTGATAGTCAGGCTTGCCGTGGTATGCGAGTGCTCTGTCCAGTTGCACATATCTTAAATTCTCCCTCCCCCAGTGTCGATTTGGCTGTTACTCAACAGGTAAACCTTCGCATGGCTCTAATAAATGCAAGGTCAATAGTTAATAAAACATTTTTATTAAATTACTTTTTTATCTCCTGGGGATTGGATTTTATGTTCATTACGGAAACCTGGCTCCATGCTGACGAATATGCACCTTTCTCTGAACTCCTTCCCCCTGACTGTTCATTCCTCAGCTCCCCTCACACCACTGGTAACGGTGGAGGCATAGCCTCAGTGTTTAGATCTAATCTCATGTGCCGACTGTGTCATTCCACACCTAGTTACTCTTTTGAGTTGCAGCTCTTTGAAATGAACCTGTCCTCCCCGGTGCTCTGCGCTGTTGCTTATCGTCCGCCAAAATGTAACATGGACATCATTAATGATTTTGCTGACTTTTTGTCGGGGATCATGGTTAAATATGACCATATTTTAATTTTAGGTGATTTTAATGTCCATGTGTGCTGTGAATCAAGACCTTTAACCAGGGAATTTCTGCGCTTAATTGATTCTTTTAATCTCATCCAATCTGTATCTGGCCCGACACATGAAAAGGGACACACATTGGATCTTGTCTTATCGTTTGGTCTATCTGTTTCTGTAAATGAAATCTGTACAACAGCATGTATCTCAGACCGTTTACCTGTCCTGTTTACATCTTCTATCCCTTGCTCGGGAATTAAATCACGCGCCCCCGCACGCCATTTGCGCACGATCAACTAGTCGACCGCATCACAGTTCTCTGATATTTTCAGCGTCTCCTCAATTTGTGCGATTTGTGCGCACAACCAACCTCTCTGTAACACCACTCCATATATCCGACCACTCCTTCATCTCTTTTTCTCTTCCACTCTCCTCTAACACCCATCCATCTCTCCCACCATCCACTGTCACCTGTCGGCGTAACCTACGCCACCTGTCTACCTCCACCCTCTCATCTACAATTGTCTCCTCCCTACCATCCGCAGAGTCTTTCTCTCAAATGTCTCCCGACGATGCTGCTACAACCCTCATGTCCTCCCTCTCATATTCATTTGACTCTCTGTGTCCCCTCACCACCAAATTAGCCTGGGCCCCCGCCTCCCAGCCCTTGGCTTTCTGATGCTCTACGAGCTGTCCGAACCAAACTGCGGGCAGCAGAGAGAAAATGGAAAAGGTCCTGTCTCCCCAGTGATATAGCTTCCTTCCATGCCTAAAATTAACGCGGCCGCCTCTAATCCCCGCAAACCGTTTTCAACCTTCTCCTCTCTTCTCGCCCCCGTTCCCCCCCACCTCCCTCATCACTCACACCTGATGACTTTGTCTCCTTCTTTGAAAAGAAGGTAGATGCCATTCGCAATTCCTTCTCCCAACCCTCTCCCCCTACTGACCCTCCTACCTTCCCCAACTCCCTATCCTCCTTTTCTCCCCTCTCTGACTCTGACACTTTGAAACTCCTCTCATCCCACCGCCTAACCACCTGTCCTCTTGACCCCATCCCCTCTCCCCTTCTTCTATCTATCTCTACTGACATTCTCCCTTTTCTCTCCTCTCTAATCAACACCTCCCTCTCTTCCGGCACCATGTCCTCTTCCCTGAAAAAAAGGCTAGGGAGCATAACGATTGGACTCTGGAGCAATGGAAAAGGGTCATATGGTCTGAGATTTACCCTATTCCAGAGTGATGGGCGTGTCAGGGTAAAAAGGGAAGCACATGATCGATGTGCCCACCATGCATAGGGCCCGCTGTACAAGCCTCTGGAGGCAGTGCTATGATCTGGGGGCTTCAGTTGGTCAGGTCCAGGCTCAGCAACATTATGTGGCAATAAAATCAAGTCAGCTGAATGTACTGAATGACCAGGTTATCCCATCATTTTTTTCTTCCCTGATGGCACGGGCATATTCCAGGACGACAAGGCCAGGATTCATCGGGCTCAAATTGTGAATGAGTGGTTCAGGGAGCATGAAGAATCATTTTCACACATGAATTGGCCACCTCAGAGTCCTGACCTTAACCCCATTGAAAGTCTTTGGGATCTGCTGGAGAAGACATTATGGCATGGTTCGACTCTCCCTTTGTCAATACAAGATCTTGGGCACAAATGTATGCAACTCTGGACAGAAATAAATGTGACATTGCAAGGTCCACATCTTCACAGCTTCAGCTTCCTCCAGAGATTCTGTTTCAGCGGTAAAGCCCTCGTCTGCTGTAGCTGAGGTCACTGGGAGGTTAATGTCAGACGCTGTCCCTGGAGCAGGGAAGCTAGAGCTTCAGAGATCTAGACCTTGATCTTATGTTTCCAGCAGTTTTCACTAGAACCACATGCTTGGTGGAGGAGTTATCTTGAATGGCAGCCTCTAATTGGAGCCCTGCCCAAAGAAGGTTTGTCGGAAGCAAAAACAACATACAGGATTGGGTGGATTTGGGGGAAAGCTTTTCTACATGCAGCAGTGCCGTCACTTACAACTACCGCAGGTTTCATTGGCTTTGACTCGCACATCTTTGTACATCACACTGAGAAACAATTTTGGCTCACGACGCAAGATCGATTTCTGAATTTTGTCTGCGACTGCAGAATTTAAGGGATTTTGGTATATACCTGAGCGAAACAGGGATTCACTCTGGTATAAGCAAGGCCAGGTTCAGCTCAAACATACCAGCTCAGAAATTGCTTGTTCATCTGACTCCAAACAAGTACAATAGCTAATTTCAGAATTCTATAAGCCAAGAGAGGAATTGCAGCAACAGACAAGATCGAACCACAACACTGTTGATACTGTGCTGAAGTTGAACCAAAATCTGTTGTGAACATTGGCAAAAAAAAGTTTTAGAAATTGTCAGTAACTTGCAAGAAACATTATGCTATATAACAGATGAATGTATTTTGAATAGTTATCCAGGTCTGCAAGCTAATAAGTTTGTCATCTGGGTGAGATTGCAGTTTCATAGACTATTGATAGAGGAAGTGGGATTATTCCAGATTTTTATTTTAAAAAAGAAAACATATGCACATCCAATTTCATCCATTATAAGAGCCTTTCTCTTGAAAATATTTGCCACATCACTGGTACAGGCATAAAAAATACAGCTGGAAATACACTCAGTGAGCACTTTATCAGGTATGTATTAGACTTTTACATTACATTACATTATTGGCATTTGGCAGACGCTCTTATCCAGAGCGACGTACAACAAAGTGCATACCCATAACCAGGGATAAGTTCGCTGAAAGACCCTAGAGGTAAGTACAATTTCAACTGCTACCTGCACAACAAAGATAAGGACAAGGGCCATTTTTTTTTTTTTTTTTTTTTGAACAAACAAACAAACAGAGCAAAAGTCACCAAAGTTAACTATCCAAACACTGCTTACCTAGCCAACTAAAATACCGATACACAAAGCAAGTCACAGAGACAACAATTAAGGTTCACAGGGAGGTAGGGAGGGATGGGGAGAGGTGCTGCTTGAAGAGGTGTGTCTTCAGCTTGCGCTTGAAGGTGGGGAGAGATTCTATAGTTCTGACCTCAACGGGGAGTTCGTTCCACCACCGTGGAGCCAGAACAGACAGTAGTCGTGAGCGTGAGGTGGAGGTTCTGAGAGGGGGAGGTGCCAAGCGGCCTGTGGAGGCTGAACGAAGAGGTCTGGCAGGGGTGTAGGGTCTGATGATTTTTTGCAGATAAGCTGGGGAAGACCCTTTAACTGCTTGGAAGGCTAGCACCAATGTTTTGAATTTGATGCGAGCCATGACAGGCAGCCAGTGGAGGGAAGTAAGCAGGGGGGTGACGTGTGAGTATTTGGGAAGGTTGAAGACCAGACGAGCTGCTGCATTCTGGATGAGTTATTAAGTCTTCTGCTGCTCTAGCCTATCCACATATAGGTTTGATGCGTTGTATGTTCAGAAATGCTCTTCTGCATACCACTGTTGTACTGTGTGGTTATTTGCGTTACTGTGTACCATTCTCCACAAACTCCAGAGTCAAAAATCCCAGGAAATCAGCAGATTTCAGAATAAGTAGGTGTACAGGTGTTCATAATAAAGTGCTCAGTGAGTGTATGTGTTGGCATGGAGGTAGCATCTATTTGTAGCTTTGGAGACTCTGTGATCCCAAGGTGACTTCTGCAATTGTCCAACTGCGGTTTTTTTGGGCGTTTTTTTTTTTTTAGATAAGAGTATTTTCACGCATTTAGCTACGTTTTTATAGTCAGTGCCTAATTTATGAAGGAATTGAAAAATATGAATAGGAGCCATAGACTGTATAAAAAACAATAGGAGCTGTCTCAACAAATTCCTTGCAAAACCTATCCCCTCCAGGGTCATGTTTCCGGTTCCGTTCCCCTCATGCGTAAGTTAGCGTAAGGTAACGTCAAGTCGCCAGCGTGGTTGCCAAGCTTTCTCTGTTGGTTACTATGATGCAATCTATAGCTTTGTCAGATTCAGGAGATCAGAAAAGAGCTAAGCCCATTCTTTTATTTACTACATTATTACATTACATTACAATAATTACATTATTGGCATTTGGCAGACGCTCTTATCCAGAGCGACATACAGTTGATTAGACTAAGCAAGAGACAATCCTCCCCTGGAGTAATGTAAGGTCAAGGGCCCAACAGCTGTGCGGATCTTATTGTAGCTACACCAGGATTAGAACCACCGACCTTGTGTGTCCCAGTCATTTACCTTAACCACTACGCTGCAGGCCAATTGACTTGACAGATAGTTATTACATATTTTATATCATTTTCATAACTGACTGACTTTGTTGTGTCACTTCATGACATTTTCCTCTATCTCTCACAGGGGACCTACGGAAAAGAGCTTTCCAGAAATATCAAGCAGAGTATCCGGACGGCCTCCGCAAAATTCTTACGAACTTACTAACAAATCTCTGCACTCGTCTCAACACCAACACTAGTCTTTCATTGAAATGCTGTGTGTCCTGTTGTTTAGGTGAGGGTCATGCTGACGGAGGAGGAGAAAGTGGCCCACCTGACTGAGACGCATGCAGGCCATTTCAGACCGAGGAGGATGCAGGAGAAGACCACTCACATGTTTTTTTTGGCGAGGCATCACACAGGACAACTTGGATTGGGTAAGTGAACTACTGGGAATACAGGGAGCATCATGTTTGGACAGCAAAGTGTTCTTATTTTTGCCTCTATACTCTAAATAAAATCTGAATAGGAGCCAGTGTTTTCCGTAACCACGTCAAGGTTGGAATATAAAAATAATTTGTATAATTATTAATAATTTGATAAACTGAATTAAATTGTTTTATTTATATGATTTATATGATGTGCTCTAGTTAGCTGTCATCACCGCGCCAACGTTCTAGCTAACGTTAGCTAGCCAACATAATAGCTAGATATAACCAGTGAAAACTAGCTAACTAGCGCTATTGGAAACCGTATTACTGTAAAACTAGTTAGCTAGCTAACCAGTTTTACTAACTACACTCACTGAGCACTCAATTAGTTTTTTTAGTTTTTTTATTACTTTATTTCACCGACTTATTCATGCGATTATCTAATCAGCCAGTTGTGTGGCAGCAGTGCAATGCATACAGTCATGTTGATACGGGTCAGGAGCTTCAGTTAATGTTCACATCAATCATCAGAATGGGGAAAAAATGTGATCTAAGTGACTTTGACCGTGGAATGATTGTTGGCGGCAGACAGGGTGGTTTAATTATCTCAGAAACTGCTGATCTCCTGGGATTTTCACACACACTAGTCTCTAGAGTTTGCAAAGAATGGTGCAAAAAAATTAAATAAATAATAATAATAATCCAATGAGCAGCAGTTCTGCAGACAGAAACACCTTTTTAATGAGGAACTCAGAGAACGGCCAGACTGGTCAAAGCTGACAGTCACGCAAATAACCACACATTACAGTGCAGTGGTATGCTGAAAAGCATCTCTGAACACATTATAACTCTAAGTGGATAGGCTACAGGAAAAAAAATCTAAAATACCTAGTAAATTGCTAAACTGTGTCAAAATAAAATCAATAAATCAGGGTCCATGCAGTAATGCAAGGTACATTTTTATAAGCTACGTTCAGTTTCCAGGTTTGTACATAATTTGCATGTCAACAACTACACCCCGGTATATCGCGTCGTGCTGGTCATTGGAAAAGCAGATCGCAAGCCAAAAAAGTGTGGGCACCCCTGCTCTAAATTTTAAATTCCTATTTTAAACATTCACTAAAAATAATCATAACATTGTATACTTCAATTGGCCATTCTGTTTAATGCCTGGCGATTTTTTTTTTATTCCATAAAAATTGAATTATGGAACACTGCCTTTACCGTTGTCGGTTGAATTCCTATCAATTCCATTTTATTTGTTTAATGTCTGGAATTACCCAATGCGTCATACTTAATTGCGTCACAAAGTAGATTGACCACCGCTTTTGCAGATGCTCTTTCTCTTGCGTCACAAAAGTATGGCATTGAAGCGCAGTTAAATATTCATGTCACACGAATACCACGTCAGTCTTCGCGAAGATTAACGGGAAATAACATTTTTTTTCGATTTTACATTACAGCAATATAGCAAGAGGTAAGTGAAGCAACTACAGTATGCATACAAAAAAATACTACTGATACACCATCTCATTTGGCCATGCAGCCGCCTTTGGTATGAATGATTGCTGTGGTCTTTATACGTGTCTTGATTACAAGCACATTGTTTAATAGCGTAATGCTTTCCATTCCCCGAGTGTAGCAGCATGTCTTCAGCCGACTTTGTCCTCGGAGCGGAGACTGGAGCGTCTTACCGACGTTTCCTTTCTGGCAGCAACTTCAACGGTGAGCGAGAATTTCAACATTTAATTCTAGGTATTGATACTAATAAGCCCGTTATTGCAACGAAATCCTGAAACAAAAAGTAAGACCGATCCTTGAATTGAGCTGATATATGGGGGAAAATACCAACCACTCCCTACCTGATTAACTATTATGGGGGAGTAACGTGTTTCTTATCCGGTCATTGGTTCTATTTATATTAAAAAGTCAATGACATGTGAAAATGTTACGGTGCAAATGATTCAGCGTGGCCCCTGTGAAATGTTCTATTCATGTGTGAATTATAGTGAGCGTGGTCTTAATTTGAATAATGTGCAAATCTTTAAATTCACATGTAAATCACATGTGTGGAGGGAAGTTCATTACCAGTGCGTTCTCCCAGCATCCCAGAGGAGCCCGCGCATGATGCTGGCCATGGCCGTCAGCGCTGACGGACGCGACCAGGCTGTGTTGGTGCTGCGGGAGAGGGACATCATCCCCGTGTACAACCTGCAGGAGAAGAACCAGAGCCTGCGTGCCCTGAGAGGGGAGGACGCCTCCGTGTTCTCGCGTGACTGCAAATACCTCCTCGGCCAATCAGGAGCGCCGGACTGGACACTGTTCTGCTCCCACCCCATGAATCAGGTAAGTGTCAATCACAGGGCACAGGGAGAAGCCTCACGCTATAGTTGTAGTTTTATCATGTGTGTTAAAGAGGACTCCCCCAGCAGGGCGACCCACTCAGAACGTGTTGCTCTGGAAACAGTATAATTCATGAACAATGCGAGATTCTTGTCCAGTGTCGCAGTTTGGATTTGAGTTGCGCTCGTGAAATAAAATGGAAAGGGGTTTTTAGCTGAGGCCTGCGATCGTACACGTAGACACAGTCTGTGAGAGCCCTCTCTCTGAAGGACAACACAAAGATCTGCGTGTCTGGAAACGGCCAGAATGGCTTAAACCAAAATGGCTTATTTTATTGATACGTTGTGGTGAAGAACATGCACCCTCAGAAAAAAAATGGAATCACAGGGTTCCTTTTGGAACCATCTTTTTCCTTAGAGTGAAGATCAATGCCATAAAGCAGCATCATACATTTTATACTAATGGCAAAGGTATCGTCTGTACCACAGAAATTCATGTTTGGTTATTAATATATGCCTTTGTGTATATATTTCTCAGATCCCCTCAGACACCTACAGGCACGATCCCACTCAGGTTGTGGCCATGTATGATAATCTGTCAGAGGCCACCTCATCCACCTGCACCGACCAAGGCCAGCTCTACAGCGCCGACCTGACCGATATAGAAGTGAGTATAGACTGTATAAGTATAAGTATAAGAATAACGTATTGCAAGTTTGGTTGATGCAGAATGGTCTGCTTATGAAGAAGTTTAATGTTGTAATGATCTAGCTTTAAACTGTGACGGGTTCTTTCTACTGGTGATTGAAAGCAGCAAAATAAAAATATCCTCACCATTGGGTCAATAAAGAGCCTGCAGCTCTGCAGAACCAGTCCTCATTGACTTTAAATGAGTTATTTAGCTGATGCTTTCATCCAGGCCCCAGTGGAACACCTTAGCCCCGATGAGACCATCTCCACCGTGTGGACAGACTGCGCTCTCACAGAGATCCCAGACAGCCAGGTGAGTGAAAGACCTCCTTTCTTTGCTTTCATTGAGAGATTCTGTCTGTTGGGACAGATCTCGCTCCAAAACATGGTAACTTGTTATTTATTTTATCCAGAGCAACTTATAGTTGATTAGACTATAAGGGCCTTGCTCAAGGGTCCAACAGTGCACAGATCTTATCATGGCTACACCGGGGCTTGAACCACCAACCTTCCGGGTCCCGGTCATGTACTTTAGCCACAAATATATGGTTAAATAGGTTGAATAAATAGTTTTAACCACAATTTCATTTACAGTGATGCATAATTCCATTGTGGTTTTGAAATAAATTATCACGTGAATTGTACCTGATGTGGACTAAAACTACAGACTGTGGAAGTCACAAACCTTCACATGGAGTGTTTTGATGTCTAATCTTAAAGCCTTCCAGTATTTTAAATGCACTGAATAGATGAATTGCATCTTTCACTTTTTTATTTTTTTATTTTGTGAGGGTTTGACAGTGCCATTTTAAAAGGCGAGATTTGAGAAACGGCTTTACAGTCAGTGTGCCTGCGTGTTTGTGAAGCAAAGTCACGCTGCTGCTGTTGTTGTGCTTGACAGATCATCACAGAAGTGCCAGCCAACCCAGGGACCCACAACACCAAGTATGACCTGGAGGAGACCCTTATTACCCACTGTAACCTGGAGGACACCTACACCACCAAAGCTGACCTGCAGGAGACCTACACCACCAAGGCTGATCTGCAGGAGACCTACACCACCAAGGCTGATCTGCAGGAGACCTACACCACCAAGGCTGATCTACAGGAGACCTACACCACCAAGACTGGTCTGCAGGAGACCTTCACCACCAAGGCTGATCTGCAGGAGACCTTCACCACCAAGGCTGATCTGCAGGAGACCTACACCACCAAGGCTGATCTGCAGGAGACCTACACCACCAAGGCTGATCTGCAGGAGACCTACACCACCAAGGCTGATCTGCAGGAGACCTTCACCACCAAGGCTGATCTGCAGGAGACCTACACCACCAAGGCTGATCTGCAGGAGACCTACACCACCAAGGCTGATCGGCAGGAGACCTATACCACCGAGGCTGATCTGCAGGAGACCTGCACCACCAAGGCTGATCTGCAGGAGACCTGTACCACCATGGCTGACCTGGAGGAGACCACCTCCACCAAGACTGATCTGGAGGAGACCCATATCACCCAGTCTGACCTGGTACATATGTTCACTCTTGTCTAAACCACTGGGGGAAAAAAATGTTTTTCAATGTCTGCCTGCTTGTATGCATTTAGTTGCTGCCACATGATTGGCTGATTTAAATATTTGCATCAATAAACTGGTGTACAGGTCTAACAGTGTATTCACAAATATGACGAAACTAAGCCCTATATCTGTGCTCTTTCAGAGCTCAATCATGATGGAACTGAAAGAAAAGATGCGAACGCTGCAGACAGAGAAGTTAGCGCTACAGCTGAGGGACATGCAGCATGACTGCAATGTGAAAGAGATGAAGGAGGAGTTCACTCAGGAGACCAAGGCTATGCGGCAACAGATCATGGTGAGCCGAAAGGATGAGACGTTAGCTAACGTTCGCCAACATTTTAAAACTTCTTTTCTGTTCCCCACAAAACGTTAGCTAACTATTTTTAAAATTAGTGCGCTGCCGTGAACAGAAATGGCTGCCAACGGAGAGAACAAAAGTAAACGATTATTTGGCGGTTATAATGCACTTTGATCAATGTTAATATTTGTTCTTACTTTAAAAAAGACATCACAGATAAGCAACTAATCAGCTAGCTGACATTGTTAAATCTAAGCTGCATCCATTTTTGTTCAAAATGCGTTGGTGACGAATTAAATGGAATGTTAATTTCAAATAGTTCAACAGTAACGCACGTCTGATCGCTGCGTCAAGCCTCACAGCACCATTATACAAGACCGTCCCTATTGATGCCACTGCCGTAAACACAAAGTCTTTTTTATTGTTGCTGACCTGATCGTCTCGCTTTAATCTCCCTGTAGGATCTTGAGGCAGAAAAGGAGGAGTTGGTGTCGGAACACGACAAGACTTTGAAAGCAGTGAGGGAAGAGCACACACAAGTGGTGGAGGATTTAAGTAAGAACTGTTTATCAGTAATTAAATAAAGCCACCAACACCCATAGGTTCTTCTCAATGGTACGCTATTCAGGGCAATTACTTTTGTGAAAACTTACCGGGCCTCCTCGACCAGGGCTGCCTGAAGGACTGAAATGGACATAAACCCTAGCCGCTCTTGTCCTCTAAGGTGCAATAGGTAATTTCGGACTTCTAAAGGTCAAGAGAGGAATAGTAGCGACAAACATATTCAAACCACAACAGTTTGTACCTCCCCCTTCTCTGTGAACCGCACTGATGTTAAAATGCCATTGGCTGTGGCAATTCGAACCAATTTTCAGCCAATGAGCTTGGATTACTGTACAGCTGTACGATGTTTAGGTTCAGAGTGCCGGCCTGTATATTTTGAAACTCGAATTTAAGGACTGTAGTCACCATGTCAGTGAGCCTTTTTCAATGATAGGAAGGGATTTTAACAATGTTTTAACCCAAAAATCTTACCTATTGTGCCTTTAAGAGTGATGTTGCATGTGGTAAAATTTCACACATTCAAAATATGAATTTGCCTGTATGGATTTCATACATAATGGATGTTGTGCACTTGTTTTTGTATGGTTTAATGTCACTCGACTTTGGCAGCTCTGTGACCATCCCTCCTTTGCAGACTTGAGCATGCACGGGAAGCTGAGGCAGGAGTATGAAGCATCGCATTTGCTGCAGCAGGAGCTGGAGGAGTGCAGGCAGCAGCTGCAGAGCGCAGAGACCGGCCATAAGCGAGCGATTGAGCAGCTCACCAACTCCTACGAGGAGGAGCACCGGTTCCAACTTCAGCAGGTGGGATCTGCTCCGCTGCCCCAGGCCGTTAGCCTAGCTTGCCAGGCTGCTAATGGAGAGGAGCATAAGGGTGATGAACCCAACCCCTTTCAGGATGCAACCAGTATTTTAAAATTGGTCACATTCCAAACAGTGTAGACGGGTTCCAGGGGAACGCAACCATATTTTAAAAACGGTCACATTCCACACAGTGTAGATAGTCACATCGAGGATGTGAATAGTCACATGTCAATTCAGTCAGTCCAGGAGCTAGCTCAGGAAGCACTCTTCTAAATTACACATTCAACAAGCATTCATATTTGTGTAAACATTCGATTTCTGTGTAAAATATTAACATTTAATTTTGAATGTAGCCATTTGATGTGATGGTAAAAGCACAATTGGGTGGAGATTAGTTCTGGTGCCAGACCAGATGAAGGTCTTTCTGACCTGAACCTACGCCCTGCTTGTCTCATTCCGGCCCCAGTGCAAGGACAAGGCGCAGTGGCAGAAGATGGAGTACGAGCTCATACTGAAGACGATGGCGGAGGAGATCTTTGCCTTACGATGCAAGTACAAGGCCAAGTCAAAAACCATGAGGGACATGAGTGCCCAGTACAAGGATGAAGCCAGGATCATGAAGAAACGGGTATGGCAACCAAGCAAACTGCCTTTGCTTTGAGTGTTTATGAAAAGCTATGGAACTTTAAAGGTTATGGAAGGTTGCTATCGTTTTATATGTTCTGTAGATACAGATGGGTTATGGGTGTTTGTGAAGCAAATTAGTATGTCTGTTTGGCTGCATCCTAGTTATGAGGTAATACCTGACTAGTGTGGCCAACTGACACAGAGATGAGGTGCGTTCAAGACAGCGAACGCGCACGGCAAACTAAGTTTGCAGCAAACCCTGGCTGTTGAACGATTTTAAATGAACATTCCATTTAGTTCGACACCATTTTGAATACAGATGGAGGCGACTTGGATTTAACAATGCTAGCCAGCATATTCGTTGCTTAGGCTACCTGTGATTTATTTTTTAAGGCAAGAACAAATATTACATTGATTAGAGTGTATTATAGCAGCCAAATAATTGTCAACTTTTGTTCTCTCCGCGTCTTTCCCGTCGGTGCACTACCTTTTCAAATAGATAGCTAACGTTTGCGGAGAACAGAAAAAAGTTTGAATATGTTTGTGAACATATGCTAATGTTTGCGATCATGAACACACCTCAGGTAATACTTGACTAGTGTGGCCAAGTGACGCAGAGCTGTTTAAGACTTATGTTGCGTTCCAGGTGAACTCGGAAACTCATACTGTAGGTCCAACTTGGGAGGTAGGAGCGTTCCCATGGTTACTTCGTAGCAACCGTTAATAACATGAAGGTTGGCCAGAAACTGTCACTTGCGCTGGTGCTTTCTGAACACTACAACCATCAGACTTTTTAACATACACTGTTCCTTGGGATCAGAAAAATTATGCAGGAGTTGACTTTTTTTTCACTGTCATTGTGTAGCTATACTGTCAATCGAGCCGTTTTAAATGATGTCAGTGTCCTGTTACTTGACAACAGAGCTGAAAAACGATACCCGACTATCCAACAATTCTGAATTAACAGGCTGTTCCAGTAATCTTTCCGGTTGGAAGGTCATGAATTCTGTGTTTCCGAGATATCTGGAAGGCAGCATAATAATCAACATTTATTCTTGTGAATGTTATTTCTCAGTAAAGCACCTTATAAATGTGGAGTGACTTTTGTCCCTGTAGTTTGAGTGCCTGGGGGAAATCAAGAGTAAAAGGATTGAGAAACTTGAGGCAGAGGTGAAGAAGAACCTGAATATCATTAGCAATCTGGAAAATGACGTCTTGGGCCTGAAACAACAGATTATGTTGAGGAATGAAAACATTCAGGAAAAAGTGAGTTTATTTTCAGAGGACATTCCTCAAACTCCCATTCCATCTTCAAACAGAATCCAATAGCATACAATCAAACATATCTGAAAAGGTTTGTGTAGCAGAACAGCCCCCTTCTTGACCATGTCTGCATGCTTATATGCATTTTGTTGCTGCCACATGATTGGCTGATTTAAATATTTGCATCAAGAAACTGGTGTACAGGTCTACCAGTGAGTGTATTCACAAATATGACTAAACTAAGGCCTATATCTGTGCTCTTTCAGAACTCAATCATGATGGAACTGAAAGAAAAGATGCAAACGCTGCAGACAGAGAAGTTAGTGCTACAGCTGAGGGACATGCAGCATGACTGCAATGTGAAAGAGATGAAGGAGGAGTTCACTCAGGAGACCAAGGCTATGCGGCAACAGATCATGGTGAGCCGAAAGGATGAGACGTTAGCTAACGTTCGCCAACATTTTAAAACTTATTTTCTGTTCGCCACAAAACGTTAGCTATTTTTTTAATTAGTGCGCTGCCGTGAACGGAAATAGCTGCCAACGGACAGAACAAAAGTCAACGATTATTTGGCGGTTATAATGCACTTTAATCAATGTTAATATTTGTTCTTACTTTAAAAAAGACATCACAGATAAGCAACTAATCAGCTAGCTGACATTGTTAAATCTAAGCTGCATCCATTTTTGTTCAAAATGCGTTGGTGACGAACTAAATGGAATGTTAATTTCAAATAGTTCAACAGTAACTGTTGTCTGCAAACGTAGTTCCCCCTGGAACATTCGCTGTCCTAAACGCACGTCTGATCGCTGCGTCAAGCCTCACAGCACCATTATACAAGACCGTCCCTATTGATGCCACTGCCGTAAACACAAAGTCTTTTTTATTGTTGCTGACCTGATCGTCTCGCTTTAATCTCCCTGTAGGATCTTGAGGCAGAAAAGGAGGAGTTGGTGTCGGAACACGACAAGACTTTGGAAGCAGTGGGGCAAATGGTGGAGGATTTAAGTAAGAACTGGTTATCAGTAATTAAATAAAGCCACCAACACCTTTTCAATGGTACTCTATTCAGGACAATTACTTTTGTGAAAACTTTTTTTTATATTTTGAAACCCGAATTTAAGGACTGTCAACACAGGGTGAGTCACCATGTCAGTGAGCCTTTTTCAATGATAGGAAGGGATTTTAACAATGTTTTAACCCAAAAATCTTACCTATTGTACCTTTAAGAGTGATGTTGCATGTGGTCATATTTCGTATGTGTGAATTTGCCTGTATGGATTTCATACATAATGGATGTTGTGCACTTGTTTTTTTGTACGGTTTAATGTTGCTCGACTTTGGTAGTCAGATATATTTTGCTGGCCATCTCTGAGTGTGCAGCTCTGTGACCATCCCTCCTTTGCAGACTCGACCATGCACGAGAAGCTATGGCAGGGGAATGTAGCCTCACATTTGCTGCAGGAGGAGCTGGAGGAGTACAGGCAGCAGCTGCAGGGTGCGGAGACCGGCCATAAGCGAGAGATAGAGCAGCTCACCAGCTCCTACGAGTCCAGACTGGAGCAGCTCACCAGCTCCTACGAGTTCAGACTGGAGGAGCACCGGCACCAGCTTCAGCAGGTGGGGTTAGCCTAGCTTGCCAGGCTGCTAATGGAGAGGAGTGTAAGGGTGATGAACCCAACCCCTTTCAGGATGCAACAAGTATTTTCAAATCGGTCACATTCCATACAGTGTAGATGGGGCCCAGGGGAACACACCGTATTTTAAAAACGGTCGCATTCCACACAGTGTAGATAGTCACATCGAGGATGTGAATAGTCACATGTCAATTCAGTCAGTCCAGGAGCTAGCTCAGGTAGCACTCTTCTACATTACACATTCAACAAGCATTCATATTTTTGTAAACATTTGATTTCTGTGTAAAATATTAACATTTAATTTCAAATGTAGCCATTTGATGTGAAGGTAAAAGGCACAATTGGGTGGAGATAGCATAATAATCAACATTTATTCTTGTGAATGTTATTTCTCAGTAAAGCACCTTATAAATGTGGAGTGAATTTTGTCCCTGTAGTTTGAGTGCCTGGGGGAAATCAAGAGTGAAAAGATTGAGAAACTTGAGGCAGAGGTGAAGAAGAACCTGAATATCATTAGCAATCTGGAAAATGACGTCTTGGGCCTGAAACAACAGATTATGATGAGGAATGAAAACATTCAGGAAAAAGTGAGTTTATTTTCAGAGGACATCCATCAAACTCCCATTCCATCTTCAAACAGAATCCAATAGCATACAATCAAACATATCTGAAAAGGTTTGTGGAGCAGAACAGCTCCCTTTTACATTGCGTGTCGAGGAATATAAAGGCCTTTCTCTCATTCAGATTTCAGAAATGAGGGAGAGGAACACTGACCTGCAAAGCATGAAATTCATTCTGGACAACCGTGTTAAAGAACTGACAACGCAGATCAAAGAGCTGAAGGTAGGTTAGGGGTTATAACCTTAGCGAATGGAGAATGGGGTGGCCTGTAGTGTAGTGGTTAAGGTAAATGACTGGGACACACAAGGTCGGTGGTTCTAATCCCGGTGTAGCCACAGTAAGATCTGCACAGCTGTTGGGCCCTTGAGCTAGGCCCTAAACCCCGCATTGCTCCAGGGGAGGATTGTCTCCTGCTTAGTCTAATCAACCATACGTCGCTCTGGATAAGAGCGTCTGCCAAATGCCAATAATGTAATGTGAGAATGTATAGCTTGTTATTGTATAGCCTACAGTCAATGATAAAACACATCTATAGTTATGCTCGAATTTTCCTACAGCAAAGCACTTAACTGTTTCCCTTACCCTTACCTTTATGCAACTGGGCAAAAGACCTAATCTGTGCTTGTCTCAGAGAGAGGATGCTCTTGTTGCCTATGGATGTATACTTTCGAGATCCACGTTTAAATGGCCTTTGCAAACTTTAGATGATTAAACGTGTTTGATTTGTAGATGGAGGAGGAACTGATCCAGTCCAGCGCGCAAAAATCCCGGCAGGAGAGAAGCATCACAGACCTCAAACTGAAGCTGAATGCCAAAGACAAGGATATGCGGAAAAAAATGGAGAGGGTGCGTACCAGACCTGGAGCCTAATATATCACACAGAGCAGTGGTCTACTGCAGGGGGATAGACCCTGTGTATCACACTGACCAGGAGCCTACTGTAAGGGCATAACCCCAGTGTGTCACTGATCTGGGGCCTACCATAATGGTTGGTTGGCATTTTTAAAATATTGTGCCTTCATCTAAAGCGCTGTACAATTGTTCTCATTCACCCATTTATACACACGCTCACACACCAACGGCGATTAGCTGCCATTCAAGGCACCAACCTGCTCGTCAGGAGCTTTTGGGGGTGAGGTGTCTTGCTCAGGGACACTTCAACACACCCAGAGTGGAATCGAACCGGCAACCCTCCCACTGCCTCATGACTGCTCTTACTGCCTGAGCCAATGTCGCCCCATAGCCGTAATAATTACTGTATATTAATCTGGCCCAGGGGTTGCTAATATGGGAAAGTCATGCAAATCACACTAACCACAGACCCACTAATACTGAATAAGAGGGCCTACTACAAGGGGATAATCCCTGTATTTTACTCTGATAAACCACTGGTCTGACCTGTTTTCGACAGGTACCCTCATTCATTACCCTCGTTCTCTTTGCAGGCATGCGATACAAGTACTGTGGTGAAAAGATTCAAGGCTGACCTCCTTAGCTGTGTGGGCTTCATACAGGATCCCAAGAGGCTGAAAGAAAGTGTGCTTCAGATGCATGCGCGGTACATACGGCAGTCTGATGTGAGTATTACATTACAGGCATTTGGCAGATGCACTTATCCAGAGCGACATGCAATGATAAGAGTAAGAGTAAGATGCATGTAGCTGTAAGTGACACCTACTTAACCTCATATGTAAATGGGAAATGGTCGGCATATAACGCCTTTATCCAAAGCACTGCGCAATTGATGCTTCTCATTCACCCATTCATATACACATTCACACACCAACAGCGATTGGCTGCCATGCAAGGCACCAACCAGCTCATCAGGAGAATTTGGGGGTTAGGTATCTTGCTCAGGGACACTTCGACACCCCCAGGGCAGGATTGAACCAGCAACCCTCCAAATGCCAGATGACTGCTCTTACTGCCTGAGCCAATGTCTCCCCCTCATCCCTCATAGGCATTTCTAAGCAAACATTTTTATATTTATAATATTTTTCCAAATGTGATGCACAAGAAAATATGAACATGTTCAGGTGCATTTATATCAATAAGAGAAGGAACACAAATCTTCAGTGTTGAGGTGATTTGAGGTCTCAAACTATTGTTAACTCGAAAATTGCGTTTATGACAGAAAGCACCTACTTGTCTCTTCAATCAGTGCCAGCTCTCCTTTAGCACTGTGTGGTCTGTGGGGTGTATAATCTGTGCTAGCTCTCCTTTAGCACTGTGTGGTCTGTAGGGTGTATAATCTCTGCTAGCTCTCCTTTAGCACTGTGTGGCCTGTAGAGTGTATAATCTGTGCTAGCTCTCCTTTAGCACTGTGTGGTCTGTGGGGTGTATAATCTGTGCTAGCTCTCCTTTAGCACTGTGTGGTCTGTGGGGTGTATAATCTGTGCTAGCTCTCCTTTAGCACTGTGTGGCCTGCAGCGTAGGGAATGCTCAGAGACTCATTGTTTTTCAGGAAGATCTCCTGCGGCAGGACCTGGGCAAGCTGAGAGACGGCCGCGAGGAGGTCGATGTTGCCAGGAACATGGTGAAGTCTCTCCAGAGGAAACTGTCCAAAGAGACTGAGTTCCACAGCACTCAAAGATTCAAACTGATACAAGTAAGGGTCATTTTATGACATACTGTTAACCAGGGATGGAAATGGCTCTCCTATTGCTTAGGATAAAAGCATATGCTAATTAAAGTATTATGTTCTGTAATGTAACGTATAGCAGCCGGGTCTACCGACAGGGGAAAGAGGTTAATACACTGAATGGAATCCACCAAGAGGAGGCTTTCTCCCAGGATGGAATGATTCACGTGCCTGTTATCTTAGCTCTCTGCATTCATTGGCACTTTTGGCATTTTTAAGATGTGTTTTATGATTTAAATGATGACGCTTTCAGAATGACAGCTGATCGACTCAACTATGTGTTTAAAGTGGTTAATCAACCAGCAGTTAAAACCCTGATACTCTGACGCCTTGTCCTTTAGGTCATGGAATACACTGAATGCAAGTGAACCTGGCCTCCTTTGGGAGTTATGAAAGCAAGATCGGTGTTGACAGAATTTGAACGTGTGGTACAGTCAATATTGTGCTTGGTTGTTGTCTTCGTGCAGGAAAATTCCACCTTGATCAAAGAGCTCAACGATTTCAAAAGAGCGCTAAAGGACTCTCAAGATAAGGTCCACGATTATGAGAACCAGTTGTCAGTTTACAGGAGGAAGAAGCCATCCAATTCCTCTGGCACCAAAGGTATGTCTTCCTTTTGCACTCATCACCTTCCTTTTGTTGGTTTGAAGAACAAACTCCCACACTGTAAAACACTTCAAACCAGATCCAATTATGAGGGTCTTTATTTCTGCAGAAAGAGTACAAAAAGGCATTATGTACAGCCATCCTCCCAGCCATGGCCTATGATATATTGGTATCTGAGACAAATGGTTACTCAGTCAGCCTGGGAAATGACAAGCACTTTCAATTAGGACAGAGTACATCTTTTAATATAACCTGTAAAATGAAACGCAACAATATGCATTGAAGCATGCTAATCCATAGGTGCAATTTACAGAGGGAAAGGGGGGGAGGCGTGTCCACTGCACTGTTACAGACAGCAGTAATGTACACTTAACATAAAGTTCCTCATCTGCACTGAAGGTACCCATGCACCCCCTGCCCCCCCGCGCATTTGAAACTGAAATGATGTGTTCACCATTCACCCATTCTGGATGATGCACAGCCGCCATTTTGTATGATGCCCAGAGCAGCCATTTTGTATGATGACCAGGGCAGCCATTTTGTATGATGACCAGGGCAGCCATTTTGTATGATGCCCAGAGCAGCCATTTTGTATGATGACCAGGGCAGCCATTTTGTATGATGCACAGCAGCCATTTTGTAGACATTTTGCAGCTGTGGTGCAGACAGGAACTCGCTGTATATGCCTGAAACAAGCTGTTCTTTCCCTAGGGCCAGGGTCTACTTCATCCCCGCGTACGCCACACAGTCTGGCGACTAATCTCACCCGTAAGGAGGTAGCGCAGAGGTTGATTCCCTGGCAGCGTGCTTAGATCGAACGGCTCCAACAGATCCTCAACCCAACAGGGAAGTATTCACCAATACCTACCCACAACACCCTCTCACCTACTAAAATACCCTCTTTTAGCCTATTGTAAAACCTCACGCTAACCCAATGACAGAATTTAGCGAGGGCCGTAGGGGGTTTTGTGTGCTTGTCCTTCTGCTGTTACTGGAAGAATATTAGTAGGGTTTAATAGTAATGACCGCTATGCGGAGAGTCTAGATCAGCTAATGAATAAACCACGTTACAAAGACAGTAGTACCACTCTGCCTTCCGCTCTTTACTTGTCTGGGCTGACCAAGAATCTCCACAGTAGGGTCAACACATCTACCTTCGTTAGTTGACTCCATTTAAGATATAATTTAGAAATTTGGGTTTGAAACATACGCAACCTCGGGAGTGATTTCACGCGACTCGTACCTGCGCCACCATTACTCAATATATGCTCCCGGGATTAGCATTTATTGCTGAAATCTCAGTTCGGTGGAGAACAAAGAGGCTGAGGGTCTAACCAACACAATACATGCACTATACTGACATGACAGTTGCGAGCCTAGGTCGGCGTACATTAAATGGGCTCCTTAGAGCGAATCTGACAGGAACCAGCGTCGTAACGCCCATGGGTTCCCTTCGCACCAAATTACAAGAGCCATGCACCACCAATCCTTTTATGGGTCGAACTTGACGGCCTCTCAGCTTAGAACTACCACGAATAATACAAAGCCACTGATCAGTCGGTCTCTGGTCTATATCATTCCCCTGAGTATTCAGTTGTCATTTAGGCTGAAAAAGGTACAAGATGAATTAGAGTCATGGAGATCACGCTAATTACAAACAAAATAGTTTATTCGCAGACCGGTAGGTTATTAGCTTTAGAATTCCAATAGGCAATTACAGATACACAAATTAAGAATAGAGATAGAGTAAATCATCATACCTAGCCTGCGTTGGCTACACACAAACACATAGTAGAACATGCAGAGTATGGGAAGCCGATTACGATCTTCCACTGCTACACATACATACATACGTACACAAGACATGTTGTGTAGGAAGTCGAATACGATCTCCCTGATACTTACATATACATACAATATGCTGTGTGGGAAGTCGAATACGATCTTCCCACACAACATGTCTTGTGTATGTATGTATGTATGTATGTATGTGTAGCAGCGGTAGATCGTAATTGTTTGTGTGTAGCCAACGCAGGCTAGGTATGATGATTTACTCTATCTCTATTCTTAATTTGTGTATTCTGTAATTGACTATTGGAATTCTAAAGCTAATAACCTACCTGTCTGCGAATAAACTATTTTGTTTGGAGCTTGCTTGATCTCCATGACTCTAATTCATCTTGTACCTTTTCAGCCTAAATTACAACTGAATACTCAGGGGGAAATGGTGGCTAAAGACCAACTGATCAGTGGCTTGGTAGAATTTGTGGTAGTTCTAAGCAGAGAGGCCGTCAAGTTCGACCCATAAAAGGATTGGTGGTGCATGGCTCTTGTAATTTGGTGCGAAGGGAACCCTCTGGGCGTTACGACGCTGGTTCCTGTCAAGTTAACTCTAAGGAGCCCATTTAATGTACACCGACCTGGGCTCGCAACTGTCATGGCAGTGTTTTGCATGTATTGTGTTGGCTAGACCCTCAGCCTCTGAGTTCTCTGCCGAACTGAGATTTCAGCAATAATGCTAATCCCGGGAGCATATATTGAGTAATGGTGGCGCAGGTAAGAGTCGAGTGTAATCACTCCCGAGGTTCGCGTATGTTTCAAACCCAAATTTCTAAATTATATCTTAAATGGAGTCAGATAACGAAGGTAAATGTATTGACCCTACTGTGGAGATTCTTGGTCAGCCCAGACCAGTAAAGTGCGGAAGGCAGAGTGGTACTACGGGGTTTATTCATTAGCTGATCTAGACTCTCCGCATTACTATTTAATCCTACTAATATTCTTCCAGCAACACCAGAAGAACAAGCACGCAAAACCGCCTTCGGCCTTCGCTAAATTCTGTCATTGGGTTAGCGTGGGGTTTTACACCACCAATACCTACCCACAGCACCCTCTCACCTACTAATAGACCTTCTTTTGTCCTGTAAGGTGGCTTTGGAGCCTTGATTCAGAAGTTTACATACACCTTAGCCAAATCCATTTAAATTGAGTTAATAGACTGTAAAGCCTGATGCAAGAAAGCGCGCTTTGCTTTTCCATTGTTTGGGTGTGTAGGGCCAGAATGTTTCTATACAATGACTGTTGCAGATGCTGCTAACGACACGGCTTTACAGTCCATTCATATTTTATTTTTACACCGAATGTGAATGTCATAGCTGAATGTTATCGGACGCAGCCAGCGCCCAGGTGAAACTACAGATCAGTGTTTTGCCATTTTAAAAGAGCTAGTTACAACGTGTCAGTCTGGGGCTATGGGAGAGGAGATGATTCGGGACCAACTAGTTGAGAAGACGAATTGAGCGTGCATAAGGGAGCGATCACTACTGGAGGCGCAATTGACCCTACTGAAAGCTGTGATGATAGCTCGCCAGATTGAAACTGTGTTGCACTAACGTTGCACATTACTTTAGCCTCTGCCTCTATCGTCTCAGTTTCAATCTGGTTATCCTGAGCTGCACTTTGTTTCAATGTCCAATTAATACTATATTTATTAATGTTTTTTTGTTTTGTTTTTTTCTTCTCAGATTTTTCCCCTTTTTCTCCCAATTTGGAAGCCAATTATATCCTATCTAATCCAATTTGTATCAGGTAAACTATCATCAAGACTTCAATCAGGTAAAATATCATCACGGCTTCAATCTGGTAAGCTATCGCCACAATAGGGCGATAGCTCATGGCTCAGGCAGTAAGAGTAGTCGTCTGGCAGTCGGAGGGTTGTCGGTTCGGTCCCTCGCCCAGGCTGTGTCGAAGTGTCCCTGAGCAAGACACCTAACCCCCAAATGCTCCTGACAAGCTGGTCGGCGCCTTGCATGGCAGCCAATCGCCGTTGGTGTGTGAGTGTGTGTATGAATGGGTGAATGAGAAGCATCAATTATACAGTGCTTTGGATAAAGGCGCTATATGAATGCCAACCATTTTTACAATTTAAATCTGGTGAGCTGTCATCACAGCTTTCAGTAGGGTCAATTGCACCTCCAGTAGTGATCGCTCCATTATGTGCGCTGAATTCGAATCTCCTCTCCCATAGCCCCAGACTGATACGTTGTAACTAGCTCTTTTAAAACAGCAACAAACTGACCTGTAGTTTCACCTGGGTGCTGGATGCGTTGTTTGAAACGATAGCGTTCAGTTACGACGTTCGTTTTCGGTGTGAAAATTAAATACTAATGGACTGTAAAGCCGTGTCATAAGTATCATCTGCAACAGTCATTGTACAGAAACATTCTGGCCCTTACATCACAGAAATCCGTTTCAGAAATCGGCACTAAACCGTTTCCAAACGCGTTCATGCCTTCAATGGTAGCGGCAGTTCTCAGAAATTTTGTAGATTTAGCTAAGGTGTATGTGAACTTCCGACTTGAGTCAGGTAAGTAGTACTTTAAGATTATACGCATTTCCCCTTTCAACAGCTGTTACCACTGTTACCTGCAGGCTCTTGGGGAGTTGGGAGGCTTCTTGGTTTGCTCATGCCTGTTTTTCTGTTTCTCTGTTTTTCTGTTTCTAGTTATGGTGCAGCTGGAAACTCCTGGAGGGGTTTGATGCTCCCCACTCCCACCGATGGGGCAACGATGCGCAGAGCAGCCATTTTGTATGATGACCAGGGCAGCCATTTTGTATGATGCCCAGAGCAGCCATTTTGTAGCAAAATGCTGTCAGCTGTGGTGCAGGGGGCAACTTGCTGTATATGCCTGAAACAAGCTGTTCTTTCCCTAGTGCCAGAGTCTACTTCGTCCCCACGTAGGCCACGCAGTCCGGCGACCACACTCACCCCCGAGAAGGAAGCACAGAGTATGATTCACCGGCAGCGCGCTGAGATCGAGCTCCTTCGCCAACAGATCCTCGACCAAACAGGGAATCTGTTATGCCGGGGGGAACAGAAGAACCAAAAGCAGACAGGGGTGCAGAAAAAATGGCAGGTTTAATTGCAAACTCAGGGGCAGACAGAGCAGAGTCAAGAAACAGGCCAGAGTTTAATACACTGAATGGAATCCACCAAGAGGAGGCTTTCTCCCAGGATGGAATGATTCACATGCCTGTTATCTTAGCTCTCTGCATTCATTGGCACTTTTGGCATTTTCAAGAGATGTTTTATGATTGAAATGATGAAGCTTTCAGAATGACAGCTGATCGACTCAGCTATGTGTTTAAAGTGGTTAATCAACCAGCGGTTAAAACCCTGAGACTCGGACACCTTGTACACTCCTTTTGGTCATGGAATACACTGAATGCAAGTGAACCTGGCCTCCTTAGGGAGTTATGAAAGCAAGATCGGTGTTGACAGATTTGGAATGTGTCGTACAGTCAATATTGTGCTTGTTGTTGCCTTCTTGCAGGAAAATTCCACCTTGATCAAAGAGCTCAACGATTTCAAAAGAGCGCTGAAGGACTCTCAAGATAAAGTCCACGATTATGAGAACCAGTTGTCAGTTTACAGGAGGAAGAAGCCATCCAATTCCTCTGGCACCAAAGGTATGTCTTCCTTTTGTACTCATCACCTTCCTTTTGTTGGTTTGAAGAACAAATTCCCACACTGTAAAACACTTCAGACAAGATCCAATTATGAGGGTCTTTATTTCTGCAGAAAGAGTACAAAAAGGCATTATGTACAGCCATCCTCCCAGCCATGGCCTATAATATATTGGTATCTGAGACAGATGGTTACTCAGTCAGCCTGGATTGGATGGGAAATGACAAGCACTTTCAATTAGGACAGAGTACATCTTTTAATATAACCTGTAAAATGAAACACAACAATATGCATTAAAGCATGCTAATCCATAGGTGCAATTTACAGAGGGAAAGGGGGGGGGGGGCGTGTCCACTGCACTGTTACAGACAGCGGTAATGTACACTTAACATAAAGTTCCTCATCTGCACTGAAGGTACCCATGCACCCCCTGCCCCCCCCGCACGTTTGAAATTGAAATGTTCACCATTCACCCATTCTGGATGATGCACAGCCGCCATTTTGTATGATGCCCAGAGCAGCCATTTTGTATGATGCCCAGAGCAGCCATTTTGTATGATGACCAGGGCAGCCATTTTGTATGATGACCAGGGCAGCCATTTTGTATGATGCCCAGAGCAGCCATTTTGTAGCAAAATGCTGTCAGCTGTGGTGCAGGGGGCAACTTGCTGTATATGCCTGAAACAAGCTGTTCTTTCCCTAGTGCCAGAGTCTACTTCGTCCCCACGTAGGCCACGCAGTCCGGCGACCACACTAACCCCCGAGAAGGAAGCACAGAGTATGATTCACCGGCAGCGCGCTGAGATCGAGCTCCTTCGCCAACAGATCCTCGACCAAACAGGGAATCTGTTATGCCGGGGGGAACAGAAGAACCAAAAGCAGACAGGGGTGCAGACAAAATGGCAGGTTTAATTGCAAACTCAGGGGCAGACAGAGCAGAGTCAAGAAACAGGCCAGAGTTTAATACACTGAATGGAATCCACCAAGAGGAGGCTTTCTCCCAGGATGGAATGATTCACATGCCTGTTATCTTAGCTCTCTGCATTCATTGGCACTTTTGGCATTTTCAAGAGATGTTTTATGATTGAAATGATGACGCTTTCAGAATGACAGCTGATCGATTCAGCTATGTGTTTAAAGTAGTTAATCAACCAGCAGTTAAAACCCTGAGACTCGGACACCTTGTACACTCCTTTTGGTCATGGAATACACTGAATGCAAGTGAACCTGGCCTCCTTAGGGAGTTATGAAAGCAAGATCGGTGTTGACAGATTTGGAATGTGTCGTACAGTCAATATTGTGCTTGTTGTTGCCTTCGTGCAGGAAAATTCCACCTTGATCAACGAGCTCAACGATTTCAAAAGAGCGCTGAAGGACTCTCAAGATAAAGTCCACGATTATGAGAACCAGTTGTCAGTTTACAGGAGGAAGAAGCCATCCAATTCCTCTGGCACCAAAGGTATGTCTTCCTTTTGTACTCATCACCTTCCTTTTGTTGGTTTGAAGAACAAATTCCCACACTGTAAAACACTTCAGACAAGATCCAATTATGAGGGTCTTTATTTCTGCAGAAAGAGTACAAAAAGGCATTATGTACAGCCATCCTCCCAGCCATGGCCTATAATATATTGGTATCTGAGACAGATGGTTACTCAGTCAGCCTGGATTGGATGGGAAATGACAAGCACTTTCAATTAGGACAGAGTACATCTTTTAATATAATCTGTAAAATGAAACGCAACAATATGCATTCCAGCATGCTAATCTATAGGTGCAATTTACAGAGGGAAAGGGGGGGGGGCGTGTCCACTGCACTGTTACAGACAGCGGTAATGTACACTTAACATAAAGTTCCTCATCTGCACTGAAGGTACCCATGCACCCCCTGCCCCCCCGCACGTTTGAAATTGAAATGTTCACCATTCACCCATTCTGGATGATGCACAGCCGCCATTTTGTATGATGTCCAGAGCAGCCATTTTGTATGATGCCCAGAGCAGCCATTTTGTATGATGACCAGGGCAGCCATTTTGTATGATGACCAGGGCAGCCATTTTGTATGATGCCCAGAGCAGCCATTTTGTAGCAAAATGCTGTCAGCTGTGGTGCAGGGGGCAACTTGCTGTATATGCCTGAAACAAGCTGTTCTTTCCCTAGTGCCAGAGTCTACTTCGTCCCCACGTAGGCCACGCAGTCCGGCGACCACACTCACCCCCGAGAAGGAAGCACAGAGTATGATTCACCGGCAGCGCGCTGAGATCGAGCTCCTTCGCCAACAGATCCTCGACCAAACAGGGAATCTGTTATGCCGGGGGGAACAGAAGAACCAAAAGCAGACAGGGGTGCAGAAAAAATGGCAGGTTTAATTGCAAACTCAGGGGCAGACAGAGCAGAGTCAAGAAACAGGCCAGAGTTTAATACACTGAATGGAATCCACCAAGAGGAGGCTTTCTCCCAGGATGGAATGATTCACATGCCTGTTATCTTAGCTCTCTGCATTCATTGGCACTTTTGGCATTTTCAAGAGATGTTTTATGATTGAAATGATGACGCTTTCAGAATGACAGCTGATCGATTCAGCTATGTGTTTAAAGTAGTTAATCAACCAGCAGTTAAAACCCTGAGACTCGGACACCTTGTACACTCCTTTTGGTCATGGAATACACTGAATGCAAGTGAACCTGGCCTCCTTAGGGAGTTATGAAAGCAAGATCGGTGTTGACAGATTTGGAATGTGTCGTACAGTCAATATTGTGCTTGTTGTTGCCTTCGTGCAGGAAAATTCCACCTTGATCAAAGAGCTCAACGATTTCAAAAGAGCGCTGAAGGACTCTCAAGATAAAGTCCACGATTATGAGAACCAGTTGTCAGTTTACAGGAGGAAGAAGCCATCCAATTCCTCTGGCACCAAAGGTATGTCTTCCTTTTGTACTCATCACCTTCCTTTTGTTGGTTTGAAGAACAAATTCCCACACTGTAAAACACTTCAGACAAGATCCAATTATGAGGGTCTTTATTTCTGCAGAAAGAGTACAAAAAGGCATTATGTACAGCCATCCTCCCAGCCATGGCCTATAATATATTGGTATCTGAGACAGATGGTTACTCAGTCAGCCTGGATTGGATGGGATGCACTTTCAATTAGGACAGAGTACATCTTTTAATATAACCTGTAAAATGAAACGCAACAATCTGCATTAAAGCATGCTAATCCATAGGTGCAATTTACAGAGGGAAAGGGGGGGGGCGTGTCCACTGCACTGTTACAGACAGCGGTAATGTACACTTAACATAAAGTTCCTCATCTGCACTGAAGGTACCCATGCACCCCCTGCCCCCCCGCATGTTTGAAACTGAAATGTTCACCATTCACCCATTCTGGATGATGCACAGCCGCCATTTTGTATGATGCCCAGAGCAGCCATTTTATATGATGCCCAGAGCAGCCATTTTGTATGATGACCAGGGCAGCCATTTTGTATGATGACCAGGGCAGCCATTTTGTATGATGCCCAGAGCAGCCATTTTGTAGCAAAATGCTGTCAGCTGTGGTGCAGGGGGCAACTCGCTCTATATGCCTGAAACAAGCTGTTCTTTCCCTAGTGCCAGAGTCTACTTCATCCCTGCGTAGGCCACGCAGTCCGGCGACCACATTCACCCCGAGAAGGAAGCACAGAGGATGATTCACCGGCAGCACGCTGAGATCGAGCTCCTTCGCCAACAGATCCTCGACCACATACTGAAAGAACCGCCTTTGTCCTGTAAGGTGGCTTTGGAGTCACATTGATTCATAAATATGTATACAACAAACTATGGCTCATTTACATTCTTTCTGTTGCTTCCACTCTACATGGGTACTCTTCTGGAACGTGTTAGGGAAATTGCCCTTCAAACAACTACAGCTATACTTGAGTTTAACTTTTGTATTAATTTGCAAAGAAATAACAGAAAGTGAGAGAGTTTACCGGCTCTCTGATTTGAATCAGACATAGTAAGACTCTTATACACACTTTTAGTGTCTTTTAAGGGCAGAGACAAAAACCAGGAAGACATGTTGCTGACAACCTAGGATTATTATCATTTAGTCTCCAGATAAATTTCAACCTTGCTCTTGCTGTAAGACCGGAATGTGCTAGCTACCCCCTTCAAGGAGAAGCACAGACATTAATCTCACAGACTGTCTGTCTGCTGGGGTGTGAGAGACAGAAAGACTCATAGTAAACACTTAATTTAGAAAGTGGTCTAATTTTAATAAACATTAAAAAATTGGGAAACTGGAACTGCTTGTTCAATTAGAACAATCCCCAGAGCTGTGTAAAAAAGTTCAAGCTATGACCAGCTTGAAATTACCAGAAATTATCAGCTACCTAGCTTGAGCTGGTCAACCCATGTTGAGTATGGAGCTGGCCTGAACTGGTCAACCAGCTACCAGTTGTTTCAAAACCTAGCTTGAGCGGTTTTTTCAACAGGGTCTTGCAATACATTCTGGATGTAACTGACAGTTGTTTTTCTTTGAGCACAACATGAGGCAATATGAAGCAAAGTGACTAAAACACAATCAAACCCTTTCATACACTGCCTGGCCAAAAAGAAAGTTGCTGTTTGGATTGAAATAAGCAAATACTTCATTGTGATCACTTAAATGCTTGGTGGAATCATAAAAAATCAACAGAAGAACTCAGGGCTATGTTTAATAATGAAAGTAAGAGCATTTCCACATGCACAATGCGACAAGAACTCAAAGGATTGGGACTAAACAGCTGTGTGACCACAAGAAAACCACTTGGTAGTGAGGCACTCCCCTGCACTTGAGTCACTCCCCTGCTCAAAAAACCTACTCTTGACCCCTCTGCTCTGAACAGCTTGTCTATCTTCTTCCCTTTCTCGCTAAAACTCTGGAACAGGCGGTCTGCTCCCAACTGTCCACTTATCTTCTCCAGATCAATCTCCATAATCCCAACCAGTCCGGCTTCAAGAGTGGCCACTCCACTGAGACCGCCCTGCTCACGGTCACTGAGGCGCTCCACTCTACCAAAGCCAAATCCCCTCCTCTGTCCTCATCTTCCTCGACCTGTCGGCCACCTTCGATACAGTCAACCATGAGATTCTGCTCTCATCACTGACTGGGATGGGTGTCACAGGATCTGCACTGGCATGGTTTTCCTCCTACCTCTCTGGCTGTTCCTACCAGATGACTTGGAGGGGCTCAGTCTCTGACCCCCACCCCCTACAAACTGGAGTCCCGCAGGGCTCAGTTCTTGGTCCTTTCCTCTTCTCTCTATACACCATGTCTCTTGGTTCTGTTATCTCTTCCCATGGCTTTTCTTACCATTCTTATGCCGATGACACCCAACTCTTTCTTTCCTCCCCCCCCAATACCTAGGTCACCACACAGATCTCTGCCTGCTTGGCTGATATCTCTGCATGGATGACTTCCCACCACCTGAAGCTTAACCTTGCCAAAACTGAGCTTCTCTATATCCCTGCTAAATCCTCTCCGACAATTGACCTCTCACTGATTGTTGAGGACTTTGTAGTATCCTCCTCCCATACAGCCAAGAATCTGGGGTGACTCTTGATAACTGCCTCACCCTGGCTCCACATGTATCCTCCACTGCTAGAACCTGCAGGTTCTTCCTCTACAATATTTGCCGTATCCGTCATCTCCTGACGGAGAAAGCCACCCAGCTCCTAGTCCAGGCACTCATTTCCCTCCTGGATTACTGCAACTCCCTCCTAGCCCGTCTCCCAGCTTGTGCCATCAAGCCCCTCCAGCTGGTCCAGAATGCTGCGGCCCACCTGATGACCAGTCAGCCCAGGTCGGCTCATGTCACCTCACTCCTCATTGGCCTCCACTGGCTTCCTATTGCCGCATGCATCCGATTCAAGGCCCTAGTGTTGGCATTTCAGGCTGCTAAGGGGACTGCCCCACCTTACGTCCAATCCTTTGATTCACAAGTTTTGTTATGCAGTCATTAGAAAACTTGCCTCTAATTCATTCTTCAAGCGCAGGAGGAATTGATACGCTAACGCTTGTCAGGCCAGACTGGTGGTAAAAACGCAACACTGGCAGATTTTTGAGTGCTTAAAAAAAGGATTCTGTAAGAACATTTGATTGTATGGAGATGCGGGATGTAATTCCAGGGGAGTAAATGAATTGATTCACAAAGAGAAGAATAAGCACATTCCTCTGAAGAGGAATCGCATTTGTTATGAGTTCTATAATATATCTGCCCTTTTTACACTGCGAAAGTTGTAAAAGTTTAAATGTTGCAGTTCTGGAAGGACGGATCTCCATCTTGCACTCCATTAAAGACGATGAGCTGTTCCTCGATTCATTTATGGAACCCCGTGGAACTGATGCTGCTGTTTCGCTGCTTCGCCCCGAGGCCGAGCTCCCTGTGGCGGGGGCGGCTTCGGAGGATTGGTCACAGCTAGGGGCTAAGCCAAAGAGCTGCAGCACTCCAGCTTCCACAGCTAATGCTGCTTGGATTACTGTCCCGACGGGCAGCCGACAAGGAAGGCGCACCTCCTTACCCCCAGTCCCAGAAGAGTTGCGGCTGACGAACACCTTCCAAGTGTTGGACGGACTCACTCAGCCCTGGGAAGACCCCCAAGAAAACAATACTTCGGACCTACATGTTGCTCGCGGTTTGAGTGAGCCTGGCTCCGCTCGAGTGACACACCCCTCCACTCAGAAACCAGACCGGCGGTCTTCACACCGGGCAGCGACCTCTGCTTCCCGACGAAGGATCCTCAGGGAGGCGGTGATCAGCCGCTCTGGTGGTTCTCCTGACCCTGGTCCAATGCGGAGTCCTCCCAGGTCTGATGTTGCGGCCCTGCCGCAGCCTCTGCCTGCCCGGACACGCTCCCCGGGGTCGCCAACGCGATCGCGTAGATCCCTCGCCCCTTCATCTCGTCAGTGCCCCTCTCCCGGGGAGATGATCTCTACTTCACATTGCAGGCCTATAAAGGAGCCTGTCCCTTCTCAACCTCGTCCCCTTTTCTCTCCAACAACCCTTATAGTGGGTGATTCGATTACCCGGAAACTTTGGTTTTGCGAATGCAGCTACACACTGCTTTCCTGGAGCAACGGTCCCCATCATCCTGGGTAAGCTACCGGGCCTGATGCTATCGCTCCCGTCATCTATTAGTTGGGTTATTGTACACGTTGGGACAAATGACACCGCTCGTCAACAGTCAGAGCTAACGAAAAAAGATTTCAAGGACCTTTTTAAGTTTTTAAATGACTGTGGAAAGTCCGTCTTTATATCTGGTCTTTTGCCTATGCTGGGGGGAGAGCAGAACGTTTCAGCCGAATCCTCGGTCTTAATACCTGGCTCCAGTCCACTTGCAGAACAAATAACATAGGTTTTATCGTCAATTTTAACCTATTTTGGAATCAGTTCTCCTGTTTTAAGGCAGACGGAACCCATCCAAACAAGCTGGGCTCACGTGTGCTTGCTGAAAACATACTACATGCTGTGCACTGTGCCAATGATTATGCCCCACGTGACTGACAACCAAATTGGGACAATCTTTTCCTTCCAGGGTCAAAACACAGCCTATTGATGTGATCCCCCCCTTCTGTTCTAATGTGTTTTCTGCAGGTATCCCTATTCCTGTTTGTGTGACCAATAGGCCTAGATTGTCTGACCCCTACCGTCGTGATAGTCAGGCTTGCCGTGGTATGCGAGTGCTCTGTCCAGTTGCACATATCTTAAATTCTCCCTCCCCCAGTGTCGATTTGGCTGTTACTCAACAGGTAAACCTTCACATGGCTCTAATAAGTGCAAGGTCAATAGTTAATAAAACATTTTTATTAAATGACTTTTTTTATCTCCCGGGGATTGGATTTTATGTTCATTATGGAAACCTGGCTCCATGCTGACGAATATGCACCTTTCTCTGAACTCCTTCCCCCTGACTGTTCATTCCTCAGCTCCCCTCACACCACTGGTAACGGTGGAGGCATAGCCTCAGTGTTTAGATCTAATCTCATGTGCCGACTGTGTCATTCCACACCTAGTTACTCTTTTGAGTTGCAGCTCTTTGAAATGAACCTGTCCTCCCCGGTGCTCTGCGCTGTTGCTTATCGTCCGCCAAAATGTAACATGGACATCATTAATGATTTTGCTGACTTTTTGTCAGGGATCATGGTTAAATATGACCATATTTTAATTTTAGGTGATTTTAATGTCCATGTGTGCTGTGAATCAAGACCTTTAACCAGGGAATTTCTGCACTTAATTGATTCTTTTAATCTCATCCAATCTGTATCTGGCCCGACACATGAAAAGGGACACACATTGGATCTTGTCTTATCGTTTGGTCTATCTGTTTCTGTAAATGAAATCTGTACAACAGCATGTATCTCAGACCATTTACCTGTCCTGTTTACATCTTCTATCCCTTGCTCGGGAATCAAATCACGTGCCTCCGCATGCCGTTTGCGCACGATCAACCAGTCGACCACATCACAGTTCTCTGATATTTTCAGCGTCTCCTCGATTTGTGCGCTGGATGTGAACTGTGCTCTCAGTGCTGAGGAGCTTATCTCCATGTTTGATTTTACATGTTCTGAAATACTGGATTCTGTTGCTCCTTTTAGGCTTAAACGCACCAAAGCACTTTCAGAGCCGTGGCTTAATGATTCCACCCGTTCTCTCAGGCGCGCTTGCAGGCGCGCTGAGAGAAAGTGGAAAAAGGATAAACTCCATGTCTCTCTAGAAATCCTGCGTAGTTGCCTATCAGACTACCAGAGAGCTGTTAAAACTGCCAAAACAGAGTACATATCTACCTTAGTCTCCAAAAACACCCACAAGCCTTGGGTTCTTTTTAATGTTTTAATTCCCTTATTAACCCCTGTGATGCATCCCCCATCATATCTTCACCCACACTCTGTGAAAATATTCTTAAATTTTTCATTGAGAGGGTCTCTACTCTTAGGCTAGCCCACACGAGTGTTAACACATTGAGTGTTACCATTGACACTGCTCCATCTCTGTGCTCTGCCATTTTTGACCAGTTTGAGCCTATATCCCTCCCTTCGCTCTCAGATATAATTAAGCATCTGCGGCCTACATATTGCCCCTCATTATTATTATTATTATTGCTAATCAATACCTGTCTCAGTTCAGGATGTGTCCCAGCTGCATTCAAACATGCTGTAGTGCAACCACTGCTCAAAAAGAAAAATCTTGACCCCTCGGTTCTCTCTAACTTCAGGCCTATCTCCAAGTTACCTTTTTTGTCTAAAGTATTGGAAAAAGCAGTTTTTATTCAGTTACAATCATTTTTAGATAAAAATGACATCTGTGAAAAGTTTCAGTCTGGTTTTAAACCTCGGCACAGTACTGAAACTGCCCTTTTACGAGTTTTTAATGATCTGATAACAACTACAGACTATACAGGTGAGCCTGCTATCCTGGTGCTCTTAGACTTGACAGCGGCATTTGACACCATGAATCATGAGATTCTTTTATCTCGCCTTGAACACTGTGTGGGTATTAAGGGGGCTGCCTTGGAGTGGTTTTGGTCGTACCTATTGGACAGGAGTTTCTCTGTCCATGTGGGAGATTACTCCTCAGATACAGCCCCACTCACTTGTGGAGTCCCTCAGGGCTCTATTCTAGGTCCTATTTTATTTTCTTTATATATGCTGCCCCTGGGGTCAATTTTCAGGAAGCATAACCTTTCTTTCCATTGCTATGCTGATGATGTACAGATTTACTTACCTGTAAAATCTCAATGCAAGAAGTCACTGCAGCTTTTACTTGCATGTCTTAAAGACTTAAAAAACTGGATGGATGCTAACTTCCTGCATTTAAATGAAAATAAGACAGAGGTCATTATGTTTGGACATCCAGCTCAATCGGAAGACATTGTTGGTGCTCTGGGCCCCCTGGCCCCCAAAAATGTTCCGACTGCGAAAAGCCTTGGTTTTACCTTTGACAGTGCCTTTAAACTTGAGAAGCAAATTAGTGCTGTTGTCAAAGCTGCCTTTTTTCAGTTAAGACAAATAGTCAAGGTCAAGGCCTATCTTTCTCAAAAGGATTTGGAAAGAGTGGTCCATGCTTTTATAACATCTCGTCTGGACTACTGCAATTCTCTATATATAGGCTTAGACCAGTCCTCTCTCTGCCGTCTGCAGCTAGTGCAGAACGCTGCTGCCCGCCTTCTGACTGGCAAAAAGAAACGGGAGCATATTACAGCAGCACTGTCATCCCTACATTGGCTTCCTGTCTGTTACAGGATCAATTTTAACAGTTTATTATTTGTTTTTAAGGCAATGAATGGTCTAGCACCTACGTACTTGTCTGAACTCCTCAATATGTATACCCCAGCTAGATCACTTAGATCATGCAATCAGCAACTTTTGGATGTCCCTATGTCGAGGAGAGCTAGGAGGGGTGACCGGGCCTTTGAGGTAGCTGGCCCCAAGCTGTGGAACAGCCTACCGCCACATATTAAATCTGCCCAAAACATAGATGTTTTTAAATCCTTGTTAAAAACCCACCTTTTTAGTGAGGCCTTTATGTCAGACATAAATGGGAAATCAAGATAATGTACATTTATTTCATTTTATTTCATTTTATTTCATTTTATTTCATTTTATTTCATTTTATCTCATTTTATTTCATTTTATCTTTAATCTTATTGCCTGGTTTTGTACAGCACTTTGGTCAACCATGGTTGTTCTAAATGTGCTTTATAAATAAAGTTTATTATTATTATTATTATTATTATTATTATTATTATTATTAATCACTCCCTACTCCCCAGCTAGTCTACTCTGGTCTGTCAGCTCTGGTCGCCTTATGGTTCCCTCACTACGAGCACCTGGCGGTCGAGCTGCACGTTCACACCTGTTTTCCGTTCTGGTTCCTCAGTGGTGGAATGACTTACCTACCAATGTCAGGACAGCAGAATCCCTCCCCCTATTTCGACAGACTAAAAACACACCTTTTCAAACTGTACCTTAGTACTCCCTTTTGAACCCCCCCCCCCCCTTTCTGATATCCCTCTTGTCTAACCCAAAAAAAATAATTTTAATGAAAAAAATAATTGCCCTTACTATGACTGTATTTTTTGTTTAAAACAGCACTTGATGTGTATTTTATTAGTTATGGATGTGATGCTTTAGCTTGTGGAAGAACCTATGCACTTATAAATCGCTTTGGATTAAAAGCATCTGCCAAATTACTAAAATGTAAATGTAAAATTATATACTGTAACAAAAAACTGGTCTTAATAAACCTTGAGGGACTCCTTTCGTGAAGTCAAGAGATTGTGCACCTTATATGTTGTATCAATGGTAATACAAGGTTCTATAAATCAGGTAATTAATAGTTACATAGAGCTTGACCTAATTAAGAGCCGATACAACAATAATGAATGACCCATAGTGTCAAATGCTTCTGAGAGATCAATGAATAGAGCAGCACAATGCTTTTTCTTATCTAAGGCATTTATTAAGTTATTAAGCAAGGGTTATGGCGAAAGTGGTGCTTCATCCAATTCCAAGTCCAGATTGATAAACTTTCAAGGTACAATTCTTATCCAGGTAGTTGAAGACTGAGGGTGGTATTTAGGTCACATGGTTCAGTTGTCCTCATGAAGCAGAAGTACATGGGCTGCCTTCCAGACCTTGAGGAGTATACATGATTTCATGTGTTTGGGAAAAACCCTTTTCACATCTCGGTGAGCATCGTCTGATCAAACAGATCCACAGCAAAACAGCAATTTACCTGAGTTTAACTTATTATTTATTTGCAAATAGATACAGAAAGTGAGAGGGTTTACCAGCTCTCTTATTTGGAACACATACAGTATGACTTATATACACTGTCTTGGAACTTTACCTCAAGGCAGATTTTTTATTTCCATCCATCCATCCATCCATCCATTAACCACTGCACCATCCGTGCCGCCTAGATTTATTTATTTCTTTCTTTCTTTCTTTTTTTATTTTATTTTATTTTATTTTTTTAAAACAAGGAATACATGTCGCTTACAACCAAGGATTATCAGTATTTAGTCTCCAGATAAACTCCAACCTTGCCATAAGATTGGAATGTGCTAGCAACCCCCTTCTAGGAAAAGCCGAGACATTAATCTCACAGGCTGTCTGTCTGCTTTGGTGAGTGAGACAGAGGAAGATTCTTAGTCTATATCCATCTATATTATAGAATAAATTTCCTAAGCACTTAATTCAGAAAGTGGTCTAATTTGTAATAAGGATAATAATAAAAGGTTATTCTCAATCATGTGATTGTTTCTATGTTAAGACTGTCAGTTTATTATTTTCACCTGGCCCTCATTAGTGCCAAGGGTACCTTACCTCCTGAAGCTGTATATAAAGCACTCGCGGACAATCGGTCGACTCTTTGGTGTCACTGTTTGCTCTGTCACCAAGCTGGTAAAGCACATGGTAGACTCAGTGGTTATATGAGTCAGGTATTGTGCTGGTTTTGGGTTTTCGCATTCATTTAAAAGAAAAAAGGTAAGGAAGGTGTTCTGCTCGCTAGTGTTGTGTACACTGCGAACGCCTTCCTATAGGTTCTTTTGTTTTTCTCTTTTGTTTTCAGCTCGTGTGAGCCTGTGGGTGAGGGACGTTGTCCCCGGTATGTATTTTGGTTTGTGCGTTTTCCTGGGCTGCGACTCACGGTTCTTTATTTTGCTTACCTAGTCTTTTATACTAGGTTGTACTTTTATTTTGGGATCCCCGGTCCGGGGTTGCAGTGCTCGCCTTTTAGCACTCATTTTGGTTGGGTTATTCACCCTGGTTTTTAAGGGTTGCTTTATTTTCCTTAGCTGTTTTTTGGGGCTATTTCCTTTATTTGGTTGGAGCCGTCTCCATATTGTTTTCTGTTTCCTCTACCTCCCGGGGTTTAGTGGCGGACACGTTCGCATGCCCGCTTACAAGGGATTACCCTTAGTCGCTCCTGGCCATTCCTCAACCTCATAAACACACACATTGTCAATTAAGAAAATTACCCTTAGAAATGCCAGTTTTATAATATGGACCAGTGGTTCATCTATAAGGTATTTGTCAGGTTCATCTGACAAATATCACCCAATAGATTATTAGTATTGATAACTAGTTAAACAACACTGACACTGCACTGGCACTGCCTGACTCTTTCATTCACAGTATCTGCATGTGTGAGTCAAAGAGGATTTGACTACCAAATTAGTGTACGCTGGCAGGCTGTTCAATAATGGATTTGGACATTTTGGTCATTTAAAGTATGATTGAATGAATATGTGGTCAGATAAGACCAAATTGAACATTTTGGTTAGTTACAGCATCAGTGCAGCATTTGGCATTGAAACAGAGATGCACAAAAGGGGATGCACATTATAGCCACAGTGAGATTTGTTGCTAAGTCAGTGATGTTTTGGGGCTGTTTTAATTCCAGAGGTCCAGGGGCACTAGTTAAAATAAATGGTATAATGTAATTGGTATCACCAAGTATCACACAATTTTGGCTGCAGAACATAAATCTATGGTCTGCAGTGGCCAGGTGCCGGACCTCAATCCAATAGATAACCTGTGGGCTAAACTGCAGAGGGCAGTTGATAAGTGCAAACCCAATAATGTGAAGGATCTTGCAGAGGTCTGCATTGAGGAATGGTCCAAAACCCCTCCAAATGTGTTCTGTAACCTTGTCAAGCATTACAGGAAAAGACTCTGTGCTGTTATCCTTGGATTCACAAAGTAATAATTAAATGAATGTTTGATTTTTGCTGGTTCCTTTGAAACATTAATAAAGGTTAGCATTTTGAGTTCATCTCAGTAATCATATATATATTTTTTGTGCATTGCCAGTCAGGGGTGCATATAATCCTGGATCCCACTGTATATCCATTTAAATGTCCAAGGTGTAATTTGGACCAATTTGAACTTGTGTTAGGAATATGTATTAGTTTCTCTTTACTACTATTGACAATGAGATTATCTGCAATTTATTATGTATGCATAACTAAAACTAAAATAATTCACACTTCAGAAAGTAGTTTGCAAAATTCTTTGAAAGTAGCAATGAGAAAGATCCCTTCACTAGCTAGATAACTTTGAGATGTCGGTTTAAATGGCCCCTTTATAAAGCTGAAGTAAAATTATGGTAATAAAAAGTATGCTCTTTCATGCCAAGAATCATCAGCTGGGTGGGGTGTCTCGGTGGCGCAGCTTGTAGAGCACTAACCGCATGTTCATTGCGAGCCGTGACGTCGGCGGTTCGAATCCGACCGTCCGACCTTTGTCGCATGTCTTCCTCTCGCTCCCGTTCTTCCTGTCTCTCTGTGCTGCATACTACATACTGTCCAATAAAGCTGAAAAAGGCCTAAAAAATATCTCAAAAAAAAAAAAAAAATCATCAGCTGGGTAATATAACTACAGAAATGCATGTGTTGGAGTGCAGTGCAAAGACATTTAATAAATTGTATTTATTTATAAAATTTATATATACATTAACGTCTTACAAAGAGACATCTGTACCAGCTGGGATTGATAACGTGTAGTACTAAACCTTACGTTTCATAAGACTAGAAAGAGTGATTAAGCCAGCAAATTAAGTCATATTCTCATGGCATCATTATAAGCTCCTTAAAGTCTCTGTAAACTTGCTTTTTTGTAGTTTGACTACAAGTGTGCAGTATATAGTGTACAATACGCTCTCAAAGGGGATATCTTCACTCCATCTGCACACATACTAAGCTTACATGAGAGAACATTTGCTTGTGCATACATCGCCTATACATATCATCATCATCTGTCAGTAGTTCTGTAATAACATGTCCAAGATATTCTACCTCATTACAGACCCCAAGATTATTATCAGACAATTTGAAGTCAGGAAGTTTTAGAGGTTTGTCCTCTTTGGTTCCACAGATCCAGACAACACACTAATTGGCATTGTATTTGATATCATGTTCAACACCGCACAATCAACTTCTCATTTTAGGCTGTTATATTGATCTGTCACATTGCTTTTGCCATATTCAGTTCCCATTATATTTTCTTTTCATTAAAATAAAACAAAAAAGCCTTTACACATAGGGAGCAATATAGAGCAGACATAGATACAGATCTCAAAGGGCTATGAGAAAAATCATTGAAGTGTATCCAATGGGCCTGTTTTTATAAAGGTGATTTTGATCAATGTCTCTTATGCACTGATTTTGCAAAATGCAGATTGCTAATACAGTAGCCAATTTGGCTTGCATACCACTAGCCTATATATCCCTGGAGGTACTCAGAATAGCACATCCATTTATTGCTCGAAAAGTGATAAACACACAACAAATGTACACAACCACTGCCCACACACACATGTGTACACACTTTTTTGTCTTACAGTATTACCATGCCTCGATATCCGTTGCACCTCAATATCTCACTAGTTTCAAAACCAATCTCAATGCCATTCCGCAGGTCTACTACAATGGCAGCTGGCTCACCAACTACTGATTTTAGTATAGTTAGGTAGTGGCATTTCTGTGCTATGGATACCCCAAAACAATTTTGATAAAAGATTTTACTTTATTTTTCCGCAAGAAAATACTCAATGTAAATCTAACGGATCCTGACACAAGACCATTCATTATGTTGTTAATTCAGAAATATACATGCTTTTTCTAATTTCATGACTGTAAATTTAATTAAATTTGAATTAGACCCCAAAATTCTCAAATTTTGAAGAATTGTCCATAGAATTGTCCCCATGGGGAGACATAAAGCTAACAATGCTAATCTAAGGAAAAGGCAAATGTTTGGATGATGGGGGGATGGGGAGGAGAGGAACACAGATTTGTGGTGCCATTCAGCATAGATGATGGATGCCAGATGCTTTGATATATGTATCAGCAGATGATTGCAGGGATGGATCAGGCATGCATAGAGGGTCTTTCCCCAGTGTACTGTATAGCAAGAGGGGACATAAGAGAAAATCCTGTCAAAAAATGTTGAAAACCCCTGTGATTAAGGATGGTGCTTAAATATCTAATGTTAATGTGGCAAAATTGGTTCATGTTCCAAAAACTGTTTTTTTATCCAAAAATGTGGCATGTTGTTTCCATAAAACTAATGTTATAGTTAGTTATTATTTTGAGTAGTTGGATTCATTTATAGTTAGATGCATTGTAATGAATGAAAAGACAGCCATATCATACGTAATGTGTGTATTTCATTTTGAATTGCTAATACTTTGGTTGTTCAGTTGGATCAATGTGAATAATATTGAATTATCAATATTCAGCGAACAAATTATTAATACGAAAAATAAACCAAATACCAAGTACTTTGAAAATTTGAGAGTTTTGAAAAATGACCTCAAGATTCTGAATTTAGAGCCAAAGTGACTGTAAATTAAAACAAGCTAATATTTTGTACTTGAGAGAAAAACAAAGATTTTAAATCTCATTACAAGACGAAAACACCTGTTAAGAGAAGGCAAGTTTTTTGCGGTTTAAAACAATGACTTAATTTAATTGCTTCATGACAGAGTAAGACAGCCCCAAATTTTCCCAGTCAGCGAAACAGCCCTCGCAAAGTTTTGCCAGAGTGCTAATCTTGGTTGTGTCGGCTGTTTCCTCAGTGCAACTCTCAGCGGCTATCAATGCAGGGAGGGCTGCTGGACCTTCACAGGGTAACTCATAGCCATCACGCAGGTATCAGGAGGTGACCTATGGAAGGGGCGGTGGGGAAGGCACGCCTACATCAGTCCATGCACGAGTGAGAAACAGGGCAGCCTCTCGTAAACACTCAGCAGTGGCTTCTCCCAGACCTGTTAACTACTGTCAGAGTGCAACTTATCAATGAGCGAGAGTCAATGAGCTAGTACAGGGAGAACCATGCATGTGGCCATTATGAAGATAAGAGAATTGCAAAGGACGGCACAGAAATGCTGATGTTCAGATATCCCAAACGGTTGTATAGTATGAAGTGTTACATCACAAGATATGTCCCACTGTTGTCATGGGGTCTACATTGCAAAATGGAAACTACCAAAATTGAGGGAAGTCTAGCTGTCTTTGCTCAGGTATTAGATCATGGTGATCAGATAGTAAAATGTACATGCCAAACAATGCTGAGAATGCTCTATAAAAAGCGTCAATCAAAAAAGGTGACAAGACCATATTCACAGTCCTGTTTGCACTCTGTGTAGCCTCTTGCCCTGAACTGATACATTGAGAACAACCTGTTCTTTGCCCCCAGAACGCCCCTTCACCTGCCACTCCCCTCTGCCCAAGCAAAAGAGAGCGCTGTATGGAAATTGAAAAAAAAGGAGTGGGAAACAAGTAGCAAAACAGCTGAGTTAATATATAACTGTTGTCCCTGATCTGTGAAATAAACAGAAATGGCCTTCTGAGAGCTGAAGAAAACAACAAAACTAGGCAAACAGAGACAAGCGTATAAAAAAACAAGGTAAGAAGAAAAAAAAATTCTTTCCGGAAAATCCCCAACACAATGCTCTAATGCGGGCCACCAACTTGCCATGTAATGTAATATTCATGTACAGTACATGCATATTCACATATATTCACATTCACAGTCAACACAGTGTCTTACAATGGAGGTGGCACTTTTTCTATGTGGCTTTTGAGAGAGCCAGATGATAAAATGTGTCCAAGGAAAAGCAAATTAAAGGGATACAGAAAAATTGAAAAATCTGGCAAAGGGAATTGCAAAGACAAGCAGTCTGCTAACCAACAGGCAGAACACTGGATATACATTACATTATTGGCATTTTGGCAGACATTCTTATACAGAGCAACGTACAGTTGATTAGACTAAGCAGGAGACAATCCTCCCCTGGAGCAATGCAGGGTTAAGGGCCTTGCTCAAGGGCCCAACGGCAGTGCGGATCTTATTGTGGCTACACCGGGAAACAAACCGCCAACCTTCTGGGTCCCAATCATTTACCTCAACCACTACGCTACAGGCCGCCCCATATACTGTCAGATTCAACATTGCTATTGAGTCTGAGCACCCAACTTTACCTCACCTGCACCAGAAAGAATCCAGGTGTAGCCAACACAGTCATGAGTTGGATAAGCGAATGAGCAAATGTAAGATAAAAAGGGAAAAAATAGACTTTGTGATAACCTGCTTGTTTGTGCTACATGTTGTTCTTGCATATCCGGGATTGGGCCTGTTATTTGTTTGCTCTGTTGGACTCTGCTTCTGATGTCAGCATCTGTTGACTGTTGTAACATTCAACATTGGCCTCTTGAAATCCATTAGTCGCACAAGACATCCTACCCCATATGCTGTGCCATCTTGGCATAGCGAGGTTGCTAGTGTGATATCTTTTAGTTCACTGTGAGCTTGTAAGCAAGAGAGTTTTCTTAAAGGCATACTATGCAGGATGTTTACCTTGATACTATGAATCATCACGCAAAGGCATATCTATGATGCACACAAAAAGTGGTACACACTGCTTTTATCTTGTTTGCATTTTGTCTGTAAATTGTATGTATGGTGCCATCTGATACGGTAAATGCTAGCTTAGTAGCTACTCTCCTGAGAAAAATCAGCTGCACTAAAAAACGCTAAGTTCTTTTAAATATCGCATCCCACCTCGCACGCATAAAGGTTACCAAAATGATTCTAAAAATGGTTACCAAGCAAATAACAACAGCTCTTCTGTATGTTAAAAACAAGCTATAATGGAAAAATAAAGAAGTCATCAACCTTGCCATAATTCCATTTGATTATATAAAAATGCATGATTTCTAGATACCAAAATAGGACTTTTCAGGAGGTTCTTGGTTTCACTGTGAAATTAAGGCAGCTATTCATAAAACAGAACATCTACAACCTTCCGTGCAGACCTTGGTCAAACATGCAATTGTTTTGGATTCAAATACTTCTCCATGCTTGTCTGGTGTATTGGAACCTATGAACCTATGAAATACAAAAAAGTGCAATCCCTGGCTTCTGGTCCTCTTAGTCGGTTCAATTGAACCAGGCAAGATCAATGGAATATAGTAATGCATTTGAATTCAAAGCAATTACCCATCTGACCCAGGTCTGCTTCCCTGCAGTTTTGCTGTACGTGTGGAGGTCTTATGATTAATCTGTGGTGGGCTTCCGACCTCCGAGCTACAAAGGTACAAAATATTTAATGAGAATCCTCAGACCCTGTAATTAATATAATGGCAAATTGCAAGATCATACCACTGCATCCAGAGGGGATAACATTATCGTACTTCTGAACAACATTTCTTATTGAGGAGACAAATTGGAGAAGCTTTTTGCTTTTGAAATGATCAATCCTCAGAACCAAGAGGGGATACAGGCAGAACAAAAACAGATTTGGTTGAAAGCAAGGATGAAGGGAAAGGGAAAGTGGTGTTAGTTAGGGTGAGTGACAATGGTGGCACAACTGAACCCCGAAGGCCACACTAACCTGTGGTAACTGCAGGGCATCTCTCAGATACAGTACACACAATCTTTTCCTGCTGAGAGGGCGACGGTTCAGATCTCAGAGGTCGCTAGCCAACCTTTGGCCTTGTGTTCTCAGCAGGGGAGTTGTGCCAACCTCGTGGACCAATCCCCTTTAAAGCATCTGATTGACAGCACGCATGTCTGTGTATGAGCATGTGAATTGGAGTTGGGCCTAAGTTGGTACACAAGGGCCAAGTTTACTGAGATAGGGATGGAGAATCATTAACATCAGCTTTTACAGGACACTGTTATATAAAGGCATATTGAATGATATATCAGAAGTGAAAGAAGGTGCATGGATTATTTTTGCCATTTTTGTTCAATGTCATGTTTTGGAGTTTTTCAATATGCAGGTCATTTTAAATGAAATCCCAGCTGAAAATATGGATGTTCACTCATATCAGAAGTTTCTCTGGTCTCTGAACACATAATATGATGATATTCGCAATATGTTTTTGTTGAATTTTAAGCATTGCTCCAGCATTATAATAGGAAAAAAACTAAAACACAAAGATAGTGGTATTCAGGTGATCAATTATAAGTCTGTGGCATTCTCAGTCAGTGAAATACTCCAAAGGCAAAATGGAAAATGCTTTTCTTAAAAATCTCACTGCAGTTTTTATTGTAAATGAGCAAGTAAGAGATTATATAAACACAGGAAATTTGTCAACAGAAGCCAGGGTCAGTTCTAAAAAGCACCCAGAGCAAACAGAACTCACCTGAGGGAGTTCCTAATAAGAAGATAACAAGTGTCCTGGTCCTTCAGTGCATTCTGCCAGAACTTCAGTTTCAATTTTTCAGTTTCTGTTACAAAAGCAGCAACAAAAGCAGCCAGCAGGTCCAAGTCACTGGAAGGTGTTTCTCTGAGCTTCAACTGTTGAATAGGCATGCCATCCCCTATTACAGTACAATCTCCGAGGGCAATTCTCAGAGCATTGGACTGCTTTGAAGCATGCTAACATGGCAACTTGCATTTTATGTGTGAGCTTTCACTCATTCTATGCTCCAGTTAAAACACATGTACCACAAAATCACCCAGCACTCTGAGTCTCAGAGCTGGGGACAGATATGGAGAACTCAATGGTAGAATCTGGAAGAGGAATGGCATCTCATCCCATTAGTCTTCAATATTTTTTGCATTTCTTTGAACGAAACAGGTGGGCAAGAAAACCAGGCACGAGAGAGGTGGTGATGAGGGGGGCGGTAGTGCTCTTGCAGAAGGACAACAAGTAGTACCATGTCTCATTATCAGAGGAGAAGTTCAGACAGTCTAGGAGCTGCAGCAGCACCAGGGAGGCAATGATACAGCCACCCCTGAAGGTGGCGCTGGTGCCCTTTTTGCTCTCGGTGTAGAGGGGAGAGTGCAGGCCCAGGCCCAGGCCGAACAAAGTGCCCATGTTGCGCAACAGGCTGGCGAAGGGTGTTGAATCCATGTGGACCCACTCAGAACGGACGCACCACTTCTTTGCTTTCTCCAGGGTCCAGAGCAGATCCACACCCAGCAACTTCAGCAGCACGTAGAAACCCACAGCAAAGCTGAGCAGGAACAGGGTGATGTAGACGTACTTCTTCAGACTGGCGCTGTAGATCCACTGCACTCTGGTGAAGATTTCAGCCACCATCATACCTGCCATCAGCAGACAAAAGACCTCATTCACAATAAGAAGTTCACGGGAAAACCACCCATACCATTCTGGGGTAGTGTATGCAGGTAAGGTTGTTAAATGTGAAACAAAAGCAATGGGAAAGAGTCGTGGTTTTAAGATTTCCCTATTTGAGAATCATTGCAAATTTCATAAGTATGAACATACCAGGATGGGCCAATGTCTCTAATTTCAAGAGACAGTGAAGAAATTGACTGTCAAAATGGACATGTAGGGACAAAATGTGTTAGTGAAACCTGGAAGCTGAGGGATAGATAGATAGATAGATAGAGAGATAGATAGATACTTTATTCATCCCGAGGGAAAATTTAGGACCGATGTCATGGGTTTCCCAAGGGTGACTGACCTGAGATGACCCCTATGATGACCTGGTGGGGGAAGTGCGCAGCCATATACACCCGAGACATACAGACCAGGAGCTCCACAGACCAGAACACCATCCATAGTACCAAGCGCATAAGCCTGGAGGTGAGGGAAGGGGGAATCAGCACTAAATACACAGTCTGGCCATGTACAGAAATATGTTACTGACACACAGCTACGTATATTCATCAGCAAATTAATTAGCTTGACTGAGCATTATCGCAAAAGTGAAACTGTCTCAACATTGAAACACCAGTATATACCAAAGAATTCAGCATAGGTGGTTTCTTCAGGTGTTTCTGGGTTTGGCCCACGGTTTAAAGACCAGGTCGGTGTCCAGAAGCAAATTCAAGTTGTCCAATTGATGTATATGATTATTAAATTACATATGACAATAATATTAATTCATTGCTATTGTTCTAATTTATGCAAAGGGACTAGGCAGGTTTGAAACGAACTAGGGTTCATGTCAATCACATGGCCTCATGGCTCTGTGCAGACTAGGTGCAGTGGCTCAGCAGCACTCTAGACTGCCATCAACAATCTTCTACACAGAGGGGTGTCTTCACACCATGTCATTAAGACCCCAGAGTAAATATCGATATTTGTCTTTGTTAAATATGAGACATTTTCCAACAACACCAATTGCTGTGCCAGGAATTATGAAAGATGATCCTACGTCTTCATTCATTAATTAGGATAAGTAATTCAGGATAATTAGGTTAGCTAGACTAGTCTCCTTCCTCATCAGTATTCTGTACCATACTCCTCCTACAGCTTTTCAGCCAGACCTACCAAATGTGTTCAGTTGCTTCACCTAGTATGGGAAAACTTTGAATATATTCTTAGAATATTTATGATATATATTTTTTTAAATCATTGAATAACATTGATGGAATATTCAGAATCTGGAAAACACGCTTGCAGTTGCAGCTAGAAGAATTGATGATGGTTTGAAGGCAAAGAGTGGTCACACCAAAAATTGATTTGATTTAGATTTTTCTTCTGTTCACTCACTTTGCATTTTGTCAATTGACAAAAATAAACTATTAACATTTCTATTTTTGAAAGCATTCTTCAAATGCTTGAAAGTATTTCTTCACACCTGTCTAAAACTTTTGCACAGTACTGTATATGTATGGGTCAGGATATTAAAATAATTTGGATTTGTGTGTTTAAACCCAAAAAATTAAATCTATCTTTATCCTTTTTGTAACTATCGTTACTATTTAATCATTACTGGTGGCCTTTAATAAGATGAAACTTGATGTGTTGATAAAATTATTGACATATTTGGTCACATTGTTTATCGTTTATTGTTTATTGATTATCTGTACACATGGACAGGGGTCAACATATCTCAGACTCACCCGACTCACCCTGTCAATACTGCAGAACAATTCTTCTCTGCAGCAATGGAGAGGACAGCTGTGACCATAATATACCAAACCCCAGCAGAGCCCATGGCATGGCCTGAGGGACTACCTGTGGAACACACCGACCACACACTAAACGGACAGTTCCACTCAAAGGCAGGGATGCAACAGACCTAACCCAGGAGTGATTTTTATTATCAAATGGTATTTCCTCTGACACAAATTTCTTTCCAGATAAGATTGTGCCACCATTGACTCACATTCTTAACAGGAGGAGCAAAGGTTGATATCACTGACTTAGTTAAAATAGATTTTATCATTAGCTTACTATACAAGTCATAAATTCATTGTGAATTTTGCCATTGAGAGTTGTGCAATGCATAATCTGACTTGAGCTTTGGATAATAGAAGCAGTACCTGGCCCAGTTTCGCATGTGATGGGGAACTGTTCTAAGACAGGCACTTGCAATGACCCATAATACGGTGTTTCATGAACCCACCAGTATGGTCTCTCCCCAGACAGAACCCTGTTGTAAAATAAGAATCTCAATTAATCCAGCAGTTGTGTTCTCCTTATCAGAATTGATCAGAATATCCTGGAATTTCTTTTAAGTTCACTACGGTGCCAATCTGTGTGCAAGATTTGGACATGAAATGTACAAACACATGGATGTTCCACATTACAAAGAAAAGAACAGTGCGTTTATGTGAGTATTTCACCTGAATTCTATTTATTACATTTTATAATCACTGGCCTCAAAAGACAAAATCCATGTTTGCACTATTCCACTACAGCATTTCCACTGCATTTGTATTTTTTAAAATGTGAAATTTTAGACCAGTACCAACTTTTCTTTGTTTTAGCAGAAAATGCTGATAGTGTTTAGATGAAACTAAATACATCACCATATTTCATGTCCAAAGCATTTCCAGGAACAATATCATTCATTTAGATTGCAGAAGTAATTCTTGTTAAAAGTAACATTCACTACATATTTACACTGTTGCTTTAAGTTTAAATATTGTTCTTAGGAAAACACATTTGCAAAAACTGCATGTAATGACTGGAAAATAAATTTACCACTTGAGGACCAAATTGAGCCAGTCTCCAATGACAGCCACCCATATCAGCTTGATGCCCACCTCACGCCGCAGATGGAACCAGACAGGAAAGAGGATGAAGTAGGCGGTGTGCAGGTCTGCCACCATGGAAGCCAGGTGGAACCAGCTCTCATAGTCACGGCATTGGGCCTGCAGGTGGACGGCCAGATCCACACCGGAACCGTGCAGCAGGTCCATGGTGCTGCCGCCCGTTCCAGCTCCAGCGACTATGTGCAGGATAAGGACAGTAGAGGGTCTGAAGGCTAGAGTCTGATGCTCTCCCCTTCCTGTCTGATCGTTTTTACATTTTCTGTTCTTTTGAAGTGAACTTTATACGAGGCTGATCAATTTGTTTGCTTGCAGGAGAATCTGGGATTATCCAGGTTCTATGACCTTCGTAACCCCATGCTGCTGGTGCCAACCTGATAAACAGGCTTCAACTTTTTCAGACTATGAAATGAGGTCATGAATTGATCCAACAGTAGATTTGCCCTGCAGACATTGAATATAATACTCGTGTTTGGAGCATTGATGGGATGAGAGATGCAGAGCATTTTACACTTTCCACACATTGTTGTTTGTAACCATAGCTACAGTGGTGTGAAAAAGTCCTGATTTGTCATACTTAAAACATCAAATAAATTTAAATATTAGTCAAAGTCAACACAAGTAAACACAAAATGCAGTTTTTAAATGAAGGTTTTTATTATTAAGGGAGTAAAAAAATCCAAACCTACATGGCCCTGTGTGAAAAAGTGATTGCCCCCCCCCTGTTAAAACATAACTTAACTGTGGTTTATCAAACCTGAGTTCAATTTCTCTAGCCACACCCAGGCCTGATTACTGCCACACCTGTTCTCAATCAAGAAATCACTTAAATAGGACCTGCCTGACAAAGTGAAGTAGACCAAATGATCCTCAAAAGCTAGACATCATGCCGAGATCTAAAGAAATTCAGGAACAAATGAGAAAGAAAGTAATTGAGATCAATTAGTCTGGAAAAGGTTATAAAGCCATTTCTAAAGCTTTGGGACTCCAGCGAACCACAAATGGCGAAAACATGGAACAGTGGTGAACCTTTCCAGGAGTGGCCGGCCGACCAAAATCACCCCAAGAGCGCAGCGACGACTCATCCAAGAGGTCACAAAAGACCCAACAACAACATCCAAAGAACTGCAGGCCTCACTTGCCTCAGTTAAGGTCAGTGTTCATGACTCCACCATAAGAAAGAGACTGGGCAAAAATGGCCTGCATGGCAGAGTTCCAAGACGAAAACCACTGCTGAGCAAAAAGAACATTAAGGCTTGTCTCAATTTTGCCAGAAAACATCTTGATGATCCCCAAGACTTTTGGGAAAATACTCTGTGGTCTGACGAGACAAAAGTTGAACTTTTTGGAAGGTGTGTGTCCCATTACATCTGGCGTAAAAGTAACAGCGCATTTCAGAAAAAGAACATCATACCAACAGTAAAATATGGTGGTGGTAGTGTGATGGTCTGGGGCTGTTTTGCTGCTTCAGGACCTGGAAGACTTGGTGTGATAAATGGAACCATGAATTCTGCTGTCTACCAAAAAATCCTGAAGGAGAATGTCTGGCCATCTGTTCGTGACCTCAAGCTGAAACGAACTTGGGTTCTGCAGCAGGACAATGATCCAAAACACACCAGCAAGTCCACCTCTGAATGGCTGAAGAAAAACAAAATGAAGACTTTGGAGTGGCCTAGTCAAAGTCCTGACCTGAATCCTATTGAGATGCTGTGGCATGACCTTAAAAAGGCGGTTCATGCTCGTAAACCCTCCAATGTGGCTGAATTACAACAATTCTGCAAAGATGAGTGGGCCAAAATTCCTCCACAGCGCTGTAAGAGACTCATTGCAAGTTATCGCAAACGCTTGATTGCAGTTGTTGCTGCTAAGGGTGGCCCAACCAGTTATTAGGTTTAGGGGGCAAGCACTTTTTCACAGGGCCATGTAGGTTTGGATTTTTTTCTCCCTTAATAATAAAAACCTTCATTTAAAAACTGCATTTTGTGTTTACTTGTGTTGTCTTTGATGAATATTTAAATTTGTTTGATCTGAAACATTTAAGTGTGACAAACATGCAAAAAAATAAGAAATCAGGAAGGGGTCAAACACTTTTTCACACCGCTGTATATGATACATGCTCAACTTGGGAGACTGAAATTGCACAAGCTAGCTAACTTAGTATATCAACAATTGATAGCTAAGCTAAGGACATTGACTCATCCAATAATATTTTTTATCTCAACTTCCTAGCCAAGTTAAGATAAAAGCACAACTATAATGTCCTTATGAAAGCAAACTAGCTTGCTAATGTTATCGATAATGTCACTTCATGAAAGCAAACTATCTAGCTGGCTAACATTAACTAGCTAGCTAGCTGACCAGAAGTAGTCTAATAGTCCTTAAAAGGCAGTCAAATTTAAGTGCACTTAATGCAGGGGTCCGGATTTTCAGGTTCAGGATTTTGTGCCAACTTTTGCTCTTAATTATTTAACTAGCTAAATAATTTATATATGCACCAGCTACAGCTGCAGACTGTAAGTGTATCCTAAAGATTTTACTGGTTGGAATTGGTTAGAACAAAAACAAGCTCACAGACTGGCCCTCCAGGACTGGAGTTGTGCACCCCTGACCTAACGTGAGTCAAATATTTGCATTGTCTTGCCTGCAGGCCAGCGGCACAAACTGTGGGTTACAAGTTATAGTGGAGGGATAAGGGGACAAGGAGAATATTCTCAACCGGTTGAAAATAGGGAGATAAATTTAAAACGCTTACTTCTCCAAAACTAAAAAACAGACATAAGGGCAGCCTGTAGCATAGTGGTTAAGGTACAGTACATGACTGGGACCCAGAAGGTCGGTGGTTTGTTTCCCGGTGTAGCCACAATAAGATCCGCACTGCCGTTGGGCCCTTGAGCAAGGCCCTTAACCCTGCATTGCTCCAGGGGAGGATTGTCTCCTGCTTAGTCTAATCAACTGTATGTCGCTCTGGATAAGAGCGTCTGCCAAATGCCAATAATGTAATGTAATGTAACATATTTAATACTTTTATTTTGTTTCTGCATAGAAACCTAGAAAGTGTGACCAACCAGCATGTTACTTCTTTAAAATACAGATTGATGCTCATTACCGATATATAAAATCTACATATAAAATATACAATCTCCAATTTGCGCCAATTTGAAACTGTGCAGTTGCTGTCTTCTCCTTAGCTCATTTTAAAATTGCTTGAAAATGCATTCCTGACTCTGAGCTGTCTCTCCCCTGGTTCCTTCCAGTTCTTCAACTGATGAAAAAAGGTGCCAAAGAGATCGTACAACTCAGTTGTTTCCTGACATTTCGACAACAAACATTTAGGGCAGTATATTGGAGCAGCATAATGGTCATGTTGAATCAGTAACACATACAAATCCAAACATAAGCATGTGAGGGATATAGAGGCCCATTAAAATATAGCTTTATAAATTCCAGCTATGGGCTTGTGACTGGAGGGTTGCTTGTGTTATCTCAATGGTTTCTCGAGGAAGGCATTGAAACTACGGACACTAACCCAAGCTCGATGATTGCTGAAGCTAAAGACAAATTTTCCAGAATTGGATAAGAAAGTCTTCTTATCTAATCTAACCCCATAACTGCTCCAGGGACACTGATAATACAATGCGTGTATGCATGGGCACCATGTTTATGTGTGCATCTAGGAGAGATATGCAAAAAATGAATTCAGTTACCTAGTGTAAATTGTAAAAAAAAAAAGGAAAAAAGTAAAGTGATAATAATCTTAATGTAGCAATTGCTACATTAACTGTCAAATATTTTTCCTCCCAGATCAGCAAGAATCTTGATTGAGATCTCTTCACCTCACAGACGACCAGTACAGACCACGAACGACAACTAAATTAGATTTTTTTTAGTGTGAATTCAGGGTGCAATTTCTCTGTAGAATCTTAAAAGAAGATGGCGATTCAAATCTGGGTGCAGAGGAGGAACTGAACTTTCCCTTTGTAGCCACACGGATGCTCAGTGATCTGTGTACAACAGAGGAAGTGCAATCCAGCAATGATTAGACAGTGCTTCCCATTCAACCGTGATCACCTCATGCACAAGACATTACTTGATAAAAGCCCTTTCAATGATTCACCTCCTCTGTCGTTCCAAACAAACTATTGTCCCAGGACATGTGGATATTTTAAATGGGCGTTCCACTGTGTTGGTTTGTCAGTAGTTCTGGTAGTTATGGCTTTAAGAATGAATTTGTCAATAAGTTAGGACATGTGTTCTTGATTTGGTTAATAGCCTTTTGTAATGCCCTTATTCACATTTCTGGTTATGTGTTTGGCCATTGTTGTATTCTTCAAAGTGGCATATTACTGCGCAAGAAATTAAAAGACATTTTTTGAGTAAACAAAAATGAGTGATTGTGAACTATTTTACACTTTCATGTGTGAAGAAAAAATAGTTGGTTACAATTCTAGTTTAAAATTTGGATGAAAACACAAGAAACTAAAATCCATTTCACATTAAGTCACATTAAGTCACATAATTGTACCATTGGCATTAACCTTAAGATCAAATGCTATCCACAGAAAGCCCCGATAAGAAAGCAGGACCTGGATGTTACATGGTAAGTTATCTGTGTTCATTTATCTAGTTCTAGAGACTTTAATTATGGTAGCTTTTACTAGTTGGTTATCTTGTCAGGATCTGTGGAATAAGGAAAGACCATTTAATGATTGATTCAATTATGTAACAGACTTAACCATCCTGAATGCTGAAATTGTTCACTACACTGTTAAAACGTGATTATATAACTGATATATAAGCTGGAACAAATATTGTTAAATTTGAGTATCAACTATAATGGGCTTTTTACCCTGATGTTCCTAGAGTAAATGATAGAATGTTGTGACTGCTGAGATACACATTTGCTTTCTGGAACCATTCTTTTAATCAATTTTTTATTTTAATCACTCTCATGTTGTGGGAAATATTGGGAGACATAATGGTGAAAGAGTTCAATCTTGAATGAAACAAAATTTTCCAAGATAAATGCTACTGTCGATATAATATATCCTTTGTTTTCTTTGAGTTGTGCAGAAATGGAGCTTGTGTGCGCCCGTTTGCCATGTTAGGGGTTAAAGAAGACTGGAGATTGATTGACTGATGGGCTCTTTCACTTGCCCCTGAACTTGTTTGTGCCTTCCTGCGTTTGACGTAACAAACTTTTTGTCTCTTGTCTAGTTTTATTACGCACCACAGGGTCCAAAGATCAGGCCCTGTTCATGCGTTTAGGTGGTGGGTCTAGTGGTATAAAAGTAAGAGTCAAACTGCCACAGAGTATCAGAGCTGCCCTCCAGTCTCCTAGTGTGAGTGACATAATTGTACTGAGCAGCAATAAATATATAGCATACAGCCAAAAAATGAATACAGCCATGGACGCCCTGCACAACTTTGGGGTGACCTCGACGCATTACCTGCAGACCCACTATAAGGACGCCCAGAGCTGGTTCCTCTTCGTGTCATTTGCTGCGGACCTCAGGAACACCTTCTTTGTCTTCTTCCCCATCTGGTTCCACCTGCGGGAGTCTGTGGGCATCAAGCTCATTTGGGTGGCTGTGATCGGAGACTGGCTGAACCTGGTCTTCAAGTGGTGAGTAGCACCAGTCCTTAAAATAAGAAGAGCATCTTCCATTGCATTTTTCTTGCAATAGCTTCTGTAAATGTTTTAGGGCACCCTTACAAAATTGTAATGATTTTAACAACCAGCCTGTGTTCCCCCTTCAGGGTACTGTTTGGTGAACGTACTTATTGGTGGGTCCATGAAACACCCTATTACAGCAATGGGTCAGCGCCTCACATCGAGCAGTTCCCCATGACATGTGAGACAGGCCCAGGTAAGCATCCCCTTTGTACAAATGCTCACTGCCTCAGAAAAAACGAGTGATGTGTTGATTGTGACAAACAGCATTCTTCGGTATTCAGTTGACCGGTGTTTTGTATACTGCATTTTTTTTTTTTTTACACGACTCTGATTCTCCATTGCGATTGGTAGGTAGCCCATCGGGTCATGCAATGGGAGCAGCAGGTGTATACTATGCCATGGTCACTTCTATAATTGCCATCCTTCTGAAGAGCAAGAGAATGTCCAACTCCTTCAACTGGTAAGGGCCCCATATCCCCATATTCCTTTCAGTTCCAGTAATAGGAGTTATTTCTGCTATTGTGCGCCCACCAAATTGACTTTAACATTTTAATGATAATTGGTCAAGAGCCATGACAACCATTGCTTTTATGGAATATTCCTACTGTTTCTTAAAATAAAGCCCCCAGTGCTGGTGGGCCCCAGGTAACTAATGTGAAGAGTCAATGAGGGTAGCTAATGCAGCTCTATGATTAGAAGCTGTTGTTCTCTGATCCGTGTGCACATGGCCACCAACTGTACCTCCGTGCCCTGATTTCATGGTTGGTCACGTGTCAGCAGAACCTTGTGTTGACAGCAGGTCCCTCTCTGTCTCCGTCAGGTGCATGAAGGGCACACTGTGGGCGTTCTTTTGGGGAGTCCAGGTCTGCGTCTGTCTGTCCAGGGTGTTCATCGCTGCACACTTCCCCCACCAGGTCGTTGCTGGGGTTATCACAGGTGAGTCGCAGGAGAAAATATGCCCAAATATGAAGACAAGTACATAGGCTGCAGACTTTACAGCACTAAGAAATATTGTCAATAGTTTCTGTTACGTTTAAAGGTCAATATAATTTTAGGCCTGGCAGCTACAGTTGTGTAACAGAAACACTTGTTTCTCTAGGCATGATTGTGGCTGAGGCCTTCTCCAGAGTGCAGTGGATCTACAGCGCCAGTCTGAAGAAGTACGTCTACATCACCCTGTTCCTGCTCAGCTTTGCTGTGGGTTTCTACGTGCTGCTGAAGTTGCTGGGTGTGGATCTGCTCTGGACCCTGGAGAAAGCAAAGAAGTGGTGTGTCCGTTCTGAGTGGGTCCACATGGATACCACACCCTTCGCCAGCCTGTTGCGCAACATGGGCACTTTGTTTGGCCTGGGCCTAGGCCTGCACTCTCCCCTCTACACCGAGAGCAAAAAGGGCACCAGCGCCACCTTCAGGGGTGGCTGTATCATCGCCTCCCTGGTGCTGCTGCACCTGTTTGACTCCTTCAAGCCCCCCACCCACACTGCGGCCCTGTTCTACCTGCTGTCTTTCTGCAAGAGTGCCACCGTGCCCCTGGCTACTGTTAGCATCATCCCCTACTGTGTAGCAGGGGCTCTGAGCACCAACAGCAAGAAGCAGCTCTGAGCTGGAGGACTTGCATGAGACTGATTATCTGAGGTCCTACTGAGGAGCTAGGTCTGAACTATGAGTCATCGTAAAGCATTGAATGGTCTTTACAGATGCTTCAATGTCACAGCAGTTCAATACTGTCTATACTTCCAGAACCCAAGAGCTCAGCTCAAGAACAGCACTTAGCTTGAGATTGAGAGCCCAGTCAACACTCTGGAAGATCTAGGAAAATTCATCATTGACCTTAGGGCTGAATAGTTCTCTCATGCCTCACTCAAATGACAGGAAAAAACAAGCTGGGATCCCCGATTGTATGATCCAGTACTGTCTTTACTGTATATGTTCTGAATAATATGTGACCTCCGTGACCACGAAGAGTTCTGGACTCAGATAAGCAACTGTGGATAGGATTCATCATTTCTTATGCCTTTCACTACAACTGATTTGTCATTTCAGTGGCCATCTTACTTTCTACTATAGTGAATACTATATTTATTCCAAAATCTGAGCCACACCCTGGGGCTTGTTTAATTTATTGGTGCTTTTAAAAAGAAAAACAACATATTGTTGGAATTTGTAACATGCAGACATTATGACTGCAGTTTAACTCCATTAGCACTGAATGCCAATGAGATCAGCCTCCTCCATTGCCCAAGAGTCCATAGTGAAAGCACTGGCATATCAGTAGTAATGATGTTGATGTTGTTGACAAATGTTGTTGTTTTTGGGTACAGATTAATGAGTCCAAGGTGTCAGGGCACAAACCCCACTGGAAAGAGTGGAGGGGTCCTTACCTGTCACCGCACAGCATGAAACTGTGGAAAAGCTGAACTTAAGTTTTCAGGAGCCATTTGACGTTGTTCAAGACTGTTCAAATATGTGGGGTTTTCCCTCATTTTTATTTTTAAAAAGATGTTTGTTCTGTCATATTCTATTTTTTAATTATTCCAGATTATTTATAATAAAAGGATTGAAATACCTTGTGTGAAAGCTTTGGCACTCGCAGATGCAATTATGATATCACTACATCCACAGGCCACACAGTGTAATATCACCATAACATTGCTTAATTATGATATCACTACATCCACAGGACACACAGTGTAATATCACCATAACATAAAATCATTTTCACAGGGTCTCCATGCAATGAAAAGTATCATAATAATTAAATACATTTTCACCCACCGAAAACAACCATCAGAAATGTACAGGGATTCGAAAATGTACAGGGATAATAAAAAGGAACCTCTTATTATAACTTGGAAGTCAAGGAAACATCTCTTTCATGAGCTGTGAGTGTCATAAATGTACCCAGTTGTACATGTGCTTATTAATGTGAACATAAAAGATGTGTTTGGATGTGCAGTATAGCTTCATAAACTGAACCTGAAGAGAAAACAAGCCCTTTTCCTGGCATGTTTACATAGGTTATCTTTAGTCTGGTGTGTGTTTCCAAGAACCAACAACAGGACAAAACAAGAAAAGCAAATGAGACTGAACAACAACAAACAGGGCCAATTATTGATTATGGCATGCATAATTAACTATTGCTGCGGTCATACTTATTTTCCGCAATTAGGATGTATGAAATATGATCCGTAATATAATTTAATAGTAAGTTTCCAGATTTCCTCTGTTATTGCATATTTTCCACACTGAATGCTTTAGACAAAATGTAATATTCGACAAAGAACCTGATTCCAAATACCTCCACAGTGATGTGAAAGATTAATATCAAATTATAGGAAGTGATTTTTTAAGATAAAGGGGGTAATTAATTTTTCACAGGGGTGATTTCAGTGTTCAATCATTTTTTCATAAAAGAAATGAAATGGAAATTTAAAAAATTTGTTTCCAATATTGTTTTTTTTGTTTTTTTTGAGGATGTGAAAATACTAAATAATAGAGGAAATCAGGAAAGGGGCAAATACTTTTTCACAGCACTGTAAAAAGTCATTGTCGACTACCCAAAATTTTAATGTTTCTCTCAAAGCTGCAGTGAAGTTGTACTGCAGCAGCAGTGTTTCAGTTGGAACAAAGTGTCAGGTTTATTAGGATTAATGGAAGCCTGCCACCATAATAGCGTCCAGCGTCCACTAACTAAAGAGAACACATAAAGTGCCCAATTCCCTGCTCAAAAGCACTAGCAGCATTAACAGCCATAGCAGCTGCAGGAGATGCTTAACGTCAACAGCGAGCACTGTCTCACATCACAGGACCCAACAGATAACCAGAGATAATCATTAACATGTTTTGCTGCCCTGTTTGTGACCTTTCACATGCGATGTAAAATGTGTGGGGTGTACACACGTCATTGCGAGGCCTAGCTCCGTAAGCCCAGCCTTGGCTGAACATTCAATATTTGACTCTAGGTGTCTTTTAACCTTTTCTATTTATTCTGATGTTTTTTTATGTCTGGCTCAATAGCGCTCGCTTACCTGTGACAAGGGCAGTGAAAACGAGGATGAAGTCATGGGGGCTTACGTCACAATCATCACCATAGTATTCTCACCCCGCCCCCTTCTGGATCTTGCCACATGGGTTTGGACAAGCTTTGCAAAACTCTCATTGCAGACTCTCTCTACAATAAGGGGAGTGTAACTGTGAGATTACAGCTTGATCATTTGAAAAAATGTCATAATGCCATAGTATATAATGCTTCACAAAGGTTCCTTTGCCTAAATAAAGGCTCACTGTGTGTGGTGGTGTGCAAGCTGGTGGGACCTAATCTGAAAAGGGATTCCTGGTGATAGACTTCACACTAATGCAATCACGCGTCTCAACCCATTCTATGCACCTACATCACAGATGTGCAAGATATAAATATTGCACACTTTAAACCAACCAACTTGAGCAACTCCATATTTTCCAGCCAACGTCTGCTGTATTGTGAGCTAGCATGCTGTTGATTTCATATTTTCCGGACGATCCAGATGCCTTTGGAAATTTCGGGACTTGTGGCATGCCAAAGTGGGAGGACAGGCACTGTTTGGGGTGTGTCAGTCAAGAGCTCATTGCCAATTTGGTGTAGCTTTATTGCAATATTTTAGTCAGAAAGGTCCGCATTTCACCCTTCACCCACCCACCTGCTCATCCCAGGTGTAGCCCATTCTATTGTATATTGCTAATTTCTACTCAAATTCGTGGATTGTATGCTGTTCTGTTTGTCTTTGATATAGCTAAATCCCACAAGCAAGAACACTGCATCGGCTACGTTGTATTTATTGTTCAGTGTTTCTTTATGCTTTTAATTCCTGTATTTATTTAGCCTTTTAATTGTTTGTGGTTATTCTCATTGTAGACTATGATCCCTGGGGTACTGTATTTTGGTATTTTCCTTCACTCATCAGTCATGAGAAGGATGGTATAACGCAACATGAACAATCTTTTCAAATTATTTATGTGACAGCAGTTAAAAGATACTGTAGCTACAGTAGGGCCTACTGACACAAATTATGAATTGACTAAAATTTCTCCTGGCATAATAAATGTAATATTTGTATGTCGACCCCAAATAGATTCAAAATATTTACCTGGAATGATGTGGAGAGATGGAATTAGAAATCTGAATATAAAAAAGCTCAACATTTTTTTTTCAAGACACAAGGAAAGCTGCTTCAAAACCTTTTCAGGAGGGTAGGTCACGCAGCAGCAGAGGTTGGGGGAAATGGAGGGAGGTGGGCAAGGGGGAAAGCAATTCACAGGAACAAAGGGCCTCCGTTGTTAAATTAGGTTGGGGTCCCCTCAAGTGTGTTGCCCCCTGAGCCCTAGTTCCACCTGTATAATGATGTTCACAACATCAAGCATATACACTCACTGACCATTTTATTAGGAACATTCATACTTTATTACACCTACTTATTCTAGCGATTATGATTATTGCGATTATTGTGTGGCAGCAGTACAATGCATACAATCATGTAGATACGGGTCAGGAGCTTCAGTTAATGTCCACATCAACCATCAGAATGGGGAAAAAATGTGATCCAAGTGACTTTGACCATGAGTATCTCAGAAAATGCTGATCTCCTGGGATTTTTCTTGTTTGTCTGACTCCAAAAGATACGTTTCAACTGCTCCTCTGTTCAAACAGTTCAACAAGTGTCTGCAAAAACCACCCGAAAAACTGCAAATGTCCGCCAATAGTGTGGCTTTGTAGGATCGCTATCTATCTATGTAGATGCGGACATGCCTGTGGCCTACAATGATACACTTATGTATCTTGCGACAGCACTGGTGCATAGGCGAGTGCAGGTATCTTGGGTTGTCTATGTCTGTTAGGACTCTAAACTGCTAAGTGTGCAGTGGTGCGAGTCAAGAGAATGCAGGTTCAAATTAATACAATTTATTCAACAATGTGTAGTGCAGAAATGCAATTACAATGAGTTACAAGAATTAGAAGGTGTAATATGAATGGCTATTGGCGAATGATGCGCAGAAGGTCTTATTAGCGAATCTCCTCGAACCATTCCACATTTCTCTCTACATACCCAGGGTTTACAGGAAAACAACAAATCATCACATAATGAGTCACAAGACGGCGGTTACAACAATGGTCAACACAGTCTGTTTCTTTCTGGGGGTCTGCAGAGAGGCACACTTATGTAAAATGCCCTACAGGCTACAGCAGTAGAAGTCTAAAAAATAAGTAATACCTAATGAAGTGCTCACTGAGTGTATGGATGCTTCCCAACATACACAAATATATATAGTACCATACAGTACAGCATGTTCCTCTCCTTTGTGTCAGCATAGCTGACAATGTCTCCATCCTCGACACCCGTAATTTTCCAAACTGCGGATGAAGTGCCCTGATTCATCCATTCCACCTGTATGTCTCCAGTCCAGCGCCCTGCCTTTCTACAGCATGCACAATTAGAAAGCAAACGCGTCAATAGAGACAGTAGCCCTCAGCCTAGAAAGGACGCGTGCTTCGATATTTTTAGCTCTCGGGGTCTGTTTGTGGGGCGGTAGATGGTGGCGACTGGGCAGGGTGTCACGTCCCGCAAGATGAGTCTCCAGGACCTTCCCCTCCTCTGCTCTCCTAGCAACATGTGGCTGGCACGTTGAACAACCACCACGGTCACTCAGTCACATGAACATCACAAACCTTTTAGCACTTTCACAAGCGCCGCTGTCCACGCGTAGTGCTGTTTACCCTCTTCGCCTCCGATGGAGCCCGAAGCCCTCTCGACCACACGGTGTACCCTCTCCAGGGGATTTTCCACTGTATTGCCAGTTTCTTCCTTCAATCGATCGAACTTAAAAAAACATCAGGTATACGATACATCAAAGGTCCTTAATCGTATCCAGAAAGAGTTTTTGTTTAAACTGTTGCGATTCTACTTGCAACAGTCCCTAGCAAAGAGCGGTTGATTAGTAGATCAGGTGTGTAACTGCTTAGTTGGAACAAAAGCCTGCGCCCACACCGACCCTTTCTAGTATATATATTTTATACAGTATTCAGTATACAGACATGGTAGAAGGTCTGTGAAAGTCTGGGGAAATTTCTTGACATCCGTAGCAACTGCTGAATATTTCAGAGAGCCGGGGCTTCCAGTCTTCAAATTTCACTCTTCAGCAGGCCAATGCTCCACCCACCAACCAAAACGCAAAGACAACTCCAGCAGCTGACTTCGAAAGCAGCCTTTGGACGACTGTCAAGCTGTTCCTCATTAGCATAGTTACCAGAGAGGCCGAAAATAGGATCAATCAGGGGGAACTAACAGAAAGCCACGCGGGGGGATATGCATGTGGCTGAGTCATCTACCTGCGGGGGGACTGCCATGATGTAATGTTTACAGAGGTGTTTATTTTCACTTCCCCACCTTTTAATCTCACGGATCCAAAGGTCGGACACCTGGCTGGCTGGCCCACCGCAGACGGTATAAGAAGGTGTGCTGACCCACTACACATGACCGAGTGGAGAAGCACTCACTATAAGACACAGCTCGTACGGCTATCAGTTCCTGCCGTCCTGCTAATAAGCTCCAGCGTGGATGCAGAAAGCACCGGCCATGGACGCCCTGCACAACTTTGGGGTGACCTCGACACATTACCTGCAGACCCACTATAAGGACGCCCAGAGCTGGTTCCTCTTCGTGTCATTTGCTGCGGACCTCAGGAACACCTTCTTTGTCTTCTTCCCCATCTGGTTCCACCTGCGGGAGTCTGTGGGCATCAAGCTCATTTGGGTGGCTGTGATCGGGGACTGGCTCAACCTCGTTTTCAAGTGGTGAGTAAGCTGCCAAACATCGTTTGACCGATTGGTGCACTTTCGTCTTAGGCTGAAGTTTGAAACCTGTTCAAGTTTTATTTCACAAAGCCAAATCAGCTACTGCTGATCTCCTACTGGGAAATAGATTTACATAAAAATGTATTACATTTTTATATACATATACAGAGTAGATAATCTAAAAAGTTAAATTTTTAGTAATTACATAAAGCTGTCATGTGAATCAACAATCAGAAAATCTGACCATGCGTTTGCCATTGTCTGATTTTAGTGAATTAAATGATAATTTACTCCATATTATTGTTTAGGCATCAGTGGTTCTTAACACAGCCAATCCCCCAGTCCATTACTGCTCATCAAATGGTGTCATGCCTTAACTGTTCATACAAGGTTTTGATGGTTTTATTCTGAATGCAATTTTCTAGGGTCCTCTTTGGTGAAAGGCCATATTGGTGGGTCCATGAAACACCCTATTACAACAATAGCTCAATTCCACACATTGAACAGTTCCCAATGACCTGTGAGACTGGCCCTGGTAAGCATCCACACTCCACAATATGTTCTGTTGTACAACTTTTCCCAATGCAACTGCCTTTTAGCCTTTAATGTCAGCTAAATACCTATTAATTTCTACATTTAATTAGTCTGATGCTCACTGCTGCAGCAAGGGATAATTGTAGCCTTTTTCAATGGACTGTTTGAACTGAATGATAAGGGCCATTAATGGCATTTTTCTCAAAACAATTTGTGAAAGTTGGTTTTCTGTGTCAGGTTTGCTTACTATTCCAGATTGGTTTACTATTCCCAATAAAACATATATACTTAGATTACTGAACATAAAAATAAGTGGTCGTGTCGTATAATACACAAGCAGTGAGCAGCAGTTCTGTCGGCAGAAATGCATTGTTAATGAGAGAGATCAGAGGAGAAGGGCCAGACTAGTCAAAGCTGACAGGAACATGACAGTAATATAACTACACATTACAACAGTGGTATGCAGAAGAGTATCACTGAAAACACAATGCGTGAACCCTGGATAGGCTACAGCAGCAGAAGACTTAATAAATCTAAAAGAATAAGTCTAATGAATACCTAATAAAGTGCTCACTGAGTGTATATCCAGCTGTATAAATGGATGCTATATAAAGGTTATATAAGGCTGTATAAGTAAAGGCTGTATAAGCTCTGGATAGGAGCTACATCTGCTAAATGCATGGAATGCAAAAAGGCAACAAATCCTATTGTTATGGCCAACTGATAACATCAATCTTCAGCAAATCAATTACAAATCAAGTACAATGTACGCAGACTGCTTGAACAATGAGCCCAATAATGACAGGACATTACTGCCTCTTCTCTTACAGGAAGTCCCTCAGGTCATGCCATGGGGGCTGCTGGGGTGTACTACATTATGGTCACTTCTCTCCTTGCCATATCTTTGAAGAAATATGAAAATTCCACAAAAAAACGGTGAGCTCCCAAACTTCCCAATCACAAGGTTTTCCACAAAATACCAAAATATGGCAGTTCAGACCATTTACTATACAGTAGCTTCTAATAAATATAGTGTAGAAATATAGTCTTTTGTATAATTTGAGATTTGTAAGACAAAATAACGTGGTTAAATTGCACATTGTCAGATTTTAGTAAAGGGCATTTTTATAAATTTTGGTTTCACTGTGTAGGAATTACTGCAGTGTTCTTACATAGTCCTCCTCCCATTTGAACTGTTGAACTGAATGGAAAAAATATTCAGGAGAAATAATTTTCATATCTACTACTACTACTACATAGCTGGCAGCGGCACGGTTGTTTCAGGCTCATTTGGCACATTGGACCCTTGATGACCTAAAGCCATTATGCCAACAAATGTGTTCCATACTGCATAAGAATAATTTACAGCTGAATCTAGTCCCATCCCCCAATTCCCATAGAGATCCATTCAAATGAAAACTGAAAATAAGATATACAGACTCTCATGATGAAGGTATGCAAAGGATATGTAACAAAATACTAAACATGACTACTTTCATTTACGTAACATTGTTGCGTCCCAAATGTTATGGTGCCCTAAAATGGGGAGATTGTGTTTAAACACTACTGTCATTTCTACATGGTGAAACCAAAATGGAAAAAAAATTCCCTTTATTAAAATCTGACAATATGCACTTGAACCACATGTGATTTTAAAAATTTTATTACAAATCTCGAAGTGCAGAGAGGCGAATAAATAAATGATGGGTCTTTGTCCCAAACATTATGGAGGGCACTGTAGTATAGTATGTAGTAACAATGTGTTTGAAAGAAGTCAGGTGGAGGTAACCCTAGTTCTGGAGTTCCAGACTCTGGGTTTCACTCCATGAAAACACAAAACCACATAATTAGATTAATTATTCGCTGTCATAGGCCATATGCATTACATCACTCAGACTGGATATTTTGGTTTAGGCCCTGGGTTTTGTGGAGCTATAGGGACATGTAATGACTAGATTTCAAAATTAATAACTTTTTAATGCATTGGGGGGGCTCCCTGGATGCCTTTGAGTCTGGGTGAGGGTCCCTGGACCAGGAAAAGTTGAAAACCCCTAGTTTACGTTGATAATAAATAAAACTGTGCACCAAAGTGGAGAATGAATAATGGACTAAAAAACCTCACAGGTTATTAGGAGCAGGTTGTCCACCCCTGTGCTCAATGACTTGGTAATAATCATAAATACATACATGCAGATGTCATTGGCACTGCACTGCCAAATGTGTGAACATAGAACCCTGTGTTGACAGCAGGTCCCTCTCTGTCTCCGTCAGATGTGTGAGGGGCACACTGTGGGCGTTCTTTTGGGGAGTCCAGGTCTGCGTCTGTCTGTCCAGGGTGTTCATTGCTGCCCACTTCCCCCACCAGGTCATTGCTGGGGTTATCACAGGTGAGTCACAGGAGAAAACATGCCCAAATAGCATGCTAAAGCTAAGTAACAAATATGAACACAAGTACATAGGCTGCAGACTTTACAGCACTAAGAAATATTGTCAATAGTTTCTGTTACGTTTAAAGGTCAATATAATTTTAGGCCTGGCAGCTACAGTTGTGTAACAGAAACACTTGTTTCTCTAGGCATGATTGTGGCTGAGGCCTTCTCCAGAGTGCAGTGGATCTACAGCGCCAGTCTGAAGAAGTACGTCTACATCACCCTGTTTCTGCTCAGCTTTGCTGTGGGTTTCTACGTGCTGCTGAAGTTGCTGGGTGTGGATCTGCTCTGGACCCTGGAGAAAGCAAAGAAGTGGTGTGTCCGTTCTGAGTGGGTCCACATGGATACCACACCCTTCGCCAGCCTGTTGCGCAACATGGGCACTTTGTTCGGCCTGGGCCTAGGCCTGCACTCTCCCCTCTACACCGAGAGCAAAAAGGGCACCAGCGCCACCTTCAGGGGTGGCTGTATCATCGCCTCCCTGGTGCTGCTGCACCTGTTTGACTCCTTCAAGCCCCCCACCCACACTGCGGCCCTGTTCTACCTGCTGTCTTTCTGCAAGAGTGCCACCGTGCCCCTGGCTACTGTTAGCATCATTCCCTACTGTGTAGCAGGGGCTCTGAGCACCAACAGCAAGAAGCAGCTCTGAGCTGAGGACACACAAGGATTCCCATGCAACGGGCAAAGTATATTTTTTGACAGAACAAAACCATATTTTTTCTTAAAACCTGTATCAGTATCTTTTTCATTGGACTTTCTGAATGGCATGAGGGATAGGTTATATGCTGTAAATGGATTAAGCTTTTCTTATGTTTCCATATCCAATGGCTTCCTCTCGACTAAATTAAGGACAAATGTATTATTACCTGCTGAGCAGGGTACTTTTTTTTTTTAAAGATACTATTGCTAATGTAAAAGATTCCCTACATAAAACGTGGGTAATTTAATATAAAATAATGTATATTGTGTATCTTTTATAATAAAATGTCTAGATAAAGATGGATTCCATGGTTGTATACTCACATATGAGGTGCCTGCCAAACATGAATTCACACAAGACTCACAAACAGGCTGGCATATTTATGAGGACAAAACATTTGTTCACAAGCAGCTGTAGTGAAAGAGTTGTTGTTTCACCATGAATTCTTATAATGTATTTTGACAGGTTTTCAGTTTCATGAAATCTGACTATGGACATAAATCCCCAATACCTTTGATGTGAAGGGCCTGTACGTGAGTTTGGTTAGATATGGTTAAAATAAGGTGTGTCACTCCATCTTCCACCATCAGTTCCTTTCTAAGGTAGTCTGGTTTTCACCAGCCAATTACCAATCACTAACAAGCGGTCTAAATTGTGCAAGTGGAAAGAAGAATGGATTGACCAAATATCAAGAAATCAAGAAGGCCCGTCCAGACTTTAAGTTGAAAAGAGGTTGGGTATTCCAGCAAGACAATGATCCAAAGCGTACCTCAAAATCAACCATGAAGTACCTCCAGGAAAAAGGGATGAAGATTTTGGAATGGCCACTAGTCCCCATACTTGAATAGTATTGAAAATCTGTGGAGAGATCTCAAACATACCATACATGCAAGGAGGCCAAAGAATATTTCTGAGCTAGAGGTGTTCTGCCAGAAGAATGGGAAAAAAATTCCAAAAGCATTAATTGAAAGACTCTTAGCAGGCTACAGGAAACGTTTACAAGCAGTTATAGTTGCCCGAGGAGGAGTTACAAAGTACTGACAGGGTTCCCAAACTTTTGCATAGGGCCTTATTCCTTTTATTATTATTTTGTAAAAAATTTTAATAATGTAATCTTGCTATATGATATAAAGACATGTGTCATGTTTAACGTTATACCATTTAGAGGTCAGGTTCACTTAGATATTAATTGTAAAAGGCTTTTTGACCAGGGGTGCCAAAATCTTTGCACACTACTGTAGTATGATTAAGCTAGCTAATGGTATAAAAGTATGTCACGCTCTATAGATTGATGATTTATGTAAACAAGCATTTGGTCTGACATTCGTAACTGCTAGCCACCTACCTAGTAATATAAAAAAGCATCAATAGTGCAGTCCATAAATATTTGGACATTTGATTTGAAATTAAACAATGAAAATTAGGTTCAAGTGTAGAATGTCATCTTTAATTTGAAGGCATTTTTGTTTTACATTTTTACATTTTAGGGGACCAAAATTAATTGGATGGTTGGCTTCTCAGCAGGCTAATTAGTGGTTTGCATCATGCAGTGTAGCCTATTCAGGGAGCATGATCAGTGTAGCCTATTCAGTGTAGCCTTCTGGGAGCATGAACACAACACCTCCACCAACTGGAGATCTCATGAAATGCCAGACTACCAATAAGACTTCAGTTTCAGAGAGCTGTATTTACATCTCACTTCATACAGCTCATTACAGAGATCTTGGTCTGTATTCAATCAACATTCGTCTTTAACTTTGATGTACATTTCAGAAACACAGCTCAAAAAACAGCTCGTTAGAATCGTGGGTCAGATTAAACACACACACAGATCACACACACGCCAGTACAGCGTTTGAGGAGCCATGGTGCACAGTAATGGAAGTGAATTAGATCTTACACAACAGGAAAAAATAAAAATAAATCTGCACGTAGGATTCCTTTCTTAAAATAGATTTTCAAGTATTATACATGTATCGACAGTAGAATTTTTCAGAAAACGGCCTTTTCCAAAAAAAACTAAACCGATCTTGTCCAGAAGGGCAGTCGTTTCTGTAGAGTTTGCATTTCCTTTTCAATCAGAAGCCAATTTTAATCATGTTTTCTCCTGTGACTCACCTGTGATAACCCCAGCAATGACTTGGTGGGGGAAGTGGGCAGCAATGAACACCCTGGACAGACAATTTTAATCTAAGCGCCAAAAACTGATCACAAGATCTCCCAAGATTTAATTTCAAGATCACTACACATGACAGCGAACCTCTGCAGGCCTGCCCTAGTCTGGCCGTTTTGTGCATGTGGGCAAGTGCACCTGTGCACTCGAACGACCAAGAGCAGTCCTGGGAGAGGTGGCCGGGCAGACGTTACTCCCAGCTGGCTTTACTCCTCCTCTGCGCTGCGATGACGGATGTGCTCCTGCAGTAGAGACTCCGCCTCCCCGCGCCGGACCATGCGATTGGCCTTCCCCTGGAAACGGCCCTTTTTCCCCGCCCCTTTCCCCTCCAGCAACTCCGCCACCCTGCAGCCGGGGCACACGGGAAACAGGCGGGCGTGAGAGCAGGGTTCTCAGAGGAAACGAATACAGCAAACACTGATAAATGACTGCACAATCCTACGAACTCAGACCTCCATTTCAACACAAATGGCTCCTCACATTCACACTGCTAAAATGTTATCACCGTAGTGCTACTGTAAATATACTGGAATAATAGACAATTATTCACTGGCTGTCCGTGTCATCTAGCAGCGACCTGCACGCAGTAACGTTGCTGACAATAACGGACTCATGTTAACATAATTGTTATAACTTTTCCCCCCACACCCCCCCCCCCCTCCATTTAGAACGTTCAATTAGCCACAGTCAAGTTAGCATGTTAAGTCTATGGGTCGAAATTTTGAGGTCTAATTCAAGTTTTATAAAATGTACAGTCATGAAATGAGGAAACAGCATGCATGCTTCTGAATTACGGACATAATGAGTTGTCTTGTCTTGTCATTTTTTAAGGGTATCCATAACACAGAAATTGCGCAAATCTAGCAGTGCCAAAATCAGTAGTTGGTGAGCCCGTTGCCATTGTAGTAGACCTGCAAAATGGCATTGAGATTGGTTTTGAAACGGGTTCAAAATGTTTTGCTGTTTTGATTTGCAGTTTTGAGCCAAACAACGCAAACACTGCTACTAAATGTGTATGTTATAACATGTATACGTTAAAACTTATGTTGCAACTGTGAATGCGTTTGTATGCACTTCCAATTCATAATGATACTGATGAATAAAGTAATATTGTACATAGGGTGGCAACCAATTAAAAGAATTAGCCAGTTCATTTCTTTCCATTACTTGAACAGGTAGATTCGGATAACATAAAATGCTTTTTTAAATATGCTTGTGAACATTCTTTGGAATCCAAGGCTAACTGTAGGACTGCTCACGACCCCCTGTCCTCAGCTATGTAATTGGGCATAAACTTTATGCAAGCTGGGTTGATAAGTGTTTTTTTTTTTCTATGCGTCCAGTGCTGTTGACTTTAAATCTAGTCTCTGCTTAATGGCATCTTCTGCCAGTCAAGCAGTCAAATTAGTCAATGAACGTTTATCCGTAACAATTTTCATTAAACTTGCTAATGGTAGCCATGAAATGCTTGCAGGCCAGTTACACTACACAAAAAAAAAAGCACTGTCATGAGAAAAGCTTACTTAAAATTAGCAAGAAATCCACAATGCAGACAGTGCACTTTTGCATCTGTATCAAACTTAATGTAGCATATTAAGAAGTAAAATAACCCATTTAAAACCCATTTTCACACTGAAAAGGCCAATGAGATAAAAAATTTTGTTTGCAATCAAAGCATTCATTAATCAGCCCAGCCCTAATTGTATGGTAATTCTGGTTATCACCTCAGTAAAAATGAATCCTCCTAATTCCTGGGCTGGGGTTTGCAATGAAGGAACTTTCTTAACCGCGTTCACAATGAGCCACATGTCAATAAAGTCACACACCTGGGTCCCAGCTCCTCCACAATCACCACAGGCCCTGTCAGCAGGAACAGACCCATCCCCTTCTCATCTCCAACGGTCAGGAACACCACCGTGTCCTGAGGACGGAAGCAGGACCAAGACCAAGCAAGAAATACTTCAAGACATTACAGCACTTTAAAACATAAACTGCCAAAACAAAAGACACATGGAATACAATAAAGACAACTGACAACAGGTGTGGTTCCTGAGTTAAGGAATTTACATCTCAGCATACATTCCTGAATTGAAAAAAAGCTGATCTCAAAGTCCAAAATAGCAAATACTGTATTTATTTATAAAAAATAAAAAAAAACATACTATATATATGTGCTTCACCCAGGTCAGATGCTAAATAATGGGAAAAGATGAGAGTAACACAGACTCACCTCAGTGCCTATTTCATTGGCTATAATGTTCATAAACTCATTGTCACCATCCTTCCTTCAAGAAAAAGAAAGACATTTTTTGTGAAAAGGTCTATCATACAAAAAGACAGTACAATAACATTCTGATTTTTAAACAGTTGAAATGTGTCCTGTGCATTTGGGCTTAGCTAAGCAAATAAGTATCCTCCCAATCTGGACTGGGAAGACAAGTATTTGCTTGTGGATATTTTAGCTCAAATTGATGGATCTAAAAGTGTAAATGTGATCTTTAATCAATCAATTTCACATAAATTGATGTTTATGTAAAAAAAGAAACATTTTGGCTGTTTTAGGCTTTCATCTTAATTTTGTAGAACAATATCAGTCATCAAGGGTCCAAGGTATCAAATGAGCCTCAAACCCTCATGCCACCAGATATGGAGTAGATATGGACAGATCACTTCAAGGATTTCTCCTGAATAATTGTCCTACTGAACCCAATGGAAACATTATTCAGGAGAAACAACCGTCGAAGTGATCCATCCATATCTGCTGCATATCTGCCAAAAGCTTGATGGTTTGAGTCTCATTTGATACCTTGGACCCTTGATGAGCCTTTTAGCCAACAAATGTATTTTATAGTTTATCAACATAATTTACAGCTGAATCTAGTCCAATTCCCATAGATATCCATTCAAATGCAAAGTTTCACTATCGCTTGTAGGACAACCTGAAAATAAGATATCCAGACTCTGATGATGTTGATAGGACATCAGGCACTGGCATGCAAAGGATATGCAGCCAAGCATAAAAAAATGTAATCTATTATTATGTTAATTTGTCAAATTATTTTGTCGCCCCTAAAACTGGGGGGGACTATGTATAAAAAGGGCTTTAATTGCCGATTTAGATGTAAATTAAAGCTGAAAGCCTGCACTTTGAGCTCATAAGCATTATCAACTTCCAACTCCATCATCCTGTGGTAGACAGTTAAAATTACAATAACTTACTCAATGGACCTGACTGTACAGGTGAAGACAGCACACAGCTTTTAGTGCCAAAAAGCCATTGAAAAATGTTTTTCAGGCGGCTCACAGCAATCCAATGGCAGGTCATTTCGGGGAGGATAAATCACTTAACTGTACAATGGCCTGACTTTATCGGTCAGGTATAAGGGGAGACGTCCATCGGTGGTGTACCCCAAGTGTCAAAAAGTACATCCTGCGGCCATTCCAAAAGCACCTTTGCATCCATTACCAGTAATAGACGTCCCCTTCGAAAGAATTGGCATGGGCCTCTTTCGAACATTAAAGTGGAGCACAAATGTGTGTTAGTCCAAGTAAAAGTCCGGTATACGGTCCCCCTCTGCAATATATCTGCTAAGACTATTGCGGTGGTGGTCTTTCATCTTTTTCGCATATACCGTTGTGAAATTTGAAAAAGCACATATTTCTGATTTACCCACAAAATGAGTGGTCTTGTCAGGATACTTTGGATGTAAATTTTTGTGTCCAAATGTTTTATCCAAATTTTCTATGGCGCAACGGAGCAGTACTAAAATCATTGGTTGACAAGCCCATTGCAATTGTAGTAGACCTGCAAAGTGGTATTGAGATTGGTTTTGAAACGGGTGAGATATTATAGTTCAGAATTTGTCCTTTTCAATGGTTGGCCCTCACGATAATACAACAAAAGACACAATTATCCCTTATTAAGATCATCAAAAAGTTTATATGGATTACAATAGTCAGACATCACTCATTTCTCAAATGAATAAAGATATCAGGCCCTCACCTGTGTAAGCAGAAAAATTTGCCCCTACTGGGGTTGTTCTTGAAGTTCTGTGCAATTAGCACAGCCATGTCTCGTAAAAGGTTGAGATTGTTCTGGCAACAGAAAACACAGACAGCTTTATCAATTATGACACAAGACCATAACAGAATACCAACAGTAATTCACATTACAATTTCAGATCTACATTGAAGCACCAATTGATTAAAAATTTTCCTGAAAAGATATTTCAAAACAAAGAAGGTTCAGTGGGAATGTACAAAAAGGATTAATTGGAAGAAGTATCCACAACCAAGGGGTCCAGGAGGGCAAATAATCAATGAGTAAGTAAATATCTAGCTAACAAGCAGTATCAAAAGGTTAATTGTGGATACTTCTTCCAATTAATCCTCTCTATTAGCTTTGGCTGCCTCCCGTCTCTCTCGCTCAACGAGTTTGAGCACCCGTTAGCTTCTGGGAAACACAGGCTGGAAATTCAAGCCAAACATCGGATGTTTTGCCCCATAATTCGGAAAAGGCTAGACTGACAGTAGTTTTTTAAATGCCTACACACCTAATTTAAGCATTTCATCCAAATAAGCTCAACTGAAAAAAGTGTGACAATGCACCTTTAAGGACAACCCACCTTCTGCAGCACCTTGACAGACTTCTGCAGCTTGTCTACAGCTTCAACATGATCATCTGCTCCAGTCCTATTGGATTCAAGAATCAACATGATGAGAACAAGTCAAGTAGTTTATATTCAATTTGCATGGAAAATATAGCAAAATTCAATGCTGCTTGTGAGCCATTGCCATGATATGGTGCCATCATACAAAGGATGAGAGAAAGCATAAATCAAACAAATGGGTTAATTTCAATCGCATATTTTATCTGTCCTCATCTCCTTGTGTGGCCCAGAAATCCATTGAGTACGCCATCATTAAAGACATTCCAATCCGTTAAATGCTTCTTGGAGGAGAGTGGACCGAGGAGCAAGGAGTCTTCCAGAGGATGATTCAGCAAGGATACACAAGTGCAGCCTTAGGGAAGTCTTTTTTTTTCTTCTTTTATTTCTTCCAATTGCCTACTTTTACCTTTCCTCAATCCCAGCTCATTAGAGAACGCAAGGCAAGGAAGCAAGGAACAGATGTGAGAACGGAGGAATCAAATTTTCTTGCCCTTTCAAGAGTCAGTTTGAAGCAATGTGAATTACAGATGTGGCAGATGAGGAGAGGTGGATCCACAGGTCGATCATTAATTTGTCACGGATTCCGAAGATATTTCTGTAAAGGTGCGCTCAAGAGGTGCTTTCAGGCGTTCTAGGGTTTTGCAGTGATGAGAATTTCCAGAAATATCCCAAAGCCAATCAAATTTGAAAATAAAATAAAAAGAGGATATATATAGTGAATAAATCAGTTTCAGGTTTTTTGTGTTACAATATGTTTAACACAGGCCTTACTTGAGTAAAGATGTCAACGATCGCTCTGTGCTGTAGCCTTTCTCTGCATATTTCAGTACCCGGTTGCCAACAAGGAAAATCAGGTTGGTTTTGTTCTTCTTTCCTTTTTCAGTGCCAAGGATTTTTATAACCTGAAATGAAAATAGTACATCAGTTTTAGTGTTTGAGAATGATCAAACTAGTGGCCTTGAGACTTGCTCTGGTCAAGAGCATACAGTATGTTGTTATCTTGCCATGAAAAGCACTGAATTTCTGCCAAAGCAAGCAATGTTTGCAAGGCTATAAAAATATTTATTTTTACTAAATTACAAGAGCCACAACATGCACCATGCAAAGTCCAAGCCTGAAAACAATTAAATAAAGGAATTCTTAATGGATTAATGTGTGCAAAAAATACCATAAAAGGCACTGTCAGCACAAAAATATATACATGTATGTATAAATTTTATAAATTTTATAAATGTATATTTTGTGGACATATACAGGCTATGACGGATTAGTGCGTCAAACTGTGGTAAATCAGAGTTTGTTATAAGGGTTACAGGGTTGGGGGAAGAACAGAAAGACATTTTAAACCTATACAAGGAGATACAGGAACAGAAACTGCCTAAATATGAAACATTAAATTGGTAATAATCCATGATTTTCGATAAGGGTTTCAATGTTTATGCTTTTCATCTAAACTCTAGGATGCTATTTTAATAATACGTGAAATAAACCAAAATCAATCAAGGTCCACAACTCTGCATATCTCAAATGCTACATGTAGCTTACGCTTCAACTAATCTGAAGCAGCAGTCAAAAACAACCATTTTGCTTAGAGCAGGACTCTACCTGTAGGTGGCTGAGGTTGGAAACATGGGTCCCGCAGCACATGTTGGCGTCCACGCCCTCAATGTCGATGATTCGGATGGGACCTGCATGATCGTCTGGCAGGCCACGGCTCCTCACCTGCGTAGGGACGTTGGCACCAAGTGCCAAAGAGATAAGTTTGGCGTGAATGGTCGAGATGAGTTTGGCGTGTATGGTCGAGCCCAAGTCCTACATCACTGCAATAGTGTCCAAAACTGTGGAGAGCAACTTATTTCCTTAAGACCTGGTGTGTGTCTGCTTCCAGCAATTACCTGAGCTCAATTATCTATCCACATCGATGACAGTTTTGTATATTAGAGCACAGCATAAAGGATCACCCCCGTGCAGACTTCACCTTTTCCACAGCAGGATCATCCAGGGAGAGCAGCTGCACGGTGACAGGGGTGTGATCACGAATCTTCTGGTTCACCGCCTCCTCCAGGGCCTCCATCTCGCCAGGCTTCACCGCAGGAGTGTCCAGTTCAATGGTGCTGCGCTGACGTCCCAACTCCCTGCAAACAGCACACAAAGACACGCATGCGGTCACATAGAAACACCCTATGATACATACAGTCACATACAGTGGGAGCAATAATTATTTGATCCCTTGCTGATTTTGTAGGTTTGCCCACTTACAAAAAATGGAACTGTGCAGAATTTTAATCATAGGTACATTTTAACATTGAGAGACAGAATATCACAAAATAATCCACAATAACAACATCATAGGAATTTTATACATTTATTATCGGATTTTTGAAGTATTTGATCCCCTACCAATCAGCAATAATTCTGGCTCCCACAGACCAGTTAGTTTTCCATTAAGAAGCACTCCTAATCTCAACTCATTACCCAAAACACCTGTGTCAACTCCTTACATCGTTATGTAGTCCACACAATCAATCAGATTCCAACGTTTCCACCAAGGCCAAGACAAAGGAGCTGTCTAAGGACATCAGGGACAAAATTGTAGACCTGCACAAGGCTGGGATGGGCTACAAGAAAATAAGCAAGCAGCTTGATGAGAAGTTAACAACTGTTGGAGCAATTATTAGAAAATGGAAGAAACACAAAGTCACCGCCAATCTCCCTCGGTCTGGAGCTCCAGGCAAGATCTCGCCTCGTGGGATATCAATGATCATGAGAAAGGTCAGGGATCAGCCCAATACTACACAGGAGGAGCGTGTTAATGACCTGAAGGCAGTTGGGACCACAGTCACGAAGGGAACCATCAGTAACACACTACACCGTGAAGGATTAAAATCCTGCTGCACGCGCAAGGTTCCTCTGCTGAAGAAGGCACATGTACAGGCCCGTCTGAAGTTTGCCAAAAAACACCTGGATGATCCAGAGGAGGCTTGGGAGAAGGGGATGTGGTCAGATGAGACCAAAATAGAGCTATTTGGCATCAACTCGACTTGCCGTGTTTGGAGGAAGAGAAATGCTGAGTACAACCCCAAGAACACCATCCCCACTGTGAAGCATGTTGGAAACCTTATGCTTTGGGGGTGTTTCTCAGCTAAGTGGACAGGACGACTTCACCGTATCGAGTGGAGGATGAATGGGGCCATGTACCAGGAAATTTTGGGCGACAACCTCCTTCCCTCAGTGAGAGCACTGAAAATGGGTCGTGGATGGGTCTTCCAACATGACAATGACCCAAAACATATGGCCAAGGCAACAAAGGAGTGGCTCAAAAAGAAGCATATTAAGGTCCTGGAGTGGCCTAGCCAGTCTCCAGACCTAAATCCCATCGAAAATCTGTGGAGGGAGCTGAAGCTTCGAGTTGCCAAGTGACAGCCTCGGAACCTTAAGGATTTGGAGAGGATCTGCAAAGAGGAGTGGACCAAAATCCCTCCCAAGAGCTGTGCAAACTTGGTGAAAAACTACAACAAACGTCTGACCTCTGTGCTTGCCAACAAAGGTTTCTCCACCAAGTATTAAGTCCCATTGTTCTATGGATCAAATACTTATTTCATGTGAAAATATGATATTAAATTTATAAAATTGTCACATAGAAACACCCTATCATGAGGTCACATAGAAACACCCTATCATGAGGTCACATAGAAACACCCCATCATGAGGTCACATAGAAACACCCCATCATGAGGTCACATAGAAACACCCCATCATGAGGTCACATAGAAACACCCTATCATGAGGTCACATAGAAACACCCCATCATGAGGTCACATAGAAACACCCCATCATGAGGTCACACAGAAACACCCCATCGTAAGGTAACATAGAAACACCCTATCGTAAACTCACATAGGAACACCCTATGATACATACAGTCACATACAGTGGGAGCAATAATTATTTGATCCCTTGCTGATTTTGTAGGTTTGCCCACTTACAAAAAATGGAACTGTGCAGAATTTTAATCATAGGTACATTTTAACATTGAGAGACAGAATATCACAAAATAATCCACAATAACAACATCATAGGAATTTTATACATTTATTATCGGATTTTTGAAGTATTTGATCCCCTACCAATCAGCAATAATTCTGGCTCCCACAGACCAGTTAGTTTTCCATTAAGAAGCACTCCTAATCTCAACTCATTACCCAAAACACCTGTGTCAACTCCTTACATCGTTATGTAGTCCACACAATCAATCAGATTCCAACGTTTCCACCAAGGCCAAGACAAAGGAGCTGTCTAAGGACATCAGGGACAAAATTGTAGACCTGCACAAGGCTGGGATGGGCTACAAGAAAATAAGCAAGCAGCTTGATGAGAAGTTAACAACTGTTGGAGCAATTATTAGAAAATGGAAGAAACACAAAGTCACCGCCAATCTCCCTCGGTCTGGAGCTCCAGGCAAGATCTCGCCTCGTGGGATATCAATGATCATGAGAAAGGTCAGGGATCAGCCCAATACTACACAGGAGGAGCGTGTTAATGACCTGAAGGCAGTTGGGACCACAGTCACGAAGGGAACCATCAGTAACACACTACACCGTGAAGGATTAAAATCCTGCTGCACGCGCAAGGTTCCTCTGCTGAAGAAGGCACATGTACAGGCCCGTCTGAAGTTTGCCAAAAAACACCTGGATGATCCAGAGGAGGCTTGGGAGAAGGGGATGTGGTCAGATGAGACCAAAATAGAGCTATTTGGCATCAACTCGACTTGCCGTGTTTGGAGGAAGAGAAATGCTGAGTACAACCCCAAGAACACCATCCCCACTGTGAAGCATGTTGGAAACCTTATGCTTTGGGGGTGTTTCTCAGCTAAGTGGACAGGACGACTTCACCGTATCGAGTGGAGGATGAATGGGGCCATGTACCAGGAAATTTTGGGCGACAACCTCCTTCCCTCAGTGAGAGCACTGAAAATGGGTCGTGGATGGGTCTTCCAACATGACAATGACCCAAAACATATGGCCAAGGCAACAAAGGAGTGGCTCAAAAAGAAGCATATTAAGGTCCTGGAGTGGCCTAGCCAGTCTCCAGACCTAAATCCCATCGAAAATCTGTGGAGGGAGCTGAAGCTTCGAGTTGCCAAGTGACAGCCTCGGAACCTTAAGGATTTGGAGAGGATCTGCAAAGAGGAGTGGACCAAAATCCCTCCCAAGAGCTGTGCAAACTTGGTGAAAAACTACAACAAACGTCTGACCTCTGTGCTTGCCAACAAAGGTTTCTCCACCAAGTATTAAGTCCCATTGTTCTATGGATCAAATACTTATTTCATGTGAAAATATGATATTAAATTTATAAAATTGTCACATAGAAACACCCCATCATGAGGTCACATAGAAACACCCTATCATGAGGTCACATAGAAACACCCTATCATGAGGTCACATAGAAACACCCCATCATGAGGTCACATAGAAACACCCCATCATGAGGTCACATAGAAACACCCCATCATGAGGTCACATAGAAACACCCTATCATGAGGTCACATAGAAACACCCCATCATGAGGTCACATAGAAACACCCCATCATGAGGTCACACAGAAACACCCCATCGTAAGGTAACATAGAAACACCCTATCGTAAACTCACATAGGAACACCCTATCGTAAGCTCACATAGAAACACCCTACCATAATCTCACATAGAAACACCCTATTGTAAACTCACATAGAAACACCCTATCGTAAACTCACATAGAAACACCCTACCATAAGTTCACATAGAAACACCCTACCATAAGTTCACATAGAAACACCCTACCATAAGGTCACGAATAAACACCCTATCATGAGGTCACATAGAAACACTGTATCATTTAAGCTAAGTTGTAGTTTAGGAACCAAGGCTGTCTGAAGCCAGAATTCTACAGATTAAATAAATTAAAATAGCATCGAGACCCTAAAGAAACAAAAAAACAACAGCAGCAATAATGATTTCTTAAATCCTCACACTTACCATGAGGTTGTCTTGTATCCAAACATAGCGTCTGCCAAGGCAGTAACTAAGTGTTGCCCTAAAAGTACAAGGAAAACATAAATTATTACTGTTAGTATCTAAAATTATACAGCCCCTTCAAGAATCTCACTGAGTTTCACTGCCTCCACCAATCATTAGCCCCAACCATGTGAACATGGGACAATAATTCTGCACCAGAACAATCCCCACAAATCAGAAGAGATAACGACAGCTGGGAAAGGTAACTATGGAAATTAGCCTATTTAGCTAATTTGCTATTTTTGACTTAAAATAAAGTTATGCTCAGCCAATTTGGTTGTGTTAATGCAATAATAACATGCTAATTTGAAAATTGTCAATGGATATATGCATCATTCAAGAAATCCACAAGCAAATTACTCTATGATTATCAGCTTTGGACTGAGATAGGATTTACATCCTAGGCTAATCGCATACACCAACTTTTTCCTCTGAACCATGCCTGTCAGAAAACTATGAAATCTGAAATATGGTTGCTTTTTTGAGGAACCTTATGGAATTTCCCTTCTTGTTGGAAGCTTGCATTTTATACCCTTGGTATATAGGAGGGAGGAAAAAGGGGAATATAATTTCTCCCTCCTCTTTCATAATTCAGAACTGAACCCCACTTGGAGTGGCCTACATATTTCATCCGGGCATTTTGGGGATTTCCCCCTGGGAAACAACAGGAAGAGAACATCAGGTAGAAAGCATACAATTTGGAATCGACCTCAGCCCTCATAGTGAAAATACCCAAACCCCTACTCTTCATGAGTCAAGACTTCCCTCTACTGGCCTAAAAACAGAACTGTTTTTCCCATTCTAGTCTTTTCCATCAAAGTACTTTCCGAACAGTGAGCCAATCAGATTTATAGACAGGGCACATATGTATGCCCTAATGTGCAGTAATGAGAGAACAGCACAAATGGCTCTCAGCACTGTGAGTACATCTCCCATATAAATAAAAACATAAATAACGGTGTGCAGCCAACAATCCTCTCAGCCTCACCAGAGTGCTGCTGCATGTGGTCAAACCTGCGCTCCCAGTCCACTTTCAGCCGTGCTTCTGAACCCACCTCCAGCGCTGACTCAACAAAGTGCACAGCCTCTGAGCCTTGCCTGGTCACACGCAGGACAGGCACAGAGCCAATCCACCCACGGTCATCTGGCTGCAAAAGCCAAAAACGGTCATATGTCTTTCAACCATCGTCTCAACTCAAAAAATGTTATTGGCACAACAAATTTGAATATACTGTAAATTGCTTTACATAGTAACCACATTGTAATAGACAAATTAACAGTATGCTTCAAGAAAAAAAACTTTTGTGTGGCAGAACATGAAATTTGAGACATACACATCTCTCCAAAAACCTCACCCCCCAAAACACACTATGTATTAGTGTTAGTGCAAGTTTTCTTTCCAACATTGTTAATGTTTGACATCGAATCAACCAAGAGCTTGAAGGTGGCTCCTCACAGGCTTCTAGAACTGTGAGGAGATAAATGAAGTGAAAAAAGTACCCTGATCATTAAAAAAAACAAAAAACTGATAGATTCATTTTTTTCAGCAAGCATGTTAGGTTGTAAAGGTTTTAAGGGTGTAAAAACATAACCAGTTTACCTGGCCTCCACCCTCCGGGAAGAGAACAGTGTCTGTGAGGATGACGTTGAAGCCTTTCACTTTCTCCTTCTTCCCGCCATTCTCAAGTTTTAGTTCAGCTGGACAACATGACACCACTGTAGTGATAAACTGAAATCATAAACATGAGTGGGCCACAGATGGCCAGGGAGCTGGGACTGAGAATGAATCACAGTAAAAATAGCAGCTATTAAAGTTAGTCTCTATCCTATGACTATTCATAGCTAATGGCTTCATGTACTTACCTGTAACTATATAGGCTAACAAGCCATCTTTATTTTACTTATGAGAATATGGTTGGGGTCAATCAAAAGATAACGCCGTCTCTGATCACTTCAGATGTAACGTCCTAAAACTTCTTACCGTGAAGAATTTCTGACTTCTTTAATTTACATTCTGAACTGAGGTGACTGTAAAAGTGAACACTTGTCAAGCTCTAATCATTAACACTAACACAAAATATAACGTTATGCTTGACATTATTGGGATAACTGGAAAAAGCGCCAACGTTTGCAAGGGATACTGGTTACTATTTTAATAAAGTTGCTACATGAATCCAAAATATGTTAGTTAGCTATTAGATACCCATACCAGAAATTAACATAACGTAATAGCCAATAACAGCGCTACTCAACTCCACGTCCTGCGTCCTAAAATAATTCGTTAAATCAAGTGGTGTAGCAGACGATAGGAGCAAATACCTGCAGACACTGGGGTCCGTAGGACGTGGAGTTGAGTAGTGCTGGCCTATAATCTTGTCCCTTGACTTAACGGACTTAACTAACGTTAGCTAACGTAACGTGTTAGCGTAATACGACCAGGTAGCCCATGGTAGCTAGCTAGCTATTGACTAGCTACTAAAGAAGCCCATAGCACCCATTAGCTAACATTTTGGGGTGGAGAAGCCTCATTTGATATTTTAGAAATATAATTCAAATTAATTGATTTAATTCTAACTGAAAACAAAACTTACCTCTTGTATGTAACAATCTCTCTGACACTGAAAAGCCATATTTCACATAAAGCTTGAGTAGGGTATGTCTGCAGACCTGAGACTTGGCGTGGGCGGAGTTCCTGTCACTTGCTTTTGGGTCCGACCAATCAGAAGGCTTGAATTAATATCAACCCGACCAGTCACCGTCTAGAATCAGTTGTCAATCACTTTCTAACCCGGCCAAACCTATCCAGAGCAGCAATAGACATATAACATGTGTCTATGGAGAGCAGCGTGGTGACGTCATCCCCTAGACATCCGCTCCAGCACGGTAGGTGGCGGTGTATGCACCTTACAATTTCTTTACGGTCCGCTAACAAAAACCAAAGAAGAACGCGCTTGGTTACACTTTGGTGTTGTTTGGTTTACTCGGCTTTACAGCGCGTACGGGACATAGAGGTATGGGATCAGCACAGGAATTACATTACGATATATCATTTTGCACGAACGATTGAGGTGAAACAATTGAGTCATCGTCGAATCAGGGTAAGTTGTTTTTCTCCGTAATATTGCATTTACCAGTTCTGTTAGTTATGTTTACCAGCAAAGGTTATGTCTACTTTCCATTTACCCAAGGTTTGCACAAGACTGCGCAGCTGTGTTGCAGCCTTATTATCTTAATATTATTATTTTATGTTGTTCACGATGTATATTCGGCTACTGCCCACCCATCCTCTTTATGGTGAAGGGCTTCACCCGTTATAAGATTGACAGAAAATCCCACCCATTGTTAGAGATTTGGTAAGAGCCCCCAGAAGATCTTTTTTTAAAAACAGCTGTGAAATCATTATGTATCTATAGAAACAGTGATGCCAATGGGGGAACACTCCCAAGTATCAGGCTGCGTCCGAAATCGCATACTATCTTACTATTTAGGATGTCAAAATATTATTAACGTCCAAAACCATAACTGTATAAAAGAGTATGCTAAAGCTACCCGGATGACACTACATTTGGTGAAATATCAAAGTGTACTAACACTGGACACTATTCTGGCCCGAGCATCCCACAAGGCATTGCGCTAGGCAAACAGAAGGACGGTCATCATTCACTCCACCCTCCTTTACTCCACTCCCACTACCACTTTTTCACTCCAGCGAAAGATTGTGGAGAAAAGGAGTGGACAAGGGGGAGTGAAGAAAATTGAGACGAGCTTTTCGGCTTCGCCGTCATCAAAGCTAGCTGTGTTCGGGTCATCAAGGATATCTGGGTGAGATTAAGTAGGCTATTTATCAAATATGACAAGGTTTCCTTGGACACGGAGTCTATAATCTGTGCTATGAATTAAACATGCCTTTTGTCACCAAGAATCAAGATATTTATTTAGAAATTACTCTCTATAAAATGTACATTCAAAAGGAAATGTACTTGGAGAACTAAAACTAAATATAAAAGGTGTGTTACGGTGTGTTAAAGCTGTGTTAATTGCACTGGATAAGGGAGTCCACAAGCAAGTTAATATTTAATAGTAGTATTGTTGGATAACTATTCTATATATTGCCTATTGAGAGACTTTAATATTATTATTTTAGTGAACTCTCATAAATGCCCATGTATTTAAATGCCCTGCTCTGTTAAACCATGTTTGTGGAGTGTTATCTGGTTGTCCCCCAACCTCGCCGCTCAACATTCCACATGCTGAATGGAACAAAGACCTTTTGATTTGAAGTGAGGATCTAACTAAAATCATTGATTGAAAATCTCAAATTTGATACACAGATAATGGTTCTTGAATCCTGAAAGTTGAAATCTGGATTTTTAGAAGCAATTCCAGCTTTGAACAGAAACAAACGCGTTGTGTTACATGGAACACATGTTTCTTGAAGGTGCAGGTTGCAACTGACTGTATTTTGCAATTATTTGTCTACAAGTATAACCTTTATTGTTAGAAGCAGAAGGAAACTCTTTCCTTAGAGGTATACAAAAAACTGAGCTTGTGTACCTTGAAGAATGTTAGAATGTTCATGTTGGTCTCCTTAGAAAGATACTAAAATCATGAATCTTTTGATGACAATATCATACTGCTCAGTCCTTGGTCCAATGGCATGGCTAATTGTCCTGCTAGCAGTTTGTCAGATGTTTAATTAAATTAGACCGATTGATCAAAATTTTGGTGTTGTAGCAGCAATGAAAATGTGGCTTTGTGCGGCAATCCAGCCAACAGATGAATATGGTGAAATTTACAATAAAGGACACAAAATGGCAAATTGTACACACGTCAAATACAATACTTCATGACATAACAACACAGATATTGTAGGGGAAAATTCACAGAACGAAAGATCTCCCTCCTAAAAGCATGATAACCAATCACAAGTCAAAATCAGACTCCGCCTTAGTGAGCAGGCTCAAACTACCAGAACTATGAGGTCTGGTAGTTTGCCAAGAGCAGGTGTGGGGTGAAGTGAGGACACGTAGTTGGCAGAATGCCCTGAACTTTGTACAGAGTTGGCAGAGCATAAGGACCGTTGGCAATTTGCCACAATGACGTTGTGGGAGGAGCGTTGGGAGGAGTTACGATAAGAAAAGTGTGGGTGATTTGCCAGAATGAGGTTTGAGGAGGAGTTGTAGGTGGAGTAACTGTGTATAAAATGGGTGGACAAATGCCAGTCGGGGTTCAGTTCTGGAGAGCTGATCCGGCTTTATGCACGTGTGCTAATAAAGTCTGATTTTCCTGAAGATCTTGCTGCCTGGTGTCGTCTTTTCCCTCGCGAAGATGTTTTTCGACAAATTGAAGATTTGGACTCTGTCGTTTCCTAGACACGACAATATGACAAGAGGCAAAACATACCAACATCATAATGCTACTTTAGTGATTAACCTGTAGAATAAAATAAATATCTGGAATCTGGATTGTGGCTCAATGGGACTCCCTCCGCTATAAACCCAAACATCAAAGGAATTAAGAACCAGGAACCAAGTAGCACATGCCAAGGCACTAAAACCATGCAGTTGTTGTCTCAGGCTCTATGGAGTCATTAAGCAGTCACTGTACCACTTTGCAAGACCATCTTTACAACTTTGGTACCCTGCTGACTGGCCCTAATAATCTTTTTTTAACACTTAACCTTTAAACTTTTTATCTGCTTCATTTCTATTTACTATTGACCGGAAAAATCATTTTTTCTAAAATATGCAATGTTTCAACCTACTAATATACGCTCATCGAGCACTTTATTAGGAACATTTTTACTTTATTATACCTACTTATTCATGCGATTATCTAACCAGCCAATTGTGTGGCAGTGCAATGCATACAGTCATGTAGATACGGGTCAGGAGCTTCAGTTAATGTTCACATCAACCATCAGAATGGGGAAAAAATGTGATCTAAGTGACTTTGACCATGGAATTATTGTTGGTGGCAGGGTGGTTTGAGTATCTCAGAAACTGCTGATCTCCTTGGATTTTCAGATTTTCACGCACTAGTCTCTAGAGTTTGCAAAGAATGGTGCAAAAAACTAAAATAAAAGAGCAGCAGTTCTGCAGACAGAAACGCCTTGTTAATGAGACGTCAGAGGAGAAGGGCCAGACTGGTCAAAGCTGACAGGTAGGAAGGTGACCAAATAACCACACATTACAACAGTGGTATGCAGAAGAGCATCTCTGTACACACAGTGCGTCATAATGCTAAGTGGATAGGCTACAGCAGTAGAAGTCTAAAACCTAGTGTAATAAATACCTAATAAAGTGCTAATTGAGTGTATATTTCCAACACAAATAACTCCTGGATAGGATTGTTGGACACGTTGTAGTGGTAGGCTACCTACACAGTGAAAAATAAATGTGCAGTGATGTGCAACTCATTGTGCTTCCATGAAGAATAACCAATATCAATATCCACTGCAGTTTGTGGGACTCCAGGTGCACACTTAAATTAGACACAAAGTTAGCTTTAGCATCAGTGGTTAGCGTCTCACCTAGCTAACGTTTAGCTAAAGTTAGCTAATTAAATACAAACACAAGTAACGTCAGTTAAATATCCTGCTAAAAGGTCTGTGAGGAAAGCGACTACCAAAGCTGGTGTATTACAAATCATATCAGACTGGTCTTTCAGCTCTTTGCCATCAGAGCACATTGTCATCTGCAACGTGGAGGCGGGGTTGAGAAATCTTCAGGTATACAAGGCCTGTTGTTTTACTGGTTTCTTCTATTTTATGTGGCAGGAGTTTATTTTCTCATTTCTCAGATGAAACGATCTCAAATGCAAATCTCAGCTGCCCTTCGAAAGGACTTTCTTCCATTCTGCAAAAAGAAAACATTAAAAAGAGGAAACAAATTTTCAGCTGATGTAAACTTTTGGTGGTCAGTGCAGAACAGCACAGTGCCAGCTGCTGCTGTAGGACCTGATCGATTTAGGCTAAATCCCTTCCTCTGTTCCCCCCCAGGAGCTGCACTTCTGCACACCTTTGACAAGCAGAGCTCACTGCCCAGCAAAGGGTCAGAGGGAAAGAAGAGGAACTCTGATAGACTGGAGTCTATCGACATGGCAGAGTCAGAGACGGAGTGCGCTGCACCAGGACTCCACACACTGCAGCCCGAGAGTGCTGCAGCACACAGCTGGGTCAGAGATGTGCACCATACACACACGTCACAGATAAAAAGAGAAATTGATCTGGGTTCCAACAAAACTGGTGATCTTATTAAGACTGAGAGAATAGACAATATAGACCTGGGATTTGAATGCCATCTGCATTCTGACCAAATCAAAATGGAGACCGATTATGGAGACTACCTTAAAATGGAACAAATCAATGACTTGCAGGACTTCATGGATTTTAATACCAAGTCTGGTAAAATTAAGTGTGAATTCAATGAACGTTTAGTGAATGATCTTAAGAATACTGTGATGAATGGAGTTGGTGTTAATCACAACATCCAGACTGAATCATGGCAATCGGCAAGAGAGACAAATTCATGTATTCTTTGTGGTAAGTGCTTTTCCAAAAGATCTAAATTAAATATCCACATGAGAATTCATACAAGTGAAAAGTCCTATGAATGCCCTCTGTGTAGAAAGTGCTTTTCCACAAATTCTAATTTAAATGTTCACAAGAAAATTCATACAGGTGAAAAGCCATACAAGTGTACACAGTGTGAAAAGTGTTTTTACCATAGAAGTCTATTATATCACCACCAGATGGTTCATACACGTGATAAAGGCTTCAAATGTCCACAGTGTGAGAAGGGTTTTACAACAAAATTTTCATTAAAAATACACATGAAAACTCACACGGGTGAAAAGTTGTACAAGTGTACACAGTGTGAGATGTGTTTTGTCACAAAAGCTGAATCGGAAAAACACCTGAGAATTCATTCAGGTGAAAAGCCCTACAAGTGTACACATTGTGGGAAGTGTTTTTCCCAAAGAAGTACATTACGTCAGCACAAGCTGATTCATACAGGTGAAAAACCCTACAAGTGCACTCATTGTGGGAAGTGCGTGAGGAGCAAATCTAATTTGGATGCACACCTGACAGTTCATAGAGATGTAAAGCCCTACAAGTGTACACAGTGTGTGAAGTGTTTTCGTAGAAAATCTGAATTGGATGCACACCTGAGAATTCATACAGGTGAAAAGCCCTATAAGTGTACACAGTGTGAGAAGAGGTTTTGTAGAAAGTCTGACTTGAATGACCACCTGAGAGTTCATACCGGTGAAAAGCCCTACAAGTGTACACAGTGTGGTAAGTGTTTTTCTCAAAGCGGTCCATTAAATCGACACAAAATGATTCATACAGGTAAAAAACCCTACATGTGTTCTCCGTGCGGGAAGAGCTTTAAGGGAAAATCTGAATTGGATTCACACCTGAGAATTCATACAGGTGAAAAGCCGTACAGGTGTACACAGTGTGGGAAGTGGTTTAGGAGAAAAACTGATTTGAGTGTACACCTGAGAATTCATACAGGTGAAATGCCCTGCAAGTGTACGCAGTGTGGGAAGGGTTTTAGTCGAAAATCTGAATTGGATTCACACCTGAGAATTCATACAGGTGAAAAGCCCTACATGTGTACACAGTGCGAGAAGTGTTTTTGTAGAAAATCTGAATTGGAAGCACACCTGAGAATACATACAGGCGAAAAGCCCTACAAGTGTACAGTCTGTGGGAAGTGTTTTTCCCAAAGTGGTCCGTTAAATCAGCACAAGAGGATTCATACAGGCGAAAAACCCTACAAGTGTACTGAGTGTGGGAAGTGTTTTAGTGCAAAATCTTTGATGAATGCTCACCTTGGGATCCATACAGGTGAAAAGCCACACAAGTGTACACAGTGTGAGAAGTGTTATCTTTCAAAATCTGCTTTAAATGTGCACCAGCGATCTCATACAGGTGAAAAGCCCTACAAGTGTACACAGTGCGGAAAGTGTTTTTCCCAAAGACGTCCATTATATCAGCACAAGCGAATTCATGCAGGTGAAAAATAGCTGCCAAAATACTTACTCACATGAAAACACATAGAGGTGAGCTCAGTGTGGGAAGTGCTTTTCACAATTAATAATTTTAATGTCCACCAGAGAATTCATAAGGTGAAAACCCTGCAAGTGCATTCCATGTGGGAAGTGTATTAGTGCTAAATCTTTGATAAATACTCACCTTAGAATTCATGCAGGCGAAAGCTGTACAAGTGCACCCGGTGTGAGAAGTGTTTTCTTTCTAAATCTGCTTTAAATGTACACCAGAGATATCATACAGGTGAATAGCCATAGTTTCCCCTGTGTGGGGAGGCCTCATTTGAAAACACACCAACATACTTATTCAGCTGAAAACCCATAGAAATATGTTCAGTGTGGGAAGTGGTTTTCACAATTCCTCATTTTAATATCCACCTGAGAATTCATACTGGTGAAAAGCCTTACAAATGTATTAAGTGTGGGAATTTAACCAATTATCTGCAATAAACCACCAGAGACCCTTTGAGAGTACTTGGCTTTTTAATTGAAATGTATTTTGAATGACCAGAAGAAAGTTACATTTGGAAAGCCTGAATAAGGCTTTTTATGTATTTTATGAAAGCATACTTTGTGTTTTGGCTACACACAAAGTTTTTCAGTTCTTGATTTGCACTTGTAATGAATTCTAGTTTTGTAGCAAGCTATTAGTATTGAATAGTAGCAAACTATATAATTCCCCCCTGTGGTATTCTTTGTTTATTATATTTTTGATAAGCGTTTGAAAAACAGCAAAATGACTATGCATCTGGGACCCTGTTTTGCTTTTATAACGAGTGTTTGTGTTTGTTATTTAAAAAAGCAATTTCTGTTGTAGTCCGAACACTGGTATTTTGATGAAATTGACACCAATGTATTTTGTTGTAATGAAAAAAATGTGAAATTGTTTGGACTTACTGTAGAAATAAACATTTGTATTCTGAACTTGACAGTCTGATCATCTGGATGTTAGTACCTGTACCTGTAGTTTTTTCAGTTCTTTTACCACCAATGTAAAGGCACATACCAAGACTTTAATGCCTTGGAAAGTTCTGTATAAACGCTTATCTCCTTGAGTGTCATTGTTTTCCCCTTTTTCTACCCCAATTTGTAATTACTGTTGCACAGAACTCATAACACTAATTGTGCAAGACATATATGACTCAAATGGGGTTTGCATTGTTTTAATAACCGTTTTGCCTTCCATATTTTACATATTAATATAACAATGAATATCAGGGCAAATGCTGTAACCTTTAATGTGGGCCGGTTTACGTCCATATTGGGCAATCCATGTAGGAATTATATCCATTGTTATAGAGTGTCCATAATTATAAAGTATCAATTTTAGTCGACAAAAGCAAAAAAGGCACAGTTGGGTTCTCCGCTGTTTCTGATTAGTCCGGTGTATTCAGTGGCTTTCTGAGTGCAGATATAAGAAATCTTTCAGTATCTAGTCCACTGGTTCCCAAACTCGGCCCTGGAGTACCCCTGCGTATGCTGGTTGTTGTTCCAATCACAATGGCAATTATTTGATGGCAACTGGGGTTGGAACAGTAACCAGCACACACTCCAGGAACGAGTTTGGGAACCACTGATCTAGTCGATTCTAGGCTTTTGAAGTCTTATCGCATTCATCAACATGAGGACCAGAGTTGAGGCAATGAAAGCCTTTATAAGGCTGAGAAATAAGAAGAAAAAAGTCGTAGACATAAAAAAACTTAATTTTTTCATTAAAAAAAGAGGCATCGGCCAAACAATAGGCTTACTGGAGCAAACTGTTAGGAACATCGTTAAGAAGAAAGAGAACACTGGTGTATGTTTGGAAGCATTTGAGTGAACTTGAGCAGATAAGATGCTTCTGTACACTTCAGAATTCATTCTGCTGCTGTTATCAACAGTTACATTATCAATGAAGGTGATTGAGTACACCTGACTACATGAGAAACAGCTGAGAAGCCAACTGTCCAATTAGTGTTGGTCCCTGAGAATGGGGGAGGGTGTATACAATTCCTACACGGATCACCAATTATGAATGTAAATACACTCAAATTAAAGACGACACTTTGCACTTCACTTCAACCTCATATTCAATATTTCATTTCAAATCCAATGTGCAGGAGTAGAGAGCCCACAGAACAGAAATCTTACCACTGTCCAAATACTTATGGACTGCACTGTATTTCCTTTAGATAGAGATTAACTAAATGAATTATGCACTCTGCAAACTGCATACATTACATCATTTAAAGCTTAAAGAGAAACGCAAAACAAATTACTGCTGCTAAGAGAGTTAAGCCTCACTGTGGATATACTGACTGCCTGACAGTGTATGGTATCATATGTATGAGCCATGTCTTAAAAGGTTAAAACATTTTTTTGACATGGTGGCTGCATCCTTCAGGTTTCTGAGCATTCATAACAAAACAAATATTGCAGTAGGTTGTGTATCGTTTAACTGTCCAATTCTGGAACATCAACTAAAGTAAAAAGACCTTTTACTTTGTGCAGTCAGTAATTCCAATTTGTGGAACAGGTCCCTGAAGTTTAAACAGATCACAAGGAAAATCAACACACCATACAAATGTTTGTACACCATCCTTCATAAGAATGTTTCAGGCTATTTGAGAGAACCATTTGAATCCTCAACAATCCACTTTATTGACTTGACAAGTTGTGAAAAGCTGTGTGTCCTGGAATCCACTGTCACAACACAACCTTTTTAGAAACTAAAATGCGAGCTTCTGCATCCATCCATTCATTCATCCAGACGAAAAAAATGCTGTTTTCCATTAGATTTATTAAATAACATGAAAAAGAAAACCAACAACTATATTCAAGTATTTCAGCAGGCAATTTCAATCTTTACAAACAATGATTTTTTTTATTTATTATTATACAGAGAAAGGTGTGAAACATTCCTATTCCCACTATTCCATAACTATTCCTTGTAGAATCCATGTTTCAAGATATCAAACATGGAATAAACCTAAAGGAGAAATAGAAACAGAACAATCACAGCAAAGTATTAATAACCATTATGTTGTCTGAACTCTGTTCTGAAGAACATAGAATAAACTGAAATATGACCCCCATTATATTAATGACACTATTTCACCAAATCTCTGGGTTCCCTACTTTTGTCAAAATTAGTGAACAATTTGACTTATTTCTATAATAATAATAAAGCCTCCATAGCATTAGAGGCCTTACATAACATAACTGAAACAGTTGAGCACAGCATAGGGTATTTAACTACATTAGTACACACAGTAGCTACATCAACTTACATCAAAATAAATTCTATTCTTTCAAAACAGTGTAAGCATTAACATGATTTAAGGCCCATCCACACCAAGAATGACAACTATAACGATAACTATAAATATTCCATTTAAAAAATCATTGTCCACACCACAATTATAACGACAACAATAGTGACAAACGATATTGTTGGGATCACTTTCAGAGTGATTCTTTCCAGCTACATGAATGATAAAACACTGACAGCCAGTAAAAACCCCGCAAAATTTACAGGGCGTCATGTGCAAATTGGCAGATGACATGGGCTACAGAACGTGACTGTGCAGCAGGGTGGATGCTAACATCATTATAGTTATTGTTATAGTTATAGTTCTTGGTGTGGATGGGCCTTTATACCAGTACATTCGCTGTATTATGATATTACCTTCTTCATGTTTTGTACCTCAGTCATCCTGTGGAGAGAAAGAGGGCATTATATTACACATCAGTACGGTAGATGGGGGTGAACCACTCATTTTAAAAGTCCCTTGACTTTTATAGTTCTTGCGTTACAACTGAAATTCATCACAAATATGGGTTTGCTTGCATAAACTGATAAATTGTCAGTTTTTCATTCTTTGCAGCTATTTGCAGTAGGAGTGAGGTATAGGTACTAACATCCAGATCATCAAGGTCATCCATTGCAGGAGCCTGTCCTTTCTTGGACATATCTTGCAGCATCTGCAGGCAGAATAGAGTAAGGATTAAACATAGGGGAAGCACTGTTAGATGAGGCTCTCTAATAGAATAATTATGGTACAAATCTGAGAAGCACAGCAGAAACTATGACAGTGGAAATGTGTTCACTGCATAATCAACTGCTTTCACTGACCAATAAGAACTGTATAAGGACAGAAGACACCCTGTAGCTTAAAAAGAGCAGGGTTGGACCCCCCCTGCAGCAGATAGTTTCCTAAAGATTAATATTTTTCATAGACATTCATTTCACATGGTTCTACTGAATACTTGGTTGTCTTCTGCAATGATGACGGGAAGTTGGCACGAAAGCAAGGGAATGGAGGAGAAGATTGAGCAAGTTTTTTGTGGAAATTTGACCGGGTCACCAAAGTATGTACCCTAGGCTCTTTAATGCCCAACCTTGGTTCAATGTCTCATTTGAAAGAAGCCAGGATCGACACTGGAATTATGGTCAGTCTGGAGGGAAGTCTACCCCCCATTGCCCAATGACACCTCTTCCAGCTGCAACACGGTTTTCCCAGGTCATGACAAATACAGCACGTACAGCGTGATATGGCAAAAAACAAAGGGCTGGCTTTGAAGTACTTCAGCCGGGCGATGTTGGTCACACTCACGTCCATGTAGTGCTCGTACTCAGCCATGCCTTCATTCTCTTCCTGCTCCCAGTCCCTCCAGTTGTCAAAGTCCACTGCCATCCAACTGGGCTGCAAGGCAACAATTGCAAGACAATGGCAACTTAATAGTAATCAATTTGTATTGTTGGATAACTAGCCTATATATACACTCAGTGAGCACTTTCTTAGGTATTTATTAGACTTCAAATGCTGTAAGCCTATCCACTTAGAGTTATGATGTGTTATGTGTTCAGAGATGCTCTTCTGCATACCACTGTTGTGATGTGTGGTTATTTGCGTTACTGTCACCTTCCTGTCAGCTTTGACCAGTCTGGCCATTCTCCTCGGATATCTCTCATTAACAAGGCGTTTCTGTCTGCAGAACTGCTGCTCACTGGATTTTTTTCTGTTTTTTGCACCATTCTTTGCAAACTCTAGAGACTAGTGCGTGAGAAAATCCCAGGAGATCAGCAGTTTCTGAGATACTCAAACCATGTTTGTGGAATGTTATCTAGTTGCCCCCCCCATGCTGACTTTATTACTTTATGGTTTGGGTTGAAAAACAGCACACATTACTTGTCTGTAAGTTTGACCACTATTGTTAGAAGCAGAAGGAAACTCTTTAGATGTATTAAAAAACTGGTTGCTCTGCCTGTCAAAGAATTTGGCAATTTAATTGATAATTCATCATTTTGATAATAATGAATACCATCCATCCATCCATCCATTATCTGAACCCGCTTATCCTCATCAGGGTTGCAGGGGGGCTGGAGCCTATCCCAGCATACATTAGGCGAAAGGCAGGAATACACCCTGGACAGGTCGCCAGTCCATCGCAGATAATAATGAATACATTAAATCAAATAAATGTATTTTACATGATGGATAAGTGAAGGGTATTAACAGTTGATGCGCTTGTGTTTGGCATTCAGAGTGCCAAACGTTAAATGACAGTGTTTTAAAATGGCTGGATTCGGAAAATTGACCATATTTCACCTTATACTTCACATATTGGCGGAATGCGGTAGGGCAGCCTGTAGCGTAGTGGTTAAGGTACATGACTGGTACCCGCAAGGTCGGTGGTTGGATCCCTGGTGTAGCCACAATAAGATCCACATGTTGGGCCCTTGAGCAAGGCCCTTAACCCTGCATTGCTCCTGCTTAGTCTAATCAACTGTACGTCACTCTGGATAAGAGCGTCTGCCAAATGTCTGCCACACTTACAGAATATACAAGAGTATATACACAATACAACCAGAGTTTCACTAACCAAAATACACATATCACATCTGAAAAGGATAAGTATACCGGCAGATAATGTATTACATATGAATGCTTATTACTAAAAACAATGTTTTTAAAATGTTTTTAAAATAGTTGTAAAATAGTTGTGTTTTCAACTATTACTGCTCTAGCTGATCATATAACAAGCCAATTAGAGACCAGTCATAATGACTTTGGTGCAATTCAACAAATTATAAAATTAACACAATACTGTAGATTTGCCTAAATCACTTCTCGTTTAGTTATAACTTTTAACCACAAAAAACCCTTAGACCCCGAATCATCAAATCATCTATGATTGATAAACGAACTAATATGATCACATTTACAAGAACACAGGACCGACTCATATTGAGACAGAACTTTCCTGATTTTAGTTTCATGCACATTGGTTATTGCATGGGCACATGCCTGGGTCATTTATTTAGTTTTTTGCTTTTGCTGGAGACTTCCATTCTCCGACATACATACATGCTGAATTTCCTACAGAATGACTGTTCAGTTTAAATGAGATTTTCATAGCTTCTTGTGAATCTCACCCAAAAAATTCAAAAATTTTAAGTTGGAAGAAAATGTTGTGTCTTAGCCACTACCTTCCGAATCATAAGTAACGGGTATGTAAGACCAAAACAGTTTACACAATGCAGAAAATCATTGTGAAAGTAAAGGTTAATGAACAATCAAACACAAGTTATTAACTGCATTTCTGCTGGATGTTCACATAGTAGGAGGCGCCTACTGTGTCTACTGAGCTTGGATATCCCATCTGTCCCCAGTTATTCTGTACCTTCTCTGTGTCTTTGGTCAAGCGAGGCCACGCAACGTTCTCCTTCACCTTCCTCAGCAGAACGTTGATGGTACGGTCATACCTCCTCTCTCTGGAGTCCTAGCGGTAAAGCAGGAGAGACCAATGTTCAATGTTTTGAAGTGGTGATTCATTGCATTCATGAGCAAAAGGATTTAGGTTAAATGTCAGATAGAAAATTACAGCAATTACAGGAGGGCAATGTTAAAGTAAGAAAACATTTCCAAGAATGAAGTATCTCAACTCACTGCAATACCTACAGAACAGCATTCCCTGAAGTATTAATCTTAAGAGCTGATAAGCATTATGCCAACTGTTTAAATGAAATGATTGTGCAAAAGCTCAACGTTTTTATTACATCACATTAGGCAATACGTCACATTACATCCTGTATGTGGAAGTACTTACAAATTTCTGTATCTTATCATAGAAGTAAATCTCATTGTAGATGTTGATGTCGTCATCTGTTTTGCAGCTGCCCAGAACAGAGACATATCAAAGTTCTGAATACAATCTAATGCAGAACAATATTGAATGTGTTATTGTGGAACTGAAAATGAAATGTTTGTGCAGAATGGCATACTGTATATACAGTATTCCCCTACATCAGGTTCTGAACTGTAGGTATTCATTTCAACCCTAATTTGATTCTACTAATTAATAGCTGAACATTAGCTCCAGTTGTTGAATGAGGCATGCTTTGTTAGGGTTGGAGTGAAAACCTACAGGACAGTAGACCTCCAAGAACAGGGTTGGGTACTAGTTTCTCTCATACGCACATGCACACACACACCCATCTGAAATCTCTCATGATTTAGTCTTATCAAAGATAAGATTGACAGTACCTAGTCCCTCACCAATTTCCTCCTCTGTATATCACGTTTACCCCTCATGGGCGGATGCAACCTCCACATTAAAGCTCCCTTAACAGACGGCTGCGACCTGCGCGTTACATTTCCATTAACAGACAGATACGACACCAGCATTGTATTTGATCAAATGACTGTTTTTCAAGACACATGACCATTGAATTGTGATTCCTAGGCCTTTCTATGGGGTTTCTATAGGGTGCCTTAGTCCATAACGTGTTAATGGATTGCCACAGACACCTTTAAACGGCTGATCTCTACAGGTTGGCAAAAGCTTTAGAGGTACAATAGGTAAGATTTTTGTGTTAAAACATTGTTACAAGACAATTGTAAATCCCTTCCTATCATTGAAAAAGGCTCACTGACATGTTGTCTCACCCTCTGCCTGTTTTATAGTCCTTAAATTCTGATTTCAAAATATACAATTGACGGCCCGACATTCTGTTCCAAAATGTTGCGTAACTGTACAATAATTAAAGCTCATTAGTTGAAAATGAGTTTTATTGCCACAACCAATGGTGTTTCAACATCAGCACGTTTACAGAGAAGAGGGAGGGATAAACAGTGTTGTGGTTTTAAGGTGTCTGTTGCTGCTATTCCTCCCTTGGCCGTTAGAAGTCCAAAATTACCTATTGTACCTTTAAAGCTTGTCTATATGAGCGAAATGATAACCAAACCTCTATTACTTTCCTTCTAAATAAAAATGTTTAGATCAGTTATTTTCAATAGACATTAGCAGTCAATAGCAAATAATGTGATCAATGTGCTATCTTGAGAATGATTCTCTGTCAGCTTCACTATAGAGCCAGTAGTAATTACAGCACTTACCTCAGAATCATTTTGTGATCCTGTATGTCCACCACAAGATCCTTGCTCTTCTGCACCATGAAATTTATTGTGACGTACTTCTTCCGGTCAAACCACAAAGCTCTGGCTGGTTGGCTTTTGAAAATGCAAGACAAGTCAAATTATAAATTGACCACCACGGTTTAATATTAGCCTGTGTGCACAAGTTTGAAAAATGGATCATTTTCAAACCAGCTGTGAACGACAGACACAACAAAGATCAATTTCATTAGACTAAACAAAGTAACTATGCCACAAGCATAATTTGTTAATATTATTATTAATACTTACGCATCATCAGGCCTTGTGATCTTCGGCATCTTTAGTTTTGACTGGGAATAAAACTAAATGGAGACAAATGTTGTAAAATGGTTTATGAATCAACCCAGTCTTCCCATGTGGCTCTCTAGACTACTGAGGAAACGTGTTCTCTCTACAACTGCCTGGAGTGTGGAAGCTTCAGGCTATTTTAGGATGGCTCATATCAGCTGCCTAATGCCAATCCCCCACACCTGTTTATAGCACTTCCAGCGGAGCACCAGGGGAAAACAAAGCACTTCGAATTTTCTTGAGCCAGTCTCGTCCCTCCCTTAAACCCGAGGCTCCAACTGTTGACTAGAGAGCTCAGTTTTCAGTCAGCTTACAGGACAGTGATGGTAGATACAGCTGTCTCCCAAAATAAATTCCTCAAGAGACAACTGCGTGGAACACTGAAGAAAAAGACATTATGGTGACCAAATGGGATGGCCAAATGTACTCTGAAAGTAATCCACAGTAACACGAACCTTTCAGTGCTTTTCAAAAGAGTCAAAGATACAGTCAAAAGGTAATCTGACTAAACAGGATTTTTAAAAAGTGTTGTCATTTCTACATTGAAAACCAAAATGTATAAAATCAAGAAAAAAATGACTTCGTCCCAAGCATTATGGAGCTCACTGTATATGCAGCACTCTTATCTCCATAGTGCAGTCTTAGATGTCAGCTGACCTCAACATGACAAAAATGTTATCTTTCCAGAGACATGGATCACTGTAAAGCCAGATATCCCCAGAAATAAGAAAACTATGTGAAGAAAGGGAGAAGCGGGTAAGATATCAAACCGCACATCAGGCAGTTAATGAAGAGTACCTGATTATGAAAAAACCTTCAAAATGGTATGTTCCAGAACACTGGAACTTCTAGGTTGTAGTGCTAATTGTCCATGACTATTATAAAACTTTTTATTATCATTATTATAATCAGTAATTGTCATAAGTGGAACATGGGCCTTTATGAATAAAGTTGGCATTGTCAACTTTGGCCACCCTGCTGGAGTGTGATTTAGAGATTGTGAACCTGGTGGGGGGCAGGTGCAAAGATACAGTGCAGTCTGTAAGTATTTGGACAGTGACACATTTTCTGCTCTGTACTCTAACAAATAAACAGTTGAAATAACAATAATAAAGTACAGACTTTCAGCTTTAATTTGAGGGTTTATACATCCATATTGGGTGAACCATGTCAGAATTACAGCCCTTAGGGGACCAAAAGTAATTGGACAATTGGCTGCTTAAATGTTTCTCAGACATGTGTGTTAAATTTAATTGTTAGTTCATGCATAAGAGCTAGCAAAAGATCTTGAGTTGATTCCAGGAGTGCCATCAGTGCGTCTTTTGTTGTATATCAACATGAGGACCAAAAAAAGTCAATGCCAGTAAATCAGGCCATCATTAGGCCACAGGGAGTGCTGACTTTCATTACTCAAATAGTTTAGTAGTTACACACCCCATTTGGTTGCCAATTTTAAGATGAAGAGACCAGCAGACCTTATAGCTCACCAGGACCAGGTAAACCACAAGTATACATTTTACTACCAAGATATTCAGTTAGCATAACTCACACATACTTTTATGAATAAGCTAGTATGTAATTTTTTGGGTTTTGCACTGAATTGATTTAACTTCAGGTACTACCTTATCTTCAGGGAGTGATACATCTCCCCAACTGAACAGGAGCAATACGGAAACCCCATAGTACCTACAAGCAGATCCCAACAGGTGGTAGCTGGGGTGGTGGAATTTTTGAAGAAAGTTTGGAGCACAGGCAATGAGCAGCATTGGATAGGTCTGACTGTTTGTTTAAGACTCTAGAAGGTGGTGTGCATGCGATTAGATAAATATGAGAAAATTAATTTTGTGAATGTGATTAGTTATGGAAATGCATGATTGTTGAAGCCGACTATTGGTCAGCTCTGGTAGTTCCCTGACTGAGTTTGCTCTGCACATGCCATACATTTTGCTCATTTTTGTTTTCATCCATTCAGCATTAAGGACAGAACAGCCAAGGTCAATTTTAGGTTTAGGGTATGAACTACACACACTACTTAATTACAAAGTTAAGCTTCATTATAGTGGAGACATGTAAAATATGGTCATTGAGGACAGAGCTGTATTTCAGTTCTTTAAAATGTTTTCCCCCTTACCTTGATTTCTTCTGAACAAGTGGGAAGAGAAGAGCGCTCTGATAAGAATTCAGACATGCTTCTTCACGTATTTTGCAGCATCATTTGTTCAGGAGTGACTAACATCCCAGCACCATGTCTCATCTTTTAAACTCAAGACATCCACACATATCCTTTTGTAGCAATTCCATTTATGTATATAAAAAAAGAAAAAAGAAAACTAGCAACTAGCTTTGCTGTCACAAGCTAGTTGCTCATGCTACCGCACATTTCTTTAATTGACTGAATTGGTCATTGTCTGAAGAGGAAGGAAGGAGGGGTGCACTGAAATGCAGCCCAGATGCCCTGCTGCTTTTCTTCTTGTCCCGAAATCAGGGAATTATTTAGACACGAGACACCAGACGCTTAAAATCTTTGGGCAATCAGTGACATGAATCAACCAATGCAAGATGTGACAACTCTTTTTAACCATGTTGGCAAGAGTACAAGTTATACACTTTATTATATTTTAAACTTCAACATGAACAAAATGAAGGTTTGCGTCTGTTGGTGCCTCCATTTCCAATTCTTCCAGTGGTCGTGGTATTAGATTATAATTAAAATCAAAGCTTTCATCTCTCATTTAAGTCATTCCAGAAAGGGAAGCCACAACTCCAGCTACACTTATGTACATTCCGTTCTCCTTCCATTAATGTAAATAGGTATTTATATACAAGGCAATTTGACAGGCAGCACTATAACGCATTAGCTTTTGCTATGTAGCTTTCCACCATCTCTTTCAGTTCTTTCAGCTCAGCTTGGTCCTCCTGTAGTTTCTCTTTGTAGACCCTCTCCACCCGTTTGTGTTGATCCTCTAAGAATTTCTGAAAGCAGGACAAAGAAATAAACAGATTAGATACTACATGCTATCAGTAATTATAGTTGATATTGATAAGTGCAGCAGTTTTAGGTCTATGCATCAGGAGACCCAAACGTTGAAAGCACAGCTAAAACGTGAGAAATAATGCACCTCATATCTTATTAGCAGTGATTTAGTCATCTCAATGTACATTAGGATAAGGGACTTGCCTCCACAATGGACAGGTGGTTGGTTGCTGTAGAGAACACGCCAAAGAGGTTGTTTGCCACAGTCCTGCGCTCCTCGTTGGTCTCTTGCAGGACCAGGTGATACCTGAATGATGATACAAACCAATTATTCATATCAGCAGGTGAAATGCAAACAAGTCAGGTAACGAATCCACCTACACATCTACATACTTTCTATTTTAAAAGTCTAACATTTCAAGATTGCTCTACATTTTTATGACCATGACAGAGTACTAATAGAATACATTAAATTTATGCTAGAAACAGTGCAAAGTTATTAAGTTATTATTTTGTTGAAATAACTGAACAACAAGTTGGTGGGGCAGTCACCATCAGAACCTTTCACAGAGCATGAGGGTGGTTACCCATAATTCATTCAGGACCTGTACAAATATTTTGATACTGTGGCTACTGATACTGTGCTAGCAGCATAGAGTAAGCCATGTCTATAGGTCTGTCCAAAACCCTGACAAAACAAACAACCTCTAGTACCATTAGAATGCACCGTCATATTTTGAAGCCCTGTACGAGTTTTGCTTGGACAAAACAGACTCTCGAAAATATGGACCAAGTGCCTGTTATGTCACCATCAGACTATCCACAGGCTTGTGTAAAGCCCTTTGAAAGCACGGAACTCAAGTTTACCTCCATGTACAATGTGGAGTCAGGGATTGCGCAGGAGAGAAGCCGATGCTGCTCTAAATGAATGCACATCGGCCTGACTTGACAAATAAAGTGGAGATTTGTGAGAGCTAGCAGGTCAACAGCCACAATATCATAAGTTTCAGCTTCAGGTCCATGAATGACTGTAGAGAGCAGCTCTTCTAGTTACCGCTCGACTATGTTTATAGTTCAGCCTCGGTTTCGGATGTGATTCAGTAGTTGTCTAGCTAGCTATCTGTTATGACAACCATGCTGTGAGATCATTCTGACTTCAAACCAAACAGAATTTTATGGTTAGGTAACTCGTTGAGGTACTAGAAAGCCGGGCAAATTGCACAGTAATGTCAACCTGAGCATGAAAAAAATGAACTTACTTATTTCCCGATTAAACTTATGTCCCAGACAGTCGATTGTGACCATTTTGTAGACGAACAACAGGAAAATGCTTACAAAACCATTTCAGATGGCGGTTTCAATGTCAAAACTGACATTCAGAACCATTCCAGATGACAGCAAATGTGTTATGATAAAATTTGACTGGGAAGTAGATCGTCAAACAATGTGCATTTCAGATGTGTCAAATCCATATTGCTGGTATCTCCTCATAAAAATTAAGACGAAGAAATAAATATTTTCAATTTATACTATTTTTATGTTCAGCCGAGCCTCCTGCATTAGATGGATAAACTTTCTACATTAGACCTTAAAATTCACAGAGTTTTTACAAGATGTGTGGTCTCCCTAAAGTACCCGTGTCACAGCCATAATGCAAGTTATTTGTCTCACAAAAAAAATATTTTTGGGCCTTTCCCCTCAGCCAAGCGGGTGTTATGACAATATGCATTAACAAATAGTCATTTTTCTGAGGTATTATATTTGTCATTTTGTGTCCAAATGTCACATCCATAACACTGGAATTGTCCAGCCATGTTTGTTGCAAAGACATATAGGCCAAGGGATATATTCAGGAATATTTATGCAATGTTTCCAATGCAATGGAAACATTCAAATACAAGTTTTCACTCCAATTGATGCAGGAAGTACCTACCCCTTGGGAGGTAGCATTTCACAGTAAATAAAAATAACAGCAGCTGGAGCGTGGAAGGCGAGTGGACTCACTGCTGCTGCACGGCTTTCAGCTGCTCCACAGCGTTGTCGTAGCCTTCAGTGACCCTCTTCTCCAACAGGCGCTTGTGGTTCTCCATGGACTCCAGATCTGTGGACCACTTCTTCTCCTCACGAGCGCTCTCCTGCACACCAGGAGAACATTGAAGAGTGGTGAGCTTCCTGCCACGGAAATAACCACCAACCGCAGGACCACCTTCCATGCACATATTTTTGCTAAATGGGAACTAGCATTTCCCCACTGAGGACCTACTTTTGGAGCGTATGGTACCGACAAAAGCAGTTATATTAAAACCATTCAGGACACACGTCCTGCATACACAAATGCTGCAACATATTGGAGTAGATTCACTCTCGTACATTTGCTGATCCCACAAAGGTTATAGAGCGGGATATTAGAGCAATTGCATGGCGGCAGTTAAATGAAAGGGGCAGATGCATGTTTATGCACAGGACATCATGAGAAACAACTTGCCTGCGTGTCGTATTCAAGCTGCTCATCAAGTCTTCGGATTTTCTCTTTCAGTTGCTTTAGGTCGTTCGTCTTGTCGGCTAAGTTGAAGTTTACCTTCATCAAAAAAGGAAATAGGTCAATATAAAAGGCTTTATTTTAAGCTCATGATTCAAAAGGAGACATTCTGGAGAAATAATCACCAATTTTCACAATTCAGATAGAAATATGAAAGACGGTGTCGATACCTGTTCCACAGCCTCCTCCAAGCTCAGCTTCTTGTTGGTGAGTCTACTCAGCTCCTCATCAACGTGAGAAATCATATCCCTGAGAGGATTCTAGAAAGGAGAGCAGGGCGTCACACAAACGGGTGAGGAGAAGCGTCAGAGTGATGGTGTGAGGGTGGAGAAGCGCACCTGAATCTGAACTTTGTACTGCGTTATCGTGGACGGCCCGCAGTCGGTGGTGACTTTAATCTCGAAGTCCTGGCCGCAGGCATTTTCAGCAGACGCGGGGATGAGCTTCAGTTTACGCGCAAGCTTGTGGTATTCTCCAAGCTTCACTTCAGCCTGCGTAGGAAAACCAAACAGCCCTTTTATGAACAAGCTCCCATTTAGATAACTGAACTGTACTTTAATACTTTAGATGGTGAACACTCCGATACCAGCCATTGTAAAGCCAACAGTTGGGCGAAAATGTCTGTAAGCATCGAAAATATCCTCCATTGTACATAAAACTGACCAATTTCATACAGATACTGAATTTTATCAATTCTATCTCTGCTCTCCTGTCAAAATACCAATCGGTGCTTCACACGGCTACTTATTCAATGAATGGACAACCAAATGACATGACTAATTTCAGTCAAGTGGATTTATATTTTGTAAGCTGTGCTCAACCAAGGCTAAGAATGTACTGGTACGCCCCTGGCCTTTGACCCAGCAGTTTTGCTAGTCCAGAGCAAAGTCCCAGGTGTTGATACTTTCAATTTTTCAGCAGAAGGATTTGTAAACCATAATTGATAATGTTACATTACATTACATTATTGGCATTTGGCAGACGATCTTAATGGACATAAAGATGGCTAAAATCCATGTTGTTTTAGTTGACCACACAACACAAGAGAGCGATATCTTCCAGGGCAAAAGTGGGGGGAAAAAAGGTCAATAAAGCATCGATCAAGATCAACTCATTGGAATGCTACATGAAATAAAATTGTGTGCTGAAGCAAAATAAACATTATTGTGACCTTGTTAAGCCAAAGCGACCCAGCCTTCGGCCCTCTGCGGCACTCACCCTCTCCTTGACCTTGGCCAGCACGATCTCCTCGTTCCACATGTGCTGTTCAGCCTCCTCCTGGCTTTTGCTCAACGTGTTGATGGTGTGCTGGAGCTCGTTCCTCTCGCGGTTGATCCTCTCGATGTCCGCCGGCGAGAACTTCTGGTTCACCAGGACGTGCTGAAGCCTGGCCTGCTCCTGCTTCAGAGTTTCAATCTGAAGAGCTGAGAGCATCGGGACCCACTTTATTTACAGCGTTACCGTCGCTTCTTTAAGCTAAACCGAAGCCATAGGAGTTTAGAAAACAGCATTTTTTTACGCTTTGGCCGTTAAAGAAAGGGAAGGAAGAGCAGCATTGCTTCCGCGATATGACGTATACGTAGAGTGAAACGGATCATTCGGGGGAATTTTTTGAAGAGCGGGGAGTCGATTTGACTCAAATGAGGATGCGTGCTGCGGTGTGAAAAGGATATTGATCGGTGGGGTCAAATCTTGTTTTTCAGGTAGTGGATGGAAAAAACGAAACTTCGGTACGAAAATACACAAGTGTAACTGTACAAATGGTCACGAAGAATTGGCTAAATTTTGACTTCAGCTTGTCTTTAACTGGCAAAGGACAGTCGCTGCAGAAGCTGGCTCACCTGCGGCCTCCAGCTCCTCGGCTATTCCTCCTGCTTTGTTCTCCAGATTTGATTTGAAGATCTCTGATTTACTGCAATAATCTCTCAGTTTCTGTTGATCTGTCTGCAACTTTAGCTTCTCAGTCCTTTTAGCCATTAACCGATCCTGTGAGAGACAAAAGGAAAACGGTCACCGGTATATGTCTGGAGGCCGCTAATATCATCCGACAAGCTCCTTTTCTGCATAATTACAGCTTGGTACCAATTCTAATATTATCTCTATATACAATGGTACTTGCTGTCCTTTTAAAGTATTGTACATTTCACAGTACAAATAAGTCAAAGTATGCAATTAATTGCTAATCAATACAGTAATCAGTAATCAGTAAAGACCAAATCTATCCTCTACCACAGAGCCCACAGTAACCACAAACAGAGACAGACCTTTTGGGTCTCTCGTTCTAATCTCTCAACTTCCTCAGTCAGAATTTGGTGTTTCTCAGCCATAGATTCCAGAAGGGCTTCATCCACATTATAAAGTTTCTCTGCAGAAAAACAGTGGAAATCATGTCATTTTGTGACCAAATTATTCAACAGTTATTTAAACAGTTTCCCCACCTTAAAACACCCCTCCCCCTTCCCCTCCCTGTGAGTTCTAGTTTTAACGGTGGAACCTATTCAGGTTTCTTACTCAGTTTAGTGAGGTATTCATGATCCTCATCTTCAAAGGTGTCTGCACCGTGCATGAACCGGTAGTAGGTCTCGGCCGTGTAATCGAGAAACAGCTGGAAAAAGCAAAGGATTGAAATACAAATGACTTTGTAGTGCCAGAAACATGTGACTTTCTAATGCTAGAAGACAATGAGCATTACCTTATTGAATTCAACTCCATCTTCAATCTCAGCGCTAGGATCAGAAATATCAGCAAAGAGAAGGTCTTGTTCTTTCATAGTGTTGAAGAGCTGAAAACAAATGTAGGCAGTTAGGGAACTGTCATGTTAAACGACGATTGGATTGGATGGAGTGCTGTGGGAAGGTGAGCCGCATACCCCCACACTCATACTTACCATTGACTGAAGATGACTTACCTTCACAGTGTCAATGAGCCAGACCAGAGCCCCAAGCACCTGTGGCCAGGTATGAGGGGCTCCTACGGAGTACATTGAACTTTTTGAGAGGGCAAACGGATACCTGCAGTGAAACACAAAACAGGTGCCAGGTGAGATGGGAGGTGGGTTACGCGCTTTGTTTCAAAACCACAGTCTAAAGGTGAATTTGATAACCGTTTATTGCATGATTTCTCTTTGTTCCACTTGTACATTAGGTTGTGATAGGAGGTACTTTCACTTGAAATACAGGACATGAGTAAAACTGAAGTCCGGGAAAAGGCTCTTTTGGGCTAACTGGGCGTGGCAGGTGAACAAGAAACATACTACTAAAGCAACCAAGGAGTTTTTCAGGAACCCCTTGGAAGGATCTTGACTGGCCAAGTCACTTATCCAACCTGAATCCAACTGAATATGCATTTCACTTGCTACGAGTTGCAGACTTCAGGCAGCTATCGAATTCAAATGCAAATGATTTGCAACAAAGTACCAGTATGACAATTTAAAGGCAAGCTATGCAGGAATTTCACCTTGAAAATATTATAAAACAAACTTGCCCAGTCATTACTCCAATACAATACTGGCCAATACCTTACTTGTCTACTTGTATTTGTTATTCTAAAAACTCCTCAGGCCACTTCTGGGCATGGGCCTTTGTTATTTTTGTACAGTATCTGAAAAGTGGAGACGTGTGAATTGGCTACTACAGTGCTGACCTGGGCTTGTGAGAGATTAGCCTTGATGGCTAACCATTAATCAAGTGGCTGGCCAGGGTTTGGTGACATTAATTAGCTGCCATGTTATGAGCTAACAAAATTCAGTTTTGTACATGAGTTAGCTGGCCATGATAGCTTGGTCCCACTGCGCAGAATGACTGTTTATATTTTTTGGAAGATTCTACCGGTTTATTTCCTCTCCTGGGCATTAACCTGGGCAGATGCCTAAATCCAAAAGGCTCCCAGACTTTCACAAGACGTGAGATGTCTGACAAAAATAAAAGCGACAATGAATTGATGCATTTGTGAGCATGCATGCTTATATTACAGCACTGTGCTCCTTCCAGGTAGGGCAGACTGAAATCAGTTGGTGTTAGCAGCAGGGGCTAACATTGGTTAGATCTAGTCCAGCTACCAACTATAATTAAATACAAACACAAGTAACATCAGTTAAATGGTTAACTGAATGGCTTGTGTGTAAAGCCATTAGCAGATAATAGAGCTACTCCAGCTACAAAGCTAGCTACCAATGGCTAACCAGAAAATGAGCAATTATCTTGGTGGAGCAGGCAGGGTTGAGAATGGGGCATAGTGTGAGAACAAAGGAGAAATACATCCTGCATAGTTTGCCTTTAAGATTGTTAATTTGTCCAATGACTTTCAGTACTCTAAAACAGGACTACATACATCTTTTGTTCTTATGTTCCGTTCAAAAGATTTACCAATTAAGAAAATTGGCATTTTGTAGTCATGTTTTCACCAGGTCAGGTTTGGGCTATACCATGATGAATACCACAGTTCACCAATCCACACTACATACCCTCGACATACCCATGAGGCACTTCCCCACCCACCAACCATTTTCCAGGGAGAAGCCCTGTATTGCACGGTTTAACATTTAAATCAAGTTTATGGTTAATATACCCAAAGTCTTTGAGCATTCTGGGAATCTCCTCCTCGATCTTGGATGTTGGCATCTGGAAGGTGGGATCCAGGAGGCCGTAAATGAACGCAAAGATCTTCAGGAACTCCTTGGTTGACGGGGACTGGAGGCACTTGACTGACATAGTGCCGGGGAAGCCCTTCTCTGAAAGAAACTGAAATTACAGAATAAGCCATCCAGGTTGGTGCCACACACAAGAGAAAGAGTATGGTGGTGTTACATTACATTACATTAATGGCATTTGGCAGAGCCAAATCCAGAGCGATGTACAGTTGATTAGACTAAGCAGGAGACAATCCTCCCCTGGTGCAATGCAGGGTTAAGGGCCTTGCTCAAGGGCCCAACACCTGTGCGCATCTTACTATGGCTACACCGGGGATCGAACCACCGACCTTGCGGGTCCCGGTCATGTACTTTTACCACTATGCTACAGGCTGCCATGTTAATGTGTCAACAGCTTGCTTGCCAAAGTAGTCCAAATAAAATCTGAAGTTTGGCAGGAAACCTCTTTGTGAAGTTGCCATGCTGTAAGCACAAATTTGACAGCCACCGTGGTCATTTAATACCTTACCTCACAGAGCTGTTTGATGCACTGCTGGACAAACTGTTTGTCATGAAGGGGTCGGGGGTCCTTGATCTTCTCAGGCCCTCCAAATGTTCCTTTGACATGCGAGGTGGCACTGCTTTTAATGAAAGAAGTGATAGCATACAACATTTAAGGCATGGTTTTCCGCCCTTGCGTAGTGTTTGCTTGCATGTTGTGAAGTTAAGCATCATTTTGTCTCATGAAACAAAATTTTCTATAAATTAGAATTTCAACACTGGACTGAATTGAAAATGACCCCTATTGTGGGAAATTCTTATTTGAATGAAAAGCTAATCATAAATATTATTTATATAGATGTGGAATCCATCACATTTCTGAAGTATGGCCAACAGTCAACCACATGTGCCCGGTTTTATTGACTGATGATGATGGCAATTGTGTATTTATCATCTGCTGTTAAATATAATACTGGGGATAAATTATAATTATGATATCATTTCTGGGGATTGTATATTTATAATGTAATTTTATATATTGTGTTAAAGGTACAATAGGTAATTTCGGACTAGCAGCAACAAACACCTTCAAAGCACAACACTGTTTATCCCTCCCCCTTTTCTCAGTAAACGTGCTGACTTTGAAACACATATACACAAATATGCTGCGCAAATAAATTTTATCGTATACATATTCTGCACTCGTGTTGGTTCTCACCATCCAAATTAAATAATGTAAAAACAGCCCAGTGTTTACACAAAATAAGGATTTTGCAATGTACATTTTGCTAAGGATCTTCTAACCCACCTCTTCCCAAAAAAGCTTGTCCGTCTCTCGGATGTACCGGACTGAGGTTTTGGAATGTTCAGCTTTCCAAAGCCAGGCTCTTTGCTTCATGAAGAAAATAAAAGCGCTTGTTCATTCACAGTGCCTATATGCAAACTGTTTTATTAACGTTCAAGAAGAACCACGTTCAATCACACAGTTAACGTACCTTTGTGGAGTAGCATTGATTATACTGTTTCGGTTGTCAGCCACTCTCAGTGGGAGAACGGACAGTCTACTACTGGACAGTCTACTGCTGGACGCTCGGCTCATTCTCCTCCTAAGGTTAACAGAAACAAATTGACTAAGTTAATGTAGCTAGGATAACCAACAAATCACCTCTAAACTAACGTAAAAATAGCTTGCTAGCTAACATAGAACTGAAAGTTAGCTACTTCTTTTCTTACGCATTACCATGAACTAAAACAAATTTACCGGCACGAGACCGATAGTACCGTAAGGGAAAGTTGAAAAGAACAAGAGAGTCTAGCTAGCTACCTACTTACTTAACGTTAGCCAAGTTAGCTATATTAACTCGGCCTCAGCAAGCTACATCGGATTAGTACGAATTAATGTTATATTTTACTCGAGCTAGTTCTACTAAATATTAAGAAAATATTAATTATAAGTTAGAACGCCATATAGTTTCATAACCAAATGATCAAAACGTTGAAATAGGTTTTAAATGGACAATACCTTTTGTAGAAGCTTTTTGTAACCACTACCCTTTCTCTTTGGTTTTCAGAATTCAAAAATTCCGCCAACCAGAGGCAACGGTTGGTAAAACGCGTGACGTCATCACAACGAAACACAGCAGTTTATTGTATGGATCGCTCTTAACCACGTGACAATTTCCTTGACAAGCGGCTGTGTCACAACAAATTCTATCCCCCTTACAAAACAGAGGGGGGATAGAATTTGTTGTGATACGGCCATAACTACCATAGAGCGCATAGACTATGATAGAGCGCACATAAAAACGGAAGAGGGTGGGAGGGTAGATAGAGTGATAGTTCAGTGGGCCAGGCGGTGAAGCACGCGGAAGAATGTATGCTGAGCGCAAAATGTCTTTCAGCCCATTGACTTCAATGTAAATACCCAAGCTCATTTAACAACCAAAGAAAACCTAATCGGTCATCTTTTTTTTTTTTTACATTTAATTATTCTTAGTAGTTTAGGAAACTAAGATTGTTTTGGTCCCGCAGGTTTGGGGAAATATTGAATTCTAATACCTACCTCTTACATTAGAAAGCCTACGAAGCCCTGTCTCCAATATCTTGTGTATGAGTAGTGTGCAAAATATGCAATAACAGAGGAAACAGGAAATCAGGAAGGGGGTAAAAACTTTTTCATTGCACTATACCATGGCCTTCTGTGCTACAATAGGCACAGTATGATCTACTGCAGGGCAGGCAATATATTCAGTTTAGAGGATACAATACGACTGGCGTGTGTAATTTTGGGCAACTGATCTCGTGGCTGATACTAGACCTCCTGCTCCAGGAGGGAGTTCAGTCTGCTGCCATGGCATCTTATGAGGGCTGTGGTCCCTTCTCTGCCCATTACTCTACCGGGCTGAATAAAGCAAAACATGAAAAGAGGGTTGACTACCTACTCTCCATTTTAAAGAAATTGTTTACTTGGAAGCACTGTTCTGTGTTTTTCTGTTATCTGTTTAATGTCTAAGTCCCCAGCGTTTTTGTTCCTTGTTTCCCTCTGTGACCACCGTAGCCTGTTTCCTGCTCCATTCATCTTCATGCATTTGTTTCACTGTGTCCTATTTTGTGTCCCTGCCTCACCACTCATTATATGTACTTCCTTCCTGACTCCTGTCTTTGATTCTACCTGTTTCTCGTTTTGCGCTTGTTAGTAGTGTATTTAAACCTGTTGTTTTCAGTTTCTTGTTGCTAGTTCATATTTCTGTTATTCTGTTCTCTACCCTGGTCCTAGATTCCTCTTCCTGATTGCAATATTGACTTATATCAGTCTAAACATTTCCATCTATTCATAAGCAGGGATTGAATGGGTGGAGCTCCCTGACCTAATGGCTACCAAATGCTTGCATATTTACTCCCGTAGTTTCATGAGATTTGTATTTGTATTTTTTATAGAGAAATTTGTATGTCACGTGGAGGCACATTGGTGCAATGGATGACACCTTAGCCTCACAACAACAATGTCCAGGATTTGAATCCTGACCTTCTTCCTCCTCCTCCTCCAATTTACTTGTGGGTGGTGCATTGTGGGAGGAAGGTGGGGTGTCCTGACCATGCCCATACAATCCTGAATACAGATTTTATGTCATGATGTCATGATTTGAAATGTGTGTTTTTATACTTATTTATGTTACTTTGAATATCCATATATTTGGTGGATGTGTAGTGGGTACATCCCTCTGTGATAATTTCTGGTTATTTAAACTATTTCCAGCCTCTTTATCCAGTCACTTCAAGCAAAAGCCTTTTTTCTTTCCATCCATTTGGCTAAGTACAGTATGGTGGAGCAACTGACCTCCTGATTCAACACCGGGTCCTGTCTAATGACACACCAGTTAAAAATGAGGACATTAAAATACAAATGTGTACATTAATAATTACAAAGGGGAGGCGTAGCAGATTAACCGAAAAAACGGTTGTATTGATGCATTGAAAAAAGAAGCGAAGATGCATAATTATTAAATGTCGGTTTATTTTCTTTTTCAAATCACTCGATATTCAGAAAAAATTGAAACAAGAGTTCATATCTTTCAAACTGGAGGTGTATGCGTCTATTCCAGGTGAGAGAAATGAGAGAATTGTGCGCTGAACTGGAGGCAGCAAAGTTCTGACCTCTGAAAGCAGCTGAGGAATCGCCCCCAAATAAAAAATAAAAATAAAATTAACAAAAGAAAGGAAAACACAATCATAGTTTGTACAGATGGGTCAACCGCTGGGTTCGTTCCGTTTATTTTCCGCGTAAGTCTAGATGACCACTTCCTGTCCAAAGCACTCCCTTCTTGTGCAGTATATTGTTTTGAGAGCCTCATTTGATGAACCTATCCAGAGGGTCAGTGACAAGTGTTGCACTCTGACCAGAAGGGGGAGGAATGTAGTCAGGACCAAACTCACTTCTCTGGGACCAGGATGCCTGCTAGGCAGTGCCTGGACAAAACCATTCTTTCCTGAGGCAGCTTGGTGTGTGTGTGTGTGGTGGCAGTTGCATAAATGCAGAATAAGCTCTAAGTAATAAAGGTACCCACTGAGAGCAGCCTATGAGAGTAGGAGGAGGTGTGGGATCTGTGTGATGTCACATCCTGGAGGCAGGGGTTGAGGTGGGCGGCGCCAGTCACCTAGGTACTGTGGGTTCGGTGGGTCTGGGGGCACAAACTTGCTTTCATCTCTGCTGCCGTTCTGTGGATCCCAAGGAATCTTCACCGCAAACTGCAGAGGCTGCGCTGGATGATCGGAACCTTCCTCCTCTGTGAAATGGCTGCTCTTTGCACTCGGGCAAAGGAAATGGAGTCGGACGTCTGAAAGACTACTCGGGCCCACGTTTGTGTAGAGCGAGTGCAGCTTTTATTTCTCACCCTCTCTCTGGAACCACCCCCGTGCTACTCTCGAAGCGACACGCGACGTAGCCCTCCCAAAACCTTACCTCCTTCCCGAGACATGCGACAAGACAGACAGACACGCGCCTGTGTGACTGCCGTTTGTCTGTCCGTCCCCATCTTTTTTTACATTTCAGAGTGAAGTGAAAATCATTTATTATCGCTGTCTGTAAACAGTCATGGTGTCCCCTATGTGATTTCTATAGGTCTCTCCCTTATCTAAATGGCCTAAACAGTACATCAATGCGATTCCTTCAGTAAAATGTGCAGTAAAATGACTTTTTCTTAAACAAAAACTAAAAACAAAACACAAAAAGGTATAAAAAAAAAAATCAAGTGAAGGCTAAACTCTTCATAGTTTAAAGAAATGAATACAGCATATATACATGATCTGAAGCTACTTAAAATACACCTTAATAAAGATACTCTTCATTGTTTTTTTTTCTCACCAAAAACCTGTGACCTTTACATACAAACCAGTTAGATGATTTTCTTGTCAATACCTCCTAGAAGAAAAAGTTAACCCAACCTGGAACAGCTTGTGTAATCATATATTTTATCCCATTTGTTTCCTGTGCACATGTGTAAATTACATTTGTATTTTAAACATCTTTACTGTCGCTCTTTCCTTTGCACCAATAAAACAATACCGGCTGGACATTTCTCTGTTAATATCACGGGTTATGAAAAGATTAAAACAGTGGAGAAAAAAACAATTGCATCTAATCTCGGAAACAGTGAGAAAACTTTTCAAAAAATGTTCCATCGAATGTCATTCCATCAAAAGTCACTCCATCACGGACAATTCAATCTCAGTCATTCCTTAGTTTTTAATATATATTTATATATCTTCTGTAAGAAAAAATCTGTCTTTTAAAGTTGAAAAAACAAAACAAAAAAAAAAACAGAAAACCCAAAACAAAACGAGGAAAGACCCATTTGTCAGCGGTCTTTTGTTCAGTCCTGGATGCAGGCAGCCGCAGAAAACGACAACAGTCCAGTGTCTGTTAGTCTGTCCAGCTGTCCGTACGTCCCCCATCCCTGCCATGTAAACACTTTCCGCATTCTGGCCAGGGACGACACCATTTGCTTTTGCAAGTCTTGAGCTTTGCGGGGTGGGGGGGGGTCGAAAAGTCTACAAATTCAGCAGTGTTACCACGAAGAGTTTTTCAGAAGGTAAAACCCTGGAAGAGACCCGGTTCACTCGAGGCCTTTGCAGGAGTGTGTCTGTGAGTGTGGGGGGGGGGGGAGGGGGTGCGGGGAACACAGTGGTGGCTTCCTGGAGATGGCGGGCGGGTGCTACGGCGACTGCGATTGCGCCACCGGGCTGCTTTGGGCGGAGCTGGGCGATGGGCTGGGGCTGCAGCTCCCGGGCGGGGCCCCGCTGGACCGCGACGTGGCCCCCGCCGCCCCGCCCTGGCTCTCCATGCCCTCAGAGTTCTCCAGCATCTCCTGGATGAGTGGCGGCATGGAGCCCGGGATCTCCATCTTCAGAGTGATGACACGCTCCGCTCCTGCGCCAGAGAGGGACACATCGGTCAGTGTGTTACCCACTGTGCCCAGCCAGGATATCAGGGGTACACTGTGTAAGGGGTATGTAGTGTGAGGGGGTAACACCATGTGAGGGGTGTATTGTGTGAGGGGTCTGTAGTGTGAGGGGTGTATTGTGTGAGGGGTACACTGTGTGAGGGGTATGTAGTGTGAGGGGGGTATTGTGTGAAGGGTAACACCGTGTGAGGGGTGTATTGTGTGAGGGGTATGTAGTGTGAGGGGTATGTATGTGAGGGGTGTATTGTGTGAGGGGTATGTAGTGTGAGGGGTGTATCGTGTGAGGGGTATGTATGTGAGGGGTGTATTGTGTGAGGGGTATGTTGTGTGAGGGGTGTATCGTGTGAGGGGTATGTAGTGTGAGGGGTATGTATGTGAGGGGTATGTATGTGAGGGGTGTATTGTGTGAGGGGTATGTAGTGTGAGGGGTGTATCGTGTGAGGGGTATGTATGTGAGGGGTGTATTGTGTGAGGGGTATGTATGTGAGGGGTGTATTGTGTGAGGGGTGTATTGTGTGAGGGGTATGTAGTGTGAGGGGTATGTATGTGAGGGGTGTATTGTGTGAGGGGTATGTAGTGTGAGGGGTGTATTGTGTGAGGGGTGTATTGTGTGAGGGGTATGTAGTGTGAGGGGTGTATTGTGTGAGGGGTGTATTGTGTGAGGGGTATGTAGTGTGAGGGGTGTATTGTGTGAGGGGTGTATTGTGTGAGGGGTGTATTGTGTGAGGGGTCTGTAGTGTGAGGGGTGTATTGTGTGAGGGGTGTATTGTGTGAGGGGTATGTAGTGTGAGGGGTGTATTGTGTGAGGGGTGTATTGTGTGAGGGGTATGTTGTGTGAGGGGTGTATTGTATGAAGGGTAACACCGTGTGAGGGGTGTATTGTGTTTGCAGTCTCGCACCTTTGGCGCTGATACTCCGCAGGTCTGTGATCTTCATCAGCATCTTGGGGAACATGTGTGGTTTGTGCGGCCGCCGGTTCCTCACGTAGAGCTTGAGCGCCTCCAGCAGAGGCTCCTGCAGCACGTCCACCTTCTCCGACTGCTCCAGGTCCTGCCGGTCTGAACACACACGCACGCTCCAGTCAGTCTATCGGACAACACACGGGTCCTTCAATGAGTTACACACGGTTCCTTCAATGAGTTTCACACGGTTCCTTCACTGAGTTTCACGTGCTTCAGTCAGTCTATCGATTCACACAGTGCAGGACAACACACAGTTCCTTCAATGCGTTCCAGCCAAGGCTCAACAACGAACAGATTTTCTTTGGTACGGCAACAGCTGAATTACAGGGGTTTTCCAGATGAGCCACTAGATGGCACTATTCTCAAACATTTGGGGGTGAAAAACAACCTAATAGGAATGCATCCTTTTCAAATTGTTTGAGGTGCGAGTACAGTCACAAAATAAAGGGGATTATGACTGATTGAAAAGTTATCGTCTACTCAAATTAAGCTCAGTGCTATCAATGTTATAAGACCAGCATGGATTTAAGAAGAAGACTTCACAAGCACACTTTTGGGCCTGTGCATCCCTGCATGTGTACCAGTCCAGAGTCAAACAGGTAATTGGTTTGGATTGCGATACGCTTCTATCCTTTACTGAGCTTGTCAGGTCTACTGGAACATAACAAAATACTCTCAAAAACTGCCAACCCCGCCTTCTGGTCCTCTTGGTTGGCTCAACTACACCAGACACGATCACTCAAGCACAGAAAAGTATTTGTATCTAAAACAATAACGTATTTGACCCAGGTCTGGTTAGGTCTGGTGTATACAAGGGGCGGCCTGTAGCGTAGTGGTTAAGGTAAATGACTGGGACACGGAAGGTCAGTGGTTCTAATCCCGGTGTTGCCAGCATTGCTCCAGGGGAGGATTGTCTCCTGCCTAGTCTAATCAACTGTACGTCACTCTGGATAAGAGCGTCTGCCAAATGCCAATAATGTGTAATGTAGCCTTTGAGCTATTTGGTTTCTATAGGCGTAGCTGTCTCTGTATATATTATACACCAGGGGTTCCCAAACATGTTTCTGATGTGACCCCGGATGAATGTTCACAAACTTATATGACCCCAACACCCCACCCACACACATCTTGTGCTAAACAACACCCTTTAGCCGGGACTGTACTGGAAATATACCACAACCTCTCCAGCCTCATTGTTTTATTATAGTTGGGTTGTTGTAATGTTAAACATGCAGTGGCCTACATTCACATATTTTAAAAAGACAAAAATGACATTTTATCTTACATTATCAGGCGACCCCATCGTGAAACCGAGCGACCCAAGGCGGGATCCCGACCCACAGTTTGGGAACCCCTGATATATACTCTAAGCAGGGCTACTCAACTCCGCAACTCAACCCCACGTCCTGCGGGCCGCAGTGTCTGCAGGTATTTGCTTCATCCATGTGCTACACCACCTGATTTCATGAATTAGCTTATTAACTAAACCAAGCAGGTAAAATAAAATGAGTGAAGTCAGGTGGTGTAGCGCACGGTAGCAGAAACTGCGGCCAGCGGGACGTGGAGCTGAGCAGCGCTGCTCTAATGTAATGTAGTGTAATGTAATGCTCTCAGGGTGTAACATCCACGTCCACGCAGGCGCTCAGACCAGGGCGGAGCGGCGCAGTACCTCCGCACAGCAGGCAGATGGCGCTCAGCAGGCCGGTCTCGGCGTCGTCCATCTCCAGCGGGAGCAGCTGGTTGGCGAAGGCGAACACCAGGTCGGTGAGCGGGCCGAAGCCGGCGTTGTGCATCTGCGTGCGGTTGAGCGTCAGGCCATCCGAGAAGGTCATGGTGTCCTGCTCGGGCGTGTAGCGTGTGCATATCCGCAGAATCTGAGAGACGGGGAGGCAAGGCTTAGGGAAAGACCACGGGAAACTCTCCGGACGGAGGCAGGAACGGGGGCGACACGGGACACGGGCGTGTGACCGTCTCGGCCAAACCAGGTGCGGTTAGGTGCAGGACAGCAGCATGCGCGCTTACCCAGAGTGACAGCATCAGGAGCGATTCAACCAGCATGTTCAACCAGACCTGGGTCAAATACGTAATTGTTTTGGATTATAATACTTTTCTGTACTCAATTGATCTTGTCTGGTGCAATTGAGCTAACAAAGAGGACCAGAATGCACTTATTTCAGAGTATTTAATTGGTTCCAATACACCAGGCAAACTCAGTAAAACGCAGAAAAGCATTTGAATGCAAGACAATTCCATATTTGACCCAGGTCTGCTTTTGACACTAGATCAATGATTAACCTCCAAGTGCCATGAAAACAATAAAATGCACAGACAATAAGGAAGACTACAGAGCTCTATATATGCACTCATTACAAAACAAAAGGCAGAGCATAACTCTAACTGAATGCAATGCAAGCAAAATAGTGAATCATAATATAACACCAGGGACCAAGTGTAAGTGCCTTCTACCCAGTACATGAACTGCCTCTATTACTAACTGTAACCCCGGAAATTGTTCTAATAATGATAATATGAGTGATATTTTAATCCCATTAGGGAAGCCTGCAGGACTTCTGAAGTCACATCTGCTAAATCACACTACTGCCGTCTGCAGGGCATATGGCAGGGATCACCAACTCTGGCCCTCGAATCCAAATCCGGCCCTGGTTTTCTTTTTCACCCGGGTAATTAGTGAGAGTCATTCGTCAGACTGCCGTCACACCTGACTCCCAGGTAAAGGGAGGGCCGAAAACCAGCAGGGCAATTCCATGATAACCAATGTGACAAATGCAGTATATCTGCATAGTAAAGTCCAATAGTGCCACATAAGGGTTATTTGACGGCTATAGAAGAGGATAGCGGTCGCTAATATGTAGCTGTATAGAACTTAATCACACAAATATGTGGAAGTTGTAACGTCTGTTACCATGGAATTGCCCATCAGTTCTCAGCCCTCGAGACCGGCTAGTTGCTGATTCATGGTATATGATAACCCTCAACATGATGGTAAACCTCACAGTAAAACTCAACATGATGGTAAACCTCACAGTAAAACTCAACACGACGGTAAACCTCAAAGTAACCCTCAACACGATGGTAAACCTCACAGTGAAATTCAAAATGACGGTAAACCTCACAGTAAACCTCAACACGACGGTAAACCTCACAGTAAAATTCAACACGACGGTAAACCTCACAGTAAACCTCAACACGACGGTAAACCTCAACACGACGGTAAACCTCACAGTAAAACTCAACACGACGGTAAATCTCACAGTAAAACTCAACACGACGGTAAACTTCATAGTAAAACTCAACACGACGGTAAACCTCACAGTAAACCTCAACACGATGGTAAACCTCACAGTAAACCTCAACACGATGGTAAACCTCACAGTAAAACTCCACATGCTGAAGCGGAAGACTGCTCATGCTCACCAGGATGTCCAGACAGGCGGCCTTCAGCAGGGTGATCTGGTCAGCGATGGTGAGCGTGGTGAAGCCGGGCAGCTGCTTGGCGAACTCCACCGTTTTGATGATGCACTTGGTGGACAGTTCGCTGAACTTGTCCCAGAGGTCCACGTCAAGTGCGACCCGCTGGTCTGAGCTGTTGTTCTGGAAGGGGGAAGGGATTGCATGAGGGGTCACTCGGGTGGAATAGCTTTCTTCGTCCCGTAAGTTACACCAAGGCCTGTTACATTACATTACAGTTATTTAGCTGATGCATCTATCCAAAGCTGCTTTCACATGATCAGCGTCAAAACTCTTGACACAGTGTCAAGCCATTAAATTCCTATGGAAAGAACGTTGAAGCCCGACTTGGCAGCAACGCTAAGCCTGGCGTAGCGCATGGCTCAAAATAGAGCAGAGTTGAGCGCTATCAGGGTTCAAACTGTTAAAACGTTGACCTTGTTTGAAGCTGACCTTTCCGAGCGTGTCCAGTCACATAACATAACACATAACAGCCTTGTACGAAGCAGGCATACGCTACCTAGCAACACAGACAGAGCCGTTTCACGTAGGCTGCGTGCATTAGCCCGGTAAGTTTCTTGATGTTATGGGATATATTATTATCAATATTATTGTTTTCACAAAGCGAGTCCACAATTTAGCCTTTTATAAGTGCAGACAACCAACAATCACATATTGTTGCTGCTTGTTACAGTTCAATGAACTGGATGGATGACGACAAGTTTCAACAACTGGTGCCACTCGCTCCTTCTCATGTGTAGTCAACGCCTTACTTGGCGCTGAACACAGAATTTGACACTGATCATGTGAAAGCAGCTTTACAACTGAGCAATAGGTTAACGGCCTTGCTCAAGGGCCCAACAGCTGTGCAGATCTACACAAGGGCTTGAACCACCAACCTTCAGGGTCCCAGTCATATACCTTAACCGCTAGGCTACAGGCTGCCCCACTGTTACATACTATATTCAAGGAACACCAACGCAGAATTGGGACACACGCAAGCTCTTAGCTTACATACGATACAGAACGTGTGTTTACCAACTTGTTTTAGCCCTATCTGCGGTTATACACTGCCAATCCACAAGGTGGCAGCATGTGCTATTCTGGTTGGCGTGAGTAACCTTGGAGAGGAAAGGATTACTTCTACGTTTGTAGCTGTTCGTAGAACATAATTTACATCCTATTTACATTTAGCGCCTCTAATAGAAACGTGGAACTACTAATTGGGCTGCACGTTTTGCTACACAAGGACGCAAGAAACGCTCCTTGAATAATAGCATGTGTTCCTTGCGTAGAGTACATGGCATGTAGGACAGACAAATGTGAAGGGCTAGCTATGAAGAGTGGTGAATTTATATGATAAGAAAATACACTATGAATGAACCGCGAGTCATGACATATTTGGCTGCATACAGCATGCTACAACGGCAGCTAACCTCAGCAACATCACATACGGCCAGTTAAATTAGGGAGTCATTTAATTTCGTATATAACGTATATATAGTGACCCACAGAAAGGACTACATGTATAAATGGTACTAATAGTGGTTATAGTGGTTAATAATGGTACTAATACTAATTATCTTTCAATAACAGTTTATTCATGACTTTTTATGTACAGCATATTGAGTTGCACACACTGTAGGAAATGTGCTTTATAAATAAAGTTTGATTGATAGATAGAAAAAATAGGTCAGCCAGGTCTGTATTTCCAAGCATTCAATGGAATACGCAAGTATAAATTATGGAACATGGCTATGAACAGCCCAGCCATCTCTCAGAAACACACAGCGCCCCACGGTGGTGGGGAGGACTCACTGTAGTGTATTTTCCCAGCTGGCAGAGCGAGGGGAAGGTCTCCTGGTGGGCCTTGCGGACCCTCTCGATCATCTGCTCGGTCGCGGGGCTAATCACATGGCTCTCCGTGCACTCCTGCTTCTTCTCCTCCTTTTTCTTCTTGTTGCGGTCGTTCCGCACAGCTGTAGGGGTCAGGAAGAGAAGGAAGGGGATTGGTTTGTGTGTCACCGCCTCCTGAGGGCATGCTGGGTACATGCTAAGCTAACCAGGGCACCCAGGCTTATTTGTTGGGTTGGACAGGACAGATGATGCGTAGTCTGCAGAAACGGTGTGTAGAGTAGAGTACTGAATCACTGTGTGTATTACAGGACCCATGTGTAGAATACTGAATCACTGTGTGTATTACAGGACCCATGTGTAGAGTACAGGATCCATGTGTAGAGTACTGAATCACTGTGTGTATTACAGGACCCATGTGTAGAGTACTGAATCACTGTGTGTATTACAGGACCCATGCGTAGAGTACAGGAACCCTGCGTAGAGTACAGGAACCCTGCGTAGAGTACAGGACCCATGTGTAGAGTACAGGACCCATGTGTAGAGTACAGGACCCATGTGTAGAGTACAGGACCCATGTGTAGAGTACAGGAACCCTGCGTAGAGTACAGGAACCCTGCGTAGAGTACAGGAACCCTGCGTAGAGTACAGGAACCCTGCGTAGAGTACAGGACCCATGTGTAGAGTACAGGACCCATGTGTAGAGTACAGGACCCATGTGTAGAGTACAGGACCCATGTGTAGAGTACAGGAACCCTGCGTAGAGTACAGGAACCCTGCGTAGAGTACAGGAACCCTGCGTAGAGTACAGGAACCCTGCGTAGAGTACAGGACCCATGTGTAGAGTACAGGACCCATGTGTAGAGTACAGGACCCATGTGTAGAGTACAGGACCCATGTGTAGAGTACAGGACCCATGTGTAGAGTACAGGAACCCTGCGTAGAGTACAGGAACCCTGCGTAGAGTACAGGAACCCTGCGTAGAGTACAGGACCCATGTGTAGAGTACAGGACCCATGTGTAGAGTACAGGACCCATGTGTAGAGTACAGGAACCCTGCGTAGAGTACAGGAACCCTGCGTAGAGTACAGAAACCCTGCGTAGAGTACAGGAACCCTGCGTAGAGTACAGGAACCCTGCGTAGAGTACAGGACCCATGTGTAGAGTACAGGACCCATGTGTAGAGTACAGGACCCATGTGTAGAGTACAGGACCCATGTGTAGAGTACAGGAACCCTGTGTAGAGTACAGGAACCCTGCGTAGAGTACAGGAACCCTGCGTAGAGTACAGAAACCCTGCGTAGAGTACAGGAACCCTGTATGGATTACAGAAACCCTGTGTAGAATACAGGAACCCTGTGTAGAATACAGGAACCCTGTGGTTTGGAAGCATGGAGTGAGGAGGTATGAGCAGATCTGAGTAGATCTGGGATATGAGGAGACGTGAGGAGATGGGTGTTGGCAGAAGGAGAGGGCCCAGATACAGGAGGCTGTATGCTGGTGAGGAAAGGGGGGAGGAGGGTGAGAGAGAGAGAGAGAGAGTAAGCCAGAGGCTTTGGAACTCAGGCTGAGAAAATGTGGAACGGCTTTGATCTGACAGCGGAAAACTGCTGGAGAAGGGGGTGGGGGCGGGGGAGCGGTGCGGTGCTGAGCCGGGGGAAAGAAAGAGGGGGAAAAATGAAGAGAAAAAAAGTGCAGAGATGCCATAGCCTGTGGAGATGAGCGGAGATTTATATCCCACCCCGCTTCATAATTACTGTAGCACCACCGCTGTCATCATCGCCACCGCCATCAGGGTCCACACACGTGCTCACTCTCACACACACACGCTAACACACACACACACACACACACACTGAGACACACACGCTAACACACACACACTGAGACACACTGAACACATTCACACACGCTAACACACACACACTGAGACACACACTGAAACACACACACGCTAACACACACACACACTGAGACACACCGAACACATTCACACACGCTAACACACACACACACACACACACACACTGAGACTCACACTGAAACACACACACACGCTAACACACACTGAAACACATACACACTGAGACACACACCATCACTGAGACTACAGACCCACATACCGAGACTACACACACACACACACACACACACACACACACACACACACACACACTGAGAGACACATACTGAAACACACACGCTAACACACACACACTGAGACACACTGAACACATTCACACACGCTAACACACACACACTGAGACACACACTGAAACATACACACATGCGCACACAAGCACTGAGACTACACACACAAACATACACACAATCTGACACACACACAAATACACACATACATACACATACCCACCATCTAAGACACACACACACAAACACTGAAACACATACACACATGCTAATACACACACTCACACACACACAAACACACGCGCACACACACTCACGCACACACAAACACACACACACACACACACACACACATTGAGACACACACGCAAACACACACAAACACACACATACTGAGACACACATTAATGTTATTTTCCTCCTCTGTCCTCAGATTAGAAGAGAACCCCCGCCCCTGCGTGAGAGACTGCCGATGGCAGCGGGAGGCAGTTGACAAATAGTGGTGGGGGATGAAGTCGTTAATAACGCTGACAAATCACCGCTGCTTTCATTAGACCCCGAGCTAATCTAATAACATAATATGACAAATATCCAAGCGGTAATGGTTTAAAAGGCTTGGCTGATCCTACCCCCCCCTCCCTTTTCCTCTCCTTTACCCCTTTTCTCTCCTCTTTTTCCCTCTCTCTCTCTCTGTCTCTCTCAGGTCCTTTTCTCCCAGCGGTACTCAGGGACGAGGCTGCTATCTCCTGCCCCTGGGTCCCCTGCTCCCCCTGGACTCTTCCGGAAGGAAGGGTGGCGGCACTGGTGTGCTAAAGATGGGTTCATTAATCAGCACTGAGGGCTGTCTTTCTGGGAAGGGACCTGTGTCATCTGACCACTGGCATAAGAACAGGGAACCACAAGCTATCGCACACACACGCCTGCGTACAGAAGCGTGTGTGCGCACACAGGCACACATTTTCCCATTTAAACACAAACACTTGGGCACACACATACCCACACACATATGGGCACACAATAACACACACACTCTCCTGTGTTCACAAATACACACACACACACACACACACACACACACATACACACTCGCCAACCACGGCCACGCAGACGCTAAACCACACAAACCACGACGAGCACAAACCCCCGCGGCGCTCCTGTTGGTTTTTTTTGCAAGAATATTTTACAGGCACCTCGGGTAAATAATTCATGACAGAAGATATGTAAACAATAGACTCTGCTGAACGCAGTCACTTGCCTATGGAGAGCCCCCGCTCTCTCCCGTCTCGTGTCAAAGCCCCTGAACGTCTTCGGCTTCATTACAGGCCCCTGGAGATGCCGGATAAATTCCCCAACAAAAGTGGGTCTCCGCATCCGTGCTTTGCAGACATTACCCCGGCTGACAAATTGGCAGCGCAATCATAAGCCGCACAACACAATTTAATGAAGTCATTAAAGAACTATTAGCCCGGGCCCGTGATCTGTCATGGCGGACTGTTACACGCAATAACCGGGAGAGCTTTAGAGAAGGGGGAGAACACGTCCGTCTCTATCTCTGTGTGGGTGCGCTGTCCGAGTGTGTGTGTGTGTGTGTGTGTGTGTGCGCGCGTGTTGGGATTAAATCTGGATTTTGTCCACGTATTTGCGAGTGTTGTTCCTTGCCAAGTGGACTGGTTGTGTGAGTTTATCTATTCTTGGACATGTGCTCATGTGTAAGCCTGTATCAGTGGGAGCTACGTGGCCGGTTTGTGAGAACGAGGCTGGCTGGGAATTAGGTCTCAGTGAGCTAGCGCATGCTGTGGGCTAGTAATACGTCAACTGATCATATTTTTGGAAAATTTAATATAAACAAAAAGCTAGGCTCAAGGCTGTCTGCGACTATGGCCTGTGTGTGTGTTCATTGTGTGCATTGTGTGTGAGCGTGTGCAGCCTGTGTTACACATGTGTGTGTTTATCATGTGAACTGTGTGTGTGTGTGTGTGTGTGTGTGTGTGTACGTGTTCACTATGTGCATTGTGTGTGAGTGTGTGTGAGCGTGTGCAGCCTGTGTTGCACATGTGTGTTTATCATGTGAACTGTGTGTGTGTGTACGTGTTCACTATGTGCATTGTGTGTGAGTGTCTGAGTATGTGCAGCCTGTGTTACACATGTGTGTGTTTATCATGTTAACTGTGTGTGTGTGTATGTGTATGTGTTCACTATGTGCATTGTGTGAGCGTGTGCCCAGCTTGTGTTCCAAGTGTGTGTTCATTATGTGCACTGCGTGTGTTTGTTTGTATTTATGTGTGTGGTGTACGTGTTGTCAGCGTGTGTGTAGCCTGTGTCGCACACGTGTTCATTATGTGCGGTGTGTGTGCACTGTGGATATGTTGTGTGTGCATACATGTCTTGTGTGCATACGTGTTGTGCGTGTGCTTTGCGCGCATTGTGTGCATGTGTGTTGTGTATGTACGCACATGCGTGTGTTGTGTATGTGTGCATGTGTGTGTTGTGTGCGTGTGTGCATGTACGCACGTGCATGTGTGTGTGTTGTGTATGTGCGCACATGCATGTGTCTGTGTGTGTGTGTGGTGTATTTATGTGTGTGTGTTGTATGTGTGCATGTGAGTGTGTTTGTCTGTGTGTTGTGAATGTATGTGTGTGTGTTGTGTGTACATGTGTGTGTGTATATGTGTGTTTGTGTATTGTGTGTTGTGTATGTATATGTGTGTGTTATGTATGTGTGCATGTGTGCGTGTATGTATATGTGTGTGTGTGTGTTTGTGTGTTGTATATGTGTGCATGTGTGTTATATATGTGTGTGTTTGTGTGTTGTGAATGTGTGTGTGTGTCTGTGTGCTGTGTATGTATGTGTGTGTGTGTGTACATGTGTGTGTGTGTATGTATATGTGTGTGTGTGTGTTTGTGTGTTGTATATGTGTGTGAGTGTGTGTGTGTTGTGAATGTATGTGTGTGTGTCTTTGTGTGTTGTGTATGTATGTGTATGTGCATGTGCGTGTGTGTATGTGTGTGTGCGTGTGTGTGTGTGCTGCGTACGCGCTGTGTGCTGGTGAGCGGGCGTGGACCAGGAGACGGGGATAATTTGGGAGAAGAAAATTAAAGCCGTGGCAGGTCGTCCATCACAGAGATTAAATTCAATGGAAGGATAAAAATGTCAATGTTCCCAGCTCCTCTTGTGCAGTGTTGTTTTGTGCACAGACAGTGATGAAAGGGTTTTTTCCACCGACACCCCTCCCACACCCCCACCCCGTGCTGTGGGGCGCACAGATGAGAGCGCGGGAGGCGGGGAGGGAGGGAGGCAGGGGTACTGCAGCGCACCCAGGGGAGCCCCCGCCACATCTCCCCCACTTTCCCATAAGCAATCCCAGACACCTGGGAAGGGCACCAGCTTCACCCCGGGGCGGAGGCTGCCGGAGGGCCGATCACTCATCTTCACGCGATTCATCCCGCCGTCAGTCTCGGCGTGGGAGAGAAGGAGGTCACTCTCACCTCGGCGGAAAAATGGGCCCAGGGACCCCGGAGGGTCGTCGGGTACACTGGACGTGTGAGGGAGGCACCGAATAACACGGCCGGTGAATGGAGCTGCTTTCTTCCTCAGAGCTGCAGGGAGCACTGCCGGCGTGCCGCTGTGGTCACTCGCCGCCCTTGCGCTCGAGGGTCGCCGTGACATCTCCTGTAATGGCCGCCGGCTCTGTGGGGTCCTGCCAGCCCCAGATGGCGGCCTCTCCCCTGTCGGGGAGGTCAGGCTCGGCACGCAAGGTCAGCGCGTGGAATACGCTCCAGCTCGCACTCCACGTCTCCCTCAAACGCACTCCACGTCTCCCTCAAACGCACGAGCACACTCACTCTCACACTCACTCACATACAGGCGCACACTCACTCTCTCACACTCACTCACATACAGGCGCACACTCACTCTCACACTCACTCACATACAGGCGCACACTCACTCTCACACTCACTCACATACAGGCGCACACTCACTCTCACACTCACTCACATACAGGCGCACACTCACTCTCACACTCACTCACATACAGGCGCACACTCACTCTCTCACACTCACTCACATACAGGCGCACACTCACTCTCTCACACTCACTCACATACATACACGCACACACTTCTCCCTGTATGCCCAGTACCCATGACGCTGCTTCCTTTACGCAGTCTGACCGCACTAGCTCTGAGCTCAAAGCAGTTGCCTCTATAACAGCATTTCACCTCTTTCAACACTGTGAGGTTACGAATGCAAGCAAACCTATGGAAACACTCTCACCCTCGAGTCCGATATTCAAGACCGGCAGCCATTCCGTGCCCGTTACGCACACTAAACCCTAATCATTTCCGAAAAGAATAAAACGAACACGCTCAGAGAATATGCGGAAACACGGCAGGAGCAGTTTATCACACCTGTTTCAGTTACAGGGATTCAATGTGCCGCAGTACACATTTCCGGCCACTAGGTGGCAATGGCACTTCAGCCGCCCGACTTTCCCAGACTGCTTCAGTCCTAACCAAGATTAATGGTTACATTTGGCAGTGGGGAGTATGGAGGATAACTTACTTACAGGAGACCGAAGAATTGAGTGCTGTAAATTGTCAGCACGCTTACCGCTTTAACTTGGGCAAGAGATAAAGGGAGGAGTCTCAGAAGAGAGACACCTAGGGGACGCAGAGCGGGTTGCGGGAAACTTCGTCGGATGCACCGAGGCCCGGTGTCGGTCGACAGTCTGCTCGGCCAAGCGATCCGCCCGGGGTCCTTGCATGTCTCTGTTGAGTGGTGACGTATCGCTGCGTGTCGCATTTTCATTGCCATAGAACTTCTAAAGCACACTCAGAACTTAGCTTTCCTAGCTTTGCCGAAAAGAAAAGCAGTTTGTGAAAATATAATTTTGTCTGTTTGTTCATCTCAGGTCAGGTCTTCTCAGTGTATTTCATCACAACGGAACATGAAATTAATATTTTACATTGTCACCCTCGCAGCACTTTCTTTTTTGATTTTTAAAGATAATTTTAAGGCCTTTTTCAGCTTTATTGGACAGTATATAGAGACAGGAAGAATGGGGGCGAGAGAGAGGGAAAGACATGCAACAAATTGTCAGAGGGTTGGATTCGAACCGTTGACGTCGCGGCTCACAATGAGCATGCGGTCAGTGCTCTGCAGGCTGCGCCACCGAGACACCCACCCTCGCAGCACTTTCAACACAAGCAACACTTCGTCGCATGTCTCTATATATCTGTATAGCTTTCAGGGCCTGATTACTAGTCTACAGCAATCAAAACGAGACACGTCACAATCCGTCACCACGCAACAGAGACATGCAGGGACCCCGAGCAGACCGTTGAGGCGAGCAGGTTGTATATGGACACCGGCTCAGATGGGACTCGTGGGGAGAGGAAGGAGGCGAGGGGAGAGGGGCCTGAGGCTTCTCTCACACTCTCAGAAGCCTGGTGCTCCTGGTCCTTGTACCCACTCCTCAGTGATTGTGGCAGTGACCTGAACCTGGTGAACTGTGATTATTGTCTGTGGTGAAGTGTTGGCTGCTCAGGGCCACAGAGATATGGAGGCCTGCTCTCACATACTCAGAAAACTCAGAGGATGTTAGCGCTTGGCTGCACTGGCTACATCAGAGAAATCCGCTGTGGTGGTGGGAAACCTTAATCCATGGGTTTTGCTATCTTAGCCGATCGTAAAAAGCTGCCACACTATTGACTTGCCACTGTACACATCAGCAGTAGTGCTGATGTTTGTTGAGACTACATACAAAGGCCTGTTGTGCATACAGCATTCGTAGAACCATAATTATGGTACCAATACTGAGTATTTAAGTGCTGTATCCAACCAGTAGCATGGGTGCACCCCTACAAGACACGCTCTCATCAGGAACGCAGTTCTCACGCCCTCACTGCGTGTTTTCATACAATGCTGCCACCGACACTATTATTAGCACAAATGCATGCAGACCCAGCTTTCTGTTGTTTTGAGATGGTGTATTTTTCCATAAAACCTGACAACCTGGAAACATACATATCAACTGTCAGCAAAATACCTTCAGGGTGAAGGTGGGGAAAATAAATCACTCTTAATAAAAAAAACAAATAAGAAAAAAAACAAAAAAAAAACATAACACTCTTCACAAGTACCGATAAACACCTCAGCCAGTCCGGTTAGATTGCCTTCAAATCCGGGAACGGGCTTCAACATGTTCGCCGTCGCCAGGTCAAGATGCTCGCCGTGGTTAAGATCAAACCGACGGATTCGGTCACACCGGCCTGTACGGATTCAGGCTCCTCGTCACAGCGAAACCTCAGATAAACTCAGGGCTACGCAGTGACTGACCGCGTAGCCGGACGGGATGGGAAACAAGACGGCGTTGCGTGCCATTAATCCAAACCGAAATCGAGCTCCTTATTATCAGTGATTCGGAAAGGCAAGCGTTAATCGGATTAGTCAATTTCCCCGGACAAAAAAAACTTGATTAAAATTAGAAGAGGCATGTCTTTGTGCCGCTGCTGAAGAATAAAAGGCCGGAATGTGAACACTGTTTGCTACAGACGGGCCGGAACAAAATTAGTTTCAAACAGAGCGCCGAGATAGCGGGCCACTGAAGAGGAGACGCACTGTCTAAAAGCCGACCTAAAAAACAAGCCATGCGATAAGAACCCGTTTACTGCCGCTTTCATTATAAGGTGCGTAGCTACGCTATTTAAAGCAACAGTGATGCACGTCATGATTCCAATTAATGAACAAGTCCAGATCTTAAAGCCGTCAATGCTACACTTTCAATGTTATCGACAATTCAGAAGTACGCTATGACCCCCATTCCAGCTTCATTTTATATCTATGGAGCTCGACTGAATTTCCAACGTGGGACTGGATTAAGGCTCTCAGTACTGCCGCTGAAAGCCTTAACCCTGCCCAACTGGCAAGCTGCCTTATGTAAGGCACAACTGTTTGTCCCGATTGGTCACCTGTATTCTATAGGGATAGTCTGGTTACCTGTATTCTATAAGTCATTACAAGAAAGTCGACCAGGGGTCGACCACTTTCAGTCAATGTTCTTCGGCAAGAACGCTCCTTGCAGTGGCTTTAGCCAATTTGTATCCATTTGGCTCCAGCATTTTTTTGCTTGGAGAATTCAATGCATGTTCCTCAAAGGCAGACCAAACAATTACTTGTGGGTTTGGCAGTTATTCACGGACCACAAGGCACAGCAAGACATGTACAGCAGTGGGTATTGGGTATTGGGCTTGTATTTTCTTGCTCATATTTCGTACTGCCTTTGAGTATCTGAGTGTGAGAAAGAGAATGTTGCTTCGCGACAGAAAATGGGGAGTTTGTACATAGGGGAAAGAGAAGATAGCTTTCTGTGCAAGGAGCTGATGTGTGTGTGTGTCTCCATCAGACCTGGATCAAAATCGCACTTGTTTTGGATATACCTTTCTGTGCTTGATTGATCTTGCCTGGTGTAGCCAAACAAGAGGACCAGAAGCTGAGGTTTGCACTTTTTTCACTGGTATTTCTTATTTTCCAATACACTAGACAAGCTCAATAAAGCATGGAAAAGCAATTGTATCTGAAACAATTACACAGTTGACCCAGGTCTGTTCTTTGTTCCTGTGTCCCTGCATGTTTTACGTGTGTGTAGGACAGTGAAGGACATCTTGAGCACACAAGGGCAGTACTCTCGGGAGCCGTAGGTACTCACACTCCTTGGACATCCCCACTTCCAGGCACTTCTGCAGCCGGCAGTACTGGCAGCGATTGCGGGTGACCTTGTTGATGATGCAGTTCTTCTCCCGGTGACAGGTGTACACCATGTTCTTCTGGATGCTTCTTCGGAAGAAGCCCTGGAGGGGGAGAGGAGCCGGATCAATGAGAGCACCGTCCACATGACAGCGTGGGCACGTACTCGTCAATTCAGGCCCGGTTACGCACGTGTTCCACACACACACACACACACACACACAGACACACACAGGAGAATAACAGCCATGGCGGAATGCGTACTGGACCTTCGTTTTTACTTAAGATTAAGAGCGAAGACCGTTCCCTCGGATGGGGGTTTTCTATGGAAGGGAGGTTGCTCATCTGTGTCATTATTGGTTCTGGGCCTTTTTAGGACATTGGGGAACCCTCGGCATTCCACCCTCTGTCTGAAAATTAAATCATTACAAAAAATGATAATAATTAAAAACAACGCCCCTTTTCTGATAAGATTGGACACCCCTGATATACACGCTGATATTGTTTCCATTTAAACTGTTTTCAGAGGTTATCTAACTCATCTGCCATGCAAATAACCAACACTTCATTCCAACATCGTTGGCGTTGAGGAATGTGCTGCTTTCTCCTTGCATGCAGGTTGATTCCGAACAGACACTGGAAATACACAGCTGTGCATTTGGGGATGAAACAGGAGACTGTGGCTCTACCGCACCACAACGGCCTGGCAGGGGCTTGTATGGAAGGCTTCAGAAAATGGCCACAGCAAGTAGTCCTTCACACCAGCCTCTTTTGGCATGGAAAAATTTAGCAAATTGCACCTTTTTTTGTTACACTGATATACATTATATAACCCACTACACTCCCCACACTCAACGCCCAACGCTCTACAGGTAACCACTGGCTGTGTTGTCAGATCAATGTAAACACTACGGAAAATATTTTTTATGGAACTGAGCTCGCCTTCCAGATGAAATAACACTCTTGCTTGTTAGCATTTCGGCAGGCTAGTCCCATTGCTTCTATACGTTTCTTGTGCAACTACTTTGAGTTAGTTTACCTTTCTAGTTAGACTGCCAACTATTGTATCCTCTTGTAAGTAGGTCTTTAAGTGAAAATCACAGTTTTGACAAATACCGAAAACGCTATGCATGCAGGCATACGCTTATGGGTACAGATGAAAGCTGGCCTTCAACTCCAAGTGGCAACTGGCTCTGTGCTCTTCAGATGAAACAAAGCCACATGCGTATTACACAGCCATTGCTCAACAAACTCTAGCTGTGCCCCAAACAGAGCCAAAGCCTTCAAATAACTGCTGGCGGCTGGCAACTGTGACCAACACAGTTCTTGTGCTCTCCCCTGTCAAATTATATTTTTATTCAACTGCACTGCTTTCAATGAGCCTTGGATTTGTGAGAGGGACCCGACTTCATGTATAGTAAAGAGGGGGGTGGCTCACTTGGACAGGGTTCGAGTCCACCCGAGGGAGGGCGAGAGGAAGCCAATGCGTGTGAAATACGGGCCGGCCTGTTCCAGCGGCCACGGGTGGCTCCAGTGTCATAAACCCTGCATAACTGATGGCCGCGCACAGAGCACCCGCGCAGCCCTGTTCATTACACTGGGGAGCATCGTTTTATAGCGACAGGTATAGAGAGAGAAAACATTTCAAAACATGATGCTTTTGTAACCTGCGCCCATAAAAAAAAGGGTCTGGCAGTTTTAGTGCCGGCACTGATGCAGCTTGTTCAGGGTTTATTGGGAGAAAGGGAAGGAGAGAGAGAACCATAAAACAGGAACCGACTCAATATGAGGGAAACGGGAGGGAGAGAGAGAGAGGAGAGCTAATGGGAGCAGGGGAGCCCCTCCTGCTCCGCCAGCCTCGTCTCCTCTGCTAATGACTCCTGTTACGGGAGAGACCCGGGGAGAAGCAGCAGTGACAGCCCTCTGGACGGCTTTAACTTGACTGCGAGCCAATAATAACTCCCATCCTCCCAGGAGTGGAGCGCGGAGGGGCGGGGGGTTTGTAATCCTTCCCCGGACGTCACGCGCACCCGCGGGGACGCGCCAGCACTCTGGAGAGCATCCCCCCCAGCAGCTGCTCAGGGAGAGGAGCGCAGCAGCCACGGCGGCCCCTCTCCCCACCCCCCTCCGCTCTTCATTCGTTCTTAAATAAATGCAGCTGTTTATACTGTGAGGTCCCCTGGAACCGAATCAATTGGGTTTTCACGAGGTGTAAAAAAACGCGGCAGCGCGGGGTCTGTTGGGCCGTACGGGAGAGTGCGTGCCTTCTTCTGGGGAGCGAACGCCACGGCTGGGGTGCGGAGCTCAACGGGGGGGGGAAAGGCGAATGGGGTTTGAGGGTGCGTTTCCTGGCCCAGAGCTGGATGTACCGACCGCAGATGCCTGAAATTGGAAAGGCGTGTGTGGAGCTGCGGGCGGCGGTGGAAGAGAGGGTCCCTGTGATGTTGCGAGGAGCTCTGATGAAGAGGACCCTCTAATACGGAGACCGAGGCCTTCTGGGCTTAAGGGGATGTCGCCGCTTGCAGCTTGCCGAGAAAGAGAGATTAGACGGGAATCCGAACGGGGACGCGCTAAGCGGGCGGCCTGGGGACTGAGGGACTGATCTGCGGTGAGCTCCCTTGATCTCCTCCTAACCAGCGCTTAACCTGTAGACCTTAGGATTGACCTAGCCTTGCCCTGTAGGACCCTGGGTTTAAAAAAAATTCCCAGCTCAGGTGACCACGCCACGCCACACCTTCCCCGGGCCCGGCCATCGTTTCCGCTCCTCGCCCTGTTAGCCGCTGCTCCCCGCAGTTCTAAGCCTCTTTTTTATGGGCTTTAATCCTGCCTGCAACAAGAGCCCAGAGCGGGCTTATCAGCTGGCCTGCAGGGCAGCGTGCGGGGAGATGAGAGCTTGCAGTCGAGTCGAGTACCACACGCCCGTGTTGCCTGTGGCCACGATGACGAGGTCCGCGGCTAATGGCGTAGGAGATTGGGCCGGCGTGCGATTATGGGAGCGTGTTCCGGTCTCTTGGAATCCTTCCCATCTCTCTGCAGCAGCGGCCTGAACACACCAGGGGCGTCGCAGAGACCGAAATGCATTCTCGTGTATCCACGCGTACCGCTGGAGGGGCAGTGCATCAGGCCCGACTCCCCACCCGCGCCGGCTCTAAAACATCACACAGCGCCAATGCTGTTCGTCTGCCAAGCGGCACAGACCTCTGCCTCCATGTTTGTTCATACTGGCTACGAGCTTTACAGCTCTCCTCCTTCATCGACGACAACCGGGTCGGAGCAGACGTGACTTTCTAATCAGGTCAGCTGCTAACGTTACGGCACCTCGGGGAGCGGGGGAGCTTCTCCTCGATGCGCGCGCGAGAGGCGAGGCGAAGGAGTATACATATGCCGGCAAGATGCCTCCAGGAAAGAGCGCATAAATATTCTCCCTCGACTCCAAAAGAAAGCGCATGCAAATTTAATGCAAAAGTGTTTATATCTGGGAGAAAGAGAGATTCAGCTCTGCTTCCACAACAAACATACACACCGCCCCCACATAACTAGGTCCAAAGCCCCCTGGGAGAGGACTTTGTAGTTGTGCTAGTTAAGGGAAGGCTAACCCCGGCTTTACCCCAGTCCCAGTGGAACGAGCACATACATTCAAACGCCTGTAGCTTTCAATTATTGAAGAGCCTTTGCAGAGTGCCGTTCTATGGCCTCAACATGCTACTGAATTTTTCAAATGTTTACAATCCCTTGCATGCCCAGAGGGGGGCGGTAGACACAGCCCACACTAATGTGAGGGACTTTTTTTTCTGCTGGCTAAGGAGACATCTTTTTAGTGCCAGAATTATGGCCAAAAACACGCTACATAACATGTCCACTCCAGGCATTTGGCTGATGTTCTAGACACAGTTTATTTATTTTGACAGAGTATCCATTTATACCGGTGGATATTTACTGAATCGGGCTAAGTGTAGTACAACAGCAGTGTCCTACCAGGGATTCTAAACCCAGTTCCCTACAATTGTACGACGAAATGTAGTGTGATAGGCAGAAGTGGGTTTATGATGGGTCTACGATTTATAGTCGGAAGGCAGATGACCGACGTGACTTGCATGTGCGAACGGGGACTTGAGTGAACGGCTGACAGTGATGTTTCCTCTCTGAGTGCGCAGTGCAGTTCAGAGGGCTCTACTGCACCTGGGTCTGGATCTGGATCTCAGCACTCAGCAGCCCAGGTGTCCCCTTGCCTGTGTTCAGTCAGGCGAGGCCGGCGGCTAATGGCCAACTGTCAGCTAACAGGCCGTCACAGCCCAAGTCCCGACGGGTCAGACCCCCTCTGCAGGGGCGCGTCCTTCGCAACCTCCCGGTCCTGCGGGGTTCACGGAGCGAGACTGTCCATCACCCCGCGCCCCAGACTTCAGCATAGCGTGGCCGTAGGGCAGGGGATCAGCGGCTGGCGGCTGGCGAGGGTCGAGAACTGCTGGTTTTGAGAGTTGGATTTGGATTTGAGGGTCGGAGTTGATGATCCCCGCCGTATGGGCTATAGCTGTGCTTTCGCGGTCAGCGAGAGCACCGTTACTGTAGTTGCCTGCCTACAACGAGAAGCTCCGAGCATTGGTTTGAAAAAGAAGTTTCCTCAGAAAGCCTCAGTTTGTAGGACTGCAGTGACTGTGCATTAAAAAAAAAAAAGACAGAAGTTGTTTTCAAGCTTAGAAGCTATCGAGCCGAGGCAGCTCGGTGCCAAGCGAATGCTTTCAGCGTTGATACGGAGAGGGGCACACAAATGGAGCAGTGCGGGAACTCAGGGCCGACGGGGCGGGTCGAAAGCAGCCACTCACCTTGCATCCCTCACAGGCGCTGACCCCATAGTGGTACCCCGATGACTTGTCCTGGCACACAAAGCAAGGCTTGTAGACCCGAGGGGGCGGGGGAGGCGAGGGGGGGCTGGGGACGATCTCCTCCGAACTGGTGCTCTGCGTTTCTATGGCTGCGGGGCAGAGAGAAACAGACGCGATCAGGCTTCATATCCATAGCAACACTACACAAATACGTTTACAGCAAATATCACACCCATATTTTCACACTGTGCCACCGCCTACCGAACAGGAACTGCACTGTGGTCTGCATCAGGGCGCCCAGCGAAGTGTTTGAGAACTCGCTACTAAGGTACAAAACAAAACAAAATTCCAAGAATTTCATGGCAAAGTTTAAAACAACGTGCTTAGCAAACGGGAGAGTGAGAAGGACCACTGGAGCAAGCGTTGCTTGGCAAGTGCCTTGGAGTTCTGACAGTTAATCTGGGCAAGGATGCCCTGAATGGCTCCGCGGAGGCACTGCTCAGCAATCAGGACTCTGGGGATGCCGGAATCTTCCTCAGGGCTACAAGAAGAGGCGTGGTAAAGCTCCTCTCCACTGGGACCCCGGCATCGTAATGAAAGAGGGTTCGTGGGGCTCAGTGGAGCTGCGGTTTGTTAGCAGGGGAGGCAATGAGGCGGAACCCTCCGTGACGGCGGGGCGAGAAGATGGCGGAGAGACCGAACGCATAGAGATGGCAGAGGGCACTCATAAATCTCCCATTTACTAAACTGTAGGGTGGCCTGTTGCGTAGTGGTTAAGGTACCAGACTGGGACCCGCAAGGTCGGTGGTTCGATGCCCGGTGTAGCCACAATCCGCACAGCCATTGGGCCCTTGAGCAAGGCCCTTAACCCTGGAGTGCTCCAGGGGAGGATTGTCTCCTGCTTAGTCTAATCAAATGTATGTCGCTCTGGATAAGAGCATCTGCCAAATGCCAGTAATGTAACTATGTCTCTGTGTATATGTGTGTGTACAGAGCCTGTAAGCTCTGGCAGTAGGAAATGGAACGCCCGTTCCTTGCGGTATGCTGGAAAACTGAGTGCTGCCATTGAGCTCACCCTTGATGGAGGCCTTCCTCAATATTTCTTCAACCAAGAGGACATTCTCTTCCCAATAAAACGGAGTAATTTCTCCCTGCAGTACTATACACAATGAAATGCCAGTAGAGACGCCAAAGCCCGTCATCCAAGATCAATACCTATACTTTCTCCATGGCAACATAGTCTGGAATCCGATCCTTCATATTGTCACAAAACTCAGAGAGTTTTGGTTCAAAACCAGATCCCAGGAAAATCCATTGTTGCAGGTACAAGTACTTTTCTAGGTACTGGCATTGGGAACTGAAGCACACACATTTATAATGCATCTCTTGAAGTGCAAGCTGATCCAATGTGGGTAATGTGTTTCCATCCATCAAATGAGGGTAATGATTTTTTAAGCTGCATATTCTGTGCTTTAAACATTTGAGCAGGGCTAAGCTTTAAAGTACAGACATAAACTACGCAACCACACTTGAGTGAAAGAGAGACCATTTCTCAAGGTTTTCAGCCCAAAAGTAAAACAAACCCTCTCACCAAAACCTTCAGCATCTTTCACAACAGACCACAGTTAAAGACAGCAGTCCATGGGCATTGTGTTGGCCAGCTGTTTCCCAGGATCGGATTTGGCACTGAATGTAAAATTTTGGTGTATAACAGAACCAAGCTGGGACGGAGAGCGGGGTCTTAAAACAAGACTACGGTTGGACAAAGGCGGACAACCGCTGTGCAGCCATTTGCAAACACTGCCTTCTTACCAGGAAAACAAACTTGTGAAGGAGGTGAGCACATCAGCCGTCCACCCATTAACACAGGCGCAGAGCCCCGGGTGATCACAGGAAGTGACCTGCCCTAGTGCTGATGTCACCGGTTACCAAGGGCACCTTCGCTGTCTCTCTGCAGGCGTCCAGGAAATGCCCTGTCCCCTTTCCAGGGACAGTCACAGCTCCCTACATGCCTGCTGTCACGCACAGGTCGTAACTTCATCACTATCCTCAAAACCTGTCCCCAGCTAGACTACTGCTCTCAGTGCAAATCAGTCAAAAGTCAAGGCTGTATTCAGATTTGCCTATATGCAGTCAAACAGTAAAAGAAGTATGAGACAAGCAGAAGCTGAATGGAGTTTGGGTGCAGGGTGCTGTACATTAGTGAGATACACAAAAAGTGTGTTTATGCTTTTGCGTGTCTGCATGTCCATGTGTGCCTGTGTGTTTGTGTGTACAGATCCATGTGAATGTGAATGTGCATTTGCGTGTGTGTATGTGTGAGTGGTGAGCCTCCCGTGACGTCTCGGAGCTGCCCAGAGGCCCAGACTGCACTCGTGTGTAAATAAGTAGTCTATATTTAACACAGGGCTTATGAGTTCAGCAGGCCTGGAGTGCAGCTGGGTATGGACTCCACGTGATGGTGCAGGCGAGAGGAGACTGAGAAAAATGCTCACACTCACATGCTGTCCACACACACGCACACGCACACGCACACGCACACAAACACACACACTCACACTCACACTCGGATACACAGACAGGCGGGCAAGTACATGTACCCACCCTGAGATACACACACACACACCCAGAAACCACACACATGCCCACACTGACTGACAGATACACACACTCAGTCAGACACATACACACACACACACACACACACACACACACACACACACAAGGAATGGAATACCACACCCAACAAAAACAGACGTAGGCACAGAGACAGCCACAAGCTCCAGAGTGGCGACATCATCACAGACGGCACAGACGCACATGAAAGCCCTGTAGTTTCACATCATGCAATGTCTCACATTTTGCATTCACAGCACACTCATGCTGAAAATCCCAACCCAAAAGCACGAGTCGCACAGATCCCCGCTTGGCAGACGCACACACACAGGAAATTAGGGCACATTAGATCACGTCTGCCAATTAATCCCCCGCTCACAGGCGGGATAACGTTGCAAGGAGAAGATTGGACAAGAGGAGCCGGCCCTAATCTGCGTCTTTAAAGAGCGACTCTTCAACGTGACAATGACTTATTGCTTTGTGCGGCAAGACTGAAGGAAGTTGGCTGAAGGTAGAAGGTAGTTGGCTGCATTTATAAAATCACCATCTCACTGACAGTGTGTGTGTACATGTCTCTGCCTTCGTGAGGTGGGTGTTTCCAGGCCCTGTGAGTTCCGTCGGTGTTGTTGTATATGTGTGTGTATGTGTGTGTGTGTGTGTGTGTGTGTATGTGTATTTGTGGGCACATGCAGGCAGTGCCACATTGACCAGGCCTCTCTTATGCTTAGAGCTTGGTGACGCCCTGCGCAGAATGGGATGGGGTAGGGGAGGTCGGCCCCAGCTACATTCCCTCCATTGCAACCTGGGAATCCTCAATACAGAAGACCCTGCTCTGCTTTTCCACTATCCCAAACCCTCTCTGTGTCTCACCATCCCAAACCCTCTCTGTGTCTCACCATCCCAAACCCTCTCCGTGTCTCACCATCCCAAACCCTCTCCGTGTCTCACCATCCCAAACCCTCTCTGTGTCTCACCATCCCAAACCCTCTCTGTGTCTCACCATCCCAAACCCTCTCCGTGTCTCACCATCCCAAACCCTCTCTGTGTCTCACCATCCCAAACCCTCTCCGTGTCTCACCATCCCAAACCCTCTCCGTGTCTCACCATCCCAAACCCTCTCTGTGTCTCACCATCCCAAACCCTCTCTGTGTCTCACCATCCCAAACCCTCTCCGTGTCTCACCATCCCAAACCCTCTCTGTGTCTCACCATCCCAAACCCTCTCTGTGTCTCACCATCCCAAACCATCTCCGTGTCTCACCATCCCAAACCCTCTCTGTGTCTCACCATCCCAAACCCTCTCCGTGTCTCACCATCCCAAACCCTCTCTGTGTCTCACCATCCCAAACCCTCTCCGTGTCTCACCATCCCAAACCCTCTCCGTGTCTCACCATCCCAAACCCTCTCTGTGTCTCACCATCCCAAACCCTCTCTGTGTCTCACCATCCCAAACCCTCTCCGTGTCTCACCATCCCAAACCCTCTCTGTGTCTCACCATCCCAAACCCTCTCTGTGTCTCACCATCCCAAACCATCTCCGTGTCTCACCATCCCAAACCCTCTCCGTGTCTCACCATCCCAAACCCTCTCTGTGTCTCACCATCCCAAACCATCTCCGTGTCTCACCATCCCAAACCCTCTCTGTGTCTCACCATCCCAAACCCTCTCCGTGTCTCACCATCCCAAACCCTCTCTGTGTCTCACCATCCCAAACCCTCTCCGTGTCTCACCATCCCAAACCCTCTCTGTGTCTCACCATCCCAAACCATCTCCGTGTCTCACCATCCCAAACCCTCTCTGTGTCTCACCATCCCAAACCCTCTCCGTGTCTCACCATCCCAAACCCTCTCTGTGTCTCACCATCCCAAACCCTCTCTGTGTCTCACCATCCCAAACCCTCTCCGTGTCTCACCATCCCAAACCCTCTCCGTGTCTCACCATCCCAAACCCTCTCCGTGTCTACCGTGGTGGCAGGACCGCAGCCGGGTTCCACCCAGCCCACCGCCGGGCACTGAAACCACCCGCTCCTGCCTTTTCATCGCCACTGAGGCACCAACCGCACCACCGGGGGACGCTTTTAAAGCATGGCCGCATTCACAAAGGGGCTTTATTTTCACACGGGTCTGATGAAAAATGCAGAAACAAGCCCTGGATGAACTTCAAAGGCTGGAGACGGGACCGTAAAAGCGTGCCCTCCCCCCTTTTGTGAAGCGCATTGAAGGTGGTCTTGCGACTGTTCTCGCAAGAGCATTAATGCTACCGATGTAACGGGCTGAGGGGAGCGGCCATGCTGACATTGGCCGGCAGAAGAGCTCCGACTCGGAGTGACCTGCCCGAGAGACAGCTCACGGAGCCGGAAAGCTGGGACAGAGAAGGGAGCGGCAGTTAATCATTTTTATTTACCCTTTGTTTACGCATTAGGTAGAAAAATCGGAGATTTTTTGACCAGGTCCTGCTCTTTTTAAGGCGGAACCTGGTCAAAATCAGAAAGTGAGCTACCCTGCGTCTTCCGTGTACGCAGGACGGGCAAGGGGCGGGGGGGGAAAAAGGGGACGGCTCCGTTTCCCGGTTTCACAAACACGGCAGCAGTCGAGCACCCCATTGTTTTCTCCGCTCATATTTCAAACGAGACAAGCAAACAATGGGAATGAGGGGGACGTGCCTAGCAGAGCTGCGCTTTATTTGGCGGGCGGAGTCGCGCGTTTGTTTCCAGTCTGAGCGCGGCGGAAAATAAATGGGAGCACGGCGAGGGCCCGGGCCGCAGAGCCGCCAGCTCTCGCATTCCTGCGTCTTCACACGAGTCAGGTCGAGGGGATAGGGGTCAAAGGCTCGCCAGCAAAACCCGGGATTTCAAAACCGCTTAACGTTAATAAACGCTAAGCAGTTTTGAGGTAATAAATGCGACCGCCATTCGCGAGTTTGCACTGTTGCCAGGTGGGGGACTCAAAGTTCTCATTTTTTCACAGGGGGGGTTGCAGAGCGCCCCTGCCTATTCCCACTCCACCACCTCCCCACTCCTCCACCTCCCCACTCCACTACTCCTCCACTCCCAGCTTTTGTTGCCGTGTCCACCGCGCCGCTTCCTCTGCCGCTCCGTCGAAACGGCGGCCATTACTGTCATATTAAACAAATTAAACTAAAATGGAAAACGCTTACATAACAAATCACATTCTGTCTCATTAGCACAACCCCACCGCCGCTCTCCTCCTTCCCTCTTCCCTTTCCCGAGCCAGCCCGAGCAACATCCATAACAACCCAGATTATTACAGGCCCACAGACCTATTTATCCCCATTACAGCTGCCTTCTACAGACAAACACATACGGGCGCAGTCACACAGACACAAGCCCGCAGCTCCACGCCTTCACAGAGCTCCCTGCCCCCAACGTGTGGCCGAATGAGAGCAACACATGAAATCTGGGGCGTGAGCGAGCGTCAATCCCGCGAGAGGGACGGCTGCTGTAATTAAATGGCAAGCGCTCTGCTACGGGGGGCAGCGGCACCGAGGGGGAACAATGGCCGACTCGCGGAACGAGCTCGGGAGCCGGGGGTGAAAGCGGCTTTTCTGCACCTCCTTCCCACAATGCCCCTCAGGAGCAAGTTCTTTCACAAAGGCAGGGGATATTACTGCAAGTCTTCCGCTGTCGAGTGCCAGCGCCGGTATGTGCAGTTATTTATTTGATTTGCGGGAATCCTTATTCCTGGCCTGGTTACGCTATAGACGCGTTCACCCATTAAACAGCCTACAGTGCTCTAGTGAAGCTCTCCTACATAAGTCCACAGGAGTTTGCATGAATCAAAAACGGTGCCTATCGACACACTTCTGCAAGGTAGACCACGGTCTATGTCCAACAGAAGAAAAAAAAAACTATAAACAGACAAGTTTTTCACAAATGCAGAACAGACAAATATAAGAGCAGACTAAGCTATTTTTGTGGCAAGAAGAACCCCAATGGTAAACTAAAATGGACTTCAAACCACCAAACCTTGCTGAAGATATAAACCTGTACTTTTACCCTCAGGCACGTATACATATTCATGGTTTATCAACATTATCTACCATTTTTTGAGGACAAAAATCGAGAGGATACACCTTTATCTTTTTTAGCTAACATTCAGGCACTCATCCCGAAGATAATGTAGATAGCATGTGGGTGTTTATGATACCAGAACAATTGCTATTAAAATGAAATATACTGAGATATGCCTATAGTACACACACGTGCATTGCCCTAGAGGGTAGCAAATATCACAAGATCACACACACTTTCCATGCTTGTATTTGGTTTACAGCCGACATATAAAGATAATGAATGAGCAAAGGCAGTTCGAATATTTTCAGGACCTACACCAAGTTTGTTATTGCTAAGTAAAATTTTTGGCTGTTTCAACAGATGATATTTTACAAAACAAGTTCTTCAATAAACTCGGAAAAGCAATAAATTAAGAAGTTCACGGTTCCGTAGCTGCAGCCAAAACCAAGCCTTCCTGGGGGAGGCTGTGCAAGACGTGCACACCTCAGCGCGTCCCGCAGAGAAACCGCTCTGCTCCGAACGGCATCCCCTCTCCCCCTGCTCTTCTGTTCTCCAGGTTCAGGTCTGGGTTAGCAGGCAGAGATTACATTAAAGCTCATACACATCAATTATTGGGCCCAGCTGTGAAGCATATTAATGAGATTTCACAGTCATTAAGAGAATGTTAAATAAATTACCAGGCACAGAAGAGCAGTCGGGAAGTTCAAGGGGCCAGAAGAACTCCCTTTGCCTATGCGCGTGCATCACAGGCCTCTGTGTTCCTCAAGACGTCTATTAGATTAGACCCCCGAGCACCAGGCGGCCCCTTCAAAAGTCAGCCCATTTGTCTCCCTTTCACTGCTCTACAAGACGTTTACCTTCCCAGAATGCCCCGGCCATTAGCCTTGAGGATGAGTTGGACGAACATCACACACTCTTTAAATCTTTGGAAATGTGCTCATGCTACTCGCTCATGTACAGCCTCCATAACAAAGGGGAAAAAACCTTGATAAACCCATAACAGGCCATTTCCTGCCTGCAGAAGCTGAAGACCTGTGCTTGGGACAAAAAGGAAATGTGGTTGATGGCGGTTCCAGAGCGGTCTGATTTGTGGGGCCAGATTTGGCTCCGACTTGCACTGAGATGTTTACAAAAGAGAGGGGAAAAAAAGCCTTCGCGTTTTCCTTCCTCTTCAGGAACTGCTAGGTCGGCAAAGGTGTTTGGTGTAAATTGTCTTTCCAAGCTTTGCGCTTCTTTTTTACGTTGACCGCTGCCGACAGGAAAGAGAGACGTCTACACACACAAACACCGCAAATGGGGACTTCAGCTTGCATGCTCAAGGGCCCCGCTGTGGGGAATGGAGCTAGGAGACCAGGCTTTGGCTTGATCCTCAATTTCCTGTTGAGGCAAAAAGCAACCCTTGGACAGCTGCCCTTGGCGACCTAGCTAAATGAAAACCTGCTTCATCACGAACACCTTCTATGGCCTGGACAAAGGCTGGACTGAGAAACAGCAGCACAGTTCCAGCCCCAGAAATACATCCCCGTCAAAATGTTATTAGCTTGTCTGCAATGAGGTACAGAAATTGCTGTAGTAGGTGGAGGGAAAAGATTTTGGCTTCAGGGAAAATTACTGGCCCGTGAAAAGGGAGGCGGGTAGTATAGATTTATTGTGGAGTCCGAGGCTGACAAAATGCCCCTGGACTCATTTCCCTTCTAATCAAATCCAGCCCTTTCACGGGCCACGTCTCTGACCCCCAGATTGAAGCCAGTCAACCTGCCCGCACACATGTTGAGAGTTTATGTCTCAGTACTCTAACTCGGGCTGTCTGTTGTGGCAACTCCGAGCCGCCAGCTATTCCCCCCCCACTAAAATGCGAACAGTATTAAAAATGATGCGGGCGCTTGGCTCCGACTCGTGTGTCGTGGTCAAATCGGACACAGGGGTCTGTCAGCCGTGCTTTCGAGGCTTGAGTTCTTAACGTGAAGAGACTCGCCAAACTCACCGGCCCCTCTCAGGGACGCAGTCTGAGCACGCTCGGTGTCCTGAACGAGGCCGCGACTTAGGAAACATGTTGACCTCCAATGCCTTGGAGCAAGCTTTTCTCCTGTATGGGAGGAAAGCGTGGAGCTCACTGAAGGTGATGACAGGGAGCTCCGGCAGTTTGAAGGCAGCCTCCCTCCCCCCTTGCCTTCTGAAACAAGCCCCACTGCGGAGCCTGGGAGGGTTTCTCCTCTCCGGCAGGAAGTGGGAATGTTTGTGTTAGCCAGAACTGGAGTGAAAGTGCCAGACTGGATATTAAAAGGATAATTTATGTTGTCTTTAAACATGGGTGCAAGTGAGGGGGCCCCTGTGTTTTCTTATCTTCTAAAGCTGGAATGAATCAGCACGGCCCCCTTTCCTCTACCCAGGCTCCCTAGTGAAGACTGGAAACAAACTGCCATTAACTACTGTGACAGCACAGATTAACAACAGGACCCAGAAGTACACCTGGACGTGTCGCGATGGCCGTCACACTCCCTAACATTCAAACCAACGAGACCACTCGCAAAGGTTCAGACACTTGTGAGTAAGACAAGGTTAACACTCAAGACACATCACGGTGGACCTGAATGGTGTGGTAACTGATGGAGGCTTATCGTACAGACCACAACTGTACAAAGAATGAAGCTCAATGTTGAGGAGCCACTTTTCCGCCAGACACGAAGTGGACATTAGCTACAAATCAGGCCGCAAGTCACAAGCTGAAAGACAATCCTTTGAGTGGCCTGCAGCATATAGCAATGCCTTGTTTAGCAGACTGTTTCAGACATTCCTAGCTCCCTTTCTGACAGGGGACCTTTCCTTGATTGACAATATTCCTGAAGGTCCTCAGTTTTATTGTTTGCATGCCGGCCTTGGTGCTGCATGTCATTTGTCACTGATGAGATTTTCGCTAATGGGAAACAAACAGGGCTTTGAACTCCATGCCAGACAGACACCAGACACAGAACTTGTTTTGAGCTCTCCCCGGTTTCCGCTAAAGCGCTAAAGCTGCTGATCTAAGCTCTTGGATGGCTGTATGGAGCACACAGGCAGGCAAAGCGCTTGGGGCGGCAGAAGGCCAAAATGGCACAACAGTGGCAGGAGGGGAGGGCTGGGACCCTCCTGCAGGGCCTACAGCCAGTCCAGCCAGCTATAGCCGGAGACTCAAACAGGCAATAAACAAACTTGACAAACACTGCTTGCAAATGGAACCATTCTCCCATGTTACAACAGGCTAGTGTCCAAAAATTGCAGAGGCCAATATCTGCGGTTATCAGAGCAATGAGACAGGGCTTTCACCAGACAGAAGGGACAGCACCCAGCCCAACAGGCACCTTTAGACTAACAGTGACTGAAACAGCCCACGCTTATGTGTTTGTGCTAAGTTTAGAACCTGATAAGATAGTTTTAAGACTGCGATAGAGATAGAAAGCACTTGCATGCATGCAGGCTTATTGGTTTCTGTCCCATGGGCGCTCGCATAGTGCCACAGTCTTGGCCTCTAAGCACTAAGTGAATTAAAACAGACAGTTTGTTTTATTGCCTTCGACCTTGTGAGGCGCTGGTGACAGCAACGATTCAATCTATATTCTCAGCTTCTTTTGCTATTACCACTAAATGTTTGCCCACCCACTGTTGGAAGCGGAACATTTAAATATTTTGGTGGTGTAGACCAAGAACAAAACGGTGGAAAACACTGTGGTAACTTAACACAACATCAGAAACTCCAAGTAACTAGAACTTCCTGCAGTTAAGAATCACAGTGGACAGAATACAGGAGTTGAGTATCTGGTTATTCTAAATGTATGTGAAGTTTGGTTGCCTCTTCTCTTAAGCTCTCCTCAGCTTTCAGAGGATAAGGAACCGGCACACATATTACACTGAGGTATCGATTACAAGGCCCTCTTGGTTTTCATTCGGCGAATGAAAAAAAAAACAGAAAAAGATCTTGTTTTTACATGACCGTGCAGGCATCACGTTGTGCCACATGACCATCTGTAACACAAAGACAGTCTTCACCTATCCCAAGTAAGGAATGAATAATCTGTTTCTTTCTTCTTATTTTTTTTCCATATGGAAACTCGCACTTGAGGAGATAAAGATCTCGTTCCCAAAGTGAGGTACGTGAGGGAGACACACGTCTGGTATCTCTGCGTTTAACCCTCGTTGGAGACAGCCCACACTCAGCTGCAGTCACACGCAATCTTGGCCGAGACGAAGCCTGGAAGTGCCTCGGAGGAGCATTGCGGCCTTGTTACCACGGCGAAGGGGTAACGTGCCCAAAGGCTGACTTCCTGAAAACCCTGACAAGGTTTTAACCTGCGTGTCAAAGCAAAGTTGAACAGTACATCTCATTTATGTCTCCGAACGGCCATCTTCCCTTACAAAAGAAATAAAGAGGGCGTAGAGAAAAGGATTACTGGGCTCCTGTTCCCCTTCGCAGGTATTGAAATCATCAGGGCATTGTGATTCAGAACATTCAAAGCCTGTTCTGCAAGCATATTTGACAACAGTGAAGTAGGTCTTAAATATTCAGGAGAGGGGCAGGGGGCAAACTAGTACAGGATGAGAAGGTGGTAGTGGGGGGTGTTTTACAAACCCTTTTCACACAGGCAGCCTTACTCTGAAACGTACCATTTAGTTTAACTTTAGTTCTAACTTTCTATTATCTGTGAATGAGAGCCCGAGTCGGCATTACAGAAAAGTTGCTCTGGCAATTTGCCATGAAAAGCACACAAAACACCACCAAGACGTCCATCCAGTTGTTTCTCGCTGCTGTAAAAAAATAAAAACAGGTAAAGGGAAGGGAGCATGTACATAAAACAAATTATACCTTATTAACTAGCTACACAGCACACACCAATCCTGGCACACAGCAAAAGTTCCCCTTGGTGTATGTGCAGTACAGCGGTTACAACCGACAACCTTGGATACATTCTTCACCTGCTTCTCTCCCACAGTAATGTCTTTGAGAGCATTTGACAGCCGCTTGTTCGGATGACAATTACTGGCACCGTCATGCGTGAATGCTGTCAACACATAACAGCTAGCCGTCAGGCGTGAACGGGAGAATCCACTAGCATTGCCGGAAAAAATTAACAGGCAATGTTCTAGCCTATGTTGCAAGTGAAATGATCGGGGTCGGTTAAACTGTTCTGAGAGTGTATTTGACTACAGTGGAAGTGGGCCTTAGATATCCAGGAGAAGGGGCGGGAGAGCACATTAGCACTGTGGGACGGGGAGGTCGGGGTGGGGGATTCTCATGTTAGTGTTCCCTTTGAGAGAGGGAGCAGGGGGCAGATGGGAACAAGAGAAGAGAGAAAGAGAAAGGAGAGAGAGACACAGGCTGAAGCAGAGCAGCGTGTCACAAAGGCAGGCTTTGTCATGCTAAACTCCCTACCTCTCTTTCTCCAGGCAACAATAGTCTACTGGAGATGAGAGGGAGAGACGGGGGAGGGGGGAGGGGGGGTAGATTAGCGCAATTTGATCTCTTCAACTTGAAAGTTTGATTCTGACACTGGGGAGAAGAGGGAGGTGTGGAAGTGGGCATGTGTCTGTGTGTGTTAAAGACAAGGTTACATTCCAGAAGATTTCCACCCCTCCACCACCCTACCCCCATCCCATAAAAGCCAAGAGTGCCTGTTGAAGAGACTGCACCAGGCTAGGGATTAATCCTTCTCTGCTAATCATAGGGAACCGCAGCACACAGCTCACTCCGTGGACTGTGGCGTACACACGGGGCAGGTGGAGAAGCACGGGCACGGCAGGCTTAACGTGACCCCCTAGCTCTTTCCCAAAGACAGCTGACATACTTGGAATAGCCAGACCGCCGAGTATGCAAGCACGCCTAGAGCCGTGTGCTTTCCCTGCTCAAACTCCGCTGCCTTCATAACAAATCTGAAAATAGTGCCAAAGAATTACAAAGGGAAAGGTTTGCAGTTACGGAAATGCTAATGTCGGATCCCTTTTTATGTTAGCCTTCTGCCGAGTGTTGCCAGCTCAGTGTGCTGTGGAGACCACGGGAGGTCCTCAATAATTCACATGGACAGGAGTTCCACTATCCCCCTTTCCTCACCAGAAGCTCCCTTTTAAATCCACCAGGGAGGAAGCCATAAAAGGCAAACCGAGCATGGAGATCCTGGGCCCGCACACCCTTCGGGGGATTCAGAGCAGGAAAGGGAAAGACGAAACCTCCTGTACGCCATCCCGTTTCAGAAAGAAACACTCCGCATATATGCATCGGTTCGTCTTCAAAGACTTGGTCTCGTCTGGCGAGGATGTCCTTACAGGGGGAATGCGGGCTGGGACTGCGGGCAGGCGGAGCGCATGCTCGATATGCCGGCAGAGTGGCGGCATTCCCCCAGTGCTCCATCTGACCTGGATCCATCACATCTGTCCCCGCAGGACCATCCCATCCCCGGATGCCAACCCGCCTCCTCCCTGGAGAAGACTCATGGAGGCCTGGCAGAAGGGCCTAGGAGAGGAGAGGCGAGATGCTTTCTCTGGCGCCGTGCGCAGGAAAACACGCACCCGGACTGCCTCGCATGTTTTAATGATGAGGTGCGAATTGGGGAGCGTGACAGTGCAAGGCAGATGCGTTCAGTTTAGCCCCGTCGGAGGGCGCGGGCCGGCCTCGGCACCTGCTTAGAGGCCCATCATTTTTGCTTTTTTGTAATGATGATGGATGACGCGCGCTCAAATTCGCCGTCTGCGGAGTTCCGTCGGGGGGCTCCTTAGCGGCACAATGAGGGGAGGTCAGAGCATCTGCCTGACTCATTTATCTTCGGCCTGGGCTCCAGAGCCTGGTCCTAATGCAGAGAAACGGACCGGCTCTTCGACCGGAATATTCCATCTCGGGTAATAAAGTTCAAAGGGATGTATGCGGGGGGAGGGTCAGGCGGCACAGTCAAAGAAACACGGATGGATGTTCTCAGAATTGCCTCTTAGCAGAGGCCTTCCTGGTCTTCCTGCTATATTTGTATGGCGTTTAATACTCTAAATCTAGAGCAGGCGGCCGCTCCTCCCTCAGCAGACGCTCATTTCCTGTGCGGATCCCTGCGCTCACCACGCAACCCTGAGGGAATCACACGGGTCTTCCCTCTATCCGCTCAGCCTGATTCCTGCCTTACACACACACACACACACACACACACACACACAAGATCCCTGTTCTACTAGATGCCATCTCACATGGAGTTTTCATCGGGCAGTGTGTCCTGTGATCGGGCCAAACCGATTATAGCCCAGGGAGTCGGAAGCAGTAAGCTACTCATCACCAGTCCTCCATCTCCCCCTCCTTCTTCTCCTCCTCTTCTGCGTGGGGGCATGTGACCTAGGTGTGTGGCCCCAGGTAAGAGTCTCAGGTGTCCCGGGCCCCTCGAGACCTCTTAACCTGTTGCCCTGTCCCGGCCCTTCGGTGCGTGACCCCTGCTTGGGGTAGAGTGTTGAGTGGGTGGTGGTTGGGGTCCTGCCGCTCTGTGTTAACTTTGTCACTTTGTCCATTAAGCTAAGTGGCGTATATATAATTCAGCCCCCTGGACCTGCATTATTGAGAGGGAGTCAGGTCCATTGTGGGTGCCCTGTGGTGAGAGCTGGCAACCGAAAGACCCAACAAAACGTGCAAGTGGATGACGGCTCTCCGGGAGGGAAGACTGGTCTCGCGGTATGAATTAATAAACAACGGCTTCCCGGCTCTGCGTGGGAGACAAGGAGGAGGGCGTGGAGAAGGGGGGGTGGGGTGGGATGGAGCGGAGAGAACTAGGGCAGAACGTTAAAAGAAAAGAAGCGGTGTACCCTGCAGTGTAGGCGGTAATCTTGAGGGAGAACAGATCCTAATACCGTTATTAAGCCTCTCAGCCTCAGAAGCGCTCTGCCTCCGCCATGCCTAATGAAGAAGCCCTGCCTCTCAAGGCCCTGACAATGAGATCAAACGGCATCAAGTAGGCCGGGTCAAGGAAACAGCCCATTAGTCTTGTTTCGCGAGAAGGGGGATCAAGCCAAAGGGGGTCCCGTCGGGCATTAAGGAGGATACACACGCCAGGGCATCCAGTCAGCTGACCAATATTCCCATACACCTACCCGTTTAAAATTCAACCCTTCAGCGTATGTTTATTCCCCTGCCCCTGTCCCCCCCCCCTCCCCCCTTTACCCAACTACGTGAGGCTAGCGCAACGGTCTCCCGCGGCGACACCACTGTTAAGCATTTCAGCAAGCTAGGCCTTCGTGATTTTTCACCCGTGGATTCATAGCCATATATCCATCCGATAATTTCCAGTTTAGGTGAAGCATGCAGTCTGTGCGAACCCACAGGCATGCAGCTGCAGGGAAGGCATGTTATGCAGGGCGGCCTAAGCCGGTCGATGGCAGCCCTCTCTGGTCAGCACCTGAACCGGGGCCCATCAACTACCGTGCTACTGGAAAGCGGTTAGCTTTTAGAGCACTTCAATTCAGCCGTCGCATCCTCAGAGCTGGGAGGGAGGAGGGTTGGCAGTTGCTTCAGTGGGGATCAATAACATGTCGAATCGGGTGTTTAAGCGCTGTGCTGGAATGAAAACCGGCAGACGCCGCCGCACTCCCGGGAGAGGATTCAGTAGCTTAGCGGGGCAGGGAGACGACTGAAACCTGGAGGACTGGATCACGGACATGAGGAAAACAAAAGGAGATGACGACGACTGATGTATGCAGGGGTTGGCATCCAAATGAGGTCACCAAGACAAAAGTGCACTATAAAATGCTAAATAGGTTTTCCCTTTCTGCACCTTTGGGCAGAAATTGGAAAGGGGAAGGAGGACACCCCCCGCCACTACAATGCCAACTACACATTTGGCCTTCTCTCGTAGCGCATTCCATATGAACTGGCACGCATCAACTGCTACCATACCGGAAAATTCTGAAATACGAAACACAAAGGTGCTTGAAGGTCAAAAGGCTGTCATTATCTTCCATCTGTCAACAAACAGCAAAGTAGATGTTTGCAGTACCGCCTCCCATAGAACAAAAACGTCAGAAAGAAAAGGCAAGACAGCGCTGAAAAGCAGGCCTCGATTACCCTTAATGGTTCTGTGCGCATGGTGTGAAGGCTAACCTAAGGTTAACTTCTCTATGCTTGAATTCAAATTAAATATTCAGATATTTCCATGCCATTGGTAAGAAGTGAAGGGGTCTTAGGCCAGCACAGTGTTCAGACAGGGATACTGCTTTCACAATGAAATCCCTTATTTTGGGCATACCAGACAGGGGGATTAAAACAGGGGAAAAGCACATCATTTTTAAATATCAGGGATGTATAAAATGGAAATTCGGGAACTGACATCAATAACTGCTATTGGTCAACAGTGAGGCTAGTGTCTCCATATTTTATATCGTCATTCCTGGACGAAAACCAACAAATGTATTTGTATAATAAGGCATTTCAACTTCCAATTTCAACTTCCATCTACAGTAAAATTTGGTTAAAATAAAAAAATGAAGTGTACCCTATGAGAGAAACACCTACAGAAGCTGTTCTCCGACAAACACTATGGCTTCAGTTTCATACATAAACGCCTGGGCATTTTAGTCTGACTTTAGTCTGACTTTTTTAAGCAGAGAGCGAGAATCAAGAGAACGACAGACCAGCGAAACACACAAACAAAGCTACGCGAATGCCAAATGAAAAATAAATAGAGGTTTCAGTGACTGCGGCTATAAGGCTATGCTCACTTTTTCTGAGCAGTGCATACTGCACTGCAGATGTATCAAACCAACAGAAGGAAAATAAGTAAGGTTTTCTGTTTTCTGCATTGACAGTTATTCAGAAAAAAACCCTCAGTGTGTTTACGCTAGGGGCTCAGAATGGCAGTAATAGTGCCAGGCCTGGTGGACGGGATTCAGAGAGCCGGTGGGGGGTCTGAAGGGGGTATAGAGGAAATCCCTGGTTCTGTTCCTGCCACTGCCCCTGAGAAACAGTGACATCTTAACTGCTCCTCTCCCCGCAGAGCAGTCCTAACAATGGCCCCCACAGGCTTTCAGCCTCTCCAAGCTTTCCCCCTCAAGGTCTTAATCTCCTCCTTCCTGCGGCTTGTGAAGGACTCTGGGCCTTTTCACTGCCAAGGGAGCGAGAGGGAGGGGGGTCCCTGGGCCTGACACTCATGTGTGCCTGGGGCTCGGAGTTTAGCCGGGGGGGAGGGGGGGGCGTTGGTGGGGAATGTGCAATGTGTCGGAGACAGCGGACACGGGCACTCTGCTCCCCTCCGTACAAGCCCTCGCATCGCCCGACTAGCAGCATCCGTTTCCAGTGGGCACAGCTGCCGGCTAGCCGGACTGAGGTCGATTACAACCGCACCGCAACACGTTTGGCCCGGTTCAGATGTCCGCCTGCGGGGACCGATTAACTTAATACGGTCACGCGTTAAGCTAAACTAAAGGACAAACTCACAAATATTTATTCCCCTTTATGTGGAACATTTCCACTAATATTGTCCAGTAGTTGTAATTGGTTGTCTTCGTTGCCATTGAAAATAAAATACTGATCATTAAGCGAAAATAAAATCAAGTGCATAAAGGACCTTGCATGTATTCTGCAGTAGGAAGACAATGCCACTGATTTAAGATAAAAACTTATTGTAAAATAGAGCCATAATAACAATATTGAGGTATTCAAAACCCATTCATGGCAGCTCAGCTCAGACTAAAATACTTGATTGACTTATTATTTGGGTTTTGTAGAGTAGTAAGCATTTTGCCCCAGAAGTCAAACATTCTCGCCCCCTGCTCAAGCCGTCACACTCCTCGCAGGCGCTAAAAACGGCATTCTCCCCTCAGTGGGCGACAATGGGCCTCTGTATCGGCGCCTGAGCCTCTGCAGCAGCAGCCAACGGCACCCTGGAGCCGAGGTGCGACTGCAAGGGTCACCTTCGGGGGTGAGAGGGGGGGAATCCGGGCCCTCGAATTAGGAGGCAGGTCGGGATCTGCCCACCAACACCACATCCAGACGGCAAGGATTCCTCCGTCAACACCCGATCCGGCAAATATCGAGACGTCGGGGATAACGTTACCCCTGGAATACCGAATTCTTCAGTTTCGCGTTGGAGGGGATATGAGAAATTAGATAAACCTGGGAGAAAAACAGGCTCACTGTTCTGAGGGAGAGCCCCGGGGGGAGGTTTACACACCAACCTCCCAACTGCTGCGAGAGACAAACAGGGACTTGTTGATCCCCTCCCAACAATGGGATCGTTTGTGACACAATTAAAGGCATTAAGGTGATGTAATGGGTTACATGATCCAGCGCTTTCTCGACCTGCTGCAGAGGTACGGCAGGAGAATTACAGGGAACCATTTTTTAAGCGCTCTACTGAGGTCATACGTCTTTTATGAGGCACCGACGGAATTAAAGCGCCGAAAGAGAAGACGTTTCTTTGAAAGGCTCCACGGGTTTTCAACATGGCATCGCAGATTTTTATTCAGGCATAAACTGGCCAGCTCTTTTATTAGAAACGGGCCCTCGAATGGTAGCCAAGATGGGTATATTTTCATCTCGTGGCCAAGCGCAGCTGGAGACGGCTGCTTCACCTGCCAAGCCGAGCGCGGCCGCACTTCCAATTAAAATAAAATTTAATCGGTCGTCGGGCAGAGTGGAAGAGCTGAAGGAAAACAAGGACAGCGAGAAAAACACCGGAATCGTCCACGGACGCCTAGCAGTTTCGTTTTCTGAATGCTAACGGAATGCTAACGATCGCATGGGCGTATCGCAGAGGGGAAGGCAGGCTAATAAACCCGAGACTGCTGCTGATATAGCCCAAACTGTCGATAGCTAACTTCTCGGGATTTGTATTCCTTGGTAGGGAGGAAGGGAACATGCTCCGCGCGGAAAAACGAAAGTCTTGAGGCTCTGGTGGAGAGGAAACGGTACAGTCTTGGCGTGGGCTCCCCTGCTCTCCCGCTCACAGCGGCTGACCTACATTCAGCTCCAGCTGCTGGACAAAGCATGAGTCGGGTCTTTGAGAGAAAACGTTCAGCGAGGGAGGGGCCGGGGGGACAACAGTGTTCCATCATCTTCAGTTCCATTAAAGCGCTTTTGCCCTTTTGTCTCCTCCATTTTGTTTTTATTTCTCCTGCAAATGTTTTTTACAAAAAAAAAACACGTAATAAAAATGAGTGAATTACTATGCTGTCGCATTAAGATATCAGATCAAATCTACAATTTCTATCCATGGCCTATATTCATTCAGGGGTCTGCACACGTAGGGGACAGATGACCTCCCGTATCTCTCCGGGAGCATGTGAGCTCTTGACTTAAATGCACCCAAAGAAATGGTGTATACCTGCATACCGGCATGTATGCGTATATGGGCAGGCAAGAATGCAGTCTATAGGCGTACGTGTACATAGCATGTGCCTGCACGAGTGCAAGCGTGCGCCCGTGTCTGTAGACGACATTGAGTGTTAGCTGTAAATAAGCCTTTCCCCGGGGTGTGTTTCTGTCCTCTACACTGTGAGAAAGCCAGGTGACATTCAGCTAAGGTCAGCCGGGGCGTGACTGTGAAAGAGCTTGGCAGCGCAATGAAGAGGCAGCGCTTGCATCAGCCCACTCTCCCAGGCGAACAGCTCCGTTCAAAGAGCAGCGCTCGGTCTCAGGAGTTACGACTAGAAACGGTAAGAAACGCAGGAGGATAAACACGGTGTAATATTTCTGGTTTGAAATGGGGTGGGGGGGGTTAAGCGGGTTAAGGGTTAACCTGCACTCTGAATAAATAGAATGCAGGGAGGGCCAGAGCAAAGGGATTCGTTTGCTATATTTTTAGTAGGATTTCACCTTTGCCCTACTTTGTGTATCTGACGCAGCTCCGCCCCATAGCCCGGGCTTCCAGCAAACAGCGGCACCGTCTCCGAAGCACAGAGCCTGACATTCGATTGGAAAAGCAGAATCGCCGTTATGGAACTTGTCCAGTCACAGCTCCCCTGCATCCCACCACACCCGTGACTACCGCTTCACTGACCTGCCACATTAACCGTTCGTCCTCAGAGACGAAAGAGCTGTTTAAAGCGCACTCTGCTTAACCAGTCACCTGGGACCGCTTTGTTAGGGGTTTGTGCTTAATGACAATTTGCGTATTTGACACGCCAGACGTGTGTGTGTGTATGAACGCACTTGAGCATATGCATGGGCGACTGTGCCTTCGAACACAGGAACATGGATGAGTCGGAAGGGGGGGAGGGGGTTTCGAGGCAGGGGCCGGTCTTGGCCCTGGGTTTGAATCTGGGGGCCTTGCTGGTGGGCGGGGTGAAGCCTTCTCCCCGCTGAAGCAGAGCGGATCACATTACTTCCTGCAGATAGTGATCTAGGTTCTCCCATCTGACTGCAGGGGCTCCTACCACAAATTCCTGGGCAGTGTGCCCTGAGTACACAACACATGCTCAGAGACACACTCACACACACTCACAGGCGCACCCACGCACGCACCCACACACACACACACACACAAACGCTGGGTGAGCCATTACTCACGCACTTTGGCCCTTGTTTACCCCTCTTCTTCCACAAGGCCTGCATCGGTTCAGGCCGTCTCTCTCTCTCCCTCTCCCTCTCCCTCTCTCCTCTCTCCCTCTCTCACTCTCCTCTCTCCCTCTCTCACTCTCGTTAATCTCAGCTGGCTCGGCACCGCCAGCCAGTGTCAGGTGACGAGCAGCGACCTCCACCACTGGTCACATGCTTGCAGCCACGACCTCCCCTCCGAGCCCAACAAAAGTGGGCCAAATCAACAGAATGCCGACAAGAATCCACAGTGAAAGCCCTTTCGCAGACATAGGAGAGCTATGCGCTGATAAAAGAATGTTACTTATCCCAAACAACGTCACCGATTCCCAGAATCAACACCCAGTTCCTTTACTCTTTATTTCGAGGTTTGGTTCACACTGACGTGCAGCACTCGGGCGCGTGTGCTCTATATTTCTAGGTTTGGTTCACACCTTAAGCAGAGGCACTTTACAGGGATTAGATACACTGAAGTAACTGGCAGGAACGAGAACAGGCTAGGTAAACGGCGACAAAACATCAAAGCGCTGGCGTCTCTGGTCAGTCCTGATTTTTTCCCCGGCATCCCCAGGGGTGTGTGTGAGGGACCCCCCCTCTCCCGTCCTGTGATGTCTGCAGAGCATTACAGCCCGGCTGGGTGCTCCCCCGATTCCCTGGCTTCCACATTTTATTGCCGCTTTTATTACCTTTCTCCTTTTCTTTTCCTGCCTTTTTTCTTTGCTGTTTTATGACACACACCCCATGTGCTGTTAACCTACCCCCCTTTCCCCGAAACCTCTCCCCCTCTCCCTAAACTTTTATACTGTTCCTCTGTGAATGCCTGGCCATTAACACCCGACCCCTCTGCTGAGGCCCTGTGTCTCACTGTCTGTGCTTACACACTGTGTGTGTGTGTGTGTGCATGTGTGCGTGTGTGGGAGAGAGGATGCTTGTGTGTGTGTGTGTGTGTGTTTGGGGCAGTCTGAATGTGGCCACTTCCATGGACAATACTGTGGTATTGAGAGACGTGTCCCTCTATCCCTTACAGGAACTGTCAGACCATGTTATGTTTGCAATATAGACCCCCACACCCCCCCAACATTTGACTCCATGACTTGAGACGCTCCATGCCTATGCAGTGTGGGAAGGCCAGGAGTGTGAGAGTGATACAGGAGGAGTCCTGCGGCTTTTAGGGTTGTGGCTAGGTATTCTGTGAATAAGACATAAGGTGAGGCTATGCCTACACAAGACCACAAGAAAGGTATGACATGCCTCACTGCAAAGCCGAGTATGTGTGTGTGCCTGGGTGTATGTGCGTGCATGTGTGCATAAGCCAGTGAAGGGTTAACGTAGACCTTTGCTCTCATTCGCTCACTCGAGTGGACAGAGCCTGCTAGGCGGTGCATTCTACAATCTATCGGACAACACGCACTTCAACTAAAAACTACAGCTAAAGGCGACCAGCTGATTCTGAGTGGCTCCAGCCTGCTGAGTCACAAGTTCAAATCACACAACCTACAACCCTAGTAGCACTTCCACACTAACGTCAGAAAGAGACGGAAAAGTTGAGCAGGCTTGCACGGTGTTCATCATGTTTTCAATCTGGACCCGACGCATAGAAGACGCCCAGAAGCGGCATGATTAAAATGGCTATCACAGGGAAATCCGCATTCTCTCCAGAACCACTCACGGCACATTCGCCGGGCCGCCAGGTCATTAGCGGCGAGAGCAGATCCGTTCACGCCGGAGCAGCGAATCACATCCTCATCCGGGCCCCAGATTTGCTCTTGTTGCTTTTGATTAGCACTTAATATTTCACCGCGATCGGACCACGGAGCCTCTTCCCCTGGCTCCTATGACTAATGTCAGAGGAGCTGAAACCAGAGGAGAAGCCTGCCCCGGTTCCCGGCAGAGCGTCACGACAGCTGCAAAATGACATATGGAAATGAAGGAGGCCACATCCAAAGGACTTCATCCCCGTCTGGCCGGTCACGTTCCGGAAACCGGTGCGGCTCGACCGCTTTCGTTTCAGCTGAGTCCCCCTCGTGCTTTCAAAAAGCGCCGCAAAGCAGACCGGATGCAACTCCTCCCCTCCATCAGATGCTATCGATTAAACTCAGGGAAGACGAGTGAGCGAGAGAAAGAGAGAGAGCGGCTATGAAAAATCGGCACTCCCGACCGTAATGTTGAAATTATATCCGTGCGAAATGCACGGCCGGGGAAGGGGAACGACCGGGAACATACAATCGCAGGTTCATTGCGTCAAGACGTGCTAGATTAATAAGCTATGGGCATATTCCCCGTAATCGCTCGGCGGACGTGGCGGGGGCCGACGACAACGGAACACGAGACCTTCGCCCCCGCTCTGTCAGAGCGCTGTACATAAACCATCTGTGGAGATAAGGCCGTGATTACAGCAGCGCGCCTCCCTTTCTGACAGGTGCCGCTTGGCTGCCTCCGATACCGGGATTGATTTAAATGAAGAGACTATGAATAATTTAGAGCTGGGAGTCCCCTTCACCTCAGCGGTTTCAATTCACACCTTCGGCACACGTGAGGGTGTGTAATTATTGATACCGAGATAAAAATCCTTTTCGCCAAGTCGCGTGCAATTCCCCCGTCCTCTTTAGAGAACAATGAATCGATGACACCGGGCGAGCCCTTTCTCTGAGCTCTGCTTTGTTCATCGAAGAAGGGCTTTGCCAAGTAAATTGATTCTTGTTTAGGGATTTATGAGTCAAGTGAAATTTGGATAAAGAAAGAAAACAAACGGTGGCAGGTTGTCAGGTGGACATTTAAAATAGCCGTCCCCGTTTGACCTGTCAATCACTCAACCCCTCTGGTCAACAGTTTGGCCTTTAAAAGTTTTGCTGCATTCGACAAAAGGAGAGTCAAAAGCCAAAAAAAACTACTACCGATTATCAATATTAATCAAAATCGCTTCAAAAGAACCAGTGTGTCCACCTGCTTCTCTTTAAAATCCGTGAAAGGGAATGTGGACAAGTGAACCTGAATATAAATGGGCTTTGGAATCCGCATTCCCTTCACAGTGAAGAGTAATTTTTGATGGTGTTTGCCGCAGCAGAAGGTCACAGCTGGTGAAGCAGTGGGCCGGTGTATTTCGGAGGAACGTGGCGGGTTGCGAAACGCCACCCCCGGGCCCTTCCCAGGTACGGGTGGTGAACTTCTCTCACCCCTGCTATCATAAACATACCACTGTGACAAAGCGGGTTATTGATGTTCCCCTGGAGGTGAAAGCGGGCAACTTCTGTGGACACAGAAGGCGCTCCTGAGTTCCAGCCGCCGACGGTGCTAAATCACTCGCCTTCTCCTGCCGCACCTTCAGAGCTCCTGTGCGTCCTGCACGCCTCGTTCAGGCGCTTTTCTCATCCACTCCAGCTAGGAGACATTCGGAGCTCTTTACATGGACCGTTTAGGATTGCTTGAAGAGCACTGACTTCTGCCGGGAAACTGAATTTTTTTTGGGGGGGGGGGGTAGTGGTCGAAACGGTCTGCAACAGTTCAGTGAGTTCAGTGAGCTCCCCAGCGAGGACTGCAGGCCTCCTAAAGCAGGCGTTTATGTTCATGTACCAGGGTGGAAGCCCATGCCAGCAAATCTGAAATGTTTTTGTTGTTTTAGTTACAGAACATCGAGGCACGAGCATGGCAGTTTACATGACTAACGACTTGGAGCCGGCTCCTCGCCCTCCTCGGTCGGAGGAGAGGGACCGCAAACGCGCTGGACCCCGACCAAGATTCCGAGAGCCCACACTTCTCGCCAGACAAAGTCTTTGTCCTTTGCCAGCTGTTTGCACTAAAATACCCTCTGCCACCACGTGGGACTGCTTGCCAGATTGTTTTTATTTTAGTTACAAGTGTGCAGCTCCCCCTTTAACATATCTGCGCATTCCCAGTTCGTGCGGGCTGCCATTCTAAATTTAAGAGCGTGAGCAATATCCCTTTGTTGATTCGCGAGGCGGACGCTGCCGGCTTTAGCGCGCCTGCCGAATCGGAACAGAAAGTCTGCGGTTTACACGCGCCGCATGCCGTCTTCCGAGGGTCTCGCCACGCTGTCTGAACTTCCACCTCGAAAAAAAACACCTAAGTTTACACTTAACCAACCCGGAGACCTCACGCACCCCCCTCCCACCAACCCCCCCCAACCCCTCCTACATGCGCTTCCTACATGCACTTCTACCAGAATCACTCTTTGCATGGGAAACAATAAAACACCATCTGTTTTTCAGAAAGCACTTCCGCACTTAAATACCACATGAGTCAGATTAGGCTCCCAGAAACAAACCCTCCAATATTGGACGATTAGAGGCACTGCGCCACATGGCAGTGCTCCTGGGAGAGAGAAATGGACTAAGCAGTGGAGACCGAGCTAATGCTTGAAGCAAGGGGCAAGCCGGGCACGCAACCGGATGAGTGTGAGACTCCACCACTCACCGTATGACATGACGTGCAGATGCGTATGACTGTTGTGTGAAAGGCCGCTCGCATTCCTTCACGCTCCTCCCCAAAGCTCCATAGCATGAAGAGCGGACTATCTTCACCACCACAGACACCCAGATTACCATGTTGGTGGTGTTTATTTTTGACGTTAAAAGAAGGGAGACTCAGCCAGAGTAGATGCAGCCTGCAAAACCGTGCAGAGAGAAGCTAATGGAAAACAAATGCATAAACACTTCTTAAGAACAAGGGGAACCTACAACACGACAGTGTGTCCAACACAGCCTCCTCCCCATTACTGACCTCAGCTGCGCTAGGCTAGCAGCAGGTCTTCAAGAGGAACTTTTGGTCGCCTGTGGTCGTTTGAGGTGAACTCGTTCAACCTCAGCCAACTTTGTGAACCTGCATGACAAATGCCTTGTCAGTTAACTGGCGCTCAACAACAGCCTTTACTTAGAAAAGTTGGGGGGGAAACACTTCATCCAAAAGGTAAGACGGACAACTTTTCCCACCCGGGGGACATGTCCACTTGAGCGCTTTGGCGGGGAGGTCTCGAGGGAGCGGGTCGAGTTTCACATCCCAGCGCTCAGACCAGACACGGCCGCTCCCCGCAGACTCTGCAGTGGCTGGAGTTAATGGTCCCAGGAGCACAGTCTGTCGAGCAGCACCTGGTGCGATGTGATTTAAGACTTCAAAAAGGAAAAAAGGGAGAGAAAAAACTCAGTCCCTCGCTCCACATCCTAGACTGTTTTTTCGGAGGACGGAGGGATAATCCTACTGATAACAAACTGAACACGCCTGATCGACTCCCAGCTTCTCTGAATAAACCTGTTTCTTCTCCGGTTATGTTTTCTACATAATTCTCAGCTGTGAACGACTGACAGAGTCATAACCGTATTGGAGGATGTTGTGAAGCCCCACCCCGGCCATTCCATCTCCAAGCCTTATCTCACAAAGGAACAACAAAGCTAAGACTCCCAAAATGAAGACTCCAGGGCTCAGCTGTTATGACCAGGACAGTCGTGTGATGAAGCAGGGCCTTGCCTGATCCCTCATTCTCAAGCCTCAAGGGCTGGACTCCAGAGGCTTAAATCAATTCTGCAACCAGGATCACTTTGTAACGCCATCAGAGCGAGCAGTGACAGACGCCGAACCCTTTCCCGAGCGCTCTTTGTGTTCGCGCTCGCACGCTCCCCTCTTAAACCACAGAGCTATTCTCTCCGAAGGCTCCCCCTGTTCAAAAGACGCGCTCCCGTTCCCTCCCGTCAGATCTAACTGGCAACCGAGTTAAATCTAGAGCAGAACCCTCCCACGGGACTGCTTCCCGTGTATAACCGTCCCATCGCCTCATTTTACCTCCCTTCTAAAAACCCAGGCATGCTCAAAAATTAAACACATTCCGTGTTTGTTAATGCAGCATGTGAACCATTACCGCCAGCAGGAAAGTTTGTGCTCGGCTTACATATGCAGCACAGACGGGGAAAAAGCCCAAATTTCACACGTTTGTTGATGCAATGCACGTCCCTCTGGCTATTTCTTCAAGATGCAGATTAAGGTTACTCGCTTCATTGTTGTAGGACTGATTTTTATTTTCCTTTAAGCATGAGAGAACACCAAGGAAGTTTCCGTTTAGCAGAAGTCCTTGTCAGTTCCACTCCATCTACTTATGAGAAAAGCAAACAGCCTGGACCACAAAACAGGTGTGCTTTCTGACTGAAGCTCGCTGAAGATTACTCTGTGGAAGAATGAAGCAAATGGCACTCCAATTATACTTTACAGCCGCGCTGAATGGCTGTGCATTGCTCTTTGTGCTTTCCGACTGCCACAGGTTATTTAGTCAGGAAACGGATGATGGGCCATTCTGCAAACGCAATGAGAGGAGAAGGTTTTACTCTCGAATCCTCAGAGCCGAGTGAACTTTGTTTGCGAAGCCTGCTTTGATGAATGAAGCTTGGCAAGCGGTACTAGCCTGCTGTTTGCCATTTATTGTTCTGAGACACAATGGGAGAGTGAAGGGGGCATCTTTAAAAAGAGGGGGAAAAACAGACCCCACTCTCATAGTCAAATAAAACATTTGAACCCGGTAAATTCAAAGGAACAGAGACAAGATGCCGTCTCTGGCTTATCTACATCTTAAATAAACTCTGTTTCCTGTCATGGCGGTCATCTAATGAAGTCGTATCATGGTAAGAGTAATACACCCTGGAACAACAGAAAGGCAAATTCGACTGCCAAGAACAGATTTAGTTGAAACTCTAAGCCCAGCCTTTATGTTGTCATTGTGGGTCTTTTCATGACAATTTCCAATACGCAACATGGACACGACCAACAACGTTTCAATCCCCACAGTTTGGTTTGCCTACAAACTTAAGTCGCGGCTTACTGACTTGCGCTAAAGATGGCTGCAGCTCAATGTGGTGTTTGCTGTTCTTTTCACCCTCTGGGTGGGACATAAATGGCACAGCCATTTGTTTGAGGTGACTGATGTCCCATAAGAAAGGGATTTTGAGCTAGAGAACTAATCATTTGTCAAACAAGCTTACACAGGCTTGGAAATGTGTGCATGTCCAAACAGCCTCGGGAGACACAGTGTTTCCATGCAGACCACAAACTTGTGAAATCGAACACTGCATCGTTTTGTATTAAATCAATTGCCAATTGACTTCATTCCTGGCTGAATTAACACAGTTTTCCCACAGAATAAATGTTAAAAACAGATTTAGGAGAGAATACGCTGCAGCTCGAGATCAAGTCAGTGACCCACCCAGAGACTAAGGCCTGCTTTCTTTTGGACTATTTTTCCCCCTCCAAGAGTGAAATAGCAAGTGTAAGATAATGTTCCCATGTAAATTGTATGTCTCAGTCACAAAACTAAATTATTGAATATACAGTCATGTATGCATGTTCACATGAAACAGTAATTATTGTGCAAAAAATAAACTAGTATCAGACCATTAGTCAACATGAGATTTTTCCCATTTTCTATTCTAGAAATGGGGCGAATGTTACGAAATAATATCGGTAAGTGTACAGTTTATGCCCGGTCATTTACACCAAATCTACTTAATATAATAATTTAGGTAGACAGTAGAAAGTTGGAAAATATCAGAAAATAAAGATTTTACTCGCTTATTTTAGAAATGCATAGCCAAGAACCTTGCTATGCACAAGCTGCGCCTGATTGACTCTGCTATTGCAAATGTTCCGGATTTAATTCTGAGTCATGACAGACTATTTTAAATGTTATTTCGCTTGGCCTCAATATAGAAAAAAATCCTGGTTTACGATATCGGCATTGACCATTTCTGGCCTACTACAAATAGAAATACTAATATTTCAACCGTGAAGTGAAACGAAATGGCTGTAAGCCATGGGGCCAGCAAAGTAATTTCTTCACCTGAAGAGGCACACGAAGCGTCAAGATATCGTTTTGCCGCCGGGACACCAATAATAGGAATTACTTCACACGATGGCTGCTGTGAACAAAGCATGTTGGGCTGTCATTAGTTCCCAGTCGGGGGTAACGAAATTGCCTCGTCAACACCAAATCCAAACAGAATAAAAACAGCGAGCAAGACAGTCATTTCCTGAAAAAGAGCTGGTTTGCCCTCCATGTCCGCCGCCCGTTTACGACTTGAAATAATTTTTATTAATTTAAAAATCGCTCAAATAACGCCTTTGCGTTCAAAGCTTTTGCAGTAGGCTATATATAGTCCACAAAACCGAAGACAGCATTTCTAATGCTAAATTAAATGTTGACCGAATGTAACGGTCTTTGGATGCAGTGATTATTTATGACACCGACAAGACCGGTCTGCACATTCATCAAATCTGTCCGAGCCATAGAAAACGACTATACAGAGAAAAACAATTGCAGTCTATATATTGTTCATAACAACAACATTAACAATACTAGGCCTACTAGTAATACTAATAATAATTACTACTACAAGTCGACTACTATTACTAATAATAATAACAAGTCTATATGAATTTTCAAATATTTTCAAATAGTTCGTGTACTTTGCAGGGAGTTTTCTGTGGTTCCACGGAGATACTGCAGATACACGATTTACGTCATTGCGTCCAGCACGGTTGATACCGATGTGCATGATTAAACTTCCAACAAAATTATGTAGCCAAGCGTGTCATTTTGTATGCACATTCATGCCCCTCGGACAGTTTTTCATAACAACTAAATGCACATTATAAGGATGTTTAGAACAACACATAGCCTAATGCGTAATAAAAACAATAAGCTTGGCGCGACCAAAGAGGAAAGTTTAAATGCATACAAGGTGCAATCTATCAACATGACTTCGACTTAAATATACCGTTAGGCCTATAGCCTACAAAATAGCACCCAGGAGTGTATTAATTGCGGTTGGCCAGTTTGTATGAAGTACAGAATATCCAAATAGTGAAACCTAAAACAAGTGTCACTCACATCAGCTTTATAGAGCATCTGCACCATACAACGTTACGTCTCATATTACCCCTAATTGAGAAGACTGATGGACAAGGCAATTACTATTGCTCGACCTGTCAGATGAACATCAAACATAACAGTTGTAATTGTGGTGGTTTGAGATTATGGTTAGCGCGTTAGCTACGATAAGGACACTTGTGACTGCATACGTGAGGACAGCTTTATAAGGGTGCGTTCGCGTCCACTTTACAAATTACACCGGGATCAAATGCGCGGCCACCTTCAGTAGACCCATCTGATTTAATAGCAAAAAGCACACAGCCTAGTGAAATTCATGGATAAACTAAAAAAAACAAGCATCGCACGTGGTTTTATGGGCGAAACAAAGTTAACAAGCCAATGAAAATGCCACCTACAGTGATTTGAGCCGTTCCAGTGCTGGTTTCTAATGGACGAGCTGTATGGATGGGGTGTTCCAGATACAAGTCCTTTCTCCTGGATCAAACATCCTCTGCTCTGGTTGTAGTAATCCATCATTAGAAACGTGTTAGGACTGGGATTCAATCCCACCACGTCCACACTCTCATACATTATTCGCCGTTGGGAAAAAATAAAATGGAAATATATTCCTCAAAAATAAAAACACGTCTGAAGTAGGCTGCAGAAAATAAATAGCAAATGTTGATAAAGTAGCCTACAGTTAAGTAGTGTTATGGTTTACAGTTCGCTATCATTCTTGCGCAAAAAGATGCATTGATGATTTATTCAAAAGTCAGCAGGCTGAAGAGGAGAAAAACTGCAACAGATTATGAAAAAAATGTGGGTATCCCCAGAAGACATATGCAACTGGGTCTTCGGGAGAACGAGGTGGGTAGATTCCCACACGTTGTCCGAAAATGAGCTATAAAACTGAAAGAAATAAAATCACCAAAACCACATCAGAAGAACTAATTCAAATGCATTCTTCATGTTGCTCCTGACGTGATTCGAACCACCTTGGTTAATATTCTTGAATATTTCCACAGCAACAACTTTTGCAAGATCAAAATATGCGAAATAAATTCCCCACTGTGAATAAGTCTGCTGGCCTCGTAAAAAAGCAAAACTAATATCGTTCAAAACCAATCCAACGCAGAAAAAATACGAAAATCTCTCCAGTTGATATCAATAAGCAGCTCACCCTTCCACATTTAATAAGCATACGTATAAGAGTGAGGAATCCCGTAAATAGTGTCTTCGGTTGGAACTTGCTTGGCTGGGATGATAACGACTGCCCGTCCTCTGTGCCTTAGTGTTAGTCTTTTCTTTAGGGCAATCCACTTTCATACGAACGACGGCAAGCTAACCTACTTCTCGTTTCATTCTACACGAAACATTAAATTCTGCGACTGCTCAGTTTGTCGAAGGCAATGCTTTCTGCGCCGTTCTTCAAAAAAAACAAAAACAATCCCAGTTCACATTACTTGGGGACCCATTCCCGGTGTTTGTGTTCTGTGGATATCGTCGCGCTCCCATACAAACTATGTCACGATCATGCTCTGCAGATTGTGACGAGAGTCAGCAGCTGTGACTAAGCCCCACCCCCGTCGCTCGTCGCTCGTGTCTCTCTCTCTCTCTCTCTCTCTCTCTCTCTCTCTCTCTCTCTCTCTCTCTCTCTCTCTCTCTCTCTCTCTCTCTCTCTCTCTCTCTCTCTCTCTCTCTCTCTCTCGCTCTAGGAACGCCTCCCAAATTTAACCCTTTCACTACTCCACTAAGCAGATTGCCGTAAGTTGGACTCATACCAAAAGACCGGTCAGATTCCAATGGTAATGATGACTACGCATGAATGAGTCTGTAAACAATTTAGATTTCAGTGCTAACTCTTTCTTTCCAAATCTTCAAAAATAGTTTTTTCATTGTTACGGAAGTTTTGCAAATGTACCGGCCAACAGTCAAGCTTACGCAAAGACGTAACCTCTGCCCCTGTCCTCCTCCGTCCTCAACCCCCTTCCCGACTTCCCTCTCCTGCTCCTTTCCCCCTCTCCCAGGCCATGTTCTCATCGTTCACAACTCACTTTTTTCTCTCTCCCAGTCTCTGTCTCGCTAATTTGCCTAATGCTATGCGGCTGAACTTTTCCTGAACCCAAGGAAGCAGGCAGCCTCACCTCCAAATGACCCACACGCTGACTCCGATTCGCTCCTCTGCGTTTCTCATCTGACATCACCCAAGGTTTTCCACCTTGTCCAGCCTTACATAATCACTCAGAGACGAGGTTCCCCCCACTGTGGTCCAACAGACACTGGCAAAACTATGAGTGTGGACTGTAGGCAATGAATAGATGGCATTATTATCAGACGGGCAATGAACTAAACGGCACAATGAACCTCTAAATTACATTCATCTGTGACTTGGGCAACGGAGAGGCCTTTAACTTGCTTTCCTATTTTTTTCCCTTTTTTTTCTCTCCAGGATTCATGATTGGTTTTTGTCCTTGGTATGTGAGTTTAGATAATGGGTATTGATTTTTACACCAAGGGTAGATGTGGGAGAAAGGGGACATAAAGCATCCATAAGATAATCTTTTATGTGTAAATTGCTTTAAGTGCAGTTCGTAAAAAATAAAATTAAAAAAAGGAAAAATAATGAAATGTTAAATGCAGAAATAACACCCAATCAGCCACACAACCCTGTAGAAATTCCATATATATTCCATATACTTATATAATCTAAGTTTTTCCCAAAACAATGATGAAAACACAATGTTTTATAATTTCTTGAAAGCGCAGGACGCAAAGGAATTTACAATAAATACCAAGTTTGGAGATTGCGTTGGACACATATGCACATCTTAACTAGCTTCTTTTTTACTTTAAACCTGCAGATTTGGTATTAATATTGTTTACACAACACAGAGCAAGTCCAAGTTAGTTTCACAAGACAACAAGAACTGTATGTTTAAGAAATGAAAATGTAAAATATGTTCAGGGGCGAGGCATTCTTAACAAAAAATGTAACAGGGGAGCATTATTTTTAGAAACATGAAAGATAAAGTCCGAGAGGTGCCTTATCAAGGCACAGTGTGTGCTGCGAGACAGAGCGAGAACTTGATTTTGCGTACGCTGGAGGCCTCGCGGGAGAATGGAGACTAGCCTCGGCCTCAGGCCAACATCAGAACACCAGGACCTGGTACAGGGCAGTCTCTGTGGGGGGATAGCCTGTGCCCAATACAAACCACAACACTAATTTAACACAGGTCCCTGGCTGTTTACTCTTACTGATAACAGTCCAGGGCAGATACCAGAGTTGGGTGGACCATGTGAGTAATGCTTTTGGCAGCAATATCAGGACTCTTCAAAGCGCGGCCGGGTCAACCGCCAGTGCATGTCGTGACATCAAAGGAAAGGCCTGGGGAGTGGCCTACGCAGATGCAAACTTCACACTTTGTTGAATTCCAGTCAAAATTCAATATCGCGACATTCGGCGATTTACCATTAAAAAAAGAAAGAAAACCCAAACCATAATTTTCCAGTGCCGCACGTTTTTTGAAAGACTTGCGTTCTAAACTTTGAATCCGTTGCCACTGGACGCAATGCGTGGGCGACTCAAACACGCAGCGAACAAACCTCAACTATTTACTTCCTGGTGGGCTGGTGTAATCATTCTTATCAGCCAGTTATGTGATAGAAATTTGGGGCAGCAACCGGGGTGGCCAATCAGATTTCAGGGGTAGCCAGTGCTCCCCCCGGCTCCTCCACTGCCACCGGGGAAAAGCTCGATTACAGCCTGACGGTGTTGACCGACACCTCAGCCTCACTCACCCCGAGCAGGGTCCTCACCATAAAAACCGCAAGAACGGGCCATTCAGACCGACTGGAGAATTAATGAAAACATGACTAATGGTTGTGACAGTGGACGGGCTCCGGGAGGTTTAATGGGGGCAGTTTTTCCAGGCACAGAGAGAGGCCGTCTCTTTGTCCCCCTGGTGGCAGGACTTAAGGACGGGGGCGTCAGTTACGTCAGGGCTGGGAGAGGGGACGTCGATAGAGGGCCGGAGATGGCGGCGGGTAGGGGCCGTGGCGAGGGGGCCGCCGGGGCCACCGTGGCCGACCTCGCGCGGGACAAAAGGAGGCGATTGGCTGGCGGGTTGGAGGTTAAGCGAAGGTGGACTGTGGACTGTGGTTATGGTGCTCGTCAGCTGCCGCTCGGGAATGCGAGGGAGGGGGCAGTGCTGAGTTACACGGTCCTGGCACGGGCACAGCTGGCACTGAGGCCCTGAGAGCAGGGAGACGGGAGGCCCTGTGAGGAACAGGCTGCCCCTGGGCAGAGTCCCCCCGGAGGGGCTGCCCTGCCTGCTCACACAGAGCTGCTGCTTACGGATGTGGGGAGCGGGGTTATTAAGCAGCGCTACGACGGCTCTGCTCATGCAGAATTGGCCTGTTATATAAGGGGAGATAATGGAGTCGCGATAACGAGAGTGAATAACACAGCATCCTCCTCGGAGTGGAAAAATTACAGCAAGAGCCTGAAAAGAGAATGTGTGGCACTGTGAGTTAGACAGGGAGTGTGAGACACGTGCGGTATACGAGGTGTATGTGTGGTGTATGTGTGTATGTGACGTGGGGTGTGTTTTTTGTATTATGAGGTGGACTGTGTGTGGTGTGTGTAGTATATGGTGTGTGGTGTGTGTGGTATACGGTTTGAAGGGTGTGTGGTGTGTGTGGTATATGATATGAAGGGTGTGTGGTGCGTGTGGTATATGGGGTAGAGTGTGTGTGATCAAATAGCAATGGGCTGATGAGACAAAAGTAGTTGCATGAAAAGGCAGCAGATGTATACTGCCTTTTCTTTGAAGTGTATATTAGTGTCATTCATTACTGACAAACTAAATCTTCCCACACATCCCAAGAGTACAAAATGAACACTCCGAACCAACTGATTCTTTGAAATTAACTACTTTAATTTTTAAATAGTAAACAAAGAAATGCATGGCTAAGTATCTCCAGCTAAGCACCAGACGTTGTATTCTGTTCAGTCAGCTTTTATTTTGTATAAAATGGGGTCTTTCTCTGTCAAGGCTCTCTTTCAGTTTTCCTTCTTCATCCATCTACAAACTTTTTTCCAGAGAACAACCATTAAAGTCACGTCAAATAATCACCTAAAAATCGAAATGCTCTCTGCTTCTATACCTTTACTTCCATTGCAGGAGTGAAAACCCTACCCAACCCCACCAAAATAGCCTTACAGGTCTTTGGTACCCTGTATGTACTGGATTTTAATAATACTCTGGATTCAGAGTGACCCATAATCTCCCCTTTGCTTAGAACTACCCAGTACAGCCAATTTAAGTCCTAGCACCCCTCCAATTGAGAGTCAACATTTTGGTGTTGATGTATGTGCCCTCTTAGAGTGAAACAGTTTTTCCTAACCCTGTAGTCAGAGGAACCTGGAACAGACCTGGGTGAAATGCGTAATTGTTTTGAATTCAGATACTTTTTTTTTGCCCGACTAATCTCACCTGGTGCAATTGAGCCAATCAAGAGGATCGGAAGGCGGGGCTTGCACTTTTTGAGAGTAATTTCTAGGTTCCAATAAACCAGACAAGCTCAGCAAAGTAGAAAGGTATTTTAAACAAAAACAATCACGTATTTGAGTAAGTTCTGATCAGGACGCAGTAAAGACTCCGCAGACAACCTCCTGCTGGGCCACCCCCACCTGCAAGGCAAGAGCATCGAGCACAGAAAAGGATTTGAATCCAAAACAATTACGTATCTGACACAGGTTTGAGTAATACTATGTTTAATCTTTGAAAGCCTTTTGGGGTCATAACGGAGATAGTCATATTGCACGAGACGTACTCTAGGGACAAGTGTGCATGAAAATCCCTGGAGATCAGCAGTTTCTGAGATACTCAAATACCACCCTGTCTGATACCAACAATCATTCCAAGTCACTTAGATCACATTTTTCCCCATTCTTGATGTGAACATAAACTGAAGCTCCTGACTTATATCTACATGATTGCATGCATTGCACTGCTGCCCCACAATTGGCTGATTAGATAATCGCATGAATAAGTAGGTGTAATAAAGTAAAAATGTTCCGAATAAAGTGCTCGGTGAGTGTATATAATATAAAATATATAATTTCTTATTTAACTGATGCTTTTATCCAAAGCGACTTACAGCTGATTAGACTAAGCAGGGAACAATCACCGCTGGCACAATGTGGGGCTAAGGGCCTTGCTCAAGGGCCCAACAGCTGTGTGGATCTTATCGTGTCTACACCAGGGCTTGAAACACAAACATTCCAGGTCACAGTCATGTACCTCAGCCACTAGGCTACAGGCTACACTGAGAAGGGGGCCTCCCAGAAATGTCAAAGGGGATTTGCTAAGACGGCTGTAAGAGGCTGCAGGGGGACCTCAGCGACAGGCCGCGTCATGATCCGTTTAACGGGCCTCAGGAGCACCTTCTGCCCCGGGCTGCAGTCCTAACCCCCATAAAGGCCTTTTAACAGACTGCCACGTGCCTTACGGAGTAACCGCAATGCTAAATGGTCGGCATTCATATAGCGCCTTTATCCAAAGCACTGTAAAACTGTTGCTTCTCATTCGCTCATTCACACACACACACACACCAACAGTGATTGGCTGCCATGCAAGGCGCCAACCAGCTCGTCAGGACACTTGCTCAGGGACACTTTGACACACCCAGGGCAGGAGGTAACCCTCCGACTACCAGACGATTGCTCTTATGCCACTAGCTAATGTCGCCCAACCTAGCGGGGGGCATTCACTGCGCTAACTGGCATATCTGGTGGGGTCAGTAACAGAAGTTGCGTTCTTTTACAGAGAGCGCCGGAGTGTCGGTTTGTTAGCCATCGGGGGTCGTGTCTGACGCAAGGGCAAAACATTATATAGCTGTACAATAATTCAAACTCATTGGTTGAAAATTGGTTCAATGGCGTTTAAATGTCAGCAGGTTTACAGAGAAAGACTAACAGCGTCGTGGATTGAAGGTGCTGCTCTCTTGACCGTTAGAAGTCCGAAATGACCTCTTGTACCTTTAACAAGCATCTTAGTCTTACATTTCGGCTTAATTTAGACTTAAAGTCGTAAGCCCCCGCCCTTTCTGACAGCGCCCCGCTGAACAGACGAGGAGACGGGGTAGAAAGAGCGTGAAATGAGAAGAAGGAAGAAAGACAGCGTTTCATTTCCCTCAGACGGCATAGAGGCTGGGAGCGCGTCCCCTCTGGGGGGAGATGAAACGCGGCTACAGTGCCCCTGCAGAGGACGTGACTGAGAGAGCGGAGGTGGGGGGTGGAGGGGGGGGGGGGGTGCCACACCCTCCCGTGCCCGCCGGTCCATCCACACCCCCGCAGCTCAACCCCGCAGGAGATACATTTTCGGGGGGAATCTAGGACGCGGAGAGAGAAGCGGAGGCAGAGCTGGAATGTGCATGCGCGCACACCGCTGCAGCTCAGCTTTAGAGGTGTGTGTGCACGTGTGTGTACACATGCACGTGTACAGTATGTGTGTCTGCCTGTGTGCGTGTGTGTGTGTGTGGGTACACACGTGTGCATGTGTGTGTGTATGTGTGTGTGTGTGTGTGTGTATGCGCATATGCTTTTCTGCTGTAACCAGGGGGGCTAGCCTGCAGAGCGATGTCAAATGTAAAAATGTGCAGAGCCAGTTCAAATGTTAATGGAACATCTGAAATCCCCTGCTTAGCCAGCAGGTCAGGAGACAAAAGCCCCATAGAGTGGCAGATTGCAGCGACTGAACATGACAAATGCTGTTGGGACTGTGGGGTGGGAGGGTGGGGTTGGGGGTGGGGGTGGGGGTGGGGTGGTGTCCCGGTGGGTGGGGGGGGGGGTTAGGGTTCCCCCCATCCTATTGGGAAGGCAGGGGTAATAGAATGGATAACTTGGCCCAGCCAGAAGAAAAGAGATGGTGGTGGGGTCATCAGCATTCTAAAAGAAGGGGGCCAGGGAAGTCAGATAGTGAGTCCCATCTTTCTCCCTCTCTCCTCACTTCTCCTTCTCTCTCTCTCTCTCCCCCCTCTCTCTCCTCTCTTCTCCTTCTCTCCCTCCTGTCCCCCCCGCCCCCCTCCAGTGGACACGTTGCCTCAAAATGGTAGCCTGTAGCCTAGCGGCTAAGGTACAAGACAAGGACCCGCTCGCACCAAACGTGGGGTTGGCCTCTCGGTTCAGCTCAGTGACGAGGCCATCTGCGAAAGTGACCACCGCCCGTGCCCGCACCTCCATTACAGACGCCCCTGGACACCCCCCGCTAAGCGGAAACATCGGCGATCCACTCTCGACTTATAGCGCCTGGTTCTGAAGAACACCAGGCACTAGGGACATTTGCATTTAAATGTAATTGATATCAATGTATTGATCCTACACGCTGTCGCCGCGACTACGGCCCAGCGCTCCAACTACCGGAAGATTCTACACTCGCCACGGGGGGTGGCGGCAGGGGATGGATTCTAAAGCGCATCTGGTCTCTGGCGATTGCGTAACGTGTCACGTAGCAAGGACGAAAGGTTAGCCCGTAATTAAAACGACCGTATCTGTGACTGTAAAGCCAGCCCTGGTATCGCTGCAAAATAAGTCTCTCTGAACAGCTGTTTCAGTCTTGTGATAAGAATTAGAATCTTTTCTTGACACAAAATATTTGCTTGTTTTCAGTTACCGTTTTCTTGACAAGTGAAATTTTCTCACCCCACAGGCAAATCTTGAAATGAGTTAAACTGGATTACCTCATGGGGAACATTTTTGTCTTATTGAGCAAAAAAGTAACAGAAGTAAAATAAGTAAAATACTTGTTGAGACTGTAACCTACTTTTTGCAGTCTGTTAATATTACCGGGGGTGTATTTTTATGAAAAAATAAAAACCCACCCACACTTACTATCAGTAAATGAGACCAAATGTCTTTGTCGACAAAAAAAAGTTCTTCCATGGTTGGACACCTGTGGACAACTACAAGGACAACCACTTATA